>NC_140705.1:96265000-96912500 GCF_050655825.1 Lonchura striata | reverse complement strand
TGTGTTGATAGTCAAATTTTCATCTGTTGCTTTGTGACAGGAATAATAAACTTCTTAAATTATGCTCATAATCCTTATAGAAGATAAGTAACTTCTATTCACTGGTGCTCCTACACTCATTCTGGAACAGGACTGATTGTCTAAGTTTCTTGTGTTTTACAGTTTTAGAAAATGCATTAAGCCTTTGGAACTTCAGATATTAAGTGATTAATTTTACAGATTTCTCCAAGAGCTGAACTTATTGCTTTGAATGTACATTGAAATAAAAACTCCTCAGATTCTCCTAACTGATGTGGGATCTCTGCACTCATTCTTCAGCACTTTGAAAACCTCTGCAACTCAGCTATTGGATATAGCAAGATAATGGAATTCTGGCTCTTAAATACAGGATTCTGCACCTCCTCCTAAATTTGCAAGAGCAACATAGTAGCCTAACAACACAGAAACCTTCAACTCCTTGAATAAGCCAACACTTAAACAGGGTATTAAAACTGTGCAAATGAAGTTAAATAAATACATGTTCAGAATTACAGTTAAATCTAAAAGCGAAATTTTACATTAAAAAACTCCATCAAATATCCAATGTCAAATATCCATGTTCTTATTAAAAACAGGGGTTTTTTTAAAGCTTTAAAAATACTTCCTAAATGTACACAATCACCCAGGTTATCCAAGTCTCAAATACTTCTCAAAACACTAGAGTACGACAGCACCATCTTTCCAAGAGTAAAAGCATAGATTTAAGGGCTCTAAATTCTAATAGCTAGTGGAAGCTTCACACAGGAATTTAATCCCAAATCACAGATTCATTTCACAGAAGGGCCCTCTTCAGACCTCATCCGCTCAAGTAGGGTCAGCTAGAAAAAGCTGATGATGACTGTCTCTAGCTGGGGTTTGAGTATCTCCCAATAAAGAAGCGTTTTCCTGTGTTCTGATGAAATTCCATGGATTTCAGGTTGTGTCCCCTGGCTCCTGCCCTCCCACCAGGCACCACTGGGAGGAATCTGGCTCCCATGTCTTGATTCTCTCCATGGGGTGTTTACACACATTGATGATAACTCCCTGATCCATCCTACATTTATTTGGGCTTAAGAATCCCAGCTCTCCTCACAGGAAGGATGCCCCAGTATCTCAATCATCTTTCTGGCCTCATGATAGATTTGTTCCAGTAGTTCCATCTCTCTTTTGCCCTGGGGAGCTCAGACCTGGACACAGCACTTCAAGTGCAGGCCAGGCAGGGCTGAGCAGAGAGGAAGGACCTCCACTGACCTGCTGGCAACACTCCTCCTTGAGCTCAGAATACCCCTGGCCTATTTTACTGCATTGTGCATTGCTGGCTCATGGCTAAACTTGTTATCCACCAGGACCTCAAGTAAACCTGCTGCTTTCCAATCACCTAGCCCCCACCATGTACTTGGTTTCTCTAGATGCAGGGCATTGCCTTTCACTTTGTTGAAATTCCTGAGATGTCACTCTCTCCAGTTTGATGAGGTCCATCTCAAGGCAGGCAACAGTCACTGCACAACCACATCTACTGCTCAATTTACAGAGTTTTTTTTTTAAAGGCCACTTGTGTTACACGTGATTTTAATAAAAAGCATGTGGAGAACTAGTAATGATACAAACTCCTAGTGTCACTAATATTTTGCCCAGCAGCCTGCAGAACTAGCTCCTGTCAGCAGACTATCAAAGATGAAGAACAAAACCTGCTCTGTGTTTAGTGAAAACAAGGAAACTGGCAAGAATAAAACAAATTCTAGCAAGCTGTTCTGGAATATATAATATTTTCCTTGAAATGCTCTTAATGATAAGAATGGAATTACACAATACATGAGATTATTTTTACTGTCCACATTAACAAAGCAGGAAGCTGGCTGGAAGATATTTACACCAACAGTTAGACTTACAAATGCAAAGCCCCATTTCTATACAAATCTACCAAAACCCATGGATCTCCAGGCATCTGAACTGACAGAAGAAAGTGCAATATAATGGCAAAAAACACTGCAAGTCTGCAAGAGTTCCCTGTATAGCACTTTTTGTAATGGACAGAGACAAAGGAAAAAATTACTGTGGATGTATAGTGGATTTTTAAAAAATTATTAGAATTGCTAATGATAGAGAATCCAAAGCACAGGACAATAAAACCCACCAATGCAAAATTGTTTAGTTTTTCAGGCATAAATATTACCGAAACTGTATCACAATCAAAACATTTTTAAGTTGGAAAGATTTTATAGAAAATTGGCCAGTTTTCCTCATATTAGTCTCTTTTTGTGAGTCATTCAAAATACTAAAAAATTAAATAACATAAAAGAGACATTTTAATCTACAACTACAGTTTCCAACTCTTATTTATGAGCATTTAGTGGCATTCTTCCATGCTGCAAAAACATTTTATTGTTTTGTGACAGCTTACTGAGTTTAGTCCTCAAAATATTAAGTTGTTTCAAAACAGGGCTACTCCCAGTTTCTCTCTGTAAAACAGTAATCAGCATGGTTAATCATAAAAAAATTAAAGTAAACTAGAAAATCTGTGTTAGTAAGTGCACTTTTAATTTTATTAATCTAATTAACTGGAATGATAAATTATAAGAAAGATTATGGAGATAGACCAAGTTTTATCAACAAATGCAAAGTGGTTTAGAAGATAAACCTGTCTTCCTGAGGTATTTATAGCAAAACTTTCAAAGCTTCTGACTAATCTCCACCCTTCAGAATTTTACGGAAAAATCACAGATCATCACATGGTCTGCATGGTCCAGAACACAAAATTAACAAACAAATTACTTTTCAGTCTCAAACCACAACCAAGACTCTGCATTTCCACACAGATATATACACATATATATATAAAAGAAAACACTCACTAAATAGTTTTCATCCTGGAATGCATAATGTAATGTTGTGATCCACTGGTTATCTCCATTCACTAACACATCTCTCTCTTCTCGAAAACAGGCTGTCTGAAGGGGACAAAAATAATTATAGGCTTTAGGTAAAATATATAAAGAAAAACATTTAGCAAGTTGACTGTGTTTCAACATTATATTTGGGGGAAAAAAAATCAAAACTGCCTCTCAGTTAAAAAGTCATTTATTACACTGTCCAAACATGACAAAATCTAAAAAGATATTGAGAAGAGCCCACCTTCTTCAAATTTAAGCAGTTGTACTTCTCTGTACTGTTAAGTGAGGCAAAGGGATAAATAAGCTGCTACTTCCCATCATCTAAAATGTCAAAATCTTGATGTATCAATTATGACAGCATACCAATGTATGATTAAGAAAAACAATCAATAATGGCATTAGATAATTGTAACTGCACTAGGAGTCAGAGAGCTGGAATCTGGAGTCTTGTATTATTGTTTTATCTCATCATGGTGTTAGCCTAGTTTCACACTTGAGTTTTCACACACGGTTCTTTACATTTGAAAATAGCTGCCAATAACTCCATGTAGTCATCACTTGATAATCGTTAACCACTTTCTCCACACCCCTTGCTCAGGAGAAGCAGGGAGAAGTGAATATTGCCCTTGCCAGGTATAAGCTGCTGATCAGACATCCCAAGTTTCCCCTCAATACATTGGAAAGAAAACAGGAGGCAGGAGGTGCCTTCATACCAAGTGGAACAGAGAAGGAACAAGAACTGCCAAAAAATGTTTTAATTGTTGAACACAGGTTTGTACAAAACAAAAGAAGATAAAATGGGAAGAAAATAATGAAGTGCAAAGCAGCAAGGCATTTAATCCAATGGAGGTCTTGCAACTTGCCCTGAGTAGTGAAAAAAACACCTCAGCAAAAAACCTTTGCCGAGTAACAGACAAAAATGACCAAACAGATGAAAAGAAAAAAAAAAAAGAAAAAAAAAAAACCAAACAAAAAAAAACCCAAAAAACAAACAACAAAAAAACACTATAACAAAGAAATCCCACAAAAATTTTGAAGGGAGTGAGTTCTGAAGTGAATATCACAAGAAAAAAAAAAGTACCATATATCAAAGCCAGCACACAATTTTGTTCAGAAAAAAAACCATCTAAACGATAGTGCAAAGGAAAGAATAATACTGTACGGGCTCTATTTAGAAGGCAGATGGAGAGTTTGAGAAAAACACAGACCATATTTTATTCCAGCACACTCTGCTCTTCAGAAAGATGTTTCATCATTTTGAACCCTGCTCTGTCTCTTCCATCTTTGAAACAGCTAAGTTTAAAGGAAATTCAAGCCTTTGGTTTTTATTTTTTCAGTTTGATTTCCAAATCCAATAGGAAAATAGCAGACCTCTGGAATGGCTTTTGCTGGCTGTGAGATTTGGAAAGTGAAGAATGAAAAGTGAAATATGATTTGAGATTGAGATATGTGCAAGAATACATGTAGCAAAAACAGAGCAGCAAGTAACTCCCTCCTCCAAGGAAATAAACCATCACAAGTCCTTTTTTTTTTTTTGTGAATACAGTAACTAAGAACTATGCAGAGCAGGAAAAATTAAGATGACATACTTTAATCATTGCACAGTGCAGAAGATAAATTAGTGAAATTTGAGGAAATAGCAAGACATACTTAAAACAAATACCTTCAGAGGTTATTGAATGCAAAATAGACTTGGGATAGGAGAATGAGCATGGATTATCTTCAGAAAGAAGAAAAGATGTTCAATGCTTCAGCTTGATTTTTTTCCTTCCTTGTTTGTAAACTCTTGACATATCTCAGAGAGAAATAACTATGAACTCTTGTTTTCACAAGGATAAATAACAGGTAGTTTCTCTACTTGTTATGACACAATTCATAGGATTAGTTATTAGAGAATTTATATAATTCCACTTGTTTTTGCCATGATTTGACAAAAGACCATGCATTCCTTGAGCACTCCAGACACCCACCTCTGGGCAGCATGCCTAGAGCTGAAGCAACAGCTACTACCACAGTAGATCACAGCTGAGACAGCAACAGCTAGAGCTGAAGTGGTAAAAAACAAAACTAACAACAACAAAAAGAGACAGTAGCAGTGGTTCTTTTAATTACTGTAGCATGGCTCAATGAGGCTTTTTTAAAACAAAGTCTTTTTTTGTGCCTTCCATAATTCCAGCATTACTTTTCACCTTCCTTAGGCAGTCTCCTCGAACTGTTGCTGGCAAGACCTCCAGAGGTCATCTGATCCAACTCTGTCACAGCAAAGCCAACTCAGTGCCATGGTTGTATCTCTCCTGTTATCATGGCCTTCAAGCAGCAAAGAATTTGACCTGCTCTGCTGTTGGGTGCTCGTGTCCTCACAGCTCAGAGTCAGCACCTCCTGGGGATGCTGACTGCTTTCATGCTGCCCAATATTTGTCCTGGTCTCTCCCAAGCCTCATCTGGCACCAACACAGCACACGTGTAACTTTAAGTGACTGTCAACACTCAGGCTAACAGGTCTGGGAGTGTAACACCAAGATGTCACACACTTCCAGGTACTCCTTGTATCAGTAACATTCCCAGTTCTATATCCCATCTCAACAGTGGCAAGTATTTGGAAAATTTATCCTCTGTTATTATACAAAAAAGAACACTGACTTTGCAACCTCTGTAATTCTCTCGTAACAAAAGTTTTTGCACTCAGAGCTTGCAGTCCTCAGCCTTCATCTGGCATTCTCAAGCCTCTTTTGAGTACGTACTCCCTTTCTGCTTTTATAAATGACTCCCACTTTCCACACTGTTGACACAGACATATATGAACATATAGATCTATCTATATGCTTGTGGTTTTGGACTGCATGATTTTCCTGTGTATCTCAGTGTTAGTGCAGCACACTAACTAAGCTAACAGAGCCAAAATGCCTCATTTTCTCCATCAGTAGTTAGAGGAGCATCCATGAATGTTTAAAAATGACAGGTTACAGTTGCTAAAGGTCATGCTTTATAATGTATTTTCTATCCAGATGGTTCTCTTTCCACTATATACCCATGGGTTACAAATATATGGAAAAACATAGCTGTAATTCTTTTTAGGCTAACAGTTCAGACTTTCAAAAATTCAGCTGGACCCATGGGAAGAGTATTTTTAATACCTTGCATAAATAAAATTTTTTAAAACTATTTATAACTGTATGCTAATGAAAAGAAACAGTTTTCAAACTCACTTTAAAAGGGTACATTTAAAAATAGAGTGGAGCTTTATTCCTGGTCTTTTCTTTTTCAGTGAAATAATAAAACTTACAGAAATACCCCTTTGTATCAAGACTACTGCCAGATTGCTCAGTATCTGAGTAAATTCTGGATAAAAAGGAAACACATTGTGCACATCTAAACATCTAACAACAATCTGCAAGCCATTTATACTTCCTAATGTGATAACATTTTCATTAAAAGAGACAGGATGTGCACACATCAGAAATTGGCTTTAATTTGTTTGAATATATTTTTTTAGGAGTGTGATGGTTTCCCATTGATCTCACTTCCTACCAAGATGTAATTAAAACATAAATGTGGAAATCAGAATAAACTCGGAAGCAGTTGAACAGCAAAGCAGCCTGACAGCAGCACAGTTGAGGTCTCAAATAAAAACTATATGACTGTATTTTTAGTATGCATAGATGAAGAATTTCAAAGCAAATCAAAGAGTTAGATACATGTTCCATCTAAAATTAATATACAAGTATTCAGGCTGTATTTCATAAGCTTCTTTTCAAAGGAATCCAAGGGAAATAGATTAAGGACTTTGTGAAGAGCAGAGTTGCATAAAGAAAGTGGCAGCTAAGGCAAAAGCAAGGCTATTGAAGGAGCTGTTCCACTTCTTTCGGACACAAAATGGACTCCAGCTATAATGAGGAACTTTTTATCACATATTTTTGCAGATGAAAATTTTTAGGAAACATGCACTTGAATTAATTTAAAACCTTTATCTTTCTGATTTTTAAGTCTACTCATTGGTCCTTTACTAAGTTTTAACTACCGTGAAACTAATAGGCTTGATGAGCTATAGCTCAGCAATTACCTTCTTATAGCTCAGAAACTACCTTCCACCATGGAAAACAACTGCTAAAGACTACATTCCCAATTGGAACAAATGCATTAAAAGATCATTTGTGCAGTTGGTAATTTTTGGACAATTACAGAAAAGGCCTAATGTCAAAAACATCCAGCCCCACAGAAGTCATGATTCCAGGACATTTAAATCCTTCTGATGAGTTGCTTTAAGCTTATTTAATATTAATTTTTATACTGCCAGTAAATAGTGAAGCACTTCCTCCATCCCTCTAATAAACGTGGAGACTTGTAGACAGAGAAATGACAATTCAGCAAAGTAAGAGGGGACAGAATAATGGAAAACATTACTGCAATCTTACTTCAGCTCTCTTCAGCATCTCCCACTTATTAAGTATCTTCATGGCAAAAACTTTATCTGCATTTTTCAGTTTTACTACTGCAACCTGGAAAAGGGAAATCAAAGACAAGTTACAACAAGAAAATACATATTGTTTTCAATTTTATGTTACCTTACAGTTTTGGTGTTTTTTTCAAGTGTTCTGGACACATTTTTACAATGCACACAATACCACATCATCAATATAGAAACACCTCAATAGTACAGGAAAATTCCGAGTTTATTGTATGCTTTTGTTATGTTTCACACTTTCCCTATGCATAATCTTTTTCTAGGTGACTGTCAATGAAAACTGCCATTTCTTAGCATCACACTTCTTGCTCTATCATACTGACATGAAGATCTCTGGCTCTATGCTTTAGATGCTTGGACTTCAGTCCTACACACTAATTTAAACTTTAGAGCCCTCAACAAAAAGGTAACAGCACAGCAGCTTCTAAATCAAGACAAACAATGTGGTTTTGGTTTTAAAAACAAATAAAACTCTACATTTGCCATAAAGCAACTTCCATCTCATTTCAAATAATGCACTAGATTTTCTTCAAAGATAGCATGACTTCACATTTTTTCACCTGAAGTTCACTGAGCTCTTTATCATGACTATTGTAAGCAGCAGGGAAACAGTGAAATGCACAATCTCTAGAGAAGTAAAATTTAACAAAACAAGCCTGCCCGGCTGCCCCTCCTCTCCTCATAGCTTCTGAAACATTAGATGCCATAGGCCTCTGTAATAATAAATTAACGAAGTTCACTGACACCATCCTTTTCTGAGAATATTAGGGGTTTTTAGCTATAATATAAGCTAACATAGAATATTTTTAGGAAAGAGGGAGGGAAAAAGTTTACACAAACTTGTTTTCATAGTTCAGGCTTCCCTGTGTATGGAAAGTTCAGTGTCTTAACCAAAATGGGTATGAAAGTGCCACAAACTCAAAGCTGCTGATCAGAACTATACCAGCATTATCATCCCAACTACAGAAAAGTTCAACAAACACTACATTTTAACAACCATTCTCCAACTATCCTGTTCTGCCTCTTCCCTTCCAAAGGAATCCTAAAACTAAAGCAGATAAAAGTTTACATCTGTGTACATCTGGTTACAAACCAACGTGCTGTCGTACAGATTATCATCATCTTCATCCCTCAGGCCAGTGACAGAAAAAAAAATGAAGGTTGAATCCTACATTCCTTTCACCTCTTTCATAATCAGTAAACCAGCAATGTGTGAAGACAGTGATAACAGAAAAGAAAATACAGGATCAGACAGTTTGAAGGAAGTGTCATGCAAACCTCTCTGAACCATCTTCAAATGTGTCATCAGCTACAACAGCTTCACCAACAAGGCAAGAGCACAAGTTGAAGGATTGCAATACTCGGATGTCTAAACCAGTGTGTATCTCACAGTGTAGCTCTTGCCTAGCTATAGATTCACAGACCAAGCAGCTGTCACTTCCCATATGTACATTATCAGCCCTGCTCTTGACACTGTTGCCTTCTGGGGTTGCAGAGGGAAGCAGTGGCAGGGAGATAAAAAGAGGATATAAGACAGAAAGATATTACATTTATTTGTTTAAACTAGTTTTATGGGCTGAAATTTTTAAAGGTTGCCTCACATGAGGTTCAAGTTCAGATTTAGAGTCCATCAAGGAACTTTGAAAAACAAAAATGGATTACTACTTTAGCCTATAATACAATAATTTCAATTAATAAAGAATGTTTCCTGTGCTGTTCATGACAACCCAAGACTGGGAATCACTTTTTTTTTGAGGGAAAGATGAATCCTCTGCAGAAATACATAGCCCAGAGTGTGGATTTGATCTTGATTTTCCTTTTGCATTACTAGCTAAATCTTAGTTAAAAGCCCTGGTAAGCCAATATCTGTATCAATTTCTAATGAGATATGGGAGGAGGAGAAATCCTTAACACTGCACCTAGTCAGTATTCAAACAGAATCCTCCATAACTTGGATGACAGAAACACCCCTGGTGATGCAGCCTGTCATATGAAGCTACAATGCAGTTGTGCCCCAAAAACCTTTAAGTGTTTTGGGAGTCCTGCAAGGAAAAATTAAAAGGCTGCTGCTACTAAAGCTGAGCAGCTCCTGCTGCCCAGCATGGAAAATAAGTTTTTCCCCACCATTAACCACTGAAGTAGAGGCATCCACAGGCATAAGACCATACAAGTATTTCAAGGCCAGTTTCAGGATTTCATTTCTTGCCTGTAGCATACTCGGTGCAAGGCTGTGTTATTCTGCAAAAGGCTTGGTTATTGAAAGACACACAGTACGACTACACAGCTGCCTAAATTTCCAGTCTCCTATTCAGCAATCACTTGGACACAACTGCAGGAGCTACAGCGCTGCCTGTGGTGAAGATTTGGAACACAGGCCTTCTGTGGCATGAACAAGGGCTTGGTACCTTCTGCAAATGTAACAGCATTGAAGAGTGACTAAAGAACAAAAATAGACTCGTGTTTACCAGCTGTGTTTACAATCAGTCTGAAGCTTTTAGTCTGTGAAAGCCATTGATGTTATTCCATATCAATAACCACCACACACAAAAGATCACAGACATCATCATCATCTTTCTGCAATCACAGCATGTTTTTGGGGGTGTCTCAATGCTTTATGAAAGTAAATTCTAAAATGCTTATTCCGAGATTGTGAAAGTAAAACCTGACACTTCAGCAATGAGCAGACTGATGTAGTTTCTACTTGTAACAAAAAAAAATCTGAATCATGATTACAAAACCCGGCAGTGTTTATGTATACACAGAGTATTTACTACCTACACAAAGGCACAAATACAGACAGTTTTGTTTTGATCTTTTCCCTTCTTTAGTGAAGCTGTCAAGACCGAAGAAAGAGTAATTATTCCTGTACTAGTGATCCTGAAGTGTCCTGATACTGGAACTTGTAAAATTAGACTTTTTAAAGGTTGGGGGGTTTTTTAAATTTTATTTTCCTGTGAACAGCCCAAAAAAAGATTAGTATATGCTGATGTAAACATCTCGGGCTTAGCCAGATACGAAGTTGTTTTTTCCTTGTCTTCCAACCATTTTCCATATTTCCCACAGAAAGCAGTCTAGTTTGGCATGGTGTCAGACACCTTCTGCCCCAAGCTTGGCTATTTGTCTTTATGGTATTTGTCTGCACCTTCCCTTTGCTTAGAAAGCAATAGCCTTATACAGGAAAAAAAAAATAGAATAGACGCTATTAAAGTTGAAATAAAATTAAGAACAGTAGAAGTAGAAATGAAGATTCAGCATTGGTTTCCTTGTCCAGCAAGAGCAAGCAGGTGAGAAAGAATGTTACTGCTCGTAACTGTATGACAAAAATTAGGAGTAAATAGTTTATTCTTAAGCTACAAATTCATCACCTTCAAAATATCAACAATGTAAGAACCTAGTATTTTCTAGCATAAGCACGTACTGATTTTTTTTTTCAAAGTTATAATCGATTCAACTGAAAATTTTAGTATTAGATAGAACTTTCACTAAGCTGCACTTTTATACTGCTGAGGGATACCACTAAGAGCTGTTGCCCAGTTGAAGCACCTTTCCTAGCAGCATTTTTCAGCTCCCAAGTTTAAAGTCTTTTTGTTTTGAGTTAGGTTTTTCAAACCCTGCTGCTCAAAGCCAGCACAGTGAATTGCTTGAAGCCCACATTATTAATTTTACCATGATAATCCTGCTCCTCCCCCAAGCAAAACATCTGTGTTTTCTAAAGACACTAAGCACTCTTACATATAATTGTAAATAAGAAAATGCATGCATGCAGAGGGAAGGGGAATGTGAATAATTTGACAAAAAGGAAGCCTTTTCAGAAGCCAGAAAAAAGAGTAAGGGGAAAAACAAAAACTAGGAACAATGAATTCTTAGCGTTATAAGCAGTAACTAGTTTAAACTCCTTTTTGTGTGCATTAAACTTGTAAAAACAAAAAGGGAAATATTTCTTGACTATGCAAATTGAAGAAATTGAGCAGCGTAAAATCAAAATAGGAACAAGTCCGAGACTGTGCCAAGGAAAACTCTCACTAACTTTGTAGTCTACAGAATTTCAGAATTATGTTGATTCAGGAGACAAAAATTACCCCTCCCAGTAACCTAGAGCAACCTTGGTCTCATTTATAGTTTGCTGGAAAGAAAATACATTCTTTCAGATTTCCTAATCTGTCTCAGTAAATACAAGTATTTTGCAATTTAATATTAATATAGTTTTTTTGTGGTTTAAGTAGCAGTAAAATTTGGTGGTCCTTTTTTCAATTTTGCTCAGATATTTACTTGTCATTTTACAGAAAAATTAGCAATTTCATACAGAACTTTTCTTATACAAATGTCTGTGTAGAACTTGTCTTTGCTAAGATAGCAAGACAAATCCTTACAAATATTTATTAAGTCCTACTTCAAGAACACAAAAACCCAAACATCTTCACTGAAAGAGCTTCACTTTAGTCTTTACTGAAGATTTTGACAATTAATAGAGTCATGCTATCTTCCTCAGATAAAAATTTAGAAAGAAACACTGTTCCTAGAAGAGAAGAACTAGCCAATCACACAGACTGCCCCCAGAAGAGGAAGGGGAAAGTTACATTCTCACTGCTCATGGGATGATTCACCACAAAGAACTTCCTGAGAAAGAACTACGGTTTCTTTGCGGTTTAGCTGCTGAGGAGTTGGATGCTGATTTAGCAGACAAAAATGACTTCTCCTAAAAACACAATATAAGGCAGGTTTCATGTATGATCCTTCTGACAAGAAGGCACCAACATCAGCGATTTTTCTTATACTTAACACAATCTGTACATTAACTCAGCTGCAAATGCTATGGTAGCACTGACCAAGGCTAATCTTTTAAGCAGAAGTGTTTACATCAAAATGGAGATTGCAACATTCTTTGTGGTAAAGGTTTAGTCTAAAGATAAATTACCCATTAATAACTTCAGCCATCAGTCTCCTTTACAAAGAAGCTTTATTCCAGATGGAGCAAAACCAAGAGTGATAAAGCAGCTAACTAAATACTACCTTTTTTGTTATCTTTATAGCTGCCCAATGATTATATTTGCACATAGGGATCAGAGTATGTAGTGGCATACACTACAGTAAAAACTCCTCTTCCTGACATAGTACCTACAGGAGTCTGCTCTTCCACAGTCACAGACTAGCAAGGACTGATTTTCACTCAAGATGCAAACATGCAAGTGAACCTAAGAAAACTCTTCTCTGTAACATGCCAGAGCCTCCAGAAATCCTCTCCTATCAAAGAGAACTTCCATTTCCAAAGGCAATCAACACTTTGATGAGAAAATATTTTTTATTATTCTTTGAGTTTAAGTTCACACGTATTTTCAGGCAGGATGGATCACCTCCTGCAGAAGCTTTACACACTCCCACATCTGTAGTATATCTGGCTATGGAAAACTCAAGGTACTGTTGTACATTAAATTGCTCTTCCCACAGCGTACTGCATGAAAAAGAAAGCTCATACACCCAAAAGAATTAAGAAAAATGGGGCAGAAATCTAATATGTTTGTTTCCTCGACCTAGTGATCAACAGACTTCTCTGGCAACTTCAAATAAGAGATAGCTGAATCAGAAGCAATGAAAAATTGTATGGTTTGACAGCAGTAAGTGACTACTGAAAAGGAAAATAACATCTGGTGAAGTCCTTAAAAGAAATGCAGGAAAACTATTCAAAAGTTCATTAAAATAGAAAACTAAATGACAGAAAAAAGAGATTTCTCTATGGTGTTGGAATGTCAGTGTCAATATTTGGCTATTTAAGCTGCTGAAAACTACTTTCAGACTATATGGTTATCAGGAAAATTAGCAATTATTAGACTTCTATATCATCAGTTCTACACTGATCTATACCTCCTGACTGGAAAGAATTAGTCAAGCAAATGATTTATTCTCAGACTGTTGAAACATGGTCCAAGTGAGCCTGCCTGCTCTCAAAATTCACAAGACTTAAAAAGAGCTGTAAAAGAATGTATAAAAAAAATGTATAAAAGATGTAATTGCATCAAACATTAGTTGGGCCTATAATATCCATTATGGCTAAATAATGTAAAAACCTGTATATCAGTGTATTGTTATGAACTGTCTCTTCTCAGTGCTGCAGGTTTGCAAGAGAATTATCTGCAAGAGAATTATCCCAGCCCTTCCATCTCCTTCCCACACGTACCTCCCCAAAGGCTCCTCGACCAATCACCTTCAGAATCTCAAAATCTTCTTTATGTAGTCGCATCTGTTTCACTTTAGATGTGAAAGGTTTAGCTGAAACAAAGGGGGAAAAAATCATTAAAAAAAAACGCAAAAAAATAACCCAAGCAAAAATCAAAGAACAAGGTAACAGTAACACAAAATAGATGCAATCAGAGGCCTAAAAACAAGGTATCATTTTGCTTATATACCTGTATATCCTAAAGGAATAAAATGAAGTTACAGTTAGAAATAATGAAGTAAGAACTAAGTCAAAACTGCTGTGAGAAAAAGGTTTACCAAGAAAGCTTACTTTTGCCTTCTTTTAATTTTAAAAAATGGAGTCAAGCTGACTGCATTTTTCTACAGACTTTTGAGTTCAGACATCCACTGCATCTGTGCTATATAACTGTTGTTGCAAAAGCAAAGTCTAATATAATGAGTTCACTTTGGACAGTATTAATTTATTTGCCAATCAGCCACACAATACTGTATTCAATAAGAAATTTAAATGGTGGTAAATGGTAAGTGGAAGGGCAATATTGGCCTACACAATGTATTATGCAATGTTTTTTGTAAAATACTTCTTCAAGGGAACACTTAAAAAACAGTTCTTGGCTTTTGAAAGGAAGAACAGTTGCACTCAAGACAATATTAACACATTCAGTGAAAAAAATGAATGCATTTTCATCAAGTTAAGCTTCATTTCCTTCTTCTTTCCCTCCCTTTCATAATATATTTGAAAGTAGTAAGCAAAATAATGTCTTGTATTCCAGACAGGTAAAAGCCCAGCACTGTTTGAAATAAAACAGCCTCAAGAGCACTATTCCTCTCTTTTAGCCCCATTTAGCACTACAATTAACTGGTTCATTTATACATGCTCTCTGCATGCAAAACATCCAAGTACTGATAACTCTAAACCAAAACATACATAGCACAACCCTTGGTAAAAAAAATATTAAAAATTAAAACTTGAAGTAATTTATCAGGAAAATGAGTTCTTTATAAAATTATTGTTCTAAAGGCACATTCAATATTTTACACCAATAAAATCCTATACTAAACCAGATACTTTGGTAAATATGGTTCATACAAGAAGGTTGTAAAATCAGGAAACACAAATTCAATTTCTGGCTCAAAGGCAGTCTAGCTCAATGATCCCAAACAAGCAACTTGAGATACTTCACCCAGTTTCACATCTGTGAAAAGGGGACAGTATTTTTGTAACAGCCAAGGCACTGACAATCACATTGCTGAATCACAAAACCCCAAAAAGGCACATTGTAAAGTCACCATTTTACAAGGCCCATAAAAACCTTATTAGCTTATGCTTTCAGATTACAGGGGCCCATCTATGTCCATTTCTCTCTCTACAGAGACTGATGGAATCAATGCAGTTTTATTTGCAGGGAAGAGTTGTGACAGGCATTGTATTGCATAACAATTTGTTCAGAATAACATTTCTAAACGGAAATGAGGAACTGTTTTCAAAAGCTCCAAAAGCAAATGACCCTAAGTAATAACTAAGTTAAATAGACCTAGACACAGGTAAGAAACTAAATTTTGGTTCTCCCAGAATTTCAGAATTTTCTTTCTAATGTCATGAAATAATCCTGCTAAAGCATCCTTGTCGAAAAGCCAACCGTGTTCTGTTCAGCAAAGCAACTTTATAAACTGAGTCAAGACACAAGCTACCTGTAGTTTTGCTACCTAAAACCCCCATGAAATGTTTTCCTCCTAGTCCTTAAAGTAGCTTTCTAAACCACATCTGAACAACTACACAAAAATGCAGGGATTTATGTTTACAGTACAGCTCTACTAACATTAGTGCTATAACAGATGAAACCTTTTAAAAATCTCAGTGGTTCTGAAGTCTGAACATGGTGTCTTTTTTTCTGAAATTTCTCAGATAACAGGAATCAATTCTCTCCCAGGAATTACACTGCTCCAACTAGATGACCATCAGCTTATGATTAAAAAAACCCAGCGTTAGGACCAAATAGTACAGATGCAGCCATATAACACTGACATTTTCACTGCGGTGCTACTTTTGCTTTACATTTATAAAAAATTCATTCGACATATTGAATTACAAAATTAAAATACAGGTTTAATATTACATTTTAAGTACTGCTAAAATGCAATTTAAACAGAAGTACACCACTCAAGTTCACAGAGATCCCCCAAACTTTCAAGAATCTTTTGTTCCTTAAAAGAAAGAAGAAAGGTCTTGCAGTAGAAAAAGTAGTAAGAAAATGTACTGCCTTACTTGGACAGTCTGAGCTGTGCTACACTAAGTGACTGAATACAAATATTAATACTACTAACTAATACTACTGAAGAAATTAAAACAAGCCATTAGAGCCTTTTAACTTGAAAAACAACTGATTGAAAACAAACATGTAGTTCTCAACTACAACATTTTTTGACCATTATAGTCCTGGCTAGAGTACAAGGCAAAATTTCTTGCTAACAAGCAACAGCATAGCTGTTTAAACCACAAAGCTCTTCCTCACTTTATATTGCAAGGAAAGGCCTGTCATTCTTTAATTATTACGTTCTGAAATCTTCCAGGGTTCCCATAGGGATTCTGGAAAAATAAACATCACTATAACTACTTCAGTAAAATAAAGATGACAAAAAATAGGTTTGGAGTACGTTAAATGATTTGTAGTATCAGCATTAGTGGAAAAGTTTGTAAAACCTCCCTCCTCTCTAACTTTTTTATCACCTCTAGCAGAGATGTCAGTGTAGAGCCAAGCAGCTTTTGGAAGAAAGTTAGAGCCCCAGGAAAGGGGAAAAAATAAAATAAAAGGAAAAAAAAATAAAAAGGAAAAAAAAAAGTCGGGGGGAGAATTGCCATAGGAATGTGCTCCAAATAGCTTGTTCCAAAAAAGGTCAATTTGCTTTATCATCAATGTTGTTTGTCTACTGTGCAAACATCTGCTGCTCTTGTGGCAACAGCAATGTTAAGTATAGAAAACTTGGCCTGGCCTGGGGTCTTGGAAGGCCTCTCTCCAGACAACATTTCATCCACACAGCTTTCCAGACTAGGAGGTTAACAGGCAGACCTTTGGCAAGCAGTTTGCAGTGTCCTACAATCCTTATAGAGAGACCATACAGTCAGGCCCAGGAATGTTTTACAAAATAGTGTGCTCCAAGGGGTCCCTGAAAAGCAGATTTGCAGGAACACAGCCCTCATTTACACCCCCATCTCCCTAAAAAGAATCAGCACAAAGTTAACACAAAACAACACCCTCCTTTTCCACAGGAGCTGTGGTTTCTTTCATGGTTGATATGAGAGTGACACACTTTCTTTGCAGATTTTTGAGAGGCAAAATAGGCATTTCCTTTGGTGCTTCATTCAGCCTACAGAAATACACAAGGGCATAGATGATTTTTTCCACACACACATCCATTTTCAAAGTTGCCTGCCATGTGCAATACCAATTAGGGAGCAGCAGTTTGCTGTGCCAAAGAGACCTCTTCCTCCTCCAAATGAGAGGTAAGTGCGGGCAGCCTGGCCACTGCCTCCTCCTGCTGGCTTTCAACTCAGCAAGAACTGGAAGTTCATTATAGAAAACTTTTCAACATGTTCTCTATGGCCACATGTTGACAAATCATACACAATGTTCATGGAGAAGGCTGCTGTGAAAAATACTCTTTGTTATCAATCTCCATGGAGGAGATGGAGAGATAAGACCTGACCTAAAAAAAAATCTGTTCTGTGAAAACACTTGGCCACTCCACCTGGCCAGTACTTCCTATCTCACCCTGCCTGGGAAAACTGTGCCACCACCCTCTTGGCAAGATTCCTTGTATTATTCAATCAATTACACATGGCAAGGCAAAACAATCTCCCAGTTCGCCCTCAGGGCAACCAATGTAGTGACGCAGTAAGCTAAGCTGTATTTGCAAACAAAGTGAACCTGCCATGATTGTTCTTTCAATTTAAGTTTCTATGGGTCTTTGCCCACATTTCATGAATGGCTCTAGCCATTCATTTTATTTATGCCTACAATGCATACAAACAAAATTCAGTAAAAGGAGAATACAAGTATTAGAAATTGAGATTTTTTTACGGTTGAAATTTAACCAGAACCACATCAGGAGTAACATGTTAAACACATAGAAGAACACTCAGGAGGAGTCTAGTTGCCAAGCCATGCATGCAGAGGAACATATGTTCTACCCCCTGGCCTTGGAAAGGCAGGATTTTATTATAAATACAACAACCATCCAGCAGAAGAGAGGCAAAACAATGGGCTCTGCAGTAGTGACATTGAGCTTCAACAGTCTATCATATTTACAGTGGGGAAGCAGTTATTAGCATTACTTACAGTCTATTTAATAATAATCTTTTAAGCTCTTGGAGATAAAAGTCCACACCTTCCAAAAAGCTGACACAGGGATGGCAGTGACACAGTTGATAGCCCAATGCAGTTTAGTATTAGGATTATATAAAGTGACATCAAAATAGTAAAACAGCTGTTTTGGATGCTTTATTAGCAAAGTTAGTCTCATGCTCCTGCCTTGCTCACTCTCCTTCCAGCTCCAAGTTTCTGTCTGCAGAGCTTGGGCAGGGCTAGCCCCAGAATTCAGATTTTCCCAGGCTAATCTGCTGTCAGGTTTCTGCTTCTCCCTCACCTGTCAGTGCCCTTTCCCCTCTCCAGTACAGCACTGAAGGGAACCAGGGGTGCTGCAGGCATGGGTTGAAATTGAACCTAAGTGAGATGAAGATCATGTTGACTGCTAAAGAAAGAGCAACAGACCTGGAGCAGCAATTGGGAATGTGTCTCCACAACTGATTTAAATAGAAAACAAAACATAACAAGACAGTGTTCAGGAACTCTTCTTGATGTCTCACTGATGCTGCATTCACTTTTGGATAAATAAGCTGTCTAACTCTGCTAAGACTGAAGACTGTACCCTTGACTATAGGTTGCAGTTAGATACCCATATCTTACTTCCCAAATTACAAAACACACTTCCTTAGTGATCCAGGCATCCCACAGCAAATCCAGCCTTCTGCCCACTGCACTGTTCAATGTAAAATGCTATGTCAAGCCAAAGGAATAGAAATTAAAAACTCTATCCACCAGAATTGTCAACAACAACGGTGAAAGTTCATTCTGAAGGAAAAAGATTGGGAAAGAAAACAACCACCAGGGGAAACTAGTTGCTTGCCATTTGAAGACAGAAACCCCTTTGCTTTACTAGCGAAAAGTATTTATTAAAATACATACAGAGTTTCCCCATGCAAAAGACAAAAAACACATAATCTAAGAGACTATCATTTAACTGAATAACATAAGGCTCTCTAATTCTTCTTAGTGCTGTCTTTGGGAGAAAAAAAACCCTAAACTCAACCACCCCAACAAAAAACCCAACCACAAACCTAGAGCAGAATAATATACTGACAGCTCTGTTTTTCAAAAGTGCTCTGCAGTTTTAGATTTTTGGCTAAATTCCTGAAAGGAACTTCATAAGTGTTTCTACTTTACAGGCTTGACCCAAACCTAAAGTATTTCTTTTCCACTGGCTTCTATCAGCTGAGATTATGAAATGTGTAAATAGCATTTTTGAGTTAAGACAGACCATAACTGAAGCTTTCAAAAAACTCCAGAAAGGAGGTGTGAGAGAAAACCACTCCCAAAAAAAAAACAGTCTTTCTCGAAACAAAGGCAAAGTAATTGACAATCAGCAAGGCAGAACTGCTTAAAGCATAATTTGAGAGGAGATGGAAAAGAAATCTTTCCTCTCCACCCACCTAAGGTTGGCAGAATAGCCAAGAAGGCTTTGTTGCAGTTTCTGCCAACTCTCTGGAGGAAACTGGGGTGAAACACTGTAGTCAACAGCGATAGCAGCTGAACCACAGAACATTAGTTAAGACAATGTAAAAAATAAAAGCCACAAATACCCTTCTCCGTTTTAACAGTTAAGATTCAGTTTTCACTCCCTCAGAACATTTTTGACATGTTTTCCCTGATGAACAGTTAAGTGCCAACATCTCTAAGTACAAGTTAAGAATCTGGCATTTTCCAGGAATGAGAAGCATGTCCACAAATTCCTGTACTATGGTATAGACAGACACAATATTCTGGATCCTATTGTGTTTGCATCAAGTTCAAGTAGAGACCATCCAGACAACTTTGGCTACAGCCACCACAAAATATTCTTCAAGGGGAACTTTAAAATCAGGGAGAAAAATAAAATACATTTCCCAAACATACTAGAGTAGTTCTGTTTTTTCCTTCCCCAGACTGAGACGAAAAATAATCCCTGTGTTCACAAAACACCCACTGCAGATCTGGACAACACTTCCATACCACATCAAGATATAGCCATTATTTTTTTTATATTACCATTCTTTCTCATCCCAAGAATTTCCGTAAACCACCCTATGTTTAAATATTATTATACTAGCAGCAAAGTGAAACATTGAACTTTATTTCATCCTACTGTGGATTGGAATTCTAGAGCAAGACTTAACTGGTTGTGCTACGAGACTCCTGTTCCACCTATTAAAGAGGGTGGAAATGCTCTGCGAGCAAATCAAGAGCAGACAGGAAGAAAGTTTTGTGACATTTAAAAACCCTGAAAGGGTAAAACAAAGGAGAAGGAAGAAGGTGGCCTTACACTTTATAAAGCAGAACACTGCTTTGACTCCATCCCTTAAGCTGTCCCAGAGCTGGAAACAAGTCAATTAAAATCACACTTCCGACAGTCAAGTTTAAACTTCACATTCCCCAGTGTCTGACAAATAACTCAATACACTGCTATCTAATTGCCAAAAAACGCTGGACGTTTCAGCTGTAAGTAAAATCAATCTGACCTGTGTTTAGAATTACTAAATGATCTGAAAAATGAAAATAAATCAGGCATCAAAAATGAATACTTTAAGAAGAATTTTCAGTTCTTCAAAGCATTACTTTTTCTTATATAAAGCAGATATAACACCTTCTAGTCTGACTAGACTGGAAAAAGAGCTGTTTGTGGAACACTGTGTTTTGATGAATATCAGAGAAAAAATCAAACATTGCACAATAAACAGAGTATGCAACCACTCTTCAGTGAGGGAGGGGGAAAAAAAGAACAGAAAAGAGGAGGAAGAATGTATCAAGTAACACCACTTAACAGCACTCTACTCTGAAGACCAGCTACTGTTATAACCACAACTAAGGCCCGAAATACGTACTCTCTCAAAACAGTTGTGAAGGTATCAATAATTTCATTGTTTCCTTTGTTCTGCATTTATGTTTTCGCACCCCTCATTAAAGAATTGTTCAACATGCATTTGATTTATAATTTAAATAATCCTCTCAATTAAAATACAGAAATGAACCCTCTCTAGAAATTCTGGTGCATGCTGTACTAAGATAGAAATGTTTTACCAGAAGAAAGCCAGCAACTTTAATCCACTGAGTTCCCTGCTCAGCTTCCCAGGTATTTCACAGCACTGCAGAAGTCTCCATTTCTGAAGCTACAGAAAGAAGGATCTTAAGGGATACTGCCTTACACTCCCTTCTCTTGCCTCCGTTTCACCTCAGAATTTTAATTAAAAGAAAATATCTATATAAAGCATATATACTGAGGTCAGGCATTTGATATTCCTTTGCTGATACTGAGAGTCTTATTAAATCTTACATGAGCAACTAACATAATAAATTTTTGCTTTTTAGGAGAAAAAAAAAAAAGCTGTAAAAGCTCTATAAAACTTAAAGCACTTTTCCTCTCTCTCAATTAGTCAAATGATATGCTCTAATCCTTGTGAGAAGGAGAGTGAGCAGACTCTCCACAAACTTTCCTCCTCTAAAATGACTTATTTGTGTGGCCATATATTCTTAGCCAACACTTACACTTAGAACTTGTCAAATGCACAACTACCAAGTCTCACACAGCCTACAAATTATTTGAGTCCTGTCTCTCACTCCTCCACAATGGTACTTCCCCCCCCATATTCTCTGCACATCCCTGCAGACACTTCCCACAAAGCTGCAAGGGCCTCAGAAGGACAGTAATACAGCCACACCCAAAAGAGCAGGCAAATTCCTCTTCAGGATGCCACTGGCAGGTGCCCACAGTATGAACATGTACCAACATACCTTGTTTCTTCTTTAAGAGCATGGCACAAACCTACTCATAAAGCACTTCACTGACTGAAGGTTTCACTGACACTTGTTTGTATTTGCATTGCAACACAGCTCAAAAGCCCTAAAGCAGAGCTAGAGAACTGGTACAGATGCACACAATTACACTCCTATTTTGGTCCTTATAGATAATATTTGAAATTAAAATGTTATATGAAGTGCTTCATTCATGACACTAAACTAAATTTCAAATATTAAAATAAAGTTAAAATTCAGAAAAGCAAAACCAACTTCAATATAATGTATGTTAAATGGAAACATTAAAAACTATAATGAACAGCAACTTGGTGTTGTGAGAAGGAATTTTGCCTAGATTAAAATAAGATTCATCTCCACAACTGCTTTTTATCAAAATTTCAAGTTCCCAGTCACAAAAAAAGAAGAAACCTTCCCTATGTTCATAGAAACTGTTCCACCTGGACAGCTTAAACTCCTCTTCCAGCCATATCTCACACCATTTTAAATGCCATCACCCTGTACTATTTGTACTGTAAGGACTGCAAACTACTCATTTGCTTGCTCCTTGTATTTCAAGCTGGGTAGTGCAATTGAACAGGTACATCATTGTCTGGTTCTTTTGCACTGACACATGGACAAAACAACTGTAATTTAAAATTAAGTCATGTTTCAAGACCTGTTCTTAGTTTTGTGACATTTCAGGGAGTTATGACATCAAGAGCAACCCTTTATTAAAGAAACCACATTCCTTAAATGTCACCAAAGATCCTAGAACTTCAGCACTCTTCCAGAGTTACCTTGAAACTAATGTAATTTTAAAAAATTAATAATTTGAAAGTTCAGTACCATTAGGATGTAAATTGCCTATAATAAACTTGATTTGGCCCACTTGAGAATAAAAACCATATCATAAGGCTCAAGCACCTAACTGTGCACCAGATCCGGCACTCTATTTCCCAGCTAAAATCATCTTCGCTTTCTTCCTGATTAAGTGATCACTGTAAAATAATGCTGATTAAGATATTTTTATTTTGACCGCACTTCACCTCATGGCAATTTTAATAATTTTATCCTCAGTGCTGCTGAATCATTAACACCTGTTGCTAATTCAAACCATCCCCATTAACATAAATCAAACTTTCAAGATAATCTTCATTTTGAAGAAGACAAATACATTTCCCAACACCTGTAACCAACCTATAATAAACATTTGCTGTAAGCAGGAAGCTCCTACATAAACCACATTTGTCTGGAAGCACACATGCAGGTGTCAAAAGACTGCTTTGATCCACACCTTCTTTGTATCACCAAGGTTGCAGGAAGAATAATTCTGGAACCCAGAGGATGGATTTAATTATTTATGAAACCAAAGAGAAACCTGCGCTTATTTTCAAGTATCTTGGTTCTGGTTTTAGGCACCCTTAATGCTTATATTACCTACACATGAAAGGTTTTCAAACCACCTTTTCAGGGCATACTGTTTCTAACTGTCCCTTTAGAATTCCTAATGAATCAAGTGAAGGGATTCACTAATGGTACACCTAAACTGACTTCTGTGTTACAGAGCACATCGCTTAATTTAGTATCCCTGTCAATGTCAAGTCACAAATAAGAGAGACCTCTAATCCATTAACTCTTACATGCACATATTTGCAGGGCTGATCCTGAATGAAGAGTCATCTTTAAGTAATTTTGTAAGAAGATACAATTATTTGGTTTTATTTATCAACATAAGATCAAAAGGGGAGGCCACAAGTGAAATTAACAATCTTTCTGTAAATGACCAATCAGTTCAGTTTAAAACTATAAACTAACCAGAAAGAACAATTAAGTTCAGTACAAACTGTTCCTTATCTTCAAATTCTAGACATATTTTCAAAATTTTGTAAGCTATTTTCCTAAATACAGACAGGAAACATGGTCTTATATGAAACTGATATAATGGAGAATAAATGTTTTGCAAGTTGTGATTCTCTGAAAATTCTTTGAATGCTTTTACCCAAATTTTATCTCAAAAGTCATGTTTACTAGAAATTTAAAAGGAAAATCATGGCAAGACATAGCACACACAAACAAGTTTGAGAGAAATAATAGGATAATACAAAAGCTGGATATATTTTCAGGAGAGTGCAAAACACAAATTTTTAATTTCTAAAAGCAGCAGCAGTTTTAAGGAAAGAGTAATTTAGTTACCTCAATAAATCAAGCCCACTTCAGAAGAAGGTAACATTCAAAAATTTTATTTAGCACTTATAATTTTTAAAAATTCTCAATCTGGATACTTTATAAAAATACTCAAATGGAAACTGCACTCTAATAAAAATAGATTCCTGGGAATAAGACATTTTGCAAATATAAATAATAATTAAGTCATAAGAAAAATTAATGCTAGAAATTCATTACTCTTCACTCTGAAATTAGTTTATTAAAGGTTTGATCTATGAAAAAAGTACTTGCAGGGACATGAATTCATAGCTCACATTTTTAAAAATGTCTTGTTCCACAGACCATAAGGGAGCAAGTTAAGAAGTAGTTCACAGTAAAATGTAAGCAAAGAAATGTTTATTTTTGGTATGGATAATTTATGCTCCACACGATATGACAAAACTCATTTCACAAATTATTTCATCATCTTTCCCTTTTCAGCAGAGTCCTTAGTTCTAACACCTGCTCCTGACACTTGTTCCTCTAGACTTGAGCAACATATTAAACTAGTGAAAGCTTAACAACGTGAAAGATACTCAAAACTTTCTCCAAATTCTGTCAATTGTTAATACTTTTCCATGCGAACACAGTGCTTTTAAACCCTTTTTGGCAACCGAGTTTAGTTCAAGGTCAAAACTAGATTACCTGCATTATAAACCAGTGCACTCCCTACATATTACAAAGGCCATGAGAAGTGTAACACTTCCCACAGTCTAAACTGGGGTTTTCTTCTGATCTCCAATCCTTAGTAAAGTGGCAACTCCTGCCCTCATTAACACCTATTTTTAGACTGTTAGTCTGTATTTACTCAGCACTTACTACAAAACATTCCTATTAGTTTTAGCTTGGTTACACAACATTGCTCATAAAAAAAAAAAAAAAGTTAAATTGCTTTTTTTGAAATTCTCTTCCTATATTTGAGTAAATAAAACTGATTTCTGAAACTGATGTCAAACATAAGTGGAAAATGATCATTCAATGCACCATATGCAAGAATTCCAAATGCATTTGCCCCCAACAGCTCTGACTGAACTAATCTAAAATTGATGCTTTTTCATTCCTACCTATGCAGTACCAACTTTCCACTCTCTATTAATATTTCTCTATTTATCATAAAAATGTAATATGCAACTGATTGTTTGAATATTCTCAGTTTATCTCGAGGTGCATTCAAAAACCATCTGTTTTTGAAACCTTCTGTACAGTAAAAACCACACACCTAGAAAACCCAAATTCAGTCCAGATATAGTAACTACTGTAAACTACTTTAGCAATATTCATTCGGAGAAAATGGGCTGCTTATCTAGCTGCTGAAATGGAAAGGACTCTTTCACACAATAAGGCATTTTGGGATTATTTTCTTGTTATTTTTCAAATAATGATGGCATATAAATTAAATATTTTATAACCAGCAGCAAATGGAAGGCTGGTGTTTACAATAGCCATTGTGTATGCAGTCTATAAAATGCAAACAAACAGATGGGCAGAATGCAGTCCTTACAAAGACCTATAACAGAGGTGGCATTCAGAAACATTTGTGTTTCATCCTTCAGATTTACAGCTGCTCTCAGACAGATGTGGGTTTATAATTAAATTAATGATTTTGACTAAGCATCATCACCACCAACAAAATCCGTACACATGAATGCACATGACTTGCTGTCAGGAAGGTGACACAAATTGGAAAGAAGCATCACTCCTGCAGTCACAGCATGTGTGCCTGCATGCGTCCTCAGAGCTTCTACCCTTCACCTGACTTGAATAACATCTGACTCTGTGGAAGGCATTTCAAAGATAATTCACCTTTTTGCATATTCTGCAAAGGGAGGTGGGTGGCAGGAGAGACTCCTAAACCTACACAACCTAAAACAGCACTCCCTCCCTTGCCCCCCTAATCCCTAATCCCAAGGGAACACCCTGGGAACAGCCACAGACATCTGCCCACACAGGTGCTGTAATTGTGACAAAACCTTCAAGCACAAAGCACCACTAACAGAAAAATCAAGTTTTATTACTCACTTCTGCTCATAGAATTACTTCTGAGGGTTTGCTCTTTTCCTGTTTTCTAGGTTTTTTAAAATCAAGAGTATGTGCCCAGACTCTTAGTGGAACCAGCAGATACAACTGCATGAATACTGAGTATTCCCTCCACATCTTTTAGCAAACAGATAAATACACAAATATTTTGCATAAAGTTTGGGCAACTCCAAGAGTCACAACTTCTCTGATTTACTGTTTCCACTGACATACATATATAGAAATGATGATTCATAGGAAAGTGAGATACCACTCTATAAAGCTGAGAAATCTTTTTCTAGAAACCTGACATCCACAGAGTATTTCTGGAAATACAAAAATGATTTAATACATATTAATTTTAAAAATTACTGGAATGGGTTTTCAACATATCTTGGGCCCAAATCCTCAGAAAAATGCAAACACTTAACTTCTATTGAAATCAACCAGACACCTGTGACTGCATAACTGTGAACTCCCATGCAAACTGCCAACTTCAGACACAAGAGAATTACAGAGTTGTGACATTTACTTGTGTAAACAAGGGCTCATTACAAAAGACAGGAAAAGAAAGGACACTTCAGAGAGTGAGAATCAAGTATTCTCTTGTATACTAGAAAGATGTCCAAGTCCATAAAAAGGGAGTAATGAATATACACAATACCTCAACTTCCTCACTTCGTTTTGTTAGTACTTCATTTCAATTTTTACTTAATTTACACAGAGGGATAGACAACACTATCTTAACAGGGAGCATATTAACATGATATATCATAAGAAATGTTCAATACATTATTTTTCTTCCTTTTAATTGTGATTGTTCCCTGATTTAACAAAACATGTATTTATACACATTTAGTTACAAAGGCCTCACCTTCCAATGATAACCTAATTTGAACTTTATATATAAAAAGTTCATATATTAGAGTGAGTTTAGTTGTGTATGTTAACAATTACTACTGCTTAATTTCTTGTTTCTGTAAAGTTACCTGGAGCTAAATTTAAAATGAAATTACTTTCCTATAGTTTCTGAGTACTTCCAAGTACATCTTTCATACCTTTTCATCAAACATCAACTTCACCCACCTAACTTACAATGAAGTTGTTGGAATCTTCAATATCAAAACTCATCCAAAATGAAGCTTTCTCACATGACTTCTAAAAGCTTTGCAAAAGTACTTTCTACTGGAATCAGGTACTGCATGTTCTAGTCATTATGAGTTTTCCCCAGCTGGGATTTCTTGTCCCCTCCCTCTGTTTTCTGCATCAGCTATGGTACAGTGCTTCCCCTCAATGTGTTAATCCACAAAGGACCAATATTCACCACACAGATAAATCTTACTGCTTGCTCCCTTATAAATTTAAAATAATGAACCTCTCAGTACTATTTCAAATGTAAACAGAATCTCTGGCTCAACACAACAGCTAATTTAAATCAACTACTTCTGTGTGAAAAAAAATGGAAAATGCATTTGTTTTAATCCACTACTAGCACTTGATTTAATTCATACTCAAAGATGGCAGCACCAATATAGTCACACTAAGAATAAAATCTGCAGAGATGAATTTTTCATCCATACTGTATTAAAGTAGTTCTTTACTAACCTCAGGATAAATGGGTACCTTTTCCTTAAAATTCTTCTGGATCTCAAGAAGGATATGGCTTGAGATGGAGAAACTGTGCCTGTCAGTAAATTGGGCTGCTAGTCATTGAAACAGACAACATTTGCTTTAGCTTCTTCTCACTCTCACCATTTGGCAGTACAACTTGCCCAGGCTCCATCTGTTAAGAGCTGCTCCTGCTGCAGTATTTTCCCCCATTACAATTATTTAAGTACATTTTAGAACAAATGTGAATTCAATATTTGAGAAAGCTACTGGCCTGACAAGTACTTACTATCTGAAATTAGGGCAGAACAGGTGGGAACACAATGCACTAACCAACTTGCCTGATCTGAGTGACATTCCTACAGATAAAGGCATTTCAGTTTTTTGGGTTCAACCAAATCACACATATCTCTGCTGATGCTAATAAAAAGATTAAATAAACAAGCAAATGCATTAGATACACTTCAGTCAGCAAGGCCTAATGAGATTTACTCCCATGGGCTTAAGAAAGTAAGGAAAGCAATTTCTGACTCATTAGATATGCTATCAAGAATGTACAGAGAATGAACACAGCTCCAGAAGATCTGAAGTGAACCAAAAAAAAAAAAAACCTTTCCGTTTTTGTAAAGTCTAAATTCCACATCCAAATCCTCCTCCTGAAGGTATCTGTCATGCTGCCTGAGAGCCCAGTGGCAGAATTCAAGCCTGACAGATGACTGTCACTGCAGGATGTCAACAGGTTACTGCAATTAGCAGTCTAATCATCAGGGGACTAAAAATGTACACCCTCCAGCTGAAAGTCAACCTACTAACTTCCAACCATGTACAGTGAAGAATAGTGGGTGGGCTGAAATTTGCTTACAGTGAGCTAAATCCCAGTAAGCAAACAGGCTCCTGCACTCAAAAGAATGAACAGTGACAAGGAAATTATGATATAGGTAGGTGAAGTTACAGCCAAGCCTGCTCCTCCATCTATCCCCTTCCCATGACTGTCCATAGATAAGAGCTAAGAGTCTGTGTTAACTGAGCTATCAAAAAGCTTATTTTTATACAGATATATATACATACATATATATATATATATATATATACACACATATGTGAGTGTGTGTACCCACATGCACATATAAACACATTCCATACAGATATGAATATTCCACTAAAGGGAAATTTCCACAGGAAGGCCATGCATGTAGTCCCTTAGACCAATTCCTTACCTCCAAACAAATCTCAACAAAAAGGATCACAAAGGGAGTAAAAAACTATGCTAATTTAGATGCCTTCTTGAGTGGCACCATCTGTTTTTTATGGGAGATGATGGGGATAGCTTGAAACCACCCTGTTATCTGTTGGAGGAACAACAGAGCAAAGCATAAGCAACCCAGAAGGATGCTGGAATGAGCTGGTAATAACTTCCTTCTCCAAGTGATAGAGGAGCCAAGAAGTGCTATTAATGGTGTTATGGCTTAACCCCAGCCAGCAACCAAGACCTTTTTCTCATCAAGATGGAAGGGCTGGTGAATGTGAAATTCAAGGGCACCCTTGGCTGCAGGGACCATGAAATGGTGATGTTTGAGATCCTTTCAACAGTGTATGGATTTTTTTTTTTTAAATAAGAAAAAACTCTAAAGCCTTCTTTCAAAAAGTTCCTTTCTCTCATAGAAGCACCTAAATTCCTATGAAGTTATACAATTACATAGCCAGATGAAGATATTTATACATGTTACAGAATCCTCTTCTAGAAAAAGAATAAGGAAATTAAAAAAAAAAAACAAAACAACACAAAAACAAACCCATGTCAGATGTCTCAGCAGACCTAAGGATGGGGGCAGCATTCGAGGAGGTCCTCTGCTTTATAGGACCCCAGCTGAGCCCAAGCACAGTGAAGGCAGTTTTGAAGCACTGTAAACAGACTTCAGCCCCTCAGCCTGTGCTGTGGTATGCAGAGTGAAGGAAGTGTACGTTTATCCCAGACACAACCAAATTCTTGTGGCCCAGCCTCTGCAGATATGAGAGCACCATCAGAAGAAATCAAAGAAAACCAACACCCAACCAATGTATTTCAACACCTGGCCCCAAACCCAGTAGACAACAGCAGCCCTGATGTGCTGACAAAACAAGAAAAAATTATTCTACGCCCAGTGTTACAACTGCTTGTTCTCTTCAGCAAACTCCATCCCTGTGTTTCCATACCAGGCGGGAAATTTGCCTCACCAGCTGCAGAGTTACAGCAGAGATGAACTGAAATAAATATACCAGATTTTAGGATTTGGCAGGGTTTCTTTAGGTACAGGTTTAGCTGGAAATTGGAAATGTAAGCAGCAGGTAACAAAGACAACAGGATCACAACTTAACAACCAAGATCCCAAGTTTTCAACCAAATTCTGAAGGAAGGAGGAAATAGAGGTACAACAAGGCATCTTTTCTTGTAATGAAACATGCTGTATTTTTTCTGGACACCACAACTACAGTTCAATGTCACCACTAGTGACTTGTATCTGTTCTTAGAGCACCTGAAATGCTGCAAGAGCATGTGGTGGTCTGGAGACGCAGCATCAATGGAGAACCTAAGAAGATATGTTAAAGGGGACACAAAAGAGCATTATAACACCACTATGCTGACCAGCATCAAACAAAACTCTGTATTAGCTGTATAACAATGTTTATCAGGAAATCCAAAGTGAGGCCCTTATGCTATGTCCAATGTTTAGAATAATATAAGACAAATAACTCAGACTACATCCTTTGGGCTGTAAAACAACAATGGACATTGCCAAGTTTGAATGTCTGTACAACTGCAAACAAGCTTACTGTATCTGAAAGAAATAATGTTAGTATCTACTTAGTATCATCTTTTTTTTTTTGTTTAAAATAAGTCTAAGTCAGATATCTTCTTGAAAGATTATGAACTATTTCTAAAAATATGACTAATTTAAATACAAAAGATTATAGATTTAAAGAAAATGTAAATATAGTTGCCCAGACATAACATACAAGAATTTCCTAATTACTAGCAGTAAGTTTTATTTTATTCCAAAAACTGACCAGTACATTAGAGAATACTAACTAGTACATTAACCTAAACCAACTTAGTGTACAAAAAGAAAACATCCCTCTATGTGAGGGCTAGAATCTATGAAGCTGTGTACATAAAAGCCAAAGGAAAAAGCACCACCTTCCTCATACCTGAAATCTCATAGATTGTATCGACTATCCGCACTTAAAGAAAAAGTACATCATAGAAGGAACACTGTGAATATATCCTTATGTACAGTTTGTTCTCAAAGAACATAAAATGTCTTTTGGGTTTATTTTGGTTTGGGTGTTTTGTTGGGGTTTTATTTAATTTATTTTAAGGAACTCCCAACTTCCTTCTTTGAAACTGTGGTCATTGGAGCTTTGATAAAGTGCAAAAGAGATTCAAAGAAGCACTCATGACTGATGCCACCAGGATGCCTTTGAGGGCATTTCCACATATAATCTGCATGATCTTCCATTTTTCCCACTACCTAAAGTTGGGGAGAGAGAAGGGAGCATCACCATGATTTACTGGAGTTATGCAGGTTAATATGGTGATTTGTTTCCCCAGTTCTTTCCTTATCTAATATAGGCAGTAGATAAAAATCTCCCCTGAATCCTGCTTCTGTGCCTCCAGGAAAAGGAAGTCTTGCTTTGCTCCCCATCCCACAAGTCCTGAAGTACAGGTGACAGAGAAAACAATTTTTTGCCCCATGAATAGTAATTCCTCTCATTGATCCAAGAAACAAACATTTTGTGCTTAGTCAAAACTGCAAACAGACATTTATCAAGTTTTGAAAATGGGGAAAAGAATTATTTCTTGGCCAATTTTATGTGAGAAATACTTCAAATGACATATACACAAGCACTGGCACATAAATTTGTTGTCAAGATAACAAGCCTGAATTTTTCAGAAGCTCAGAGAAGGGTGGCAGCCAACATTCAGTTCTCACCTGATATTCTCAACAGAACACCATGCACGTAGTTAGGCACAGCCTGTACACAAATTTTGAACTGTCATTTCAAGATCACATTTTGACTTATGAAAATAACACACTGAAATACATGAATCGTCAAAAACATTTAAGTAAATAGATAATGGAGCCATTTTAATAGAAAAAATCTGGATGTTTTGCATTTTAAAATGATCTCATGACACCAAACAACAAACCTGTGTTGTAAGGAATATCTTACATATTTCTGCTTCATTTGGGGAGAGAGATTTTAACATATATATGTGTGTTGAGTAACTGTATTAGTATTATTTTCCTGAAATCAAGAGTATGTTCACCCATCTGAAGCATTCATTGGCACAAAATCATAAGATAAAACAAAGACTCAATAACTGCTGCAAGAAATGATCCATCCCTGACAAGATGCACAAGAACTTGTTCAGTTCATTATGTAAAAAAAGGGATTTCTTCTTAAATTGTCCTATAAACATGTCCTTTCATCCATGAGACAAGAACGTTTCACTCTATTTTTGAAAGCTAAATAGCTAAAGACTCCATAGAAACAAACCAGCTATTATTTAATCAATAATAGGGGACTGTTATTGACATGACTGACCACATTTCCTTCCAGAGGAAATAGGAAAGTCACCTGAAAGGAGATTCAATTTCTTCATTTGCTTGCCACCTTCTTCCCTCTTAGGCAGTGGCTTCTGCTACTCTCACCTTTTCAAAGTCACCTTATTTTCTATTTAGAAGTGCAAAAGGGCCTGACAGCAAACATAATTAGGCTGGATAGCAACCAAGGTGGCATATCTGTGACTGCCCTGCTCTCCTGCCCTCCAGGCCCACACCAGGCTGCTGCTGCTGTTTATATCATTGTGTGCACACACAGTAAACATAGTCTTAGAATTCTGTTATGTTTAAAAAGGTGACAACCATTTCCTTGCTGCCAGCTCAACTTCTAACATAGCAGTATCTTCTTCACAACACAAATAATTAAAAATATCTACTTGTCACATCACCATTTACTCCAATGATACACATTTAAAAAGACACTAGTCTAAAATCAGTCTCAAATGAAACATATACTATGTTTTATGGCTCTCTAAGCATATTACCAACCATTCAGGGTAGTCAACCAATTAGGATTTTATTTACTTCAATCTTGACTGATTTTTTAATGTTTTAATCCATAAGTGATTTTGATTCAAGACAGAATCAAGAGACATAATTAAGTACCAATTTAACCATTAAAAATATAAAAGAGGATTACATATCCACCTATTTTTATTATATGTTGTAATGAAGAGATATAATATGAAAAGTTATGTACAAATATAAATAAAGTGCCAGCACTCCTGTTAGTACATTAGAGCAATATAAATGCTTTCAGTACTGGTTATAAACAAAAGTTAGCAAAAAATAGAGATGAAACAGTGCATTTTCAATTGCCTTTTTTAATTAACCTCCTCTAATCCCAAACAAATATATAGCTAAAATAACCAAATTCACATGCTCTAGACCTTTTTACCACAAAGAAATTTCCCCCAGGGTGCTCTTCCCAGCTACAACCTTGACACTACAGAGCTCCTCTGCTGCAAAGGATGAAATAAAGCAAGTGTCACCTCCAATGTAAAATACTCTGAAAAAAATTGTTTTCACAGCTGTAGCTTCCCCTTTCTCTTTCAAAATTTCAAACCAAACTTGACAACAATGAGATTGCACCTAAAAGAATCTTATCCCGGTAACCTGCAAACAACACTCCAAAACTTGGGTCCAGAAAAAAAAATAAAGAAGCTTCCACTAAGGAGTTAACCATTCTTGTATGGGAATGTGAGAAACTGTAGCTTTTTTTGTCCATTAAATTCTGCTATTCTGTCCCAGGAAAAACTTTAATACAAATAATATACTTGATCTGGAGGCAGCAAAAAGACCGTCAGATTTTATGCCCAGTGTTACTCTTAAATAAAGATGGCATAATTTCATATCCATTCAGAAGAAGTTAATACCCCCTTTTTTTAAATTTCTTTTATAAAATTAGCTGCCATCAGGTGAAATTTTATTTGAAAGAAGTGTTACATACTCTACACTTGTCTAGAATAACCTCTTTTCACCTAAAGGAAGTTAATGACAACAAATCCACACTTCATGACAGTGCAATACCCACATAAAATAATAATTTGTGAGATTATTAAGTACAGCACAAGAGAACAACTGAAAAACACTCTTTAGCTAAGAAGCTATTTTGTGACTGAGATAGCTGACAGCTCATACTTGCAGGAATACAACTACTTATGGGAGAGTTGTTCATAACTCTACACATTCAAATAACCAAAAGAGAACATATCACTGATACACATGAAGACATTATCAGGTTTGGTAAATAAATAAAATTACTATTTAATGAAAAGCATCAAAATCAGCTGGCTACTAAGATTGTGCTATACTGATGAGCCAGAACATCTATTTTTGCCCCATGCAAATTTGGAGGATACCTGCCATGAAATCACTACAGCAGTGTACAAACCAGAGCCCTCTGTATTTGGATTTCTGACCTACAGCATCAGACCAGCCCTAGCCATGAAGGCACACAACCATGTAAGAAAAGCCAAGAGCTGTTAAAAATTCAACATGATAGTCTACATTCAGCTGTCTGCACCAGGTATTCAAGTCAGCATATAAATAAAACAGAATTCAGCTTTCTAGGTCTGTGTGTCTGAACTCAGGGTCTGAGTACACTGCACAAAATGATGCAGTAATACACACATAAATTTTCTCTTTTCAATGTTTTCTCCTGACACTCAGGTTGGATGGGGCACTGAACAACCTGGTCTAGTCAAAGGCAGTTTCCAGGCCGGGGCTTTGGAATAAGGTGATCTTTAAGGTCTCTTACAAGCCAAATTATTCTAAGATTCTATGGTCTGTTTCATCTTTGTAGCCGTTTTCAAAACTAGGCAGGCCATCCATACATCTCTGTATACTTCTCACTCAATATACACAATTGATCACTGTGCAAATATAGCTTCATTTTGTCCCACTTCTGCCCTCACACTATTTTCATTTGACAATTAAATTAGCTAGATTTGAACAAACTAATTTAAACACCCATTTTTTAAAACAAATATTATTTTATCCTGATTCAGTCAGGAGAAAGAGCTATTTATTTACTGTTGTCCACAAAAGGTCAACCTGAGGCAAATAAAAAGTTTAACTAAACAGTTGTTTGAAATGTAAACTGCGAAAATTTGATTTAATGTTCTCCTTGAAAAAAGCAACCTGACCTTCTTATACTGATCAGAAGTACATGTTCAAAACTGAGCAACATTTAAAAGAAATATGGGATAGCTCCTACACTTCAAGACCACAGAAAACACATTTTAAATACAGATACATCAAGGACTTAAACTACTCAAAAAGTTGCTTTAACTACTTATTTCCTGGGGTTTCTTAATTATAATATGAATGACCCAATGAAAGAACACTTCCAATAGGATGTTATTCCTTGGTTATTGTGAGGACTTCTCAGCTTCCTTCCTGCACTCTACAAGATCTCATGATTAAAGTTGGGTGGTTGACCTGGAAAACTCTGCCTCATGTGATAAGACATTAAATTTCAAAAAAGACACAATAGCTAAGCACACAAGCCTTCTTTCAAAAAAACACAAAGAACACAGAACTCTTTTTGAATAGGCTTTATTGCTGTATTAATAGTTGAAATGCAGAGCAGTCGAGGGAGCAAAGCTCTCTTTTCCTCATTTGAACTCACTCAACTGGCACAGGATTTCTTTCCCACTCTCCCAATCCCTTGGGTCCGTACAAATCAAGACCAAAACAGGACCCAGCTGTCTCAGCTTGTTGTTCAAGCCCATTCAATTACAGCTGGAAGGCGGAATATTTCCTGGCACAGCTTTCCTCTGGGATACTTACTCATGTGAACAAAACCTACAGAGTGATCAGGTACATTCATCCACTGCTGGGTACTGGGCTTGTTAAATGTACTTCCTACCCTCCCAAGGAAGTGCTTAAGTAGTTACCACCTTAATTAAGCACTAGCAAGTGAATTAACATAAAAAAACCATGAACAGCAAAGAACCCACAATGCTGTAGTTGTCCTGACCACCCAATGAGCATGAGAGGATCTTTCTGCCACTCAAAGTCCTGCAATCAGATTCTATCATCAAGATACAGGTATTCCATTTGACTGTGCCAAGCTGGTGCTAAGCATGCAGAAGATGAGCTGCTATCAGAGAAGATACACACAAAGCAGTTGTTTTAAATATGTGGATTCAGTGGGGAATATTTCTTTAAACTTCAAAAATGTTGCAACTTCTATGTTTGTTAGCCTTCTGTCAGAGGATTTAAAAATACACAAATAAAAAATTTCCAGTCACACATGCTCCAGAGTAGCCATAAGAATGTCACCCCTGTCTGTGAAAATACAAGAGAATACAGCCAAGACCTCAAGCTAAGCAACAGCAATACATGAAAAATATTTCCAAATACAGAGTAATTCCAGTTATTTGAGTCAAAATAGAGGACAAAAGTTCAATCCTTAGCACTTTGCTTCTATTTAGACTGCTCTGAGTATTCACAAGCAGAGATGGGGATCACTCTTACAAACACTCTTTGATTTAGTTTCTAGTCATAAACAAAAATTATTGAAGGAGAAAAAAGACAAATTCTCTTTCCATCTTGGTCCCATCAGCTGGTCAGACAAGTAGGCACTACTCTGTGGCCCCTGGATTGTGGGCACTGGAAAAGTTCACAACTAACTGAAAGAAACTCATGAATATCACAAACTTAAGTGTTCTGTACTAAAGCCCACAGTCCCAGTAGAAGTTCTTTTTAAGTCCAAAAGGTAGAAAGTTACTACTAAAGGATACCAAATACTGTTTATATTATCCCTATAAATAAGTCTTTTTGGAAACTCTAATGAGACATTCAAATCACAGTCATTACTTTAATATTCATTAAATGCAATGCCCTGTTCAAATGCATGGCTTTGCAAACCACCACAGCTTTCCCCCACATGCATTCAATACTCTAACCTCACAATGCTTTGTTAATGCATACTGATAACAACTGCAGCACAGCAGAAAAGCAATGCTACTCCTGACACTCCTAAGTATTTCGTGCAGTGTCTCCAGAGGTGATTCTCCTATGGAAGATGATAACAGACATTCCCCAACTATCTCTCTAAAGTGCTCAGATCAAAACAAAATAAAACCGAACAAAAACCAAACAGGTCAGGAAACCAAAATAATGAAGCCACAACATTGTTTAAACTGTCTACACCCTATCCACAATAACTGATTCCAGACAAATACTATAATTTTGTAGATTTTGTAAGTATGGTAATAAGTTTTGTAAGTATTGTAATAAACTACTACATACAACATTTTTGTCCTAAAAATTAAAACAATTAACATTTGAAGTAGGTGTGTTCAGAAATATGTCCATTCCACATACATGCTGACATTAATGCTCAGTTTAAAAATCAACTGTATTAACCAAAATATCCCATGCTTTGTGTCAAGTATCCACTCTCCTTTACAATTTCCTCTTTGAATACTGATTAGCTTCGTTAGCGTCTATGCTAATGAGGATACGTGAACAAATAAAAGCTGCACAACACTGGGAATCCAGCTCAGGAGATTCAGCTTTGCACGCATCTGTCAGTATCACTTTTACAGAACTAGTAAAGCTCTACCTAAGAACTACTCCAGCTACCTTAGATGATCACTGATACAGAATCCCATTAACTCAGGATATAATTGATTCCCAAGCTGAAACTCTCCTCCTGCAATTTGCTTTGTAACACAACTCTCAATGTTGTGATTAGGATGCCTAAATGACCTTCAAGCAATACGAGTTGTGCAGGGTGGCCATACCATTTGCTTGGTTTACAAATCTGATTTTAACAAACCGGGACAAAATATGATTATTACTAAGGAAATCAGCATTAAGCACATTACCAAATGTAATGCGAATGAGATACCAAATGTATCTCATTTCAATTATACTTAGTACCTCAACATATATCCCTTTAAAAGGTCTCAAGTAATGTAACATTTGAAATTGTAATTTATGTACATAGAGCACCCAGTAAGAAGCAAAAATGATTCATTAGCTCTGCAGCAGACAAAAACAAATCAAATTAGCTACACAGCTCTGAGTAAATAACAGCTGCAGTCTTTTAGGAAATGGTCAGCTGGTGTTAAAATCAGAGATGAATGCTGCTCTTGCAGACCATAATGGGCATCACTCATCAAAGGCTCCAAACACCAGCCATTGGATCAACAGTGCTAAAGATCCTCAGTTCTTCAACAAGGACACCTAATGGTCACCAAAACTGTTCACTTTAGAAACTTGACTATCAGTATTGTATGGTCTCAAGAAGAAACAAAGGAAGTTCAGAAACTTGATCATTTTTTCAGTATTGTGCAATCATTCTTGAGCCAGTGTAAGGTACATATCCATGCTCCAAACATTTACCTGATTATGAAATCCAGTTATCACTGAACTGGCTACAAAAGTTCACATAGCGCTGAAGATTTTATAGCTATAGCAGAAGTCTGGAGGTTTTTCTTTTTAAAAAAATCCTGTATGTTCTTAGTCATATATCAAAGAAGGCCTCACAACTTCAAACATTAGAGATAAGCCTCAGAAAGTCATGTTTTACCTGAACAGTGCTCTCTTGCAATTATGATGTATTACATAACTAAATAGCCCCAGTATCCACAAAAAACTGAATTTCTCGTAAACAACAAATTAAGTAACACTAATATAGTACAAAACAATATTAATGTCAAATAAAGAGCCAAAGTGCAAGAATGACGAGTTAATAGCTTCCCAAAATGCAGGACCTTTCCCACAAAGCAGAGAAACAAGGTGGGGGAGGAAAATAACTAATAAAAAATGGCACAATGCTAATAAACACAAAGGAACAATTCCCTGGCTCAGCCACTGCGAGAGTGGCAGCACTGTGCAAGACCCAAAACAGAAATGTTTGCCTGCTTCTTGCCACTCTTCCCAAGGCTGTTCTCCTGACCTCTAGAGTTTGTACCTCAGCAATGCCAGTGGGACAAAAGACCCCTCAGCTGAGCCAGCAAGATGACTTACCTGGTAGCTACCACAGTACTTTAATAGGAACCCACACATAAATGTAGTTGCACTGGCAAAATCAAGGACTGAAACAGCACAACATCATATTTTCAGAAGTGCTGGGCAGCCATCACATTACTACTAAGTGCTACAATCTACAGCTTCTTCCAGGAAACAAAAAATTTACAACCTCCAACCACCTTCACCTTGTATTTTAAACTCTGAGTCAACTGATGGCTGCAAACAACAAAAGGCAATCCTTCCCTTCCTTTGCAAACATCAAACTCATCTCTTCTTAGACTGGGACATCTGTAAGGAGAGCTGACAAGTTGCATTAGAGCAAAACCAAGCATAAAGTCTGTTATAGCACATTTACTTGCATAATAGACTGACACAAGCAAACAAAACCAAATATTTCTGGAGGAAGGAGGTTTGGTTTCCTGAGTATCTCCCTATACAATAACTTGGAAGTGAATTATTTTTATGGAACAAAAAATGTTCAAACATTTAACAGTTGTTAAAGCCTCAAACAGTGTTATTTCAAACAGCCTTAATACCTGAGACAAAAGAAGGGATCATTAGGTAGATTTGCCAACAGTTCATGAATACTGCTCTTTTAACCTTCAAAGTAGTTAATATCTATGATAACTTGGTAAAGAAAAATGTCATGCAGAAACCTATACCTTAAACGTTTTAAATGGCAAAAAATTCAGTTTAAAATATTCTAAAATAACACATTCTGAGCAGTGTAGATATTCATATCAATATATTCTTTCAGGCAGTGACATTTCTTTTAAATTAAAACTTTCTCAGCAGTTCTCAGTAAGAAAAACTTAGGTGTACACTACACACATTTCTCTCAAATACCTTCCCCTTCCCTCTGACAGCTTGTTCATCTTACTTCATGCACAGTGTTGAACAATAAAATACAAATTCCATTTTATACTGGTATTAAAATTAGTATCATTTTTGTCAAGCATGTGCATCTGTGTAAGACCTTCTTTAATATTCATCTGTTTTTCTACTATATATCTATTTTATGTTTTCATTTCTAGAATTCAGGCATTAAAGCATGTATATATTACAATATCAATGTTGTATACCAGAAAGAAACTGACTTCACAGTTAAAGTCCTTGATCGATTATTTTTATACATATGCAAAAAGGCCAAAAAAAATATCATAAGCATCTGGAATATTACAGTTTGATCTGATAGTAACATATTTTTCCACAAAATATTACTCTGAGTTTAGTAACAGCCTGATCTTAAAAGCTTTCTGAAGCTTTTCCAATGGCCTTTATATCAGACATCAAAAACACAACAATAAAATTTAAAAAATGTAATATGCACAACATATCCAGGAATAAATCACAGAGAGAATTACTGGATTTTTCCATGTAGTGAGCAGAGAAAAATCTTAATTCTTGCTGGGAATTAAGAGTTTCAAACATTTTTGGATGGCACCAGAAATTTGTGGAACTGTGTCTTAGAATATTAACCAAGATCAAGTACTAAAGCATGTAGATAGCTTTTTTAATATATAAATACACACATATATATATTTATCTGTGTGTATATATATTTCTATATACACACCCACACACATACATATATGTATGAATAGAGTATACTTATATTTACATAGAATTAAATGAATAATTGAATTCAATGAATTAAAATAAGTACAACCTACAGATTCTGCCGGGGCTTAGTCATGTGATTTCATTAAGAGCTGTGTGTTGCATAATTAGGTACTACTTTCCTGCACAAGTCCTGGCACTACCTACAGATTTACACCAGTTAGAAAGAATGTTTCCAACATGAACACATCCTTCACCTCTATGATTTTCAGTATTTACTTTCCAAGACACTTAGTTTGGAAAAACTAAAAAAAAAAAAAAAAAGTTTAAAAAAATATCAAAACATTAACACCACTAAACATTGCTTAATATTGGAAACATGCTTGATTCCACGTAATCTCACACACTCTACTCCATAAGGTAATATAAACAGAACATGTTTCCTTCTGGAAATTAAAAGCCCGAAGCCTTACTTGATGCTGGTAAATCAGCTGAAGCCATGCTTTCAACAGAACAGATTCCATTTCTCTGAAGAAAGCAAGTTGCTTTCTCATTAACAAGAAATATAATAAATTCCTTACTAACATACAGTTTACTATGCATCCCATATACTAGTGATTTACTAATTATTTGCACTGCTGCATCCCATACCACCAACAGGCTTACACTCAATGGTAAGCCTAGAAGGAAAATTAGCTGCTTCCTTAAAAAAACACCTTTTTTGCTGAATGTTTTAAAGCAAACTATCTCTACAAATTACTGAGTATTTTTGATCACCTTCTTATTTTTAGACTAACCACACAAAAATAAAAAAAAAAAATCAGCCTATTTGGACAGAATGCTAAGGGACATATAGTATTTCCTGCAGCTTGGAATAAATTTTTAATAAAAATCTTACACTTTTAGAAATTGCCACTGTGCAAATTTGTTGTGAGGAATACTGTTCACACTGCCACAGTTTCCTATTTTCTATAGCTTCACTTTTTCTATATGTAAGCACTGTGTAGAGGTACTTTTAAAACAGCATTATTTTCACACTGAGGTGCTTCTACTACTTCAACTTGATTGGGTGAATTAAGGTTCTACAGTATGTACATCAAAGCCAAAGGCTATTTTTCAAATTGCGTTTGTAAAAGAAATTTTCTTTCATCTTTCACTACTGCACAAATTCCACACTCACTTCATTTGAGTTTAGGCTAAAATTTAGCTTAAAAACAAAGATAAAAAGCCTGCTTTAAAGCTACAGCGGTATTGCAAGTCTTCAGCCCACTTAGGAAGAACACACTATGAACTGAAAAGCAAAAAGGTACATTTAACAACTTTATTAATATATGAAGTCAACATGACCTCTGCCTCTTGATCCAAAATATTCTGCTGTACTAAATACTCTCAAAATATTTTATCCTTAAGAGTGCTGAATAAAGTTTCTCATGATTTTAGGTACCTACTGTTTATACTCTTTTCCTCCCAATTTGTAGCATATATGTGAATAAACTTATTTTCAGATTGTTTGGATACAATCTGCAAAACACTCACTCATGTAGTATATTGAAGGAGATTAGTAAATCCGGTTTAGGAATTTAGCTCAAGTCTCATCCCATGTATAGGCAAGAACTGCTCACTGTTTGCTCTGCCTGCTCTTCACGCCCACATCTATGGTTTACGAACATCTTCCGCAGAATTGCTACAGACAGACACTCTGTCCTGCCAAGGAATGATTTCTCTTCCTTCCACCAGAGCTTTACTTCTACTCCTTTCATCCACTTCCACCCAACCTCCAACTGCTATGAGAAAAAAGGCGTTCCCTCTTTGAATACAAAGTAAGTGTTTAGACCTAATCCAGTTTTAGTAATATCTTTGTTTCTATGTGAGTAAAAGAATTGCACAACTTTATATTTTCTCATGCTGCAATGGGTTTTTAATGCTGTAAAATTTTGGGGTGGGTCACAGCAATTAAAAGGCATGAGAAATACAGCATAGATAATAATAATTCTTGTTGTTCTAGGTGACAAAACAGCTAATGAGACCATTTCAAAAGGATGGTATAGATTAGAAGAAAGTGGTTATATTCAACATTTGTTTCTCACTAACTAGTAAATCCTTAAATAAACTTGAAGGAGAGGGGAAAGGAAAGTGGGAGAAGAGGTACTGTTCTGCAGTTCAGATGTTTCCAGCCTCCCACACTTGTACTGTGTTATTGCTTCTATGTGCACTAGAAGAAATAGAACAATAAAATGTTTCAGATTACATACTGAGCCATCTCTCCAACTGACTAAACCAGCCCAGTTTCATCCATTTCCAAATCTCACAAGGTTCATGCTCAGTGATCTCTTTTAAAGGTCACCATGGTCAAGGTAGGCTTTTGTTTGGGTTTTTTTGTTTATTTTTTTTTCTGGGTTACATTTAACTTCTTGTATGACCACACCATCTATTTTATAATTAAATTAGGACAGTCTTAAAACTTCTCTGAAGTACTTTACACAGAAGAGTGGATAATTCTCCAAAGCTTTAAGCTATGCTGTATGACAGGAATTCATTTCTCTATTTTGTCACCTAGAACTGCATAGAATCAAACATAAATTTTTGCACTTTTTCCCCTTCCAGCCTTTTGATTTTCCACAGAAGACTGCATAAAAACATAGATGAACTACTAAGTCAAAATATATCCCTACTTGTTGCTCTGAATCAAGTTCAAAGAATAAATTTTCCTCAAATCTAGACTACTCCTCTAGATAAATTTCATGGACTCTCTTTGATGATCCAAGCAGGTTAGCACAGCCACTCACATTCTCACCTCTGGCCCAGACTCCTGAACCAGATAATTGGTCATCATAAATCCCTTTGCAAACAGCAGGCTCCTTCCCCAAATTTATTACTAATGACAACAAAAATTATTACATCACAGAATGTTCTTGATGCTTCAAGCAGGGAAGGAAATGAAGTGAATTCAGTCCAGATTCTGCAAAGTCATTTTCAATCATCTTTCAACTACTACTTTTTTCAATCCTACTGCTACTCATTCCGAGAGACACTGTATGTACTGGCCTCTAAGAGAGAGAGAAAGATTACCGGAACAGAATTCAAATAAAAAGGAAACTGAAACTCCTATTAAATCAACTTCCCACAAAGTTCCATGCCTGTATTGCTATTCCCTTGTCCCTAGAGGACAGGTTGGAATAGACTCCCTGAAGGAGGCTGGTGCTGCCTCCTTCCCATCTTTGTTCAAGTCTTCACACAACTTCCCAGGAGATGCAGGTCCTGAGGGGGCTTTGGAGGTGTATTCCAACAATCAGTACTGAGGAGCACTGCTGAAACCATCCACATCTCACACAACAGCGAGGGACCAACACCTGCACCAGGTCCACGCCCAGGACGGTGACAAAAGCACAGGTTCCCAGGCAGGCTGGGTAAGCCCAGCTCTAAGGCTGTACACATCCAGTGAGCACACAAACACAAGCTGTACTGGATGGATAGTCACTGCCCAGAGTACAGGAGTTAAGGACTTCAAGGACATCAGTACTTTGGGGGGTGCTCACCTCAGGATTTCCTGTCCCTTCTTCCTCATCCTGGCTGGCTTTCCAGCCACCCTTCCCTTCTGCCAGTCATGCCTCAGCCTGGAAACACTAACAGCTTGCCTGGCATTTGCCACAGTAATCCACTTTCATGGAGCCTGTCAGGTAAGGATAACACCATGCACACTCTCCACTAGGAGAGAAGAGATGGTTTTGAAATACTTTATCCTTCCTTTTATCTCAGGGATACATTTATTTCCCATATTTATAAATTAACCAAGGCCTAACAGTAACTGCCCGTGCAAGCAAGAAAGCAAATGTATTCTGATGAAATCTGCCTTTCCCTAGTTTTATTTAACATGCTAATAAAGTCCTCTGAAGTACTTTCAAATGAAGAGGAATGAAGGGAGAAATAATCTGTATTGTACCTGAAGACCCACCTTCCCACTACTTCTAATTTTTTTTTAAGAGACTGACATCCAACAATGGTATTATTGTGCCTAAATGTCATAGAAGAGCACATCCCAAGCAAAAGTTAATGAGCAACTTGGATATTGCTACATCTTGGAAATAAGTACTTGAAAACAAGGTATAAACTACTCTTGACCAAGAATGAAAGTGCAGACTTGTTTAAATCAACTTAAATGTGTTATATTGTCAGGATGATTACACTTTCCTGACACAGTCTTACTTCATACAAGCATGAGGGCTTGTGCAGCTGAACCAGCTCGCTGCTCCAGCTCATGGAACACCAAGCAAGAAGTCCTACATGCCTTCATGCACCTCTTACCTTTTAACAGTAACATACACTTCTTGTATTTCTTTTTCCTTTGGGTGTGTTTGTGTTTGACACTTAACTTTCATTTTGTTGGAAGTGACCTACACTGGCCAAATTTTCACCCACAAATTCTCATCAGCAATATTATTTACCCTTCATTTTTTTAAAAAGATGCCTCAGCTCAATAAAAGGTTAGCCAGTTTTTCATTGCAAAGAGCATCACCTATTTAAAGTTGAAGTCCAATGCAGTCCTAAGTCAAAGACAGTATTCTGCAAATACAAAGGTATTACGAAAAGCAAGCAGAGAACAAGACTGGTTTCAACCACAGGATTTCCTGTGGTTGTATTGTTACTCTTCAGCCACATAATCAATTTAATGTGACTTCCTACGACAAAGAAGGAGGAAACCAAGAGGAACTTACCAATCTGCCAACCAATACTAAAAAAATTCAGCAAGTTTTGGTGATATCATAGGCCACAAATAATCCACGAGTTTCTACAAAGAACGCTTAGGTTTAGTGAAAGCGGAAAACCGCAGAGATTAGAAGAACAATTGCAGATGAGCAATGACTATGTGTTCACAGCAGCTGTGCTTTATTTCTGCCAGAAGTGACTTTTGCAGGCCATGAGGTGCAACATCAGGTGCCTTTCAATTTACGTGATTTGATGAATACACTTAGAATAAATAGAAATTATGTCATCTGTATGCTTGCAACCTGAAGATCTGATTTGATCTATACAAAGAGTAGAGTAATACTAGCTGGTATCAAATTAGCAGTGAAAATAAATCAGCCATAAAAATATGCCCTTTACAGATTCATTCAATAATTATGAAAACTGAGATTTCAAACTAAAGACAAATCAAGACCGATACATTACAGACATCTTTACCCTGTTCTCAATTACCACATAAGGTATAATGCAAAAATAAAAGAGGCATGAGGGAGGAGAAAACAGATGGAAATATTTTCCAGTAACCCCATGTATTAGTATGCAACCTACACAGGGCTGCAAATATCTGAAAAGACCAAGTTGAAGACATTTTGAGTAGCTAGAAGTATCTAAAACACAGCATAAGAGTAGCATTTACATACTGGAACAAAAAAACTGTTGTGTTACCAAAAACTAATTTTAACAAAAATAAATAAGCTTCTAGTAGAAATGTCTTTGGATTGACTCCTTCCACCTCTCCATAAAACACACACTACTAGTCACTTAAATAAACATCAGCACCATAATTTTGCAACAATATTCCTACTATTGAACTCATGCTATTTATTGCCTTTCAGAAACAAGACCCCAGAAATAAACAGCAAATAAGCAATTTTGTTTACAGTAAACGAAGAGTTAAAAATAGTTCTGCCTCTGTTCTCACCCACTAAATCAGCCTAAACAGTCCCATTCAATTTCACAGCTCATTACCTGGAATAGACAGCTAAAGCCCATACCAGATGCATTCTGTACAAGACAGCACTTCCAAGTTTACTTAAAAATTCCCACTCAATTTCAACCTGACATATGTGGTGTCTATGTACTTTCTTTTTTTTCTTCTTAGTATGGAAACCACCTTTAGATTTGTTTACATGTTGTTGCATTAGTTATCACCCAGAGAAAACCCATTAGTACAGATAGGTGGGGTTTTCAAAAGACAGGTACTGACTACAGGTAAAGGGTTAAGCAAAAATTGCAATGAAAACATCATTTCTGATCAGAAATTTATTTATGTTAACTATGTAAAGACAATACCTGCATCTAATCTGTATCACTGCCTTCAACAACATTCTTTTGAAAGAAAATGAAATGTCAAATGTCTTTGTGTAAAATACAAAATGTATTTTATCTAAACTCAGACTAGATGATATTGATCTGATATGATGTTACAGTGCTCTGATTCACTAATATTCCTTACCAGGCTCCAAAAGAAGTCCTTATCCAGCTTCCCTTTGGCAAGAACCTTAATTAGGTTAGGATACAATAAGGAACTTCAGAAAACAAAAGGCAGAAAAAATACCCACTGAAAGTCCCCTCACTGGCAAAGAAATGCACTGGATGACCTAATCCTAATCAATTTTTGCCATTTTTAATTTCTACAATTCAAGGAAAATTAAAAGGATGAGCGAAATCCCCACAAAAACCAGAATTAAATATAATTTACCTACTGGTAAAGATTCTCTTGCATTGTTTCAGTAAGGAATGCATGGAAGACTTCACATCCTCTACTGGAGTATTCTGTAACTATCCTGCTAAACTCAACTAAGTCTTGAGCGCAGCCCATATACATATCTCAACCACTGTGTTCTTCTCTTATCAGCTCAAGTCTCAGCAGGGTGTCATCTAGATACCACGAAAAATCAATTCTGTACATTAAATTCTGCTAAATGGGATACAGATTTCAGCTGGGATAAGACTGCATGTATATAGAGAAAGAAATGACAGTACCCTGAAACAACTTCCCTTCCTGGTCCCCTTGAAACGCCCCCTGAATTCTCTGCTACAGTTGTTTCCCTGTTTCGATCAAACCTCAAATTGACCACTGTTTACCTTGTCCTTTTGGATCATTAAAAAGAGAAAGCACCTAAATTTCTTTATTTTTCAATATACTTTCTTGGTAATAGCTGTAAACTTTGCCATGATCCCAGCTGTAGAGCTTATCTTAGCCCAAATTTACAGAGCAGTAGGAGCCTTGTCCCAGATTCAGGAAAGCATGTGGTTAAGTACATCCTTACACTCAGACAGCACTTCATGACGTGAATAAAGGCAGCCAATGATTGATGCTCATTTACACCTTTCTTGAACCAATTTCTTTTAACTTATAACTTGGGACCTTTTCTTCCTCTTCCCTCTGACCACAAATTCAACCAACGCAGAAGAAAACAATCTCTTCATTTTCTATGTTAACAGGGTACAAGAATATCTGAAGATGGCTCTGTGCCAGAAACTACACTTGACAGCTGTTTCAGACCAGGGCATAACTCTCACATTTTCAATGTCTAGTGTTGACAGGGATTACTTAAAAACAACTGTACCAGAAGAAATTGTTCTGCAGGCTGTCCCTCAGCAGGATTTTTGTGAACACAGTAGTTGTCAGAGCAAGTGCTAATTTGTATTTCAAAACAATGATTCCAGTAATTACAGGAAACTCTTTTTATAATTAACAAATCCAGAATACTTCTTTATCTCTTAAGACCAATAGCAGAAAGGTAAATTTGTCTTTCTGAGCATATAAATTTTGCATCCATCATAAAGTGAGGATCACTAACTAGTGTACAAGCCAAGAAGCTTTTCACATCCATTTTCACCATTTCCTCATTTAAAACAGATAAAGTTTAAAAGTCAATTATTGAGCAGAAGGAGGGAAGGAGGATTTTGCGGTTGTTGCTGTTTTATAGTCTATGTACTTTACTCCCAATGAAAGAAGACTTAACTTCTACCACAACCACTGCAAGCTAATTTTGACTAATTTGAGGGCAAACCAGTAACAGAGTTCACATGCCAAAAATTGTCCCTGAAGGGATTTAAATACAGCTGACACACTTCACAGAAAAAACAGGAAATGGTCGGGTAGTTACTTAACACCTATCAGAAATATTCTCTGGTCTCAAATTAGTCACATGAAAAACTCCCTCATAGGCCTGAAAAATAGAAAGCTAATGAAAATACTATGCTAAATTTTAAGTTACTTCTGTACCATAAACACCAGGTTAGAACACCTATTTATGTCCGGGTAAGAGTCAGGAAAAAGTCTAACAAACATGCAAATGGTCCTAGAGGTTGTATGGCTGGCTTAATATCTCCTCTGCTGTTGCTGTTTATCAGCAGGACACCCATAAAGGGACGCAGAGGATGGAAAGGGCTCTGTGCTTAATGCCTGCTCCAATTCCCAATAATCAGATGCTGCTTGGGCCAGGCAGAAGGCAGACTCTGAGGACTGCCAGTTGAACTCCTTGACACAAACTCAGTGCATAGCAAAGCAGCCCTGCCAGCTCTGCCAGCAGCAGGGACCAGACAGGTACATTTGAGAGCGTAACTGGATACAAGGAACCGATCCAAGCATCAGGAGCTGGGGAAGCCTCGTCTCCAGGACTGCCCTGCACCTGCAGGAATGGAGGTGACAGTGGCAGATCGTTTGAACGTGCAGGTGGAGAAGGGACAGTGTTTGGGGACTACCAGCACTGGGTGAATCCTCCCTGCAGAAAGGCTGTTTACCTCCTCCGAGGAAAGGACAGCAAAGTGAACAGAAAGGCACCAGGCACTCAATACCAAACCTTTGTACTGGACAGATTTCAGCTCACTATGGCAAAGTGAAGCCCATCCATAGTCCTAAAAATTAACTTCCAAACTCTCACTCTTTCAGACTGAAAGGAACAATGATAAACTTTAATCTTAATATGTAATGACCTAAGACCTAAAGTTTCAAGTTGATTCCACAACAGATAAACAATTTTCAATTAGAATTGCAAGGCATCATAAGGGTGGGGGGAATAGTTCAGCTTGAATTAGTAAGATAAATTTTTGCTACAATTCTACATCCAATAACAATTCTGGTGTTGCTGCGCTGTGGGCCAAGAAACAGAGCTGTGGGGGAATGCAGATAATTTAACACCAGGTAATTTCAGTGCTATTTGTCTTGACCTACACTCTTCTACTTGCCTAATTATAAATTTACGAAGGGATCATAATCCAATGTAACAAAACCATCTTTAACCCAGATTCTTGACTACTCCTTCCCATTTTCACCAATTAAGGAGCATTGGGTGCCTGTGTGGAGGGGTTGGGAGTGGGGACACTGCCCAGCCCCTCAGCCACTATGGTGGTGGCACCTGAGGGGAAGTGGGCAATGGAAGGGCAAAAGACAAATTTTGAGAGAAGTGAGGGGGAAAAGAGAATAGAAGAGAATTGAAATAAAGGCTTTGCCATACTGCAGTGTAAAAACATGCACCCATCACAATATGCAAACAGGATTTGTGAAAGAAAGCCCAGCTATTTGGTGTCTTTATTGACCTTACATTAGCATTAGCTTTGATTTAGAAAATAAGGTCAGTGGGCAGGCACTTTAGTTTCCTTTACATTAGGCTCATCAAACATCACACCACCACCAAAAAAACCCACTCTTTTCTCTCTTTGGAAATATCCATTCATTCAATATTATCTATTGCTGCTGTGGGCCAGGCTTCCAAAACCAAAGACATCCATTAAAATGAACCCAAGTGAGTGAAACCTAAAACATTTAATTACTTCCTATCTGGACCCCCACCATCAAATTCCACTAGGCTGCAGTCTGTTTATGGAAAGCTGTGTCTCCATCATCCCATTCACAATGCAAGAATAACTCCAGAAACCAAATTAAGCATGGCCATGCCTTCCTGAAAAAGAAACTGATCAGGAACATGAAGCATTTGGAGTTAAATTTCACCACTATGAAATAGCTTTTCTGAACTAAAAATAATAAATATTTTTAGCATTCCCACACCTTCATCCAGTTTTTTATCCACAATTCAATTTCCATTACCAAAATATATTCATAAATGATCTAGATTTTAATTCACAAAAATTCTTTACAGAATTTTTGATTGCAATCCTTCAGAAATAGTGAAACAAGAAAGCATACAAGAAAACCCAGCTGATAGCCTGTCTTAAATGTAGATCTGTATCTTAAAAGAGTGAAAATCCCATTTTAACTGAATGAACAGCAAACCAGCAGCCATTACTACATAAAGTCTTATTTAATAAAATCTATTTTTCACATTTAATCACTTTATTTTTATATTGGACCATGCTTTGTTCTCACACAACTATGCACATATCTGTATACCCCCAAAAGATTTCTAAATAAAAACTATTAAAAAATCAGTTTCTTCAACTATTTCATTAGAAAGTGGATACACATAACAGAAAAGCCATCTGTCTTCTGTTAGAGCAGCTAGAAAAGTAATTTATCTCAGAAACAATTAAAAAATGTTCCATTATTTAACAAACTTTGCATGATACTGCAATCATATCTGAGCATGCAGAGTGACTTGTAAATATTAGGAATTAGGCAATGATTTGTTAAACCCAGAAGTTCTATGTAAGTCTAGTGAAGTAACTGCCCTTTGCATGTAGACAAGAGGTAGAAGAAATTCCATCCAAAAAACCACACATCACCTCTTCTCTACCACACAGCAATTGACATTCCCATTATTCTTCAAAAACTTGGTATCTTTAGCATTTGAAATGATCAAATTTCATAGCTTGTCCTTAAAACAATATTTTGTTTATAAAATATCAACATGGACAGAATTACTGCATCACATTGTTACAGGTGCACGAGATCAACAGTGAAGGCAGCAGAGAAGAAAGGCTGCAATTTGCCCTTACTTCAGGAGAAAAATGAGGGGGACACCTCAGACAGCTCTTTGATAATAGCAAAGTATGATCAGGAAGATTTTACTTTTGTTCTTAAGAACAGAAATTTTCAACTTGAAGGATTCTTCTCAGTACAAGTTTTACTGTTTCCCCACAAATAAAAATCAGTTTGGAAGTTCACAACAGTTACATACATTGATTTCATCTGCAGACATCAGAACATGACCAGCCTCTAAAAGATATACCAAGACATTTGAACCGTTTCAGATTCCTTTTGGATTTTGTCCCTATTCCACTTCTCATATATTCACCAGAGATGGGCTCATAGGCAGAAAAAACCCCAAATCACATAACCAAAATACAGATAGATTAAACACCTTCACTCAGGGTGGTAAGCATGGGTGTATTTGTAGGCAAGATCCTTCTCACAGAACTAAGGAGGCAGCAACAATGCACATTTCTTATAAACCTCTGATTAAAAGGTGACTTTGATGCAGGTTAAAATAAATTAATCAGCTCTGATGCACAATACAGGCCTAGCCCTTCCATATGCATCTCATTTAATTCCCCCATGGACATGGGGTACAGAGGCCATGACCTGGACTCCCACTGTTTTCTCTGAGCATCACTCACTGGTAACTCCACAAATTCACTGTTTCTAAAGATCCTTTGTGCCTCCAAGGATATCAGCGGAGAAAGGTTGATCTGGCCAGAGATCCAGGTTAAATTCTTAAGTTTTTTGGGTTTTTTTCTTTCAATATTACACATTATATTTTACATAAATTCTCCAAAGCCCATCACATGCTACAATTCTGAGACTAAGGAAGTCTCAGAACTCCTGAGAAGCACTTAACTACTACCCACATTCTGCAGCTAAAGAACAGAGATAGAAACTATCAGGAATATGATTAGAATCAAACATGGGCACTGATACTGCCACAAAACACTGCAGAAATAAAATATAAAGCTTGGCAATTTCTTTCTATATCAGATAACCCTGATATGGAAAAAACTAGCTTCTCAAAATTAAAAGACCACCATTAACAAGGTTCTGTAGACAATTTCCCTATTACCTTGCAAATCTACAGTTTAACTGAATGGAAGTACTACTTTTCCAGGTTCCAGACTACTTTAAGAAATTAGTCAGAAAATAGGATCAGAAAAATCATATTCATTTGCCCATAAAGCCTGTCTTGAGTTTTCCTACCTACATCTGCTACATGATTTGCATCATTCTGCACAAATGAGCCATGTTCAGTCACCTTTTTGCCACCTCTATAATGACATCATAACCACCTGTATCTACCCAGGGATAGCACCACCTCCACACTGAATACAAACAGACTGCCAGAAACTTAATGGACAGAGTATCCAACACCAGCATTAAGGCTCTGTCTTTTTTTAATGTGCTTAAAAGAAATATTTTAGCCAAAGAGATCTCAAATCTAATGTAAGGTGTGGCATGTACAAGCTTCCAAGCTTAGGTTCTGAAAAAGACAACAGTAATGACTCATCAGGGGCAAAGAAAGCTTCAAATAAGACAGTGCAGATGAAGAGTGACATGGGAACTCTATTTAAAGCATAACCTGTATCCTGTTTGTTTCCTTTCTTCAAAGAGCAGGGAGGTAGGGATTAAGGATTTGGACATTATTGAAGGTATTCTCTCTGTTACCTCTGTTGAAGGCTTTCTTTCTCTATTCTGCCTTCTTTGAATCTGAGCAAGTGTACCAGGGTTAGAAGTGCATCCACCAAGACAGAGAAAAGCGGCTTAAGATGCCCACATCTCTGTCTAAAGGATAGAATTTCCTATACCAGATACAAAGCACAATGACAGTGGTACACCTTTAAATTTATGATTAACTGAAAAGCAGCTTGCTTTGTTTTTGTTCTGTAGCAGTTAGATTTTAAAAGAGGAGAGAACAAAAAGCAAAACTTTGGATTTTAGGAAGACAATTGGTGTTATGCTGCTTCTTAATTTAACATTTGGAAAAGAATGTTCCTACTACAAAGCCAACCACAGGAGAAAGAAAACATAGTGCTTTTTTTCCCAAAAATGGTGAAGAAGCAATACATAATGTCCTTTATCTCAGAGCCTGGATGCTGTGGTCTAGCCACAAGTGACTGGAACTGGAACTGAAACACTGCTTTCCTTCCCTACTGGCAGAGGTACATCTAAACACTGGAACATGGTGCAGCGCAGCTGTAGCTTCCCTGCAATAACCCAAATGAACAAGAAAAAAAATACTTTGAACTATGGCTTTAGAGTCATCTTTGGGTGTTCAAGCTCCAACAGCATTAACCCCAAACCTTAGATGAGGCAAACTGACAGGTGCACCATTCAAAACCTGAACTGTGCTCCCCTAAAGGCTGAGAAAGCACATTCCAGAAAGCCTCTAATACAGGCAGACAGGATCCCTCTCTGGATGCCTTTAAATACATTTACACACTCTCATTGAATCTACAGGAATCCTGAACATGTGCTCTAAAGCACTCTCACTTCTTTAACACACAGACGATCTTATTTTAAGCCCAGCACACCCCCTCCTTAGCTTTCTACAAACCATAGTGACACTGAGACGAAGCCAAATGCAACTTGTCACCACTTCTTTTATATAGATTTTTCCCTTTCTACATCTACCAGTAGCTCCATCACACCTCATTTTAATTCAGAAAAATTCTACTCATCTCTTCCAAAACACAAGCTGCCTTCCAAAACAGCATCAGCTCTGTTCAGATCAACTACAGCTGCAATAATAAATGAAGTAAATATACATGCTGTGTAATATGCAGTTAACAGAACATTCTGTTTAAATAGGAACTAAAAGACAATTCATTGGAATGAAACTAGCACTGGACAAATATGTGTCAAAGAAAAAAATACGAAACAACAAGAATTGGCTAAGACACCAATGATGATGGAGACTTAAGTTTGGGCTGGTGACAAACTGGAGGGCACAGACAGACAAATGATGAGTCTGCACCTCTTCCAATATCCAGATAAGATATATTCAGGTGGTTCCTGAAAACAATACATCTAATTCGTTGTGCAACAAGACTTCTGACTTCTCACAAAAACTCTTAAATGTATTCAATGGCAAGATCCTAAATACACTGCCTTTCAAAACAACCCTTGAAAAGCAGTGATCTTATGGCCTTTATGAGAACAGGAACTGGCACATGATAATTTAAGGTAAAAGTAAGTAATCTAATATTAGCTGATAATTTTAGAAATCCATATGTGAACTTAATAGAGCACATATCATTATATAGAGTTTTAGAGTCTGAAACAGAGCTCCAACTGATTTCAGTGACAGCTGAGAGTTCTCAGTATCTCTTCATATCAAACCATAGGAAGTCAACTAACTGATCCATATGGTGATGAATGCATAATACTGGTTGCATACAAAATATGTGGTTAATATCCAGCATTAGATGAAAAAAATAAACCCTCTATAGCAGCCAGCAAGAGAATACAATTCTACATAGCATTATTCAATTCCCTTGTAAAAAAAACCCAAACATTTTCCTTTCCAGCAAACCACAAATTCATCCACTAAGTAACTGCTTACTTTGACAGCTTGGTCCCCAACAAAATATGAATTAGTTTCCAGAGCCCTACTGTCTTATGGGATATGCAAAATAGGTCACAGGGGGGAACAATCAGGAACAGGCAGGGAAAACATCACCAGCATACGACTACAGCTATTTTGTCTAAAACTATAAATGATACTCACATATCCTTTGTTTCACACTAGGAGAATGTATCTGAGTTTCCAAACAAACTCAGAATTAGCTCAAGCATTATGCAGACAAATTACTTTATAGATACACAAAGAACATAACGTAAATTTCTTCATAACACCAACACTACCATTCCTTGCTCTGTTCTTACACCATGAAAATCTGGTGCTGGATTTCTGGCAAAGAGATAAATAAAAATCTCCAGTCCACACAACAAGGTACAGTTACACAATACATCTTCTTCACCTCTTAAGTCAGTTTTGCTGCAACTGCAGACATACTTCACCCAACAATCAGTTCACTCCCTGCAGGCGTGCAGATGTCAAACTGTGGAGCTGCACCATAAAGATTTATCACTAAAATAGCACAAAAAAGGCTCAACATCCAGTGAGCGTGGAAGGATTGGAAACCTCAGCAGACACAAAATGAAAAAGCAGAATGTAATCATTACTTAGGCCTTGCATTTCCAAGTGACCAGCAGGACTGACTTCTGATATAAAAGAGAAGATGAGATTAAGACATTTGCTGGGCAGTGGGGATGCTTGCATGTATGGCACAAACTCCTCAAATTCAGGAGAAACAGTATCCCAGGCTAACCAGCTCAAAGATAATCCCTGTACACTGCTCAACTCATCCTGAATGTACAACAGACCTGTAGATAAGCAAGATTTGGTCCCACCTGTCCTATCATCCGATCAAGTTGAAACCACTCAAAAGCAAGATACATATCTCAAGGGAGCAGGGGCTTTAGGGTTCATGGTTAGTTCAGGACAAAATGCTAAGTTTTAAGGATGAGTCAGAACTCTCAGAAAATGTGGGAAGGCAGCTCTGAACCACCATTTATTTGTTTTGTGATTGTGCAGGGACTAAGCAGAGGCCAGTGACCTCAACATGACCAGAAGGCCGGTGCTCCACATCCACATCTCTTTTCATGGTAAAGCTTCCTTCATGAAGCTACCAGCTTTAAAGAAAATGGAAAGAAAAATATTCACGGTGAATTTTCTTGTGTTTGTCTTTCTCCCAACACTGTAAAAGCAGTATTAAAAAAAAATAATGTATTACTTCAAGTTTCAAATCCTAACTACTCTTCTCAGCTAATAAGTTCCAAAATTATACACCCTATGCAGTTAATGAAATCACAAGAAAGAAACATCCTCTTCTTCTCCAATGTAATCATCTGCAGTAACCTTTCTTAGGAATTAAACCAACTAACAGGAAAATTATTATCGTGTTTGGTGCAGAAAAGTACCTTAAAACAAAGATGTTGACTGTGCTAAGAAAGTCTTGGAGATTTTTGTGTGTGGCCATTCAGTCACAGTCACCAGTTAAAGCCACAAGCAAGAGGGGAAAAGCATTCAAAGGGATGAGTAAAGGAATTGCTCTCCATTTAATCTGCAGCTCACCTACTGCAGTACTGAGCTCACAAAATGGAAGTGACTTACTATGCTAACCTACATGAAATAAGCTTCCTCTGTTACATGGAATTGAGAAGAGAAGGGGAAAAATATTCAAGAACCTCCAGGAGAACATTAAATTCTTCTTTGCAGTTCAGGATTTAACTCAAGAAATCACTAAGTAACTTGCTCTACATTCTTCCTTGATATAGTTCAGAGAAGCAGAGACATTCATCAGCAGAATCATATAATGAATAAAAACATTCAGCAGGAGGTGGGCTAACTACATTATTTACAAGCAGGAAAACCACAAATGAGCTATTGCAGCTTTCCAGAACAAATACTCATGTAGGATCTGGTTCTGCACTGGCTTGCACTTTATTCAGATGTCACTGCTCCATACAAATAAACAAAACAAAAATTTGAAAATACACTACTGTTCTGTCTCTGATTTTACACAGGTGTGAATGACTGCCCATTATTTCAGATGTCATGTGTTCTGGCTGAAGTCTAACGTTTTGTTAATAATTTTTTTCAAGACAGATCCCTTTAAACAAACAAAGAATTCATTAAAAGTTACTCTTTTCTACTAATTTTGTTTCTTTATAAGCTACTCTTTTGCTAATGAAGCCAAAACTGGACTAAAACCCCAAATTCCACTGCCCACAGACTAGTAAGAAAACAAACTCATTTTAGTAATCCTACCACGTCAGAACACCAATCCATTGGGGACCTTCCACACCTGTAAAATAAAGGAGGCAAGTTTCTAAAGTCCTGCTGTCCCACACCAAGAATAAGAACACTAAATCACTGTCATTTTGGGAATATTAAATGTGCAGCAGGAGAGCAGAGGAATAGTTATTCCTTCCCCTTGTCCAAAAGTATGCACAAGAGCTGGCTATGGCAGAAGGCCATGGAAGGCAATTCCAACCCTTGCCATACTTTCTCTGAAGAACTCTGACAGACTCGATGCCAACTCCAATTCCACTATTCCTGGTATATCATAAATAGCTACCTCGGGACACTTCAAGAACTTTTGCCCTTTGAACCTGGCAGAGCAAAAATACAGATTACAGCAATCTGTACAAAATGTTTCTGCTCAAATGAAACACAAAGTAAATGCAAATTATAATAAGGCAGCAAAATCACTCAGAAATTCTTATTAAACAAACTGCCCCATAAATAACTTCTGATGCAAAGCATTAAGTACTACATAAATTACACTGTGCCTTGGAAAGAGTTGCTATCTGCAAAGTAATAGCTCATTAATAGTTGCTGAATTTTTCTTTTGCAGTACTATATTTAAAAAAATTCACTTTTCTCCTCTGGCATATCATGACTAAGTTGCTGTAAAAACAGACTGACCACCAACCAACCTCTGGGCACCCTACAGAATGTTCTCAGAAGCTCTTAAGCAGTAAACACCAAAATAAAGTTACCTAAAAATGCAGAGTATCCATTCTTGATGGAAAGCTGACTTTTACTTAGCACACTTGCTTTAAAATCAGCTCCTCACAGGGCAGTTCAGAGAGCCACTGGAAACAGGCAGGAAGCAGATACTCAAAAGCACCAGGCAGAAAAAAAGGAGGAGTAGGAAGGGGGAATTTCCTGATCCAAAGAAGTGACAGTATTATGAAACTGCCTACCTATACTGTATTTTTCACTTTAATTGATGATTAAGTACAAGGTTTTAAGAGAACCTGCCTCAACCTACAATTAAAACTTTTTGAGCAATACCTATGCAGATACAGCCTTCCAGGAGGTAATTCTCAGCATTAGTTGGAGATATAAATCAAAGAGTTTCTGGTTATCTCTCTTGACATCATATTTGACTTCCTGAAAGCATGCAAAGTTTTATGGGTTAAGTTTCTAGTGTAGCAATGATCTGAATTTTGCAGCCTAACAGTTACTTGCTCCAACACCACAACCATCAGTATTCCTCAAAGTCCACTCAAGCTAAACCTTAACACACCGCAGGAGACATTGCAAACCTATTCCATAAACAGGAATATAGGAGACAAGATTTCAATGTATGCATTTCAACTTCTGTAAGACATTAAGGCACTCAGGAAAACTTCTCTGAAATGCCAGCGGCATGCATATCACGGGCATATCACATGCACGTCATAATCCACAGGAAAGATTTTGCTAAGGTGAGGTACAAACAAATCACCATATGAGTTACAAGATTAATTTTTATGGAGGTCCAAGTTCAACACACATAAACAGTTGCTCAAAACACAATTCTGGCAAGCATCCACCCAACCACTGCAGTAAAGAGCACTTCCCTTCTGAGAAATAAAACAATTGCCACTGCTTTGAGTTGTACAATGCTGAAGGTACAGAAGAGGGAGGAAAGAGGACATCACAGCAACAAGATCACAGAAATAAGATTAGAAAGGGCACCCAAACAGTATGCTAGAAATTTAAGCAAATAAATAAAGCTCTTAAACACACAGAAGTTACAAGCCACCCACACCTTCAGGAATTTCCACAACAAACGTTTCAAAAAACTTTGAAGAAAAACAAATTAAACTGGAAGGAACACAAACATAAACCTGGATCCTAGAAACTGCTTTTCCACTGAATTTTTAAATCACCTTCACAAATCACAGCTGTGCCTCCATTTCTTTGCAGAGATATTTCATATGCTAATAACCACATACTTTTCCCATACAGGTTTTCAAGGCAATATATCGAAGTACCCAATATTACTGTAAATTATTTTCTCAGCAGGAAAATAATTGAAAGGAGAAAACGTATATTTACAACCCTCACAAGCAGGAAACATTTCAAAAGTGTACTATAAAAAAGTGAAGCAAAATAATGAATAATGAAAATATTCTCTCTTGACATCTAGAAAAAGCTACAGTAACTGAAGCATAATTTTAAATACTTAACCAGTTAATGCCCTCAAATAGTTTGGCTCTCTTTAGAAGCTCAGCAGCAAATACAAACTGCTTTAGTATCATGAGGGCATCAGTGATTTAACATGATGCTTATCTCCATTAACTGAGAGCAGAATTAGGCTTAGAAATGCCTTCTTCTTCCTATCAGACAGACATGACAATTTTGGCTCATAGCTATTAAAGTCAATGCCTCCCACGTGATGAATTCATCCCCATTCAGATGTCTAAACTTTCTCAAATCTTGACACACCACCTGGGAAACAGCCTTTCAGTGGAGAGGCTGTTTTTCTCTCAAAGAGAAAAAAGTAGCAGGGAAAATAGCACCTAGGTCTTTAAGTGCCTGGCACAGAAAAATATGGTATGAGACAGACACTAAGGAAAAGAGAGAGAAGAGAACCTGGGCTTATTTGTCAAGTCTTATGTTTAAATTGTGAGTCTGAAAATGTCAAGTAGCACATTTATAGATTTCATATATTCCTGTCTGATGGGAATACTCTGAGAAGGGACATCAGGAAGCAGCAGTGCAGCTCTTCTGCACTGTGTTTTACAAACACACACACAAAAGACCCCAAGCCCCTGTGCTAAGTTATTATGCTTAATTCAAACATGTGGTTTGACCCTGCTTCTCTTGAAGGTAATGAAAATTCTGCCACAAGCTTTGAGAAGGGTAGTGGGGGGGGCGGTATTATTAAAAACAATTATCAGCATACCAAGAAGAAATCCTTGTAGCTGTGCCAAAATTACTTAATTTACCATCTTCCATCTCCTGCAAATTTCCTCTGATGCTTCCCATTGGAAATGGATCTGTACCCCTGATGCTGGAACCATGCTAGGAATGACCTTTGCACCCTGTCACTGTAAGAGCGTGTGACTTCACATGGCAGGGACAGGGAACACACAAAAAGCTGGAGAAGGTGTGTCTGAGAGAAACTGAAAATCTAAACTAAGAGCAGTAACTAATGATAGCCTAACATTAGCAAAAGTGCCATGCAAATCTAGCAGTCATAAAGTTTACTGCTATAAGAAGCAGTGGGATAATATCAAAACTACTAAAGAAAATACTTGCCCCAAACACATGAACTAATCTGATCCAACTTCATCTGACAGTGACATATTAGAGAAGATTGTTTCCTTAAACTGAAAAAGAAAAAAAAAAAAAAAGGAAACCCCCAAAAGATGGAAACCCTCTCTGAAGCAAAAGGAGCAAGACAAGAAACTTCCTTTTAAAGACAGATTTATATATTCTTAACACCTAGGTTTTAAAGTATAAAATTTCATTTTGCTGATCATGACCTGTCATCAGTAAGAATTATCAATAAATGTTCTACTTCCTAATTAAGGTATATGGAGGAAAAAAAGTCACAAGGTCACATGGAATAAAATTATTCAAGTCTTGAATAATCGTATGATACTTTGATGTGAACAAAAAATTTTAGTGCCACAAATTCAATCTGGTTAAGAGCTGAATGCATTGAGGCTTTAGAACAAATCAATTGCCAGCAACATATGAGGTAGAAACTTTTGCAATTATAACTATGATCATACACATGGTTAAATACATTAACTGACAACATGAACCACATGACCAACAGAAAGCAAAAACTCTTTAGAGTGGTTTGTTTCCTTATCAAGAAAACTTAATGGTGAAATTAAAACAAATTTGTAAGTACTAATATCAAGACTTTATTGGATAGGATTCCATTCTATTGGTAGTGCCAAGGATCACAAAGTGAATGTAGTATTGTCAGTAAGTAATACAATTTCCATTAAAGGATCTTAGCTTTGGAGAAGAAGAATGTAAAAAATTCAAGAAGAATATAGCTAGACAACAAATCATTAGCTCCTTGACCCAGCTGTACACTTTTTTCTCCCCCAGAAAATTTAAGCACTAGGCTACTACTGATAAAATCAGATGACATCTCTGCTAAATCAGCCAGGAAGAGACTCTTGAGGCATTACCATGAGCTCCTGCAGCATACACTCAGCAGTATAACTGCACAAATACTCACTGAAGTACCTAAGAAGCTACAACACCAAAAGCAACTGGTTCCCAGATCACCTTCTCTGAAGTCCATGTTACTTAAGGATAAAGTTAACCAAAAAATAGCAAGCAAATGAAATAATACACACCAGCTGTGGTAATACACACACTGTATACCATTTTCTCTTGGTAACCTTAATTCTAAATAGTGTTTTCATTTTCAGAGTGTGAATTATCATCAATGGAGATATTATGTCATCCCTTATTTTCAGATAAACCAGTAACACATAAGGCCATAGACAGTACATTTTTATAGCCAGCCTACTTATAGCCAGAAAAACCCACTTGACTAATTTAATTTCAAAAATTAAATTATTACTTTCATAAAGATGCAGAAATTTAGAAGTACATATTTTGTTACCCAAAAGTGGCTGCTAGCTGTAAAGGTGAAAACAGTCAATACTGGAGGTAGAATGACAGAACAGCAAAATTATAATGGTCTTCTCCGCAAATTTCTGTTTGCATAGGAAGCAGCTTCTATAATTTCCTCTAACATATCAGTTCAGCAAGAAAACAAGTCTCTTTTGTCTCAATCCCTATCAAAATTATAAAAGGATCTTTTTAAATAATCACAAAATAGTACATCATGTGTTTTAGTTCTAAAAGTTGGGGGAAATATAAGGAAGCTATTCCAAGTGGGTTAACATAAGAATCCTTGTCTTTCAGTTACAAAGTATACAATGAAAACAGTGTAAAGACACTAAGTGATACTATGCCAAATACCACACCAGACCAACACTTTCTTTTTGCAAGGAATTACCATCATCAAAATCAGACAGTTATTTTGAAGATCCCTCTTGATTATTAGAAACTTTCTTATTGCAAAAAGAAAAGTTTTAGAAACTGTTACAGAAAAAAATGAAGCTCACTGAATTTCTACACCAAACACCTACCAGAAGAAGCTGGTAGCCTAAAAATTTGTTTCAAAGTTGTAGCTCCCTTTTATGCTAGAGGGAATCTGAGAGACAAACAGCCTGGAGCACAGGAGTTGTACTAGCTGGAGCCACAGAAGTCTGGGCTGTCACAATCCTAGCCTCTTTCTTTTGTACAAACACCACTACAGTATCTCCACAGAACCATACTGACAGATTTCAATGCGCTTCTGCAGCTTGGCTGTTAACTGGATTGTGTCCCTCTGCCCACACAAGCCCCAGTAAAACAAAGTTCAGTGGACTTAGCCAGCCTTAAGACACCATCAGGTCAGCCCCCACCCAAGATAAAACCAGTGAGTTGCAATCAAAATGTGACTTCTATTTCCTCCTCCTCCTCTTGTTACTATGTGTCCTGCAAAACAGTCAGACAACACAGTGCTTTATTTACAAAAGACAGCAAGCTAAAGGTGAAAGAACTTTAATGAGCACCAACAGGAAATACCTTGGGAATGTGGTGTCCCCACAGCACAAATGACATTTTCTTTGAAAACTACTGGGCAGACAAAAGTAATTGCCACCCTTCCTATCACTTCTTTATTTTAGTTTCAGGTATTAAAATGATAAAGCTATACTCCCACTTAAGTTTCATCCTTTTTAGACTACAGGACTAAAACAGATCACAACTTCTTACTCATAAGCAGAAAAAACAGCCCAAGGCTCCAGTTCTCCAAAATCTAACAAGGCAAAATGATTAATGATAGTAAATAAATTGTTCTAATAAGAAAAGTACAGGAAAACACTGTATAGATGCACCTGTGGGTAAGGTCTGTGTGCTATTTTTCACTCAGGTGACAACTTTTTGCTACCATTCTCCGCACACAATCTCTATATTATTAATCTGGCCAAGAAAATAATGAAATCTTGGGAATGACTAGGGAAAAACAAAAAAAATACCAATCCAAATCCAGAAACCAAGATTCTGGTCATGGGAAGATCAGACTGACACATGGACATCCACACTATATTAGAAATACTGAGATGGGATGAAAAGCAACAGAATGGAAGCAAGGAAAAAATGCACAAGGCCTCAGCTGAGAAGGTAAATTGCTCCATGAAAAACCTTGGAGAAAGGAAAGGAAGAAGGACTCAGACATTGAGACTTGCAGGCCCTCCACCACATCCTACTCCAAGCCTCAAACTCTGAGACTGAAAGGAAACTAAAGACCAACAAGGCATTGCTGCTCTAATCCCACAACGTCTGAAGGAAATGCAATTATTTTTATTAACATCTACAAATTCTTTTTCCTCTCCCACTTGGAATGGCACGCTAAACTCACTTTATTTCTACAAAAAAAAATTACTGCACATATCCACTAAATTGTTGAGCAAAATATATCTTTTCCCCTCAAAATGGCACACAAAACTACCACAGTTCATAACATCTACAAGGTCCCTATGACAAGCTTTTCAAAAAGTTGCCAAGAGAAGGTGCACTAAGAAGGTGATCCCTAAGAATAAAAGAAATCTGCAATATTGTGTAAGAAAACTAATTTAAATCAAACTGGAAGTCTGGATACGGATAAGGAAGAATAATGAAACACAAAGTCAGAGAAGTCTGGATATACCTCATGTGGCTTTTATCCATGGTGACCACCAGTAAACCTAATTAGGCTGTATTACTAGAAATAAAGCAAACTGACCTGCCTGAATAGAAGATTTTTGCAGTTATTATTAAGCCTAATGTCATGTTTAAACTATTTGAAATAAAAATCTTGTCGTTAACAAAAGATTGCACATGACTGACCTAAATCACTTGCATTTTTTAAAGATTTTGGTCCACATTAGAAGCACTCCCAAGCTTAATGCGGATTTTAGAAAAATAACGTGTTGAGGTAAGTTAGACCAGAGTAGAACAAAATATTCCAGTTGTTCAGCCAGAAAAAGAAAATCAAATTAAACAAGTACAAATGCTTGTGGAAGGAATGCCTGCTTTGCCAAAAGATAAAACTTCAAAAGTCTATAAACTGGCCTTTTCTTTCAATCCTGTCTCACCAGTCCACTGTAGCTTTTTTAGTCGGGTTTTAGAGCTTGGCAGCAGGATTTAATTGCTTCTGGAAGTTTTCTGCATAAATGGGTACTGTAAATTTTTTACAGGATAAAAGCAATCAGAGATGCTAAGAATACATTAATATTTTTCAAAGACACATCCCGGGCAATTTATTACAGATCACTTTCAGAAAATAATATGGGGAGAATGATTTCCAGGATAGTAGCCTACACCCATTTTGTATCTCAAAATCCTGTATTTGCAATTTATTCATAAGAAAATTTCAAAACAACACTGGTGTCTCCAGCCACAGGTATGACTCAGTAGTGAAATTACTGTTATTTGCTGCTGCTATTCAGGATTCAAACACTGATCTATGGATGTAAGGTAGAGCTTCAAAAAGAAAGGTTCCTTCTACCTGTCTTTGTAAAAAAAATACTATATATAATTTTTTTTCTCATAATTTAACTATATCGAGCAATAAAGCTCATTGCTTTTGGAGCACAATATTAGTCAGCTGTGATATAATATGCTGCAGGTTATACAAAAATATGTCAGTAAAGTCCAAGAGAGAAGGGCCAAAATACAAGGAGTTTAATCGGGTACATGCACAGCCTCATATCCTACACAGAGGTTAAAAATTCAAACACACCTTCAGTAGTACATTTTGCAGTTATGATCATACCGTAAAAAAACCCTACTGGATTAACCCTTAAACATGAGATGTCCCAATAACAGGGAATTTATTGTGTTGTCATGAGGTTTATAATGCCCACTGAGCAGACTAACTCATATAATTGTATTTCTCCATTTGTCCCCATTAGACCAAAGCATGCAAGGAATTTCTGTACAGAATAAAGGCATTTCTAAAATTCCTGGAAACTAAATATTAGTTAGCTTTCTATCTAAGCAAGCTGTGCTCCTTTGCAACAAACAGGACATCACTGACAGAAGTCAGTCAACCTGAAGACACACACCCCAAATATGCCCCAAAATAGGCAGCCCTGGAGTACTTCCAAACTTCCCCTGCCCAACAGAACAAAAAGAGAGAAAAAGAACAGCCTTTAAACTAATTTCTACTTAAAATTAAGAGTTTTAATTAAAAAAACACTTTGTGTAATGAAAATGTGCAATGAAACAAACATGTTACAATGGATTAATGCCTCACTCTACTGGAAACTAATAAAAACCAAGTAGAATTAACTGGATGGTCTCACAGCTCATTTGAACACATCAGAACTGTTGATAAAAACACAGCAATTCGTTTACTGTGTTGAAGGCAAGAATCAAAAGTGAAATAAATGTGGGAAAAAAATCACAATTTATTAGGTATAGACCTTAAACACAGAGCTACTTAACACTAAAGCTGCATGGGCAACCATTCTTCTACATATTTTCCGGCAAATACTGTTTCCTTCTTTTTCAAGCAATTTGGTGTAGAACTGCATCTATATAAAAGATCTTTACACAATATTCTGAAACATAGAGATTTAAAGATCGTTTCTATTTGAGAGCATTAAAGAACCTTCTTCTTTCACCCTAATCAATAAAAAAGCATTTAATTGTTGGTTGCAGCTGTGTAACAGAAACAATAGATCACACAAAATAAGCAGTAAAGTGTTATTGTAAACAATGTCAGAAATTTACGTGTCAAGAATGCCACGATGTCTTCTGCACTGATGGAGCCCCATCAGTTCACATGGCTCAGCTGCAAGCAATGAAACAACTCACATTTAAAATTAGGAATGTGCCTAAACATTAAGTGGCCTTGACAAGCAAGATGCTTGTCATTTTCCAGACAGAACTGAATAACTGTTTTTGCTGATGTCAGGCCAGGAGGTATTCCCATTTTTATGACTAGAATAAAAAGAAGTTTATACTTTTTAGAATGTAATTAGGGGGAAAAATTATTTCTAATGGTTAGATAGTACTAAGGTTAGAAAGTACTGAGCACCAAAGTCTACTTAAAAAAAACCCAAAACAACAAAACTTGAAAAAGTTGATTGCTAAGTCTTTTACTGTCTGCTAAGAATAGGACCTAAATGAAGGATTGTTTTTAACAGCTGTTTTAAAAACAAAACATAAGCAACTCATAGCTGAAAACGACTGTGATTTTGTTCAGGACTTATACAGAGATAAATAACAAAGAAGATGTGCAGAAGCCTAGAAACAAGATTTTGTTTTCTTTTGTAACTAATATGCAAAAACAAATCCAGCTCAAAAAGGGGCTTACTATTTTTTCTTAAGAAAAACCATGAGAGAGAGTGCCAGAAAGGTAACATAGACAACCTGTCTGCAATTCTGTCTTGAAAAATTGGTTGTATGGTCATAGAGCTATTTTCAATATCCAGAACAGATGCTGCACAACTGAGTAACAGAAGTATGAGACCAATGATGATAGTCTAGGGTATGACCGTATCAGCACTGCAGAAACAGCATGCATTTCAGTTCTACTAGAGATGAAATGAGAACAATTTAATCCATCTTCCAAAGCTTTCTTCAGTAGAAAAAAGCAAAAAAACAAATAAGAACAACAACAAACTGAACAAAACCAATCAAACAAAAATTTTACTAAAGGACAGTTTATATTTTTCCAACAAGAGCACAGATTTAATCAAGTCACTGACCTCATCATGGTACTGGTGGTGCCCTCCATCTTCCCTCACTTTCATCATCACACATTTTGAGGTTTATTCTATTATTCCTTCAATGAATCCTAAATAACATTGTTCTCATTTCTTTTTAAAAGCAATTCAAACTAGGGCCATTGGAAAGAAAGTTTTCCCAGAACCAAAGCATCTCCAAAAGCTTCTTTTTATCACTATAGTTCTCCTTCAAGTTCACCTTATCAGCCTTCGTTGCCTCCCTTATACTCTTGCATCAGCATGGCAACTCACACACAAGTAGACAAGAAAAAGCAAAGTGCTTGGAATTCTCAACAGCTTTTTCTGGTAAGCTCCAGTTGCTATAATTAGACAAGCCCTTTTCTAAATCACAAATACAACTATCAATACAGATAAAAATGAAAACTAGCATCAAATACATAGAACAAGCCAAATCTAAATGTTCCAGTTTCTTCCTGATATCTCAAAATGTGCCCTGATTTAACCCTCAGAACTCAAATACATTGGCTCTTTCCATGGCTGTGTTGGCATATAAGATACCTATGGAATATAAACAACAAAATTAAATCATCTTACAAACAAGTCACAAAATCAATACTGTATAAAAATAGGGAATGCAATTATATTTTCACTTAAAGCCAATGATAGGATTTTAGAAGCAAAGCAGCTTCTGAATCACAAAATAATTAACCTGACACTTCTAACCATCTGTGACACTTCTAATGTCATTTCAAGCAGCAAAAAAGACTGAAATTCTACAAAAATTTAAAGCTCAACTTCACATTGTAGAGACCTTACTTTCTCCACGTCCTGAGTTAAACTTGCAGTATCAAGCCAAAACATGAACAATTAGTTCAGATCTCTATTCTTTTACCCCGATTGATTTTTTAGTAAGTTATAGTTCTAGATTACAAGTTCATAAAGTAGTCCTAAAAGATCTAAGTACTAGAACATGAAGCTTCTTAGTTCCCCTAAATATAGCAGCAGTCACATGGCTGTCATTAAGACATTAGCTTCTCCATGGTAGAGTATCTCCTAAACCTTTCCCCCAAAAAGTCAGATTGTGGTTCAGTCTTACATGAAATACAGCAGACAACATCTCAGACCCAGAACACTCTGTATAAAAATACACATACCCAAATGCAACCCCTGCTCAAACCCTCCACAAAACCAAACAGTAACACCTCAAAACTACACTGCTGAAAAGAAAAAAATTATTTGCTGCTCAATAGGAGTCTGTGTGACCACTGAACAGATGTTTATTAACCTTTTCTTAAACTTAACAGACTAAAAATAAACCTTATTTACTTCTAGAAGGAATAATTTATTTTAACAAAGACAGTTTAAGATGACAATCAGTTCTCAGGAGTGAATTTGTACTCTGCATTTTGTATACATACACACACATCCCAGTTCATACCAGTCCCCTGACCAGTTCCAATACATTCAGATTGCACTCTTCATAATATTTGAGCCAATCTGTAGATGTTTGGCAGAAACCCACAAAATGCCAGCATCCAACTGACATCCACCAATAGATATACCAGCCCCCAAGTTTTATTCCACTGATGGGAAAAATAAATTAACACACACTATTTTATACGGTACATTCAAAACCAAGAGCGCTCCACATGCAGCAGCTTTCTGAACTCCCTGGTGTAAAATTTGTGCTACTTTTCCTGCTGTTCAAATAGAGAAGCTAAAAAAAACTGAGCTGAAAGCACTTCAACGCTGAGTCCTTTAGAGGTGTGGGCAGAGTCCATGATTTCTGGCTGCCAGCCTTCCACTTCTGCCACTACTCAGCACATCTCTGACTTGAAAACCACATATAAGCTCTTTCTAATCAACCACTTGCATTGTTTCTCCTTCTGGGAAGAGAGATACGAGGGGTCATGATTATATCAAAGCACAGGGTACCCTCAGTAACTCCACTGCACCACAGCACTGAAGGGTACCCAACCTCTCTAAGGGCCTGATTTTGCCAACTCCCTGATCCCAAGAGGAATGCCAGAGACCGCCAGTTTCACCAGGAGGGCTGGCCCTCAGAGGAGACACTCCTGGGAGCGTTTGCAGGATACAGACATCATTCACACAGACACTTCCACCAGCAGGTACCAGCCACCGCTGGCTCTTCCCTGTCACCTCACAAGCCCTCCTGGGAAAGCTCCCAGGGCAGAAGGCTGGACAGCAGAGCTGGGAGCAGACAGAAGACCACAGTAACTCAGCCCTGGAAATGGAAGCAATTGGTCTTCTCTGAAGCCTCAGAGTCCTGCTAAGGCACAGCTGGAGCATGAGAGTGGAAAAATAGCAGGAAAAATAGGCCAGCAAGAAACCTTATTCCAGTCCAGCCTTTCCAAAACAGTGTATTATTTCCATCAGCAGATGGGAAAGCTTATTACAGAAATTTTGAGCTACTGTCAGAGCCTTGCAATGATACATGTACCTATTAAACAACCACCACTCAATGCACCAGTACCCAACACAATGGGTCCTAAACACACTGTTGTTCTGATCATCTAGATATGGTTAACTTGGTTGTTATTATTATTATTATTTACAGGGTATCATCACCTGGCTAGATGCACTGCAGACTACACTAAGTTCCTGCACAGAAAATACCCTTGGAGCCATCATATTTCCCCAGTCTTTCACAGCTTCTGTATGCCAGTGGCAGTTTTAGAGGGAAGATTATTCAGAAGAACTTTTAATTACCATTTCCTCCTTTGCTAGAATGCATTAATTATAGCCTGTTCTTCCAGATAATAAGAAAACAAAAAACAGTGCAATATGAACACTACAAGAAACTTAATTACTGAGTCAGATGTCCTTTAGATGTCAGTATGACTACAGAGAGGAGCAGGAAAATAAAACACACACATATCAGCCTCAAGTTGTTAGATCAGTTATCAAAACAATGTCTTTCCTCTGCAACTTCATTTTGAAGAGCTCAACCACCTAGTTAATCAAATGCCTGTTAACATGTTTCAAAAATATGCTTTTTTTAATGAAGGAGGCATGGTCATGTATTTATTACAAAGCAAATGTGGTAAATGGTTCTGTATGCAAATACAGAAGTGCAGCATGACTTTGAAGTTTGAAGGTCAGATACAGTAACTGTTCTCATCAAGGTTCTTATGTCAGACTGCATCTTCTGGTTTACAACTGAGTTTAGGAGGAGGAAGAAAGAGAATTAAAAAGAAAAAAATAGAGTCAACCAGTTCTGTGACAACATAAGAAGAACTGGCACAATATCATTCACCTGCTTTCCTTTAAAAATCTACTAATACCCTATCTCCCACAAAATTAAAAGTCTGTCGGGGACACACAGATTTTCATTCTGCTTTTCAACTCTGATTTTCCTGATGAAAAAAGCAATCTACTTAAGTCAGCAACAATTTTATATTAAAGAAGAGAATGTCATCTTCTCCATCTTCACAGATGTTTCAAATCCTTATCATTTCAGAAAGCTGAAGGATTTTCTTGTTGATCAACATGTTTTATTTTAAAGCAGTACAGATTCAACTGCAGAAGCAAATCAGAGGACTGTGCATTGATATTTTTGCAGGCATCAGAGAATTTATCCCTCACCATTCCATATTCCCAGCAATTTTAAGATACAGAACTCAACAGCTGGGCCTGAAGGCAAACAAATATGCTAGGAACACAAAAGCCCGATCCATGTCAAAAAAGAAAAATAAAAAATATGAACTATGTTTTACATGCATACCTCAAAGACAAAAAAACAATACAGATTTCTTTTTAGCACCACTACCAAGTTTAAATACAGTGGAACTGACAACACTTCCCAGTAAAACACTGAGTTATAAACAATCCCCTCGCACACATAAATAACAGAGACATTATACAAAGCAGACAGGAACATGGACGGATGTACACAAAATAAACACATTCAAACTTACCCCACTCCAGATACTCAAGGATGTTCTTCTCTCTTCTCAGAGGGGAATTATTACATTCATCATAAAGGCAGATGAGTATATCCAGCAAGGTTTCCACACTGAAGCATTGCCCATTAGTCTGTGTTGGCCCATCCAAAATAAACTGCTCCAACTGCTTCAAACGCACTTCTCCAGACATGGTTGTTTCAGTTTGCATTGGGGTTTCTTTTTTAATGATTATTATTACTTTGTCAGAAAAACAACAACAACAAAAAAAAAACTTTTGAGGGTTTTGTTGTTTAAAAAGTCAACAGTATTTTTTAACAAGTGCCAAACTGTGATGGTCCTTAATTGCCAGCCCACCTCGGTGTTCCCAGCCTAAACTAAACCCTTGCAGTTTCAGACACACACATACAGTGTGGATATCTGTGTATTTATGACATTTAAGAGAAGAAAATAGTTATCCTAAAAAAAATTAACAGGCTTAGTAAGAAGTGGGGCAAAAACATATATGGGCATTCCTGATGCTTTAACAATAATAATTGCACTCAAATTCAACCGAGACTGCCTGACACCGATTTCACCGTGAGTGCATAGGCACACGCAGTTAAGTATTTAAGAAGGTCTTCTCCTTCATTCCCAATGCAGATCATGCAGCGCGATCCTGCGAGGAGCCCCGCCGCAGCACCACGGGCTAACAGCCCCTTTGGTTCCGCTTCCCAGGACGGATGGGAAGGGGAAAACAGATGTATTTACGTATTTATATAAGCGAAAGGCAGCAGAATCGAGGGCGCACACCGGCGGGGAGGGAGGGATGAGGGGCCGCGCAGCCCCGCCGCCCCCCCCGGCCCCGGCAGCGCCTCCGCGGCCACCGCGGGGTGGGGCGCAGCCCCCCCTCCTCAGGGCGCAGCCACGTCCTGCCCCGGGCAGCCTTTCCCGTCCTCCTCCTCCTTCTTACCAAGTCTCCTTTTAAGGCTTTTCAGTGATTCAAAAAAACTAAAGTCTTCATTGTCGCCCCCTTCTCCTCCGCTGCGCTAAGGGGCGGCGGGCGGGACGCGCGCCCCGACACACCGGCAAAAGCGCTCCGAGCCCTGTCAAATCCTTCCCATGGCTGCGGCGGCGGCGGCTGCTGCGGAGACGGCGCCCTCCTCCTCCTCCTCCACCCGGTGCGCGTCCTGAGGCGGAGGGAAAGCGCCGGCGTCTCCGCTCCGGCCGCACGCTGCGGGCCGGGAGGCCCCGACGACGGCGGCGGTGGCTTCACTCCCGGCGGCGCGATGGTGTCCCGGCTTCGCCCCCCCGGGCAAAGGGCATCCTCGGGCGGTGCGTGTGCGGGTGTGTGTGTGTGTCTCTGTGTGTGTGTGCGTGCGCGGGGCGGCGGGGAGGGGTAGCGGCGGCGCCCTCCCTCCCCGGCTCGCTCCCTCCCTCCCTCCGCTTCCGCGCCCTCCTCTCCCCCGCCGCTCCCTCCTTCCTTCCCTCCTCCCTCCTTCCTTCCCTCCCTCCTTCCCTCCCGCGGTCACACGCGGCAGCCGCCGCCGCCGAACCCGCTGCAGCCCAACATGGCGGCCGCGGCGGGGGGGAGCCGCCGCCGAGCGCCGCCGCAGCGCGGGGAGCCGAGCCCGGGGCCGCCGCTACTGCTGGGATTGAGGGGAGGAGGGGATGCTGCAGCAGGGAATGCAGGGATACGGGCGGACCCAGGGATACGGGAGGGAGAGAGGGCGGGCGCGGGGAGGCCGCAGCGCAGCTCCCCGCGGGCTGCGGCCGACCCGGCTGGGCTATCCCGGGCGGACCCGCCCGTCCGGCCGGGGATCCCTCAGGGCCTTGCCCCGAGCCGAGGGGAGCAGCCGACGCCGCTGCCCGCCGCGGTTCCGCTCGCCGCCCCCTCAGCAATAAGGCTTTTGATTAAAAATCGCGGCCTGGTTATGGAGGGCTGGCAGGGGGAGCAGCGCCTGCCTGCTCTTCCAAGGGGATCTGCCGAGCTCCAGGGGCGAGCCGGGACTCCGGCTGCCTCACACTTCGCTGTTAAAACGTGACAGAAAATGCGTCGGCTCTTGGCGGTTCTGTCCCCGCTAGCGAAGTGCCTCCCCTCATCGAGGAGCCACCAGAGTACACGCCGGGGAAACAAGCTCCTTTTGCGGGCATTTCAAACCCATATCGTTTAAGAGAGCTGGAGGATATCCTTGTTGATCAACGTGTTTTAAGGCGGTATAGACTCAACTGCAGAAGCGCATCCGAGGATTTTGTGCTGATGTCTTTGCAGGGCCGCCTGTGGGGTGGAAAATGGCAGCTGCCCACCAGCACAGCGCGGCAGTTCTCCTGGCCGGAGGTGTGAGATTGAATGTCATCTCTAAGACAACGTGTCACTTCAATTATCTTTCCTCAGAAGCCAGGTGAAAGGGAGGAAGGCCATACCACCCTCAAAGGTCACTGGCTGTAGGTGAACTTCAAGCATTCTCCTGAAGCCCACCAAGGTCTGCATCTTCTGGAGCTCAAGGGAAGGAAGAAACTCAGGCATCTGCTTCCTCAGTTCAGTAACCAACAGATGACCCTCAACTGGGTTTTGCCATACCAAGCATCTATATAACACTTTTTTTTTTAAACTGGCCTTTTTACCAGCTAATATAAGACATCTACAGTCTTACATACACAGTAAAATGTACTACATAATATGATTAAAGTCCCATATGTTTGTTCAGAATCACTCAGCTGTATGTAAAGTCACTGGTGCAAAGCTAGAGAGGACAGTGGCTCCCACCCTATGTGTGCAGAATGACAGAGGAGACTTTTGGCAAATGAAGAAATGTGCAGAGAACTTAATTCTAAAAGCTTTTTGTGCAAAAACCCTCCAAGAAATGTTAGAAACCACTACAACTGTAAGTGAGCTTGTGATGGGTAGAAGATAGGATTAAATTGAGGATTAAACTAATAAGGAAAGAGTTTCCTTCCTGTACTGAGGGACGCCCTTGGTATGATGAGAGCCCTGTGCCAGTGTTTGGGGTACTGCTGGTCCTTGGCTGCTAGTCACAGCAGTGCTTGTGTGGAAGGAGCCTGCTCCACAGCCGTGGCACACAGGCAGTTTTACAGTGAGAGTAAGGCATTTCCTGCTGGCTCTCTGCTGAACTTGTGGAAATTGGGATTGAAGCTGGGGGTGGGGGATGCCTGATGACAGCAATAAAAATAAATCGCTACTGCAGGGGTAGGTGGCTCAGATCAGATAGCACTTCCTATAGGGATTGGAGACACATCATCCAAGTTCATCCCGAGCATAGATTAACTATTAATAGGGTTGCAGAGGAAAAATGGAGAGGATTAAGAGTTAAAGGGATGTCAACTCCTTGGACTTTGGAACTGAAGAACCAATGCCAGAGATATGATGGGTGTGGATATTTCACTTATTTACTCAGGTTACTGTGTTTCCCTTAGTCAATTATAAATTCTTTCCTTGTTTTAATTGCAAAACAAGTGTTTGCAAACAAGGGATGAATACCCAGCAAAGGCAATCACTTTCCCTATATTTCTGGTTTTAAAACTGAATTCTTGTTAATTTCCACATCAAGTTAGTTTCTTTAGTGTTCTTTTCAGCCTGAGTGAGGCTTCTAGTAAAACCATGTTGAACACAAAACCCAGGAAATTTTTGTTCTCTCCTTGTTTAATAGCCTATCCAGAAATAAAAAAAGTCATCTGCGTAACAACTGGTGATACACCCACTGGGCTGTAGTCAGCTGTCATGCCACAGAAGCTGTGAGGAACAGGTAATACCAATAATGACTGGTGACACATTTATTTGCTGGGAACTACCTATGTACCAGATGAGTAATTCCCACACTACACCTGTGGGATGGAAAAATATTTTCTCTGCCGTATAAGAAAGACTTTAGTCCAGAATATTTAGAAAGCCAACAAAATAATTTGATGTAACAGGCAGAAATTCCTCATCTCTCATACATTTGGTCACTAAGACACCCTGTCCTAAAAATATACCCAAGTTGTGCAAACATACCCCAGTATCTTTCATCATTATCATGTGTTTGTTCCACTCTGTTCTTGTTTTAATAATATCACAATAATATTTTTATTTTATTGCTTAGCTTTATAAATGTTTACAGTACTTAAAACAAAACTAACGATAACCAGGAATTTACATCTTACAGTAAGTTAAGCAAGCTGATAGCAGCAGAGGGAATAGCATGGAATGAGTAGGATACGGTTGAAACAATATAGTTTTATATATTAACAACATATATTTGAGTCTTTCAATAGTTACTGTTGGTACAATAGAGAAAACAGCCTTTTCAGGGAAAAAGGTTTGGTTTTGGTGAAGTATTGTAGATACCTGGTTTTGGTGTGCAAATAATTTCTAAAGTCAAGAGACATCCCCATGCTTCATTCAGCAGGTGAATAATGCAGGTGAATACTACAAAATTTTGCATCCAGGCTTTTCTGTTCTCCAAAACTTCACTTTGTAGACATGTGTTGTTTGTACTGATACAGCATTTCATCTCCTGAGCAAAATTTTGTACTATTCTGCAAAAACAATGCTGGCACCCAATTTAGAGGGTATGTTTATAGACATGGGATGGTACTATTTGAAAAGGGATCCTACAGCTGTTGCCTGAACTGTAGTAATAATTTAGGTTATTGGCAGAGATTGCAGGTAGCTGCAGATGGAGCACACAGTAGTTGCACTCTAGGAGGACGCTGAAGACCAGCATGTGTGAATCGAACAACGCTTGTTCTGTAATCTGTTTCACTGTAGTTTCACATAAATCTTGCTGCTGGAGCAAACTTAATCCTAGTGAACAGAGAGATCTCTTCACAGAAACTGATGGCTGTTGCAGAACTTTAATTAGTCTCAATACCTATAATAATGCATTTAGTAACAAGTTTTTAAAGACTTGTAAATCTACTTTCCCTAATTCGTTCTCTCTCTAACTGCCTTGCCAAGACCTATTTCTCCTGTGAGGTCTACAGAAAAGTCCAACTACAAGCATTAAATGGTACCTCACAGAATTGATGCTTAATATTTACCTAATCCAAAACAATGATCATAAATGTGTATGTATATGTAGGCATTGTAAATATGGAATTATCTTTCTCTTCCCTCATGCTTCTTTTATTGGTCTTTGGAGTCTTATTTATAGTCTTAACGATTTTCTGTGAGTGGCTAAACAGAATAATTTTACCTCAGAGAGAAATTGCATCATGCTGATCTCACTACACTGGATCTGTACTGGCTTCATCCCCCTGGTTTTAGTCTTCATTTAAAACCAATGAGAATGTGGCCACCACTAGCATACAATTTTCTGTGAAGCAGGTTTGACCCTGCTGAAGTGTCCAGGGGTGCTGTGCTCTGAACAGAAACAAGATAGCCTCTGTGATTAAAGAAGAGGAGAGGAAGTAATGGAATTACATTTATAACTGTGTGAAATTGCTATAATTTGAATCCTGCTTTTATGATGCAGACTAGGAACTGACCAAAGTCAAGTCTCGTTCTGACCTCCAAATAGGACCCTGTGTTTGCACTCTGACAATGCTGTTTCACCTCTTAATATGTTGTTTTCTTCCTAGGAAAGTGGGGCCAAGGCTGCCAAAGCTCTTAGGCTGCTGTAAACCTTAATTAATGTCAGTGTAGCAGGCTGAGATTCTTTTCTTATTTTTCTTTCTTCAGTTACATAAATCTAAGACTGTTATTTTATTTTTTTCTCTTGTTTTTGTAGTCTGCAGTTGTCTGCAACCTTTCAAGTCTTCAGTCCCTCCAAAATCTGGTTATTTCCTGTGGATTTCTCTATCTCTGTTGATGTTTTATTCTTCTGTGTCCAGAATCTGTTACCTGTGTTATGCCATCTTCAAAAGTTAAACTCTCCTCAAGATAATTCACTCCCTTAAATGAAGATACTTAATGACATAGAAAGGTCATTAAATAACTTTGTCAGGTTAAGTGGCTTCTTAAACAGAAGAGTTCTGACAAAGACCACATATTTGTTTGTGAAATTGGATGGATGCAAATTTCTGCCACTGCCACACAAAGTACAGATAATCCATTGATTCAAAAGGAAGGTGGATGCATTTAAATTGTCTCACTGATACCTATACAAAGCTAGTGTTGCTCAACTTAAAACAACAATAACTTGGCATGAGAGCTGCTTCTAAACCTACTCTCTTTGCAGTGGTACATAGTTTCTATTGATTATAATCAAAGCTTTCAATGTCTGTTGCTCTTGAACGAGTACCTCTTCTGCTGGTGAACATTCAGTGCTGTATTATGGACTTTGTTTTGTTAAAAGGGTGTGCTTAGAGATTAATTCATGAGGATCTCACTGTGAAAGTGATCTTTAAAAAAGAGCTGCTACTGTCATGTAAGTAACATTGATGGAAGGGATGAGGAGTGAAGAAACGTGACTAAGAGAACTTAAGAGATCACTTAAGAGATTGGGTGAGGAAACAGGATGAAGTGAGGAAGAATGGGATAAATGAAAGAGGGAGGGAACATGATGACTAATTTGGAAATCATATGGAAGGAAGAGTGGTTTAGAAAGGGGAAGTCAAGGGCCAGGAGTTTGGCAAGAAAGAGGGAGGGGGGAAAATACTTACTTGTAAAACTCAGCAAATTCTGTACTTAAAAGAAAACAAGGCCAGAAAGAGCCTAATTTGGAATGTGAACACAGGGTGGATGAAGCTGGATTAACTTTATGTCAGAGAAAGGCTTAGAGTGTCTAACTTATTACAAAGAGAGTGCAAGAGATCACACAGTGATCTCAATTTCCCCAAGGTTGTAGAATTTTCAGATTAGAGGTCTGACCAATTCAGTTGTTGTTTTAATGTGCTGTTTTGGTCTATTTGAATTTTAATGAAAGAATACAGATTTTTTTATATTGCTTTTTTTTAACTTAAGAATTGCAGAAATAGCATCAAAGGTCTAAAATACATATTTTATTGGGAGAATAGATACAGACAATGACAGCAGATGCAATTCAGATAGAAGTCTGTTTTAATTAAAGAGACACTTTCATCATGGTCTGCAGATTGAAATCACAATATTGTGGCTTATCAACAGTTGACATTTTGAGTTTGTTTGCTAAATTTTATTTGGAAGCAGAGGCAGTAAACCCCACCTTTGCCTTCACAGGTTAAATTTGCAATCAATCATCACATTTTAAGTAGGTGATGGCACTAGCACAGGTCACAATTACTAGAAACCAGCACTTCTATTGTTCGCACATTTTGCAGATTGATTCTTTCTGCAATGAAAACTAACAGAAAAAAATGAGGTGCTCTGTAAAATTTGAGACGTTTGTGTAAAACACTTGTTGTAAGTAAATACCTCTTGTCACTAAGCACGTAACTTCAGGTCATCTCCCAAAGAAAATCTTGAAATCATGGAACCATGGAATGGTTGGGGTGGAAGGACCTGAAATATCATCAAGTTCCAACCCCTCTGCCATGGGCACCTTCCACCACATTGCTCAAAGTCCCATCCAGTCTGATCTTGAACACTTCAGGGATCCACAGCTCTGTGCAACCTGTGCCAGTGCCTCACCACTTTCATAGTGAAGAATTTCTTTCTAACATCTAATCTAACCAGTTTAAAATGTTATGTAGTGTTCAGTAATGATCCCACTCAAGCCACTGCCAAAAAAAGCCTCCTTGATCTCAGCAAGAGTGTAAGTGAACTCATAATTCCTTCTGAAACAAACAAAACTGTTTGGACTTAGCTTTATGAAAACTAAGAGTGGTTTATATCTTTGCACGATGTCAACCATTTTTCTTTGTAAAATGTCACTGCACAAATTAAGATATTTAATTATATGGAAAGGTTAGAAGTGTGATTACAAGTGGTTTTTGAGGTAGAGAAAGGCAAATATTTGTACTAGTTTAATCAAAAAGTGTGAACATAACACTGGCTCAGATTCTCGTATGTGGATAGCACTGGGAGTAATTGTCCTTGTGGGAGGAGGTGCTGGCCAGTGGTACAGCTTTGTTTTGCTGATAGTGCTCCCTCGGTGAATGGAACCTCCCTGAGGGAGGTGAGAGCAGATCTGCTGGCAGGAGTGCTCCCTACCTGCATCCATGCAGGAGGGTGAGCTTAGTCATGCATCACTTTGTCACTGTTTCAAGTAACCCAGCTCACCTCGGCTGAAATAAGCTGGGCTTTGCTTAGGCCTCCCTTAGGCATCAAAAGGAGGGGCAACCTTCAGCATGTGGGCAAAGACAAGCACCAGAGGTTGGTCATGGACAATAACATCTCCCACTGGAGCAAACACAGGAAAAGGACATTGCTCTAGAGCCACAGCCATTCAGGGGACAAGTTTATGTGACAGTGAGTTTTTCTTAAGGCAGGAATGTTTAATGTTTAATTTTTCTTAAAGCAGGAATGGATTGATTCAACTCAATCAATTAATCAAAGTGAAGACAAGGACTAAAAGTACTCATTAAAAGCAAATATTTTCAATCAGAGTAAGTTTTAGCAACTCGTAACTTGAAAGTAATTTGGCTGGTTTCCTCAGTTTTTGCAAAAGTGACTAAAATAGACCTGGCAAGCTTCAGACTCCAGCAGCTTTCCAAGCCAAAGTTATGATGAAGGTATGGAAAGAGGGTGCTATAACAGAAGCTAGCTTCAGCCTTAACCACGGAGATGTCACTGCCTCCCCTTAACATCCCAAACTATGCCAAAACACACTGTAGGTGAATTAAAATCATTAAATGAAATGGAATGTTTCTAAAACTTCAGTCAAGTAATGTCATAAAAAACATTAATCATAATACAGCTTTTCTTCCCCAGTTAGCTCAGAACACAAACAAGTTCCATGGGTGGTGCATCAGAAGGAAACAAGGTCCAGATCATCACCTGTAGACCAGCATTTGCTGCCATCACTTTCTTGGCTTCCTCCTGAAGGGCAGGATTTCATTTTGGAGGCCATGAAAATTTGTTTTCCAATTTTCCAATGGAAATTGGTAATGAAAAAATATTTTTGAAGATAGTTATGCAATCTTAAAAAATTACGCTGGCAGTTACCAGCTGTTCTTTTGGCTTTCCCAACAAAGTGAAGATTTTCTTCCTTGACTGAATAATGAGGGAAGTGGCAAGTGGATGTATAATTAACTTCCAGCTATGGCTAGCACAGCTCTACACAGCATCAATCCTACAGTCACTAATCTCACTGCTGTCTCCTACAGGAGGAGAAAATGAGCTGGGCAGAGGTCTCTGAACCTCATCCTCCCTCTGGTCAGGGACACTGACAGATCCAGAGTTCAGAGCCGCAGGATACTCAATTTATTGCTCCAGTTTGTTTCAAGGCCTTTCCTAAGACTTAATTCCCTCACCCTGCAGTAAAAGTGATAATAATGAAAAGGTCTATGATTCACAGTTGAAGCACTGTATCTTGCTTAAGTTAAACAAGTACCTAAGTGCTCTGCTGAACTGTGGCCAAGGGTGGATTACTGAGAGAGCTGGGCAGCCTTCCCATCTCCAGCCAGTTCACCAAGTAGTCTCAGGCTAATCATGGAGTATTCAGGGGCTTAGTTTCCTGCACATGTTTATCATAGGGTATCTATTCTGACTGGTAAAGATAAGGAGATAATGAGGGAACATGAAAAAACTTCAGAACATGGAAGAGGGAAAGTGCTGTGGAGAAAAGAGCTTTCTGCGTACTGGATATACATTGCATGTTACATTCTCCCTATGACTTTTCTTTAGTTTCTGGACTCTCTTCAGGGTTCATGAAAAAATATCAGGCAGCTTATTAACAGGGAGTCCACTTCCACTTGAAATGGCAAGAAAGTAGTTTGAATCCCACCAGAACCAGTGGAAGAAGATCCAGCACTGCATGCAACCAGCATTCCAGAGCAGCTCAAGCTGTGTTGCCTTCCAGCAGCCTCATCATCCTGGCAGTACTGGCCTGCTGTAGGATGTGAATCCTTGTTCAGGCTGTTGCCTTCATGCCATACAGCAACCTGAAAAGTCAATGCAGCCCTCTTTGGAATGGCTTATTAAAAGGGAAATGGAACAACATCTTTGTCAGTCGGTGCCTGACCTGCACTGGGAGAGTTTCTTCTGATCAGATATGGAGCTTTTAAGGCTGTTTTGCATTTCTCTGATTCCTACCTGGCAGAAAATGGCTAGAGAAAGGGCAGAATTGTTACTGTGGAGAGCTTTTTATTGATATGGGAGAGGCCTGGTTACCACATAATAGTTTGCAAGAACAGACTTTCCTTTTAACACTTTTTTCTACTTGGAAATTTATATTTAGTTTTGCAAAGTTAGAGCAAAATAGCTTAGCATATTGAATTGCAAGAGACCTATCCTGAGTACATATGTTTACTGTATCTTTTGATACAGAGGAAATGAGTATTAAAAAAATCTTTACTAAGAATGGATTGTGCCAGAATACTAGTTTTGTAGCATAACAGACAGCCAGGAAAATACAAGCATGCTAATCCATCCTGTGCAAGCTAAGAACTGAGGTAGGGTACTCTCCATTAACAATGCTACCTGATGTTATAAACACAATTGTGGAGATTTTAGTGCCATGTTACAGCATCAAGTGTGAAACAAGAAAACATTGATACTACTTTTGGGGATTTTGACCTATGGTTCTGAAAGAGATTAAGCTCTTTTTTCTTCATAATAAGTGGCCATCTTTTGTTTATCCATAGATAAAGCAGCACTGTAGCATACTTCTGCTTCTGTGACCAACTCAAAACCTTTTTGCAGGCATTTTCTGATTTCCAAGTTCTACAGATTTAGAACCAAAAAAGACAAGAGCAGTGAGTATCAGCAATATTTTCTTTTCCTGTTATACACACATGGGTCAGTCCAGAAGGAATTAGCACAAACCAAAAGAACTATTTTTGCTCAGGTCCTCTTTCTGTAATGATAGAATTCCCAAATTCTAATCTCATCCCCAATTTTGATTCAATTGGGCAAATACTATGACAGAAAGAGCAATCCCAAAAGATAAGTATGATATTTAAGACATAACTCAGTTGCAGGAAAAATCCACAACACTACAAATGCAGGCAGTGCCCACTAAAGGCATTGTTCAGCTAGGATGGAGGTTGGTCCTGGAGCTAATGAAAAAGGGTATGATTCATCCCTTACAGAAACAACACTAAAATTTTTTGTCAAATGATAAAAAACTTTTATGCGTGAATTACATCAAAGTGGACACTCCATCAAAAGCATAAGGTCTGTTGCTTAGAGAGAGAGAATACATAATGTGTAATTACAATATCACTGAAGACTACAGCTTATGTGTTTAGGTATGTCAGCTGTCCAGCTGCACTTAAGTATCTTTCAGTATATCCATTACATTTGCATAGGATATATGTAAATTAATATGTCCTTAACTCATACCTATTTCTGTATGCAGAGATGCAGAATGCATGTATATGCATGTATACATCCATAGGTATGATATAAGCACATATTCATTCAGAGCATTTTAATATAGTTAAAAAACACTGTGCCAAAAATGTACACCATCTGTTTTCAATCAAAATAGCCTGTTTCAGAGGAAGGGAGTGTTGTCTGGTGATCAGAGCGGGGGAACTAAAGAGTCAGGACTCATGGATTCCATTCCTGAATCTGCCAGGACTTGGCTGCACGGTTTTGACAAGATCTGTGACTCCTGTATACCCTGGTTTCCTCATTTGCAAAACGGAGCAGTATCTACTCCTAGAATGTTGCAGTGGAAAACCTAATTAGTATACACTTGGAAAAATACAGAAGTTCTTGTTATGTCATCATGGTATGTTTGAAGAGTGAAACTTAGTTGAAAAATACAATACAGGATTTGTTTTAGAGACATACATGGCAGCTGAGTGTATAATTACAGCTATTTGTACACACTTAGCTTGCCTAATTTTTGAATGATAGTACCTGTAATAAAATTAATGGGGGGAAAATGGTGCTCAACACTTTATGAACCCTGCCAGTCCAGTAAAAGTTTTCACACTCTATTGAACAGGGTTTCCATAGTGACAGCTGTACACCAGTGAGTGAAATATGTGCTGTACCTAATTTTCATCCTGAAATAGGAAAATACAAGTGGGTATTGGGATTTTCTGGTAAGTTCCATGCAGAGAAAGCCTAGCTCCACTGAAAACAATTGCAATACTCCTATTAACATAATTAGGACAAGATTTCACCCCATCCACTTCCTTAGCTTGAGTACATCCCTTTCAGGAATACAGCAGGGATTGAAATGCCCATCCCACAGTGTTTCCTCTTGGGCATGCTGGCACTATGGCACAGGACATTGTCCTTCCTGTGCTCGGTGGGCGCCGCAGGGTTGGCCCTAGGTGGGTTTGGTAGGAGTGTGCCAAGTGTCACAGCAGGCAGAACACTGAGGGTACTCTGTGCTCCTGTTCTCCCACCATCCTCACCTGGCAACCCTCACACTCCTTTGCTTCCCCCATAATGTGCACATCTGTGGGGTCTTAAGGCTGTGCCTTGCCTCTGGAGAGAGAGATCAGAGGCATTTTCCATTGGGATGAGAAATGCCATAGAGCAAATTCAACAAATGCAGCAGCTGCATAGTGTTGGAGAGGAAAAGGAGCAGTGTGTGTATGTCAGGGTTTGCCTGGCTGCCAGTACCAAAAGTGGCAGTGAGAGAAATAAATCATGTGTGCTGAATGCTGCTTATGAATGCTGCAAACTGAGGCATTCAAGTACGTGCTAAGTATTGGATGTAAATACTAAATTCTTTCAACATCTGCATCTTTGTCACAGAGAAAAATGGGCTGAGCTTGTTTAGTTTGGATGTTTTTGACAGCTGCTGTTCCCCAGGTTTCACCTCGTATCTCAAGGGTGCTGTTGCTTAAGGGCAGCTTCAGAAGGACATTTAGGATCTTACCATACACATACCTAAAATGAGCCAGTTGTTCATCCAAGTGAGCTGGTACAGCGATGACATGATAAAGCAAGAAAAATACAAGGCAATATGCATCTCACAGCTATTAAGTGGATTTACAGGTTTGTTACTCAAAGAAATACTTCTACCCAAATGAATGAGGACAATGTGTAACATAAGGTTACATTGGAGACATGAAGCGGTTAATTCAAGCACCAGTTTTGGAGAATTGTATCTCTATGTCTGAGATCTTAAAAGCTATCATTGTTCTGTCTGTATCTGTAAACATATCTGATCTTTGGTTCCCACCTGCTACATTTTAAAGAAAGGGTGTATTCATGTAATGCCCAGGAAATGCTTTGTAAATCCAGCTTTCAAGCCTCTTTCAAGCCTATGGAGAGTTTCCATCATATATATGTGCCACCCTCATTTTCAGCTGCCTTTAGTCAGAACATTGAAGATAACAAACTTGCTAACCAGGATAAACTCTTCAGTTGTTGAACTTTTGTAAAATGAGATTCCTCTCTAAAGGAGGTACGATTACCATCCAAATGGGACAGCAGCTTCTAATTTCAGCTACCAGTGACACAAAGAAGCAACCAGAATGGAGTAGGGAAGTAGGGTAGGGCCTGGTGGGAGAGGACCAAGGATCTAAGTTCTGCCTTTTCTTTATGATAGCCTGTACCTGGAGGGGAGAGGGGGAGATAAATCTCTCATGTACAATAAATAAGAGCAGTTAATTCCATCAATTCATGCAGTAGGTTCATACAAATGCTCCAGAGGCTGCTCTTTTGCACAGACTTATATTTTGGGAAGAGAGAGGTTTTGCTTTTATGGCCCATTTGTTTTTCTGTATCTCCACTGTGACTTCTAGCAGGGAGGCATGAAATAAGGGGGTACTGCCAAATGAGTATCAGCCAGTTCTGGGGCCAGGGCCAAGAGGCAGTGATAGGGAGCTCATGAAGAGTGCTGCCTCTTGGCATGCCCCACATGGAGGGCAGTGGATTCCTGGGTCTGACCTTGAACAGTCAGGGAGAGAATGAGGAGGCTGAGCCAGGCAGCCCAGCTCCCTGCAGAGGCCACAGCCCTGGTGCAGAGCAAGGCCTGCTGTAGGTTAGCAGTCACTTCCACTGAGCCAGGGCAAACAGAGTCTGGCTTGGCTTGGAAGGCCTGCTGGGTTGCCTTGTTTTTGAGGACACTTGTCTGACCCAAATAACAAGGGTTTTGCACATTGCCAAATGCACTGGACATGTCAACAAATGCATAAAAGTGTTTGGTTTACCACCAGACTGAAAAAATATTTAGAATCTAAAAGACAATAAACTGCATCATTTTTTCCCTTGTCGTGCCAAAGAGTATGACTTTTAAATTATGTATCACTTCCTAAACACAAAAATTGTTCTGCAGTCTGTTGGCAGTGCTGTTCTCAGGAATTTATAAGTGAAAAAAACCCACTTTATTTTGTTTTGTAATATCTTTTCACTATATTCAGGGTTTATTCCTGATAGTGCCAAAAAGAGCCTCATGACTTCAGTTCATGCAGACTTCTCCTCAGAGGAGGAAAAGTGACAAGAATAACTTACTTAAATTCTTTATTCATATAAGATAGATGCAGTTTGTCAATGACTTTTCGACTGTGGAATTCTGCAGGTGTTCAAAGCTGTAAGGCAACATTACCAGCATATGAGTTGAGATGGATGACAGAATAGGAGATGCTCTTTAATGTTTTACATATAAATACTCCACACTGCCATTGCCATTCTTAGGTGGATGCTACACAGTGCAATGGTCTGACATAGCTAACAGTTGTTGTGTCATTGTTTGGAACACGAGGTCATCACAATGCACCACAATAATTTCTTCTCAGGGATTTAATTGAGCTAGTATACATTGATCTTTTTTTTTCCCAGTTTCTGCTGCTTTCTGTGTCAAGCTCTTCTTCACACATACAGTGCAAAACCAGGCCTTGAAGTGAGCAATGTCTGGTGCTACAGCAAAAAGTAGTATATGTGGTTTGAGTCTCATGTGGGAATCAATATCCAGCTCCTGCTTTTGTTTTCCATCCATTCCTCATTTTTGGGGCTGTGGCAAAATACAGCTCAGGTGAGACAGAGGAGGATGGGGGCTTCTCTATGTCAGACATGAAACTTCTGCTGTTATTACAAAGAAAATGGAACAATCTGCAATGAGAGTGCCGGCGCACTCCAAACCACAGCCCTCCTAGGCTTCTTCCAAGTCTGATGGGGATCCAGATGCAAAGGAACTTTTCCAAAAAAACAGACCTTGGCTCTCAATGTTGCATGCTGCATAGAATTATGGACTTTCTGAAATTTTTTCTTTGAGAACATTTGTTTTCCCGATGGTGTTACTTCATGGACTGTATTTACTTTTTCCATTTTGTTCATAGTTACCAGTGTGTCTATTTTCATAGTCATGCTCTAGAAACAGAAGTTCCTTTCCCTCGCTCCACTAATCCTTGTAACCCTCACCAAAGGTAGGGGCAGAAGCCAAAGCTTAACACCTAATTTGGATAATGATTCCTGCCCACCACATCCCTCCTCCCACATGACTCTCCTCGTTATTACATTACTTATACAGAGTGAAGTGCTAACGGGTTCTTTCTAAATGCTTTGAAAAACACCGTCATGAAAGAAGCCAAGTAAGAAAACAGAAAGTTTGGCGCCAGTAACGGAACACAAAACCTTTTACCTTCGCCCATGGGTTTGAATATAACCCAGCTCAGTAACAGCCCAAGTTGCTAACATGTCAGGGTCATGTGGTAGCCTGAAATAGTCCAAGTTCTTAGTCCATGTTATCAGCTTTGGGACACAGAACCCTGGACTCCATGCATGGTCTTGAACATAATCCAGCTCTGTTCTTACTTCAGGGTAATGTGGTTGGCTGTCTAGAAAGAGTCTGTGCTTGTAGCCCATTTTCCAGCAGAATAGCTTCCCCATCAAAGAAACAGTCAGGACAAGTAGCTGCCCTGTCACATTGGCCATCCAGGTGGCAGGGAATGGTGAAGGGTTGGAGTACTTTAAGAAAACAGTTCCATCTTTTCAAGGCACAGGAATTAAGCTGCATGCAGCACCAAGAAGTACAGCAGCACCCCTGGAGTTAGTAAGAAGATTGGGACACATGAACAGCACTTCCAGGAGATCCTGGCATTTGAAAAACTATGTTCCTTAAATGCTTTTTCTGTGGAAAATAATAGGAGGAATTTTTCAAGATCCTCATCTTCTCTAAAGAAGCTGACTTCCAGAATCTGTATTAGAGTTGTTACCCAACAAGCTGCTGTCTCCATCTATGACTAATGCTGCTGCACAGCACAAGTGTACCCATTAGACAAGGCTGCTCTGGAGTGTCTTTGCATCTGTATTGCTGGGAACTCCTGCAGAAATGTAGATTCAGATGTGTGTCTAAACACAGAGGAATCCCAGGGCAGAGCAGAGAGGCAACCCCAGTTCTCCACAGTGCATCATAGTAGTCTGGGAGCCCCCTGGCCCAAACAATACCAGTGCTGAGGATGCTCAAGGTCTCACAAAAAGGGCTTCAAACCAATGTGAAACACATCTCAAGCTTGGTTTTCAGAGTATTAGATTCACTTTATTTTGTGCTTCCATCAAGAGCTATCTGTCAATAACAGATCTTTCTAGTCTAAGAATGTTGCAGTTGTTTGTCAGCTTTACACAGCTTTTCTTTTTCATAACCATTTTCTTTGGCAATGTAGCACAGGCCTTTCCCAAAGAGTTTTATTGGAGAAAGAGTTCATACCAGCATATTTGCCCCATTTGCAGCTGCTTTACCGTTGCCTAGAGCCAGAACCAAATCAGTGCAAGAGAAGGAAATGTTAATATGAGCTGCATTTTAGCAGCCTTGGATGATGTCTTTCTCTTTCAAGGAGCAGATACATAAAGATGTATCTGAATGTCCTGCCTCCTGCATTTAGAGACCATGTCCCTTACAAACCAATTCTCAGTCTCCTGTAGATTCTGTGGTATTCCTATGAAGTGTCTCTTTTGGTGATGGGAGAGTCCTAGTAAAGTCTTTATTTTGACCAGCTTTGCCACGGCTTGCTGTCTGTGAATGCGCGGCCCAGTTTGGTTGAAATTGTCTGCTGGATTAAAAGTGGATGTCCAAGCAAGGCACTTAGTCTTATTTCCCTTGTTCCCTTTACTGTAGACACTAAACCCAGGATGAGGCTGTAGTATTTTTCTTCAAAAGGACAGAACTTTGTTTCATCTTCGTGCCCCATATAATGTATGTAGGGCAGCTCAGGAGCAACTCCAATTAAACTAAATGTTTCCTCTACAGAATGATCCATTTGTGACAGTAATTTATCAGTATTAACATATAGAATTTATTTCCAGAACCCATGGTTTAAAGTATGATTAATCTTCAACATGATTAGAATAATTGCTTGTAACATTTTAACTGACTTTTCCAGGTGACAAGAAATTTGTGATTACCATCAGAGTTTCAAAATGCACTCACTTACTGTTTCTACAAGTCCAAAACAAATAATAAATGGAAAATGTCAGCACTAACATCTATCAGCACAGAAATTATCTTTAACAATGTCATTAGTTATGCCTTTAAACTTTTTCAGGAGATCTGGAAGCAGGGCTATTTATCACACGTGGAGTCCACATTTGCAAGATCTCTCAATATTAGAACCCTAGAAAGTAGTTTCTCTGCTGCATTTGAGGTTATGGCTCTGAGAGTTCAATCTTTTTTTATTTTGCAAAGTCTTTGGACTTTATATGTTCCTTTCCACCTCTCCTTATGCACTGCATCCCTGAGCAAGTTATTATTAAAGTCTCCTAAAGCAGGATGTTCACATGGGACTGATTTGGAAACCATATTTCGAGCATATTATCTTAATTCTTTATCAGCTTTCATGGGCAAGAGCTTGAGACATTTTTCTGTACTAGTTCTTTGAAAGCACAAATCTTGCTAGTCCTGAATTCTTACTGTCTTTGGTGTAATTGTAGCCTTCAACTCTTATGCTATCAGTGAAGTGAGATTTTTTCTTCCACCCTCTTGAGCTTCACAGAAGATAAAATCCCAGTCCTTTTTCATGTTAAGCCCTTGTACTGTTGTATTCTGCAGAACTGGGGGCAGAGGAGCTTGGATTGTGGATCCTCTGTGGTCCCCTTTGACTTCACTGAGTTGACATAATCCACAGCGTCTGCTGCTCTGTCTTGGGCAGTACTTTGATCAGCACATTTGCAGAGATAGGTGAATTTTGGTTTGACATCTTGCTGGTCTCTGCTGGACTTTCAAAACAGTGTATGAGTCATAAACTATTCCCTCTAAGGTAAGACTCACAGGTCTGGGAGCTATAAAAGAATCCTGTTGGTTTTAAAGGACAGAATTTTTCTTTCTCTCTTCCCTTCCAAACACTCTCTCTGTTTATTTTTCATTCTGTCCTAAACCTTCTTTGTTTATATCCTACATTTTGTAAATTTCTTTCTTCTCCTTCATCTAACTGCTCTTTTACTCCACACCATTTCTCTGGACAAGGCGAGCAAGATCTGGAAAGAATCAGACATTTACACTGATAATGTTCCAGCCGGATTAGCAAATGTTTGGAAAAGACCTCATGCTTTGGGCACCAACTTCTGTCTGATTGGGGTAAAACACTTAAATGACTGGGGTTATTGCTGGATAGAGGCTTTTTTCCTTTATGGTATCTGGTGCTAGTTATTATCAAAGACAGATTGTTGGACTATGTGGACTGACACTAGGTTAGTCCAGTCTGGCAGTTCTCATCCCCTGTGCAAATGTGAATCCAGACACATTTCAGTCTAGGATGGGTGTTCTTTTTGATGCATACAGGATAAATAATGAGGTATACTCAGCAAAATTAACAGGCTGCAAGCATGAACTGGTGATCTCTATTCACTGCCCTTGTTACTTGCTGAACTGAATCCCCAGTTCCACTGAAAAAGAATGAGCCACAGAGCTTTCCACATGTTTTAAAATATGTGTATTCATAAGCAACAAAGACTTAGCAGAATGCTTCAGTCATCTGGGTTGAGACACAAGGCAGGGTTAAATTTAAAGCCCAGACAATACACTTGCAGCTAACTTTTTGACCTCATTCTATACATGGGTTTTCTCCATTGCAGAATCTGTGTCATCAGGCTGAGAATGCCAATACACTTTTTAGATGGGGAGTTGATCCCTTAGGCACTTATCTAGCTGAACTGGAATAATTGCTTCCTTTCCTCTTGTATTGCTTCAAGGCATTTTTATATGTTGTATCTTAGTATTTCTGTTGACCAGAGCAGGAAGCCATACAGCAAGTTGCAGCCAGATTTCAGGGACTAAGCTGATTAACTCTGGTGAAGCTCTAATGCAAATCCCATCCCATTTAATTCCTCAGCTCGCCTCCACACTGCATGGTATTCCATCCACAGACACAGTCCCACATTACCAAGTGACACAACACCACCAGCAGCCTCACATAAATCTTGCAGAGCTTGGGGCTGCCAGTCACACTGCACGGTTTTGAGGTGAAATTTCCATCTTAGCACAAGGGCCAAACAAATGACACGTGGTGTTCAAGTCACTCAGAGCTTTGCAGGGCAAAAAAGGTTCATGTTTTGCAAAAGGGAACTTTAGTGTGGGTGGTTTCTTGGTCTGCTGAAGTGTGCTTATTGTATTGACTGGATAATGAATTAATAAGTGTTGTAATATCAAATGTGTACATGTTTATTTACATTTATAGGTACACACGTGTAGCTACAGAAGTGTGCTCCAGTGTAAAACCTGGTCTGATGATACTGGTCAGAATAAAATCAAACTGCAAGAGAGATAGAAATAATGGGAATTTCTACTGTTTCCAGGGATGATAATCCTTTTCCTGCAAAGACCTAAGATGGCAGTTAGCTGCTAACACAGTAAGGAGTAAAACATGACAGAAAAAAACCCTTCTGCTGACATCTCTACATCCACATCAATATAAATTAAATGAGAGTTTAGCTTCAAACTGTTAAAAGGTTGTTAGACCCATGTTTAACAAAAATGCTGATGTTATAGTCTGATTTTGACAAGGTTCAGGTTAATACCAGCCGGCTGAATTCCACAGCCATTGACACACCTCTGGGAGCTGCATATTCACAGACAGAGGCAGTTTGACCTCATCCAATTTATACATTTGATCTAATGCACTGGAGACCATCTAAAAATAGAGTTCTGGAGGGGAGGATGGATAATGCTTCTGAGCCACAGACCAACAAAAGCAGCTCTCCTTCCAGTCTCTTTTCTCTCTGTATGAAGCTTCAGCACGAACTCTCTTACAGTAAAAAAAATTGCTTTTATCACAGATCCCCTCAGAATAGATAACTTCACTCTTAATAAGTCCAAAAGAAAATTTGTCAGCCCTTCATGAATGACCAGATGTTGGGAAAATGATGGTGTGTCATTTCCCTGAACAAACATTCTTGGCATTTATGCATTTCCTCCCATATCTCTTTAAAAAATGATTCTGTGTAAATTTAGTGCTGACAAAACTGAAGGCCTGGGAGAAAATGGATTACTCACTCATTTGGTAATTTTACTTGGTCAAGGCATGGAATTTTTGTTTTCTGGAAAATTTGACACTGAAATATTACTCTTCCTTCCGATTCAGAATATTAAAGCATAAGAATTTCCATTAAGCAGAAAATCCAAAATGGCATTTAGAAATCCTTTTATTTTAAAATTTCAAGGTATAGTCTTTCTTTCACAATATTTTTAGTTTTTATTACACGATGTGACCACTGATGGAAATTTGCTTTTAGACCAAGTGCCACTCCCATGTACTGGGTTAGGAAAGTTCAGATTGTTCATTCAGTGCAAAAGAGGATGCAGCACTTTAGTATTGAAAATGCGTTTTTTTAAGAAATGTGTTGAAATAGCACACTTCACTTATTCACAATCATATGAAATCCTTTGGTTATATGCTAAACTGCCAGTGATAATGAGTCATTTACACTAGCATAACTATTGAAATTAAATAATTTTAAACCCCCTTATTTTTAATATAAAATTTTAAAAATGTCAAAACAGACTTCCTTTTACTGCATTTCCCTAAAAATCCAGGTGCAATCAATTGCACTTCCCATGTAACAATATAGTGGCTCAGAAAGTACTTTTACAATTAGAAACAGTTACTTGGAATGTCTGTTTCAACAAATAGGTCAGGTAGTTGTTATCCCTGTATTTCTAGAATTCTGTCAGTGTCCAAACAGATGGTTGGTGATTATGAAGGTTTATGTGTATTTAGTGTTTTCATTAATATAATTCCCATACAATTATCTGCAAGATTTCTTCTCTCAGTATTGGTATTTTATCGATAATTTCCACAGTGATATAAACCAATTAATTTACATGGATGATTGACTTCAGTAAATGAAATCCCAGTTGTCTCATTCCATTCTTCATGTATACAACAGAGATACTGAAACATTGTCTATGAAATGAAAAATATTAAGTGATTCACCTATATTGCACAATGATTGAACAAAATAACTCCCTGGGAATCAATGTATCATTACCCTCTTTTGGAATGTCAGTAATTTTCCTCTCTGGGTTGTGAGCCTGATTTGAAGAGGAGACAGAGCAGCAAAACCTGTGCAGCTCTGCTGATTCAGTAATTTACTGGCAGAACCATCAGTTGTAAAGAGAATTACTCTGTCTTCACTGAAGGAGCCATAACACAGTGGCAAAAAGGAAGCAGAGCCAAGAGGGCAACTGATCAGCATGGCTGTTTTTCATGTGTGGGGGAATTTCTCTGCCATGTGATTTTGCACACTGTGTAACTTTACAAAGTCTTATGTCAGAGAGAGCCCCAGCTCATGAATCCACAACTGCCTCTAGTAAGTACTGTCATAAAAGAAAAGTGATAGTTAATAGACTACATTTTGTCCTCTGTTAAAAGTCACTAACTACACTGGGGTTTCCACTGATAAAACCAAGGCTCCTGCATCTTTGCCAGGATTTAAAATATTCTCATGTATTTATGGTATCGATCTGGATTTATTTTCATTTATGAAATTGATTTGAAAGAATACATTGGAGTAGAGCGTTCATCCTTCATCTGAAGCTGAATCAGAAATAGTTGTGTGCTGACTACATCTCAGAAATCCTTCATGCCATTGTACCAGTACCCTGCACTCATGCAAGGCACGTGCTTGATGTGGGTCAATGGCTGGCAGGAGAGCGTGGCCATCCAGGTGCCATCCCGATGCCATGTGGCGCGTTTGGGCAAGGAACTTACCACCTTTGGTGTACCATTTGTGCATCTTTGAAATAGGATTTCTTATCTTGTATAAGGGTATACTGATGTGTGGATGAGAGAGAATGTAACCAAACAAACTTCCAGAAGTCTCTGTACTCGAACGCTGTACTTTTCATCCTGAGCTCAGCAGTTGAACTGAGTCCAGACAAAAGCACTGCTGAAATACCACATTCACATCGCTTTCTACTCTGCACTTAAAACATTGTTTTTTTCCATCCTCTTTCCATGCAGGCATTTCTTCCAGTGTGGTACCTGCCGGCAAACTCCCATCATCGGTGTATTTCCTGGCCATCTGCGATGATCCGTTTGCCCACTGCAGCTTCCCAGGCACTTGAACAGCGGCCCTTACCGTAAGTCTAAAGCGATGCTGCCCTCTCCTGTTCACACGTGACCCGAATGATCTGCTTCCAGGCAAAGGGTGCACGGTGTCTTTGTGACCACCTCGAGCTAAAGAGTAGCCAGGGAAAAAGGTCCACAGTTTAACTGTGCTTTTATCGGTCTTTTACAATCTGTATGGATAGCACACTATGGAAATGTTCTTGGAAATTCTATTCCTTGCAATTCTTTTCCTTGGAAATTTTCCCTTCCTAACATTCCTTTTCTCTCTCTTTTCTCATCCCTCCCTTATATTCTTTGTTTACAATTTATTTTACTTTTTTTCAATCCACCTGCTCCTTAATATCTTCTTCCCCCTGGACACTTTCTAAACACACTATTCCTCTAGACCCAGTTAAAATAATGCAGGTTCTAATTGCAACAAGCAGTTCTTTAAAAATCAGAGGAGACAGTCAAAGCCCGGTTCCATTATTTGGTCCCTGAGATAAGAGTTTGACACAATAATTGTGCTAGCTCAGCAGCTCCCCAGAAGATCCCATCAGGGAGCTAAACTCCTCTTCAGGGGAAAGGGCAAACATGACAGCAGTGAGGTCTGAAGCGACAAAATAATAATAATAATTTAGTTTTTCTATTGTTCTTGTTACCACCCCTCCTGCTCAATGAGTTAAAATATTCACACAGCTCCTTTTAGGAGCAATGCCTTTAACACTCATCCAAGCCATTATTAAATGCATATATAGTTCCCTCATCCCGAAACCAGATTTTCCAAACCATGGGCTGTGGGGGAAATTCAAAAGGACCACTGGAGGGCTAGAGAAAAAAAAAAAACAACCAACCAACCAACCAAAAAACCAAAAAAAAAAAAAAGAAACCACCCCAAAAACAACCTTATTGTTAATGTATTGTTAATGTAATTGTTTAATTTATTATTGATTTAATATCAAAAGAAAACATAATTTTATTTCTATTGTTCTTTTCTGTAAGTTTCATGCTGACAGTATTTAATTTTTCCCAGAGGAAAGGCAATTGAGAGGAAAGGCAATTGAGAAGTGGCTATACATACTGACTTCAAGCAGTTATACTAATCAGCCTTTAAATGCTGGCTGCAACTCAGTCCCTCCACTACCAGGGAGAGTTCTGTGCGCTCCTCCTCTAATTACGGCCAATTCTCTCTCCTCTGCCCTGGAGGACGCTGAACTGCTCCTGCCATGGAAAGGTAATTAGCTATTTCCTGCCTGGGGACAGTCGAATGGAGACGGATGAGCTCAAAACCCTTAAGTGTGCTCAGCACCGAGCACTGCTGTTCTACTCCTTGAACATGCCCAGCTCTTAGCGCCGCTGGATTAATCGCTCTCGGGGTCTGCTTGTCGCCGCCCCTCTGGCACCGAGTGTGCCCAGGGACAGGCTCTGCAGGCAGGCTCCTCGTGTCCTCAGGTGGGGAGCTCGGTGCTGCCAAGTGTTCAACATCTCCGCACAAGAGCTGAGGGGTGTCAGTTCACTGGGCTGAGAGTGTCAGCGCTTTGCAAACGCTGGATTTATGTGTCCTGACGTCTGTGCTCCCGCCGCACTCTGGGAGCACAGACCTATTTAAATGAGGGGGTTGGCTCTTGTCTCTCATCCAGCTCTTTGGAGGAACACAGTCCTCCATGTATTGTTCCACACCAATAGCTGCTGGATTCTGTTCCTTTAAAACTAGCATGTATTTTGATAAAATTCCTTCAGAATATCCCTGTTTCCTTTTCCTCTGTATTCACAAGTACCCCCAAAATCTCACACTCTTCTGCCTGCTTAACAAAGAACTCAGATTTGCTTCCTGAGCTATGCACAGACATATCTTAAAGTGTCTTGCCAACTCATCTTTCATTCACCTGGAAGCCATATAACAAGGTAGACTGCCTTGAAGTACTCACTGTCATCTGTCAGCTCTCAAGGTGTTCATCAGGCTCACAGCACCCACATCATTTGCAATCTTCATTTGAGGCATGCCTGCAAGGTCCTGTGATGTTCTGTGATGGAAAACTTTTTGCTTACATCTGGAATCATTGTTCTTCAGTCTCAGATGGGGGTGAGGGGAAACCTTTATAAGGGAAAAAGGACAATGAAGAAAGATGTTAAGGCAGCTAGTTGGTCAATGAGTCACAGCTACTAAAAATTTGGCAGCAGCTGCAAAGCAGCCAAATGTAACCAGCTCTAAAAGTCCCACAGGATGTCTCTTGCTCATTCACTCACATATGCAAACACACAGAGTTTAGACAAGCAATTCCCTGCTCCTCATGCTCTTGAGATGAACTTGTAAGCAACTTGGGCATGGGGTTTAATTTCTACAGGAAGTATTTATTTTGCTTTCCTTTGCCGATTTTCTAACCTCCATCACTCTGATGGAGGTTTCTGATGGTGTCTCAGGATCTGACTTGCAGCCTGCTGAACTCAGTGTGAGTCTCTCCTTGATGCTCAGTGGAGAGACCACAGATCAAGCCCTTAGCAATCAGTTTGGGCCACATGTCCTGATGACTAAGAAGGTAGATGCTGACAGTGTAGAACAATAGCAGAGGAGGCATAAAAGGGGACTGATTGACTGTCTGATGCTGTATTTTGGCTGCTAATGTTGATTGTGGCCTCTGGTTGGTTTATCATACAATTACTGCTGACATGGCAACGACTTTGAAAAGAAGCTAAGAACTTGAACTCCCTTGGGAAAGAAGGCCAGAGAGACAGTGTGTTGAAAAAGAAGGGTCAGGAAGACCAAAGCTGAGCAGTTGTGAAGGGAAGTGAAAAGGGATGTGAGGAAACTGCAAAGAAAAAAATTACGTGAAACAGAAAGCAGGTTTTCACACCCACTCCCCTGGGTAAAATGCCAATAATAGCAACTAACAACAACAACAAAAAAGCATACAACACAACCCATAAGTTAAAAAAAAGACTTCTAAAAATTCTTGCAATGTAATAATGATATAGCATTGGTAGACAATTGCAACCAGAGGAAAAAAATGTTTTTATGAACCCCAGATTACCTACTCAAATTGCAAGGTGCCCACTTGTGCCAGCTGTGAATTTGGTCTCTGATTTTTGTAATATTTCAGATCTTTTGAAGGCTGTTTTAGAGAGGAAGTTCTTCAGTCCCCTTTCTGCAAAATAAGAAGGTATAATCAAGGAATTATTTATTTCAAAACTGGATGAATAATACACTATCAAATTCAAGTGTTCTTTATTGTGAGCCTGAAAACCTTTTGTTCAAAATGTGTTACGGGTTGGAGAACAGGTTTTAAAAGCCTAAAACTATTCCAAAATCACTGTGAATGGTTTTCTGGGAAGGAAAGATTATATATTACACTTGGTTCCTCTCCAAGATTTGTATGTCTTACATGAATGCTCCTCTGTCTCCTTCAGTAGTGACCTATCTGAGATCAATTATGCCAACAGTAAAGTCTGGAATTTTTATAGTCCAGCTCTTTACGAGCGTTTTCATAGAAAAAACTTATGAAGACTGAGGCATAGGAAAAGTCCAATAATCCTGGCCTGCGATCTTCATCATCTCCAGCCCTCTGTCTTTTCCTCTTTACCCTCTCCAAGTGAAAACACCAGCTCCCATAATACACATACTGCATTGAGGTGATTTAAATGGCCATCTGTATGTTTATCTGAGGCCTCTGTGAATGGGCAGCCTCATTAGTGCTTGTGTCATGGACGGATGGGAAAACACAAATTCTGTTTGTGCAAGATAAATTCTCCTCTCCTGGCTTTATCTCTTTTGTTCATTCCTTTTCAACTCATTTTTCTTTTCTTTCCTCTCTGGGAGTTTATTCCTGCTAGAACTCAATTTCTTTTTTCTGAGGTTGGATCCTGATGCCTTTACTTTCCCTTTTTTCTCTGCACATGCTTAGGAGAAATCTCTCTGAAAAGAAATAAATTTAAACCTGATTATGGATTTTCCTATAGGGGTGATATTACTGTCATTAGTGGGACTAATTGGAAAAAATAATGTTATTCAGGACAAGGGGGCACCAGGAGCAGTTCCTTAGTAATAACTTTTTAAGCCATGACTAGGGACCTGGAAATTTTGAAGGCTGCCCTTAGGTTTATTTCCTTTTTTGCAATGATAAGAAGCAGTGAATCTGTATTATTTGTCAGTAATTAATATCTACTTTGTGTCATCTCCCAAAACAATGAAGGAAGGCTTAAGATTCTAAGCAAAATGTGTTCATTGGATTCATGTGCTTACCTTTGGCTTTAGATTTTGAGAAACATGTTTATGGGGAGGATGCTGAATCTGTCATGCTTAGATGCACTGAGTAGCACTTGACTGCTCAAATGCTCCTGCTGGGTGAACTAAGTATTTAATAAATTCCAAGGAGCAGTGTTGTGCTTCACTGGCTGGGAAATTGGGAAGTGGAGAGGCAATTGTATTAGTCAATATGAAGGGAGGTCACTGTCAGGGTTTTACATCAAAGCTTAAAGAAAGCAAATATTAATTCAGACAAGCTGTGGCTCAACCACAGGTGGGGTTTTGTCCCTGTAAGGAAATCACAAGAATGATATGTTTGGTATCCAATATAATGTTGAATTTTCCATTTATTTTCTGCTGCATTTAGTTCGCTGCCTATCCCCAATGCTGTCTGCAACCTGACTGCCCTGCTGGATCCTTTCTGGTTTGTTCCTCAATATTAGTATCAGCTTCACTGGGAATTCTGAATGTGGGTGAGGGCATTAAAGAGATACATGAGTGATGGCTGAAAATCACCAAGAGTCAAACTATTAGTCACTCCTAAGTACTTTTGGAAGCCATCTGCAGAAATTGAGATAACAGAATCCAGTTTTCTCTTTTATCAAAGACCATGTTCAGGAAGGGTAAGGGCTAAGGAAGGATACATTTGCTTTCAACAATAAGTTATTATCTCTGACTGAAATACATATGCAGCACACATGTGGAAGGAGGAGCAAGTGTAACAGTCTTTTACTTGGTAAAAAATGCATCTGTAAAACTTAAAAAGGATTCCCCAGGCTCACAGAAGGCATTGTACCCTACTCATAGCTTTTTACAACTGAACTTCAGTTCCAGTGTTCAGATTGCTTCAGCACAGCTATGGGAAAATATAACCCCGGTCCTAGGAATAGGAAGGAATGTCGATTTTTCATCCTCACATAATTGAAAACGGACTGAAAACAATTGGCAGGAATCTAAATATTCGCATTTGGGCAGACACCAAACATGGGAAATTTCAGGCCAAGGGAATTTTTTGGGGAAGATTATGAGGAAGTGCATAAGAATAGTTTTTTTTCTTATTATTCTTTTGTTGTTGTTGTTTTCTTCTTTTTAATGGTAATGGTAAGTGTTCCATTAGAGGTGACTCAACGTATAAACTGTCCAACCATTTTTTCCTAGTGCTTGTTCTTAAAATCCTGCATTTATTACTTAGTATAAAAGTAACAGACAGAGTATCTTTAAATAGAAATTACATTCCTGTCAGCTTACCCAAAGCCCAAATATGGGACAGAGTGTCAGAGAAAAACAGTAACATGAGGGATTCAGGGACTTGACAAGGTTACAGACTCTGCTTCTGCCTGATAAACAACTTTAGACTGAGTTGTGCTTCCTGAACTTGAGTCTCAGGACATAAAAGTAAGGGGGAAGTAACCCCTTTCTTGGACAACAGCAGAGAGAGAGAGATCTAATGTAGGGTGAAGTGTGGGGTATCTGGAAAGCATAGGGTAACAAGGTCTTAATATCCCATTTATTTTGGTTTACTGCCACCTTGGGCTGAGGTTGATAAAGAGGCACATGGCTTCACTGGCAGAAAGATTTGGCAGTGTACTGTAAACTATTATAAATATTACATGATGTAGCTGAGAAGCCTACACTCCAAATGTAATCTAGTATGGCTCAAACACTGAAGAACCACTCCATAAAAATGGCACTTCTCTGTTCTGCACATCTGTTTCTTGCATGTGTTTTAAGAGTCAGAGCTGCTTAAATAACATTTAAATTAAGGTTTTACTGTGGGGTTTTTTTAAGAAAAAAACATCTGCAGAGCTCTGCATAGCCCTGTAGAGCCAAGTCTACTTGGAAAGAAAGCTTGCTCTTCTTCAGCATGACTTTTAACTGCAAGATCATTGCTGCTCTCCTTTATTTCTGTGTGTATGCAGTGAAGATGTGAGGTCGGGAGGAAATGTCTTGCACTGGTGCAGAACTGGAGAGAAGGACAAAAGTTGCATTTGGGATCCTGCAAGCTGATGTGAGCTGGTTTGGGCACAGTTTATTTCAGAGTATTCCCAAGAGCTTCCTTCCCTACTAAAACCCTGTCATCCTCTGCTATCAGCAGAGCTGGAGACCAGAGGCCAGCCATGTCCTACACAGAACTGTCCCTCTGAGCACGTGCTGCTGGCTGGGAGAGCTGGTACTACTCCAGTGCCACCCTTATGTTAACAATACCCTCATGAAAGCAGCAGCAGCCCAGCTTGTGCAATGCTGGGGTCCCTCTGCAGTGATAAAGGTTAAACTAAAAGCCTCCAAGGAAGTATATACATGCACCAATGGAGTACCATCAGGACTCTGTGCTGACCTTCTCCTTGTTAGCAATCCCAGCTGGGCCCACATCTCTTCTGCACTCCTGAGGAATTCCTTCCTCATCTTCTTCATTCTTTGTTTCTCAGCCTCTGGGACTGGGATGCTTCCTGCCTAGCTCCATCCTTGTTGAGGGCAATCTTGGCTTCTCCCACTGGTGGGAGATAGTCCTTCCCTTCAGAGTCTGTAGGAAGAGAGCAGCTATTCCTTTGACTCTCAGTGACCTTCCTTTCCCTTCCCTCCCTGTGGCCTGGCTGTTTTTACCATGAGGTTCACACCACGAGCAGCTCCCCATGTGCTGCTGCGATCTGAGCTCCGGCAGCAGGAAACAACTGACCATCCTGTGCCTGGTGAACCACCACATCAGCTGGAGTCTAGCTCCTTATTACATCCAGATGCACAAACAGCTGGCCTGCCAAGAACATGCTTGGTGCTTTGTGAAACCCTATCGCTGAGGAGGATTAGTGGCGGGACTGCCAGGAGCGGCTTTCGGGAAAGGCATCAGGAGGGAGGGAAGGCTCAGTACGTGTGGTGCATCCACCTCCTGAGATGGGCTTGCTTCTGGAAACTGCCTTTCTACTCAGAGGTAATTATAAGCACAGAAGGAGGAAAACAAAGGAAGAGAGGAAGGTTTGCTAAGTGTATAACTCAAAGCTCCACAAATCTGTTTCCTCTCCATAGCCTCACATCCAGTGCCCTTCATTTCTGTTCTGCTATGCAACTCATTTCACTCTGGCTCCACAACTTTGGGCAGTTCCTTATCTTTTAGAGCAGCACGGGTCTTCTCTCATAGGTCCTGTTTTCAAGTCCACTGTGCCTCCCACCTGTGCATCTTTCTGTGCTTCTCACTTTGCTGAGGAGGGACTCATCTTCCCCAAACCTTCACACTTATTCTGTGTGTTACTATAGTGGCAGTTCAACTTAGAATTTAGAAAATGTTAATTGAATTTACACCGATAACTACCTGAAGGAAAGACTCAATTGCACTTGTCTGAGAAAAACTGGTCAGCATTTTGGCATGAGGCTTAAAAGACTTTGGGAAGGAATCAAAAGTTGTTTTCTCTTCTCTGCATGAAAGGGTAGTGGCTGTCATTTGTGCAAAGCTTTGCACACATGTAGCCCACATTGTGTGGGTTTCACTGTGAATGAGAATCTGTGAAACAGAATCATTATTTCTGAATTTTCTCATGCATCTCTAAGTGATTCAATCACCAAAGCTGCTGGAGGCTCAGGCCTGGATCCCCATTTTGCTTGCAAGTGGACAATAGCAGAACCCACAGTTCAGGTATGAATGCGACCAGTTTTCAGAATATTCAAAATGAAAATCTGAGTTCAGCAAACTAAAAATTACTTCCATGATAGTTAAATCTTAGGCTGTCTAGGGACCATTATCTATGCAAGAACTTCCTTCTTCAGTAAAATAAGCTATTCTTTCTTACTCAAGGCAAATGATCTGTTAAATCTGTAGGCTGGGTTTTCTGTCTGGTTTCTGGCCACAAGGGGACAGACAGTAACTGTCACATAAAGACAACACAGTGTCCTTGGTGCATTAAGTACACCAAAGACAGCCAGTGCCTCAGCATTAACTGTTTCTGAAAAGTCAGAAAAGAATATATCCTAGGCAGTACAAATCAGATCCAAAAATATATCTGCTGAGTTAGCACAGCAGAGATCAGAGAAATAAAATACATCTATATTTCATAAATTACATATATATTTCAGATGCAGTATAGGGAGAATGCTATAAATGTCTTAAGTGTTTATAGTTTAAAAGTATATAGTTGATGTTAGGAGATTGAAGCAACATGTGAACTGGCATACAATGCCTGCCAGACACTTTAGCCCCATAAAACTTCTTGGAGGAGAAGGCATGAAGACTTGGACAGCTCAGGGACAAAAAATGTCATTTTAGGACCTCTTGCCTCATGTTCATAGATTCAGGTCCATAGTGCACTTAATGGCAGCCAGGTACTGCCCTCTCAACATAAACATTTTCTTTTTGACACCTTGTAGCACCATTACTTGCAGCTCTGAGTCATGAGAGATGATGGACTTCTCTCTCAGCACTGCAGGACCTGTCCCCATCACGCTGCCAGTCTGGGTACTCTGCAGGGAAAGAGCTTCATCCACCCTCAAACACATCAGCCTAGGGCTCCATCCCCTTCATCACTCGCACTGGCCTGTTTTGACCTATGAAGGGTTACCCTGTGCAGTCGCAAGAAAACTCTCATTTATTGAGATGGCTGGATTCAGAGTGGTTGGATTAATTTGGGTATTTCCTCATTCTTCCTTCTGAAGCTGATCAAGCAAAGATTTATCTTCAGTGCTTCCTGCATCAGAAATACCACTATAGGCACTTTATTTCATTTTAGTGACCTTTTGTTTATATTTGTTTCATAAAGTACCAGATTAATTCACAGGGCTATTAATTAGCACTGAATTTAGTAATTTCAGATAATTTTTGATGATTATCATCTTAAAAGTGGAATATGATCTGGTGCAGGAACTTGCTTTTATTTAGTCCTTGGGGAGAAAATAGTGCTTAACCAGGAGAAGTCAGCAGTAAACTGAAGGGAATAAAAATTGACCTTTCTTGACAAACTGCTGAGTTTTCATGGCTTTCTCATGTCTTCATGCTGTGAGTAATGTAAGGAATGCTGGAGGCAGCGTCTGTAAGCTCTGATATTAAAAATAAAAACTTTATGTAAGCCAGTTGCATTTTCCTCTGTCCACTTGTAGTTTGCTCATTCCCTCTCTCTCTCTCTTTCTCTCTTTTTCTTTTTTACTCATTACAAGAAAGCAAATTCTGGAGATTATTCCCACATGAAACACTTCCCCACATGGGTCTGTCAGTACTGCCAAATCACTGATATAATATCCCACTGCTCCTAAAAGATCCATGAACACTAACTGATACGAGTTTCTCAAGCTTCTCCAGTCTTATTAAAAAACAAGTTTTCATTTAACTTCTCACAGAACTTCTTAGACGGCTACAAAAGTCAGAAAAGCCCTTCCAGCTGACCGAGGGGAGATTTTTGAGCATCTCCTGCCATCTTGTGGGGCTGAGGAGAACATTCACTTTGCTTATTAATGATCTGAGATGTCAAAGCTGTCCTTTTGGCCCTCACTGACTAACAAGCAAATGAGACACAGCCCATGCCCGTGCACTTTTCTCTGCAGGAGCAGGTTTGGGGGAACTGTTGACCTTCATGGGACAGCCCTAAGCCTGTCCCAGTATGTTTGTGGCCAGGATGTCCAGTTAGAGATTTGTTATCTAGTCACTGTTAGAGGAAAGGATCAAAGGATGTGGGGGCTACTCTTGCTGTCAGCTCATCTTGAGGGATGTCCACGGTGCCACCTGGGGAAAACCTGCACCAGTTTCACCTCTGTATCCAGCAGAGATGCCAGAGGATTTGAGAAACTGAATGTGGGGCTGGAAATCAAAGTTTCCTGCCTGTAACCCTAGCTCACCCCAGCTATGGCTGTGTGGGTGGCCTTGGGCACGGCTCTGAGCACAGAGAAAGAAACCAATAATTTCTGAGTGATAATCCTCTGTTTGTCCTTTCTTAAAACTTCCCACTGCGATGAGCAGCAGAGCTGCTCTGTGTAAATAAAGCGACTGGCAGTACGTGAGCCACACAGTCCTACAGATCTGGTTGGCTGCGCAACAGCTAAAGCATAGTAAGGTTTGGACACCAGAGGCTGACCCAAGTAAATGCTCCTATGTTTTAACACTGGAAGGCTGCAAAAACACCACTTTGACTTGCTGTGACTCCAGAGTGAGTGCAACAATATCTTCAGTGTGAGCAGTTTGTTCTCACACCTATGCACACCATCAGCCTTTTGGTCTCGCCAGCTAAAGACAGCTGAAATAGAGTGTGCCTTTGTTTGCTTCAGGCTGCTTTGGCTGAGCTCCTCTGCAGGTTTTGGAATGCTTTGGGGTGATTGATTATGCCATGTGAAAAATGTTCCTTTCATATTTTTGGATTGTTTTTAAATTTGATGTCTGAAGCCACAGTCAGGGTGAATAGAGAGAGTGAGTCCCCACCACAAGAGGCTATAATGGGTTTGACAGATCAGGGGTCAGGATTCATTTCAAGTAGGTTTCATTGGTAGTCTCTGATAGTGGGGAAGCCATGAGGTCTTGCTTGCTATCCCAGGCTTTGGAGTGGAATATTCTTGTGGATGTAGACTTATCCATTAATTTTCCTGTTTATTACCTTTCATCTCTGTGGGTCCCAGACATAATATCCATAATATCAGTTAGTTCTCCTCTCTCTTTCTCTCTTTAACCTACCTTCCTTTCTACCCTTTGTCCTTTGCTACTTCTCCAATTCCCATTATTCTCCATGGATTTCAAAGAGTCTTTGCCACCACCAGATTATGTTGCCCAGGCTCCTTTTCCCAGTTTACATCCCATACTTTATTTCCCATGTTCTCAATTCAGGTCCTGCTGTAGAATAAGAGACATTCCTTCTCCATACTGACTATCAGCTGGAGGGACAGACAAACTGCCACCTTGCTTTCCCTTACCATTGCACCAATCAGGCTTGGAGGTGCTGCAAACAGGGAGGCAGCACATGGAAAACACAGAAATCACCTACTTCTGCCACATGGAAGCCTGGGCTGTGAGTTTGTGAGGATGGTATGTAAACACAGAGGGCAGTAACACAAAGGATCTGTGAGATTTAGGCATGAGCAGTTGCTCTGTAGGGTGGCACAACCTCAGCAGGCAGAGGAATTGTGTGAATGCGCGGTGAGGAGAAAATCCCAGCCATTAGATGAAGCTATTAAACAACTGTACAGAAGATGAACAGATTGCTGTCCTTCAAAGGCTTTATATTTTGTGTAAACATGGGCAGATTTTTCTGGAGAACACCATGTCCAGGTCAAATTTAGACTCTCCTCTTCATAGAAAATGCTTCTTTAGCTTCCTCTAGTAAAAGTCAAAACCAGCTGTCCCCCACCTCCCTGAAGAGAACAACTATCAACACTGTCATTTTTTAACATTAAAACCAACCCTTATACTTATTTTAGAAATGGATGGATAGTTTTGATGGAACATTTCAAAATATTGGGGTACTAAGGCTAATTACTTTTAACCTAGTATGGATATTTGCAGCCCAGCAGGTTTGGTTGACAAATGTACAAGCAACTGAGATAGGTGCTCTGCACAGGTTTAAAAATAAGGAGGTCTGTTAACTTTGCTTATTAAAAAAAATAGTCTAGCTCTCTCAGAGCATGCATTCATTACCCTAGTGAAGTAAGTGTGTAAATCCTTGCTACCTAACCTAAGGAAATCTTTTCCTGTCACCCAGAATTGTCAAATAGGAAGGCCTGCCTGTAGATTGCATTAGTTACAAGTAGTCTGTATTAGATGGTGATACTATTATGAAGTTTAAGAAAAATGCACTGAGGAATTAGTGTCACAATTCCTGCAGCAGCCAGAAATGCTTGTCTCTTATTAGAGTATCTCTCGCTACAGAGAGCCTGTGGCATACGTTGCCATGTTTTCACTCATGGAACCTGACAGGAACTGCAAATAATTATGAGGATGAGTGGTGTATGTGCAGTTTCTTTCTCTGAGCCTGATGTAATTTTAATCCTCCCTTTTGTCACATTGCATGTTGCCTGATTATGCCATCAGTTTGTATATTGGGACAGCACAAGTCTCTGGAATCTTCTTGGTGGCATCTGTCATTCTAACTACTTACCTGTCCCCTGCACATATATTGGGGAAGACATTAGAGACACAAGTAATACTGGAAATAGTCCTAAAAGTTACCATTTTTTTGAATGTAGCATAGAAGATAATTGAAGTAAAAGAGACTCTAATCCCAGGGCTGCATGAATTCTGTGAATTCAATTAGACTTTCATGACACAGCTTGTTATATGTTGAGAGATTAAAGGGCATCCCAGGAAAAAAAATCACAGTATTTTAACTGTGATCAAGATGGATGATAATGGATAATGGATCTAGATATATGCAGAATTCTTTCCTGTCACCTCATGATAAGCAGAGTTTCATTTTTTTTCTTGCTTTAGGAGAAGCTGCCAATATGACATATTAAAATATTGCAGATTTGCAGAAGCATGAGCAGAGGAAATTTGAGCCTGAAATATTTGCCTAAAATAATGAAGATTTATGACTCTGTTGATAGTCTTGAATCTTTCCCATATAGATGCTATAAAGGGTCAGTTGTTTTTCTGGCAAGTCTTGAGAAAGAATGTGTTATAAACCTAATGACTTAATTTTGCTTTATATGCCAGTTAATGTAGGTGCTTTGTGCACAATTTGATATCAAATGTATAGTTTAGAGACAAAGAGGCTTTGAACCAAAATGTACATTCTTAGAGAGAGTCCTGATTTTAACTGTTATTTATTAAAAATATATGTTGTCTCCCTTCCTTGGTTAGTTAGAAATTACCAAGTCTGTCTTTGATATTAGTAAGAAATATACAAGTCTTGTTGAGAAAGAGAGATAAGAGATGGAAGGGAATGAATTCTGTCAAGGTCCCTCACATATTAACTAATATTCTGTATGTGCATAAGGAAAAGATTCAAAATAGTTCAGATGTGTTGAGGAAATTGAAATGTGTTTTGAGAATTTAACCTTGGTGCAAATACATTACCATCTTTTGTATTTGTTGGGGTTTTTGGGTTTTTTGGGTGTTTTTTTTTTTTTTTTTTGGTACATTACTAACACATTTGTTTGCATTTTACATTAACCTGATTTGAATCTCGAGGTGACTGCCTACTGGCAAAACATTTCCTTGTGCCAAGTATGGTAAAGCTATAAAATAGGTTACTGAGGCCACAGTGTTAACAAACATTGTCTGTCCTCATAGAGGCTGTGTGGGTGCCTTGTGGGCTGGTGTCCTCAGCTCACTCAGGGATCAGAGAGAATCCCTGAATCTGAGTTCCTCTGGAATTTTCATGAGGTGAATGTGTAGAAACTGCCCTCTTACTCAGAAGGGCCCATCCAATGATGATTGATAGCTAGGAAAAAAATAAAAATATTATGGTTTTCTATATTGGAATGTTTTTAATGCAGGAGCTTTGTAATAGCTACACTGAAGAAAATAAAAGGTATTTATTTGGATACATTCATATACATAGATTGCTTAACTTCTTAGTAGCATTTTAGCAGTGGAGTACAGCAACTAATAAAAACTGCACTGTCATAAAGAGTGTTTAAAGGTTACCCCAAAGCTGGACAAGATACAGTAATTTTTCTTTCCCATTATACAGCTCATTCTGCTATTACTGCCTAGTAAAGGAACTCCTGCAGTTTCACAAGCACTAGGTCTGGGAAATGCTGACATCATTTACATTACAGGCTTTTTGAGGAGATTTTTTAATGTGGTGGCAGATGAGATCACATCTATGATGCAGCACTGTTGTTCTTACTTCATCCAAATCACAGTAAATCATGCCCTGGGTTTGAACAGGGTTGCAGCCTGTAAAAACTATTCAAAAATACCAGGTGGAGAACATGACAAAGTGGAACAGGGAAGACAGAGACAGAAATTCTTATTGAAATGGACAACTATAATAACATAACAACTCCTAGGGCTGTGATGTGTGGGCAGCATCTGCCGAATGTGATGTGGGCCAGGAATTAAAACTCAGAAAAGAAGGAGCACTAAGGTGGAAGAGGGCAGGAGGAAAAATGCATCTCAGATGTACTGACTGGAGATGAGGGAATGAGGCCACTGTGTTTACCAACTAGATGCAGACTCAGGTTTTGTTCTTCAGCTTGCCACAGGCCTCTTGAATGACCTTGGGAAAATAATTTAATTTCTTATAACTCATTTTCACACTCTTTTTCTGTCTTGCCTACTTAAATTTCAGGTATTTAGGACTGGGTCTATGTACTTAGAGAATAGAGAAGCTTATGATGAATTTATTGGAACATATTGATGTGATATGAATAATGCATTGGAATGATGCACCATCCTAATGACAGTTTACACAGGTTCCCTTCTTCCTGCAGGGAATGTTAAATAACCACTGTGGCTCTTTGAATTGCTGTGCTTTGCCTAAAGCTGCTTGCCCAGTTTATGACAGGAATGCAGTGTCTACCCAGCTTGTAGGGTCAGGCCAGTGCTTCCCAATTAACTGAGCTGTCAGGTTTGAAAGAGTAAATAATTCCCTGGAAGCATGTGTGTTTAAATGCAAGGCATAGCTGTGTGACCCTTCATATGGGGAAACAGAGGAATGATAAATTTCTGCCACAGGAAAAGCTTTTTCTTCGGCTGAGACACCCATTAAGATCCAGTGCCTCTTGCGGGCTTATGGGGCAGTTCAGGTTTAATGTCTGCCCCTTCCCTGCCTCCCAACATACACCATGGCTGTCTTCACAAGTCTTAGCATAAACACTTATTTCCTCTGACCCTGGGAGAAGGGGAAAAATGATCAGACACATTTTTGCTGATGCTTTGATGTGGGGCTGTGGAGCAGTGACAGGAAGCAGGCAAAATGAACACTATAGTGTGCTCCTGACTGACAAAGTGCTGGAATCAGAGCTGAGACAAAGCATTCATATTAAAATTTAAAAAATAGTAGAGAATGATAGAGAGAGAGGAGGCTAAATAAGGCTTTTTATCTTCAGTGGTACTCTGAGGGCCTTGCCACAGATGGGCTGCATTAGCAATAAACTGAGAAGTTAATAAATGCAAAGGAAAGACATGAGGAGGGCTGCCTGGTGGCTTCATCTGTAGCTGTTCTGGTATCTACAGGTACAGATGTTTTGGTGGGAAGAGCTGTGGCATCTCTGGATGGGGGAGAGCTGAGATGGCTCTGCTGGTAATGGGAGCAGCCCAGCAGCCCCTGAAGCTCTTTGGCCAGTCCTGAGTGCTTGCCCACAGCCTCCTGCTGGCGGTAGGCAGAGCAGCTGTGTGCTGCCAGCAGGCTGGAGTCCTCTGCCTCCTCTGGGGAGGCTTTTGGTATCTGTGTGTGCCCTTGTCTTCCCCCATATAAAAGCAAGCAAAAATCTCTGGTACATTTTGAGTGGTGCATCAGTAGATGGGTGCTCACTCCAGCCCTGGGCTGGGCCCTGCTGTTTCAGGTGCAGGCTTTGCTGCAGCTCTTTGGGCAGTGTGGCCCCCTGCATTGGGGCCAGGGTCTCTGGCTGTCCCTGTTGGGAGCAGGGTGAGGGTCACAGAGCTGCTGTCAAGGGTGTGTGTCACCTGGAGCTCTGCAGCCCTCTGTCACCTCTGCACTGGAATGTCCCAGAATGGCCCCAGAGGGGCTGCTGGAGGCAGTGCTTGCTTGAAGAGCCAGCCCAGTAGTTTCCACCAGCTTCTTCCCAGTGTGGGTGCCTCCATGCTGCAGGGATGAGGTGTGCCCATGGGCTCCTTCTTGGGAATCCTGCCAGGTTGGGAATCCTGCTCCTGTAGTAACACAGTTTGTGGTCATTGGCAGTGGGGCTGCAGCCAAGCCTCATCCCCAGTGGGCACAGCTGTGAGAAGCAGGTGAACAGCACTGACAGCAATGAGCCACGGAGAGCCGAGGTGCACTGACCAACCACCAAAAGGAACAGAGGGCACACAGGTGCAGAGTATGAACCATGAGGGCATAAAAGGCTGGGCTAAAGAACACAAAGGGCAGATGCTTACAGCCTGCTGATGTGATGTTACTCTGTTTGGGCAGACACTTGCAGCCCTCTGAAGAGGTAAGGTGTTACTCTGTATGGGTTGAAGCTTTCTAATATTGTATGGTGATGCTCTGTGTATTTTGGCTGTCTCAAGTGTGATATATGCTGTGAGAGGCTCCTGCTAGTGGTGAGGAGCTGGCCCTGTCAGAGGGATTTGTGTGCTCCCCTGATGGAATAGCCCCATTGTAAAGAAGCAGGTGTATCACGTCCTGACTGTATCCTTGCCTTTGTCTGTGCCTTCAGAGGGATGGGGCAGAGCAGTTTGAGGTGGTACATTCCCCTCCCTGTGTGCTGCGTGCAGGTTGTGGGGACTCTGTCTTGCTGCCAGCCTGCTTGGTCTGACCTTACCATAAATGAAGCTCAAGTGCTTGAGTTTACATAAAGGGATCTTAAGACAGATGAGGGGAGACTGATGTGCTCTGTAACTCCTCTGGCTTGGCCTCAGCAAACAGTCCTGGGCTACTGCACCTGTGCCTTAACCCCCTGTAAGCAGGAGCAAAGCCTCTTCCTCTGTGGCTGGTCTCCCCTGGCCCTGGATGCTTGGAGCATCTGCCTGAGCACTGCCAGAAGTTTGGCAGCCCTGGCTTTGGTCAGAACTGCTCGTTGGGGAACTCTGGCAGCTACTGGTGAGTACAGGAAATTTGAAAGAGCAGACCACATAGATACTGAAGTAGGACAAGTTTGCTAATGGTTAATATTTGCTGCCTTTAAAAGGCACTCCTGGTTTCATTGAATTAAGGTGTCTATGATGTAACTTTCTCATGTAGCAACTAGGAGTCTCCTTTAGGAGCTAGAGTAAGAACGTCTATTACTTTTCCTTTGAGAATGAGAACAACTGCAGTTCTATTGTTTGAATCACAAAGCTTCCAAGAAAAGTGAAACCCCCAGCCTGCAACCTCCAAAGATAATTAATGACATTTTTCTTTATTTTTGTGGGAATAGAAGAGTGTCTGGGGCAATTAACAGTATTGTAATGCAGTAGGTTGCTCAGTGACTACAGAGGAGCCCTGATAACTGTGCTCCCTTTGTAGTAGATGGACTTTTTTAACCTTTGCTTGCCAAGCTCACCTGAGGAAAAGCTGCCTGATATATTGCCCAGATATAACTTGTGTGGATACTTTGCAAAGCTCATTAAAATGAGTTAGTGACTTGAATATTAATGTCATGCTCCATCTGCAGATAGAGAAATGCAGTTGTAGGATATGCCTTTATGATAGGCTGGTGTAAATAACAGTGCAAATTCATCCCCAAGGTTCCATATGTGTTTAGGAAATGCAACTGTGAAGTTATAAAAATCTCTTACATATAATTGCTTCAAACTACATCCCACTGATAGACTAGTCCTGGAGGAAGTTAATTAGAAAGTCTTTTGGCAGTCTGCTCAGTTAATTCTAGTTCTGTATCCTGCTAGGTCAAAGTGTCTGGCTGCTATTACTAATTGTCTTCTAAAAATGCTGGCATGTCTGAGGAGCTGCATGTCATGAATACCTGTTCCTTCACTGCAGGAGTTTTTGCATGTTATCTGGTCAGATTTCACAGTTAGAGATGCAGCTGCACTTACCTTTCTGGAGAAGTAGTGAGTGGGATGAACTAATGTTGGGAAATATGAAGAATGTTCTTTCTTGCTTGGTTTAATTAAAAAACAGAACAAGCAAAACCACAGGTTCCCCCCTGCAAAATAAAAGGTCTTAAGCTCACAACTTTGTTAGCAATTCTGTGGTCTGGCTTGCCTGAGCTTCTTAAACTGAAGGGGGAAGAGGCACCTGAAACAGCAGAGTATCCAAGAACTACAGGACATTCCTTAGCTCTTAGATACAAGGGGCAAAAGTGCTGCATCAAGAATTTGGAAAGCAAACCTTTTAAGGTGAGTGGGTAGTGTAGTCTGTACATTCCACATACGCATTCTTTAGGCTATCTAGCAAGAGAATCTGAAAGAGATGTGATCAGTGTAGAATAAATCCAAGATATGATCTTGTTTTCTGGTGTAGTCTGAAACTGGGCACACTATCCTTTGGCTCTACCAATGCAGCAACATGTGTGGTAGAAACCAGGCCTCTTGTACTACTGCACGAAGCAGTTTTTGTCAGGAAAATTTTTCATGGACGTGATCTGCTGATCTCCGCTGGCTGAAAAGCATTAGCACTGCCTCTGCAGTGAATAATATGAGCCAGATATTCACTGCATCCCATAGATGAGCATCAGAGAGGCAAAGCCCTTGCCTTGGGTTTAGCTGAATTTCCTGGGACAAGTAGATTGGAATTTAGGAGAACTTGTGTTTGGGAAGGAAATCCCAGGGTACTGCAAATAGGTGCCTTTGCAGAGAGCACAACCTGCATCATCAGCACAGATGGGTGGCAGACTGCAGGGATGTGCTTCCCTGACACTTCCAGAAAGGCTGCAGGAGCTAAGTACCTTAATGAAGAAAATCTGTAATGTGGCAATTACAAAGATGCGCTTGCACATGTTTTGGTGTTGCAAAGTTAATGAAACTGGAAGCAAAGAGTAGAACAAAAAATGGTATAAATAGCTTTTGAAAGGTAGTCAAATTGTCTTTTTGAGGCAGGAGATTAAATGGCCCAAGAGAGAATTCAGCCAGGGTAAATACCCACACTTGCTACTTCTCACAGCTTCATTGGATGACAGATGCTCACTTTGGAAGTATACGAGAGCCAATTTTTCAGGGAGTTCCTGTTTCAAAAATAGATCAGGGTGTCCAGGAAATTGTAGGTGTGACACTTGAACTTGCAAGAAGGTGTAACTAGAAGGTTTGAAAAACTGCGTGGTGGAATATACTTCTGTCATGAAACAATCCAAGACTATGTGTGAAGTAGGAAGATTAGTCAATATCAGTTTCATTTTCTTTTGAAGGGCATTGTGTGCTTTATGCCTTTCCTTTATCATTGATGTGAGAAACACATATAATGCTTTCCAGAAAAGGAGAGCATATGCATATGTCCCCAGACATGTTTAAATTAAGGGTTGTAAGGAATGCTAAACTAGGTGATAACGCTTTTCCTAGCAAGCTCTGCCCTGATTGCTTAAGGTGAGGCAACTGAGATGCTGCTCTTTCATCAGAATGTGCTTTGTAGGCTCTCACTGCATTTAGACAAAATCTTGGCCTCTGTGAGCACTCTCAAAAAGCTCTAATTTCAACATTTTCTATTTCTGCCATTTGTGAAGAGGATTAGTGACACGGGTGTGCCTGTCATGAATAATCCCTAAACCGGTTGTGTGCTGTGGGAACACAGAAATCCTTGGTGAATGTTCCAAAGTGCATGGGCTCTGCACAGGTTGTGCCATTTGCCCAAAGTGGGGAAGAGGCTGGAAAGGTGTTGCAAGCTGCAGCTGATAGATCATCTAGCTGTTTGCTACACAAGGCTGGAACAAGGTCATGGTAATTCTTCACATACTTGTCTCAAGACAACAGGTTACTTAAATCAGACTGTCCGCTGCTCTGTGATTGTGGAGGGAGAGCATACACACATCTGTAAAAATGTCCTCCTCACAGAGGTTTGGGCTTTGAGATGTCACTCAGCTGGAGGCCACAGGAGTAATTTGCTGCTGTTGTGGTGAAAAAGAAGAACTTGGTCAGGTAGTAATGAGTGGTTCTGTGTGACTTTTTAAAGTGTAGCATTGATTATTTATTGCAAATGATGGATTTGTAATCTAAAAAGGTCTCGTGATAATGGACATCTCATGACATTATTAATGGAAGTGGTGAAAAAAGCAGAACTAGTTTAAATTGCTTCTGTTTACTGTGCTCTCACCAAGTGAGTAAATGTACCTTTGTAGGATATTTCATTATCTGAGGTGGATATAGAATTGACACCATTACTTGTAAAATGATTGTTACTGGCTTGATGCCACTAGTAATTATCTTCTTTATAACTAGGGAATTGTCATCTATAGGCTGCACTTCAGGCACAAATTGTCATGGCACTCAGTCCAGAATGAACACAAGTGTGTTATCAATTGCATCATTACCCGGATAAGCCAACTTAAGGGTGTCAAACCTGTTATCACCAGGGGGGGAATAAAATCTGAGCCAAACCACAAAGACCAAGGTTTTATTATTTGTCTAACCTAGAACCACAAAGCTTTATGTAGAATTTCTGAGTGCTAAAATGCTATTCAAAATCTTAGCAAGTATCTTGCTAATTGCATAATCTTGCTGGTTTTTATCAGCACTAAACTGAATAAAGAGGAGAAGTCCATCACTGGTATAAATCTAGAAGGAGTAGTAAGAATAGGCACACATCTCTTTCCTGCAGCAGCAGCAAATCTTTTCAGATTCTTGAATTGGTGTAAATCAATGAAGATCACTTTGGGTTGGACATGTTCCCTGTCCAAAAGAAACTTTAAGGGGTAAAATTACCAAAGACTAGAAAAATGAAAGTTAATTTTTAACTGCAGTAGAGCAGGTTTGACTTTAGGTAAGGGCTCTAGTTATCTTAGACAAATTAGTAAAATACCAAAATTTAAAGTGAAACTTTAGCACCTTAATTAAGTACAATATACTGATTTTTACAAATGCTTTAGTTTTCACTTTAGTCTATGTTTTGTCTTTGAACCAGAGGCAAGTTAGCACTAGCCCATCAAACTGTAGGAGAAATTGAATCAGCACCACTATTATGCAAATAATTTGGCAAGATAAAATGACAAATATTACCCTACGAAGCTTGTGCAATTGTTAGTCCCTGGAGCAATCTGCATAACTGCTCCCTCCTTTGTAAAGGTCAACAAGCTCTTGCAGTTTTTGATTGAATGGACTTTTAATAACCCAAAATTAAACTTTCAAAAGGAGTGTAAGCACGTGTGATAGGAGTGTTTGAACTGATACCTGGGCTGGATATGTTTTTGCAGAGCAATTCTTCCTGCATGGCAGTGTTTATTTTGGGAGGGGTGTCTCAAGCATGTATGGGGCAGGATGAGACTGGGGACTCACTTTTCCCTGAGTTTGTGCATGCCAGGTGCTCCTCTGAGGAGGGTTCTAAAGGAAACAGCTGTGTTCTGCTCCAAAGATGCCGGAGCAAGTGGACATACTGATGTGTGGGGAGGTAGAGCTATACCCAAGATCTAGTATTTTTGGTTAACACCTAGATATGGTAATTATTGAGAAAGAGGAGAAATTGGCAGGGAAAAGGAGAGTAAAAAGCTCTAGATATAATCAGTAATTTCTCCCGTGGTCTGTTGCTGGATCAGCTGGGTTTTCTGGAGGAAAACTCTTCTTTCCTGTCCACCATTCCCCAAAAGCAGGTGGGAACATTGTTAATTTTGCATCTGAAGTATTGCATTTGCTGTTTTCTAATAATTTAAGAAGGTATCTGGATTTTTTTGGTAAGAATCCAGAGTAAATTAAAATCAAGATCAAAATCATCATTACTGGGTAAAAAAGCTGTAATATCAAATCCTGCAAATTATTTTGAAGAAATATTTTGAAGCAATAGAATTAGTTGGATGGTTTAGTCACTTAAAAGGGGTTTGGCCAAGACATTGTAGGAATGGGTTTGTGGATTTATTGTATTTTTTCCTGTGCTACTTCTGATTCACTATATGATCTAAGTATGTCTTTTAGTGTCTCAGCTGCTTCTGTGTGTAAAACTCCATGTAGACATAAGGGTGTTGTGCCAATGCTTCTTACTGTTCATAGATTAATTTAGCTCTTTGTAACATAGAAACATGAAGTTACTACACACAAAAATACATGGCCCAGCACTAGTGACGTACAAATGAATTAATGTATTCATTAATGTTCACAAAGCACAGATCCAATCAAATCAGCCTTTAACTTTGGGTAAAGTAGACTTAAAGAAATTCTGCTATTTCCTCTCAAATCATTAATATGCACACTGAATTGTAAAAATTTAAATTTCTGATTTGATTTATAACTTTAATAGTTGACTTTGGAAGCCTAATTGGAAAGATACAGGATACATAAGGCTAACTTCATTATTGTCTTTTTCCCTTGGGGATGTATACCCTACAAAGACCCAACTGAAAACAGCAATTGGTGGTTTGAAGAAAAGAGTTTCTGTAGATGTACTTCTAGGATTTTTTTCAGGAAGCAGTTCAGTTGACCAAAACTACCCTTGGTAGAGCTCTGATGGTTCCTCTGTGATGATCCTGTTCTAGCAGCTGTGTACGGATACCACTTTGAAGTCTCTGCTGTAGTTGGCTTAGGTGTGTCAGCTACATCTAGGGTGTGACAGTATGAATAAATGCACAGAAGCCTTTTCATTCTTGGTAATTCTGCAATTCTTTTTGACAAAGAACTTTTCCTTGCAATGTTTTCTTTGGCAGAATGTCAATATTCTTGTATGCACTCTTTCATCTGTAAAGTATAACTTTTGGCCTGTACCTGATACATAAATTGGGTTCCAGTAAGGTGGCTTGAAGTTTACTGTTCATATCCTATTAATTTCAAATCCAGACTAGGAGGATACAAAAGGATTATGTTGTGAATGGGATGTCTCTTTTGGTTTGCCAATTTATAAACAGTTCCTGGGTAAATATGAGTACTTGTACAAACTTTCCAGAATGACACAGTTGACAGTATACCACTGAGTCATTTGAGGCATCCTATTATATGAGCGAGTCAGAGCAGAAATCTTATTTGCTTTGTTTCTGGTATATACTTTGAAGGATTGGTCTGTGACGTGCAGCATCCCACATCTGACTTTACAGTTCCTCTGCCACGTGTATTTCCCAGATAGCTTTTGTCATTGTGGGATTGCATAATTTATTTTGAAAGAGGAATGTGCCGTTTCCAAATTCTCCTTGCATCTCCAGTTAATTTTGTGGCATCTTTGCCTCTGTTCCAGTGGATGTTGAGGTGACATTCCAGCCTTCAGCTTTCCAGGAGTCAGGAGCCAGCATGGTTCATTGAGACTCTATCTCCCCATCAGTACTGGACTTGGGCCATGCTGGCAATCCACGGACCTCGCACACATTCCTTTCAGTGGTGGTTGAAGAGGGCTGGAGGTGCTGCCTCGCATCTCAACAGCATGAGGCCCCTGTTTGGAGGAGAGGGAAATAGGTGTGGCAAAAAAACCTTATGGCCAACCAGAGACACACAGAAGGGACGTGACCAAGCGTTCTGTCAAGAAGAGATCCCTGTGCCTGTTGGATTCCCACTGCAGTGGTTTAACTGAAGCATTTCGTGGTGTCAGAAGGGGAAGCTTTAACTGGTAAAGGTGTGTTCTATTAGAAGAAATTGTCTGGGGCTAGAGAAATCACAGCTAGCTCTGAATTTCTCCTCTCTAATTGTATGCATATTGGAAAAATTATGGAGGCTGGGCAAATCAAGTATGGATGCTTCATTTTGGGCTTATCTGTCTAGCAGAGCAGTGATCTCAGGCATAGAGTTCATGAAATTAAATCTGTATAAAAAGCAAGAAGCTCATTTAGGGTTTTAGGCCTGAAAAGCTTACTGTCATCAAACTGCTTGCTCTAACAAATAGAACAATAGTAAACTATTTTGGACTGTAGACTTTTTTCCTTTGGGCTACTAAGAGGATCTAAGGTGGCAAGTTAACTATTGTTTGGCAGAGACCATCTCTTCCTCAGGTGAGAGAGGACAGCAGGAGCCTCTCTGTTTCCTACCTCCCCAGGGGGAAACAAGGCACTCTGTCTCCACTGCTATTTCTGCTTCTGTCTGTGTATCTGGAGTTCTCCACCTTGGTTTTGGTCCTGACTTGTTAGGCATGTAGTTCTGGTACTTTTGTTAAAAGATGTCACATAAGGTGAAACACGCCAGTTGCTACAGCTGCTGTAGATGGTGACTGAATTGCGAAAGTGGCCATACGTGGTTGCCACCTGCAGGACACTCAGGCTGGAGGAAGCCAGCTGGCTTGGTCCAGGAATGCAGGAACACAGCTGCAAGGAGAACCCATTTGTCCATGCCAAGGAGCCACTGACTATCCCACTAGGCAGATGTTGCTCTTTTCTGCAAGTAAGTCTCCTCTTCACTGAGGTCAGAAATAGGAAGTGCAGAGGAGCACTATACAGCCAAGGATGGAGTTCTGCTGCCTTCATTCTGAAGGAAGTCAAGAAGGGTAGTGAATCCAGTCTTTGATTCAGTGGACCAAGTCTAATTGGGGCCTGGGGACATGCCGTGGATTCTTCATACTCATGTTCTTGGCCAGTTTCCTGGGTTCCTAAGCTGTGTAGAGAATTCTACAGGGCTCAGATATTAAGGTTGGAGTTGGTCAAGTGAATCCTTTAAGCTGAGCACAGAAGCCTAGGTAAGGAATGTTTAGTTGAGTCAGAAGAGCTGACCTGGGGGCTGTAACTTGTTATGGGAAAAAGTACTGGCAACAAAAAGACTTTAACTGGTGTTAAAAGCACAGATATGAGGGATGGCTTAACATTTTTTATCGGATGCTTAAGACTCAAATCCACAAGAGGAAAACCATGGACTAATCAGAGTACAGGCAATGGAGAAATGCTGAAAAGAGAACATGGTACAGGTTCATTTTGCACCAAATGAAAGAAGGTAATTATACTTGGAATGAGGAAACTAAAGTTAACAGCTGAGGGGGAAAAAATGCACAGAATCTGCGAAAAACTTGTGTGTGTTAGGAACGCTTCTTATTTCCAAAAATGTTTGATTTCCTTCATGGAAGAGGAACCTTCCACGAAGGAAAATAAAAAAATAGAAGCATATGAAAGATAATAAAAGAATGGAAGTAAATTCTAGTGAATGCAGTCATGAAACATTTCTTGAGGAGAATTAAGTGTCCTAGGAGCAGGGGGGAAAACAGCAGAATCAGATGTCTGAATATTAAATGTAAGTATCTGGTTTCTCAGGTACTTAGGTGTCTAAATTCTTGCTGTTTAAACATGCTGATCATAGAGCTGCTTCTGCACTCAGACTTTCTTTTTGGCTGCTGTTACACTGCCTTAAGAATGCCCAGAAATAATCAAAAGGGAAAGGAAATTTTTGTTGATAAAATGTGAAGGATGAGATGCACCAGCAAAAAAAAAAAAAAAAAAAAAGCCACAGCACCTTATTGAACACAAGTTTGAAAAATTCAAATAAAAGTCATTGCTCTGTTTAACATGGTCCTTGGGAAGCACAGACCAGGAGAAGGAAATTAAATGAGGGAAAGGCATTCAAGCAATGTCAGGAAGACTGAAGGGAGCAGTAAGCCAGCCTTAGTCATTAAGTGCAGAGCAGGAGTAGGCAACTGAATATAAGGGCAAATATAAGGAAGGGAAATATGTCACAACCTTTCCAGACAAACAACCTGTATCAGAGAGGCAATCACCCTTCTGTTGGCAGCATGGTCAGAAGTTGAGGCAGCAGTGATCCACTGTGGAGTATGATTCTGCAGTCTAGCATTGCTTCTGCACTCAGACATGGGCTGAAGAGTCTGAAACTCATGGCAGGAGTCCTGAATCAATTTGAGTTTTCAGTGGAGATATGCAAGATTTTGGTGTAGATCTTGTAGTCAGATCAATTCAAGAAGTTCCTTCAGGAGAGTCACTGCCAAAACCTATATATTATTCTGTTTACATGCTTCAAAGGAACTTTTGAAGTCACAGTTCTGTATGAATCAAAGACAAAGTGGATTATGAGTAAAAGCTCAACTGAAGGCAGTCATGGTCTTAAGATAATTATTATGGAGGAGATAGACTAAAAGCTGAAGGAATGAAAAAAATATTAAGATTCATTTATCCCAGCCCTTCCTTTCTTGCACCTGGAATTTCTGTGGTGCTAAATGGGAAACTCAATCATAGATGAGATGTCTGGCTGTGTGAACACTAACTCTGTTTGGCTTAGTCTGTGGACATAGTTACACAGAAAGTCTCCTGTTGAACTTGGGTGCATTCAACACAGTGCAGCACCACCTCCAAGAGTGCTATAAAATCAATTTGCCTCATGTGGAACTGCTTGGACCAGGCTGAAAGCCATGCTACCTAAGAGAAGGCTTAAAACACAGAATATGGCAGCAAATAAATGTCCTCTGACATCTCTGGAAAAAGAGCTCTAGATTTCTTTTAACTTCATAAGTCACTTGGTACCTCTTCATCAGAGCCTTGTCACCTTTTCAGAGAATGTTGTCTGCCTGTGTTTTTCCAAGTATGGGGTTTTTCCTCTTAAAGTAGTGTCATCTGGAGTGAGTTCCCCTTTTCCTTGAGGAAGGGGAGTTTCAATGCATTGCTATAACCTGGCAACCAGATCATTCTAACTCTCGTTCTAACCAATCACCATTCTAACTCTCACTTCTGTACCTCAAAGGTGATTATTTAAAATACTGTGAGAGACGTGGGATAAACAGGTCAACAGTTTAATAGCTCTGATGTGTGCAGTGATCTTCAAACATACTTAACATGGAAAGGCTAAAAAAAGAGACATGTTTGTTGCTGTCGAGGCAGGACAGGAATGAGAAGACTGACTCAGAAGGCTGCTGAGAGTAAAACTCCAGTTTATTCAAATGCACTGCTCTTTTATACAGAGCTTTGTGAGGGCCAATTCCATTGGTCCTGAAGTGGAAACAACCTACACCATTGGTGCAGAGTGCTTGACACACAGTGATAGAACTTAACTAGAAACAATGAGAACAACAAGAGAGAGAATTATTTACATTCTCCTCCAACTCTTTCCCAGGCTTCTGTCTGGATAGAAACTCTCCGTTTCTCTGACTGAATCTGAGACTCAGATGTGTTAAATTTGTTCTTGAGTTTTTCATTGGGAATCAGTGAAGGGGATTATAAAGTCTCACCAAGCAAGAGTGACAAGAGCTTGCTTTCTTCAGTCAAGGGAATGAATACTCTCAATTGTATGATGATATTCAAATGATTCAATAGCATACACAGTCTATGAGTTGTCTCTCTTCCTGGTGGATGAGAGAAAGGCTGTGGATGGGTAAAAACCTGTCAGGATGGCTGGGCCCAGAGTGTGGTGATGAAAGGAGTTAAATCCAGCTGGTGCCCAGTCACAAGTGGTGTTCCCCAGGGCTCAGCACTGGGGCCCGCCTTGTTTCATACCTTTATCAATGATTTGGAAGAGGGGATTGAGTGCACCCTCACCCAGTTTGCAGGTGACACCAAGCAGGGTGGGACTGTTGATCTGCTGGGGGTAGGAAGTCTCTACAAAGGGATCTGGACAGCTTGGATTGCTGGGCTGAGGCTGGCTGTATAGATTCAATAAGGTGAAGTGCCATTCCTGCATTTGGGTCACAACCACCCCTGGCATCACTATGGGCTGGGGGCAGAGTGGCTGGAAAGCTGCTTGGTGAAAAAGGATCTGGGAATGCTGGTTGATAGTGGCTGCATGTGAGCTGGCAGTGTGCCCAGGTGGCCAAGAAAGCCGAGGACATCTTGGCCTTTATCAGGAAGAGTGTGGCCAGCAGGACCAGGGTTGTGACTGTCCCTCTGTACTTGGCACTGGTGAGGCCACACTCCAAGTCCTGTGTTCAGTTCTGAGCCTGTCTCTATTTGAAACACACTGAGGTGCTGGAGAGACTCCAGAGAAGGGCAAGTGGAGCTGGAGAAGAGTTTGGAGCACAAGTCTGATGAGGAGCAGCTGAGGGAGCTGGGGGTGTTTAGCCTGGAGAAAAGAAGGCTCAGGGGGGAACCCTTACTGTTCTTTGTGATTACCTGAAAAAGATGCTGTAGCCAGGCAGGGGTCAGTCTCTTTTCCTGACACAGGACAGGAGAAAATGGCCTCAAATGGCACCCAGAAGGTGTAGATTGGACAAATTTCTTTCATGGAAAGGTTTGTCAAGCCCTGGACAGATTACCAGGGAGGTGATTGAGTTACCACCCCTGGAGGTATTTAAAACATCTGTGGATGTGGCACTCAGAGCCATGGTTTAGTGATGGACTTGGCAGTGCTGGGTTAACAGTTGGACTTGATGATCTTAGAGCTATTTTCCAACCTAAACAATTCCATGATTTTGTAGTTTTAATTAGTCAGTCATAATTATTTGGAAACTTTTTGTGTTGGGGGAGCACTTGTAGGAGTTTGCATTATCAATGCATCAGGAACAATTTGCTGAAATAATTTGTGAAGAATTTTTTAAAACAGGAAGCTTACAGGAAAACTGTCGTCTTCTTACCAGAACATAAACTGAAGGTAAAAAAAAGTTATGACATTCATTTATCCTAGTTTATCTAGATTGTCAGATTTTGTATCCTTTATAGTTTTTACAATGGAGTAAATAAAGTAAACAACTATTGTTGTAATTTTTGTTGACGTTCAATATTAGTAATGCTGTGTGGCAGAATGTCAGTGACTAATTTACAAAATGTTTTTTTTTTCCAATGTAGGAGTTCCACATTTTAAATCAAATTTACCTTATGCTGTGTCTGTTTCTCCATGTTTTCCATTTCATGTATAAAAAATAGAAGAGGCCCATCAGCTTGCTGAGGTGTATTTTGAGTGTCCCAATGTAACATGTCTCAATTGCATAAATGGATTTTGTAACCTTTTGCTCTATAGCTTGCACAATGTGGATTAAGTTAATTATTTATATCTTGTCATGGCAGCTTTTGAAGTGTCCTGTGTGGTGCAGGAGAAGTTGTATTGCACAGGAAACCATCCTACTCTGCCTTGTCAGTCTGGGCAGGGCCAGAAGACTTTTTACTTGATATCTGAAATAATTTCACAATAATTTTCTTTTCTCTGAAGAATCTATTGTATTTGTCCCATCAAATAATTTTTATTTGCTCACTTTTGATTCTGAAATTTAATTTTTGGGTCCATTTTCCCTTTTAAAGTGTCTCTGCTCTTCCTTAGCCATTTCTCTCCCTAGCCCCTGGCTGTTCCAGCTTTTGTTGGTTGTTACCTACATGTCCCTCTTGGTCCTTCTCAGAAAAGCAGGTGCTCCCAGGCTGAACAGTTGAGCCCATGTCAAGCTGGAAAGAGCAGCCACTAGACTGAGGTAGGGACAGGGGCCACTGAGGCTCCATAGAGTGTTGGTCCTTGCTCACCAATATCCTTTATACAAGCAGTGGATGTCTGGGTTTTTTGCAAATCCTCTCTTCTTTTCAAATCTGCTTGTTAGAAAGTTCACTCCATTTAAACTGGTCTGCACCAAATCTTAGCCTGGAGCAGCACTGGTAATCCCTATGCCAGCATTGGTGTTCTGCTGAAGGCTCTGGGGTGACCAGAGCAGTGTGGGCAAAAGAAATTCCCTGCTGGTGGCCCATTAGCCATCCCTGCCTGCCCTCACTGGGAGCAGAGCCCGGGCACTGCCTGCCAGGCCCTTGACCTCCCTTCCAGTCCTGCTGCTGACCTCTCCAGCTGAGCAGCCCTGGGATCCTCTCCCTCTCCTCGCCCAATAGGGACCTGTTTTTTGTTAAATCACTGCTGGTTCTGGCTTTTCACAAATAAACAGACCATGACCATGAAAGCTCTAAAATTGTTTTTCCTTTTCATTGATCCTGAACACCATGTCACCATTCTGCATCCAAACCTCCACTGATGTCAATGTAGGGTAGTGATCAGGGATAATTATGTTCTTTCCTTACAAGGAATGCAGACATGAAACTGGTCAGGTTGGGAGACCTGAGAAACTCAAAGCATGAGAAAATATAAAAACAAAGAGGTCATCAACAGTCTGCCAAAACTGGTGGGTGCTTACTTTTATCTATGTGTAATTTTTTATGAGTTGCTTTATTGGTTTTTATTGAACCATTCCATTTATATCTTAGAAGACTGAAGTATTACTTGATGGTCTGTACTCACTAGAACTCTTTAACCAAATAAGATGTTACAGACTTCTTGGAGTTGTGATAAGAGAATATGCTTTGAACTCTCTAAATTCTCCTGCCCTTGGAAATTCACTGGATTATGCATTGTGGAATAAGCTGCTTTGTAGTTATTTCTTCTTTCAGAAAACAAAAAACTCTTCCAGGAAAATTAGTAGTACTTTTGTTATTCTTCAAGCTTATGTTGTTTTTGTGCCTCTCAGGTCAGTGTGGAAAAACAGCCTAATATGTTTACTTTTGCTTAATTGATCTTACTTTGGCTTTGCATCATTTTTTGCTGGGGCATCAATCCTGAGAACTGTAAACAGAGTGAAGACATGTACATGTTATGTTTCAGTCAACAGGGTACAGGTTCTGGATCCAGATTCTAGTCTCAGTGAAAACTGTGGGTGGTTTCTCACTAGGTGGAATTATTCAAAAACCATTTGATGTTTATTTAACTCCTCTCTCACCAAGTGTAGTGAGACAAGAGCTCAGCACTGAGTACTCTCAAACATTTCACCCGTGGTGTCATCACTCTTTGTCCTGCTATCTGGGCAGGTTGTCCAGCTTTTGTAATTAAATGATTTCTTAGGTGACACTAGCTGTTTTATCCACATAGAATTGAGAAGTGTAATGTGTATAACAGAGTGATTTTTCTAAAAGCCTTTCTTTTATAAGGATGTCTTTGTACTCTTCAAAAATGTAAAAGGTAGATATAAAATTACAATGTCTCTTTTTTTTTTTGTCCAAGTGTTTGTTCTAGTCATAGAAAAGTCAAGACTACTTAATATATGACTCCAGTAGATGGATCAAAGGGGGAGATTGAAGACCAGCTTGGTTAAGGCCTTCATTTTGTAAAGGAAAAGGCAAGTATAAGAAATGGCACCAGGCTTTGATGAATAAAATACAGGTTCTGGAGCAGTGTCTAGTGACAGCCTGTCTACCATTACATTTAGCTGTTAATTATCACATCTTTCACTGGCTGCCAGTCCTGGGTCTTCTGCTAGTTTGTGGCTGCTCCCCTATTCTGCAGCTCCTCTGTCTAAAGGGGAAGTGGCAGAGCAGGGAATAACAGACTGGGGCCTTGTTCCTCCTCTTTGTTCACCATCACTGTAAATGTGGCTGACAGCAATAACCTTCTGAATTAAGGAGATTAAATCAGAACAAGTAAATACTAGGAACGAATATCTGCTGACCAGTGCAACAGATCAATTCACTAAAATAAGAATCTGACTTTTCTGCTGTGCACTGCTGTGATATGGGATGATGTGATGATGGGGAAAAAAGAGGGTATTTCAGATGACCATTGAAGGTCCTTAGGATGTGGGTATTAGGTGTCAATGATGCTGGAATCCTGTCAGTTTTACTTGTGGTATTTCAGCTCTTAGTGCTGGTTACTGTTTGCATCTTTGTGCTTAACATTCTGTAAGACATAGCATTCAACCTCTTGCATATTCTACAGGCTCTACACTAGTCCCTTCTAAAAACTATTATCTGCTGCAGTAATTACCACCACAAAAGTAGTAGAGAAGATAACTAGGTCTTTCCTCTGGACTATCTTAGCTCTTTTTTATTTTTTTTTCCTTTTTTTTCTGAAGCTTTTGTTGTAGATCACAAGCTTTATGACACAGAAATTAAATTATCTTCTTGTATCTCAAATATTCTATTGTGGTGATAAACAAAATTATATTTTAGGACCACTGTGCAGTTTCTCTGGGACAGAAATGCTTTTATGTATGTAATCCAATTAGGATTGGAACCATTATGGTCTTCAAGGGGAGATGGATTTGAAGTTCTGAATTCCACTCCACTGTGTTTTTGTTTATATGGAATAGCTTATACTTTGTTCAAGGGAATAAAACTGTTGTTGTTGTGTTTTCTTTAACAAAGTGAATAGTGTTGGCTCCTTTAACCACTTAACTTGAGTTGTTCTTCTAGAGGTGATTTATCTCCTGAGAGGATCACTGAGAAACCATTGCAAAGAAATCACAGGTTTATTGAGCAGAAACCTGACAGGTGTGATTGGACATTCCTGTATTGCTATCAATAGAGATACCAGAGCAGGAAACAACTAGCAGCCCATTATCAATTTCTGCAGTCCCAACCTTGTTAACCCTTGGGACACAACTTCCTTTGTCCTGGGAAAAGAAAAATTGAGAATTTCTGCATACACACATATTTATCTTGCTCTTTCACCATTTTTCTCAAGTATTTTTCTAAGCTGTTTGGTTAAAGCCCATCTTGTCATCTTAATTTAACAAGGTTATTAATCATGTTTACATCAAGATACATCATCAGCATTCTTCTGAAAGTACAGGCATATCTGTACTCTAGTGAGGTGTCTTCATTAGTCATGCTAGGTATTTTATTGCAACAGCCTGTAATTACTTTGTCAGTAAATATCAAAACCTCATAGTGCCTACTTGAGTGATGGAAAGTAGCCTCCTACCAACCCATAGAAATTATCAGCTCTACCTTTTGTTCTCATATATAATAATACTGGATATAAAATGACAGTTGGGGGAAGCCTTTTTTTATTAGAAAAGGAAATCACTCCAATTCAGAAGGTAGATTAAAACTTTGTGGTATCTGCCATCAGGTGGTATAAAGGGCAATCATGGTAAAGGATCAGAAATATTTGAGATCTGCAAGTTTATAATGCAAGTATTTGAAGAAGCACAATGGAGATGATATAGTAATGTCTCTTTTAACCGTTTTCCAATGGAATTCTTGAAAAGTGGAAGTAACTTGTTCTTCATGAATTAGAAAGCTTCAGGAATGATGGTATAGTACTTCTGTTCAGTGCCCTTAAATATTCATACTTAAGGTACTTCTGTTTGAAAATAATCTGGGCCATTAAAAATATATCTTCTGAGTAGTCAGGGATTCAAACACATTTTAGATGTACATCATTACATGCTTTCTACATACAGTCAGCTTGCTTCTCTGTCTGCTCTTAATAAACTAAATTTGACACTATAAAGGCTCTTCTACTTCAAGTTGAGACTGTAGAATACCAGGAACATGAGGAAAATCTGTCTTGTGGATACTAGGCAGGACTGGAGGGGAAACACAGGACTTAAAGTAATGTAAGTTTCAACTTCAGCAATATGTGCTTAAAATATTATCCATTTTGTAGGCTCTTCAATTTTCAGTTTTTAAGCAGTTCATCTTTTTCATGCACTGCTTCTCTTGGAAGGGCATTCCTCAATGTTACTCCTATAATGTGTATGGCTTTTCTAATTTTCACCTTAAATGATGCATGCTGGGTTTATAGCAACTGCTCCTGAGCCCGAAGTTTTTCTTTCCTGTCTGATGTTTATGGTCGGTTACTATTGCTTAGTGGAAAATTATTTAGAATGAATTTGTTTTGAAGAGAAATCCAGAGAGTCAGGGGGATACGAGCTGACCATGGTGGCTGCAGTTTGAGACAACTGGCCTGTTTCAGGGATGGTGATGACATCTGCTCTCCTGCACTATGGTATTAACAAAACTCTTCTGCAAGTCTCTGTGGGATTGCCTTGTCACACTTGCCCAGTCAAGGCAGGCCATCTTAATGGTGGGAATTAGAAGGAAATCTCAGTTCAAGGTACTAAGATGTGCAGGTCTCTGTTTAGGCAGGGTCTGTGGAGAGAGGCAGCCTTTTCTTAGGCTTACATAGTTGGGGGATGCTCACAAGCTTTTGGCATACAAATCCCTCCTAGATCAGTCAAACGTTTGGTTGATTCAGGAAAACATTTTTGGTTCATTGTTAGCAGAAGCAGCTGAGGAGGATTTCTTGGTTTTTCAAATGAACTGTCCATCAAAATACTGCATTCTGAAATTAGAAAAAAAATACCAGTGAGACACAGAGCAAGTCAGAGGATTTGTGCAGATGCCCAGGCAGGATCAGGACAGTATATGAAATAGAAATTTACTTCAAATAGCTAGTATCAGAGTTTTGACAAGGAGCCACATGCTAGACTGCATCCAGTGTATAGGCAAGAGAAAACTAGGTATTACCATCTTCCAAACAAAATTAATTCATACCTTCACAGGGCAGAACAAAAGCAAGGCAGACTTTTGTGTAGAGACTCTCTCCTGTGAAGAGGAGCAGTGGAAAGTTAGCCATGCATGGGTATGGTATGGGCACTACATTTTGCTTAGTTCATCTGGCCCAGAAGCTCCTATTTACCTGTGCAGGGATCTTGGAATATCACAGGATTGTTAGAAGCCAGAGAGGCAGTGATTTAGCAGCTGTTCAGAAGAATGGAGAACCTTGTGTGGTTCTTGCTGCTGCTTCTCCGCCCTTTCTTCCCTGGAAGACTCTTTGGAGACAATGCTTCCTCCTATACCAGGAGCAACAGCATGGCACTGTCTGCAAGTGATCTCTGCCCCCTTCTGAGACAGAGATATGTTTAAATATAAAAGATGCTCCTAAAATGTCAACAGATGAAGAGAAAGAAAGATAAGAAGGAGGTATGATTTTTATTGAGTTAGATTATCAGGACAGATATAGGAAGTCTCTCACATGGTACCTGGAAGCAGGTAAAAGACAACTGATAGGTGTCAAGTTTGGTGCTGCTGAAGACAAGGAATACACATTAACAAGCCTGCTTGAAAAGAAGATGCTTTATGGGTCAGATATCTGAAACATCCTTTGTTTGGCCCACTGGAAGAAACACTGAATGCATTGAAATAAGTCATGCTTTGCTAATTGTTGTGATGAATATTGACAAGCAGGACTCCTCAACAGAAGGCTGCATTGGCTAACCTTGCTCATTTCTTGCTCTCATAGGAAGACAGGTGGTAGGACAAAGTAAAGAGGTATAATTAAACTCCACCCATCTTCAAAAGCAGGTGAAGAGATCATAATTTATGCAATAAATCTGGATAATTAGACAATATTTGTACAATTAGAAGCTGAACACTGAATGATTAGTGATTCATTAATAATGAGCTAGTATCCACTCACAAACCTCAATGGGGAAATTAAATTTATATTTGCTTTGTGATGACGATCTTTCTCAAATATCTGTCTGTAACCAGAAAGGAATTTAGACCTCTCATAGGAAAGTGCATGAACATAATTTCTTTTTTTAATTTGAGAAATGCCTCTGAAAAAATGTGCAGTACTTTACTTTCATAATCATATGTCAATTTGATGTGGAGATTTCTTTGGGGGGTTTTGCGTTTGGTTGGGGTTTTTTGGAGTGTTTTATTATTGCAGAGTATTACGTTTACTTTCTGTATTGGGATCCTCAATGGTTTTGTTTCTTTAAACTCTTTTTGGGGACTTTGGCAATAAAGAATGAATGTCCCTATCCAGTGAGATAAAAGACCAACTTCTTTCAGGAACGTGTCTTCACCAGTGGCTGATAGGTGATGCCAAAGAGAAGAACAAACATCCTCAGGTACCACACTCTGTCTTTACATTCCATTTTTAATCATTACTCTATGATGTTTTGGGTTTTTTTAGAACTTGTACAGGGAACACTCAGAACAAAAGCCACAACAACCAATAGCTGAAGCTCTAAAAAGGGATTTTTAAGAAGTTAGAGATAGTGTGCACAGCTCTAATTAACCTTGTATGCCCTCATGGCTGACCCTGGTAACAGCAGGTGGAGATCTCTTGAGATCCCACCCAGGATACACAAGCCAACAGAGGAGGGATCACCAGAACTAAAGCACACAGGTTGTTTCCACTCAGGGGAAAGGTGCTGTCACAGTGGTTTAGCAGCAGTGGCTCCAGAGGAGCAGCGGGCACACAGAGCGAGTGTGCAGACACTGGAAGCTTGATATGGAGTTACTGCATTAAAGCACTGACTTGGGACACTGTTCTCTTTTGTATTTGTTTTAAAAATTGCTCCTTGTAAATCCCTTCATAGAATTCTCTTCAGAGTCACTTGTACTTTCTTCTTTCCTGTTTCCTGGAAGAGGAGCATGAGAACAGAGCAACAAATCTTCTCACTTCTGTTTGTTTTAAATCTCCTTTATTACCCCTGGCATTGTGTCCTTGTTGTAGTTTCATCCATTTACCTAATTCTGGCAGTAAGCTCCTGGCAGGAATGGTGTTTCCATAAATTTCACTGTATTTACAGAGCAACACATATGATCATCTGCAGAACAGATGATTAATATTATTATGATTGCAAGAGCCAGGTCTGCAGGATTAACCAGTCAGAATGAGGAAAGTCAGCTGCTTTTTAAGAAAATATATATTCTTGACTAATATCAACTGCTTTAGTGAGTGAATGAAACTGCAGGGAATTTTAAATTTCTTAAACATTCCCATCTCAGAGTTATGAATGGGCAAAGGGATGATTTCTAAAATGGGAAGCCTGATAGACTTTATCTGACTGGCAAGTCAAAATACTTTGTCTCATAATAATTTTTGTTTGAGGAAAGTTTTCTGTTTTAGCTTACTTAAGGGTGTTCTAGGTTGAGGGTTGAGGATTTTGTAAGTTTGCTTTCTTTTGCTTTCACTTTCTTTTCTCTGATTTCTTGTAATCCTCTGTTCTGTTTCCGAGCAGATGGGATTTCAAAAAATGGACAAGAGATTGCAATAGCACGTGCTCTCATGCTCCAGAGTTATTAAGGCACTAGGAAAATTTCTGTTCTGTATGCCTTGGTTCTGTGCATTGCAATGGGTATAGTAATAGACTATCCCATCAGGGTGGTGAGAGAATGAGTGAATTTGGTGCTGTGTGATCAGTCACTCTGAGATGAGATCTGAAGTTTTAAATTACTATGTAATCTACATATGGAGATCATTATCATGATTGTATTTATCTTTAGTTTTGTCGTAGGTTGATGGATTAAATTCCTGTGATGGACTATCATAAGGTGCTGCTTACTGATTTAGCAGAAAGTTTACCTATAATATCACCAAGACTAGGCAGAAATTTGAGTATGGGCTTCCTTAAAAAGGTGATTATATGATTGGAAGTGTTCTTTTAACCTAAGAACTGCATCATGCGTTATGGAAAACACAGATTAGGAAACTAAACAAGTTTGATTTTGGTGTTAATGCTGTAATGGCTAGTTGCTTTGAGATTGCTGTAATAGCATGCTACTTGTGGTTATGAGTAACAATTGTTATTTGAAATATTACAAAACTATTAATGAGTAGTAACCTTGTGTACGCTAATTTTGAGATTGAAACTTGCTACATGAGGGTAGTGCTTGTGTCAATTCTGCACAGAAATGTCAAACAACAGAGTTTAAGATTACTTGGAGAAAAGTGTTTTTTTTCTAGTACTCTGATATGGCAAAGCAGGAGGTGCCAGACAATAGGTGTCAGCACTGGTTCAGCTATGCACAACTTCACTGAAAACATAGATTAAGGCAGCTAGTTTTAAGAACAAATTTGCTGTGACCTCTACTTTCAGCAAACTGAAATGCCTGTAAAGAAGGCTGGAACCATGTTTAACATTTGTTATAAAATAGGTTTTCTAGGGTACAGACTGGAAACAGAATAAATGAGACAGAAGATAAAAGCTGGTAAAAATAATGTATGTATTGTATTCACTGTGAAATGCTTCTGTAATACTGAAGGAAAGACTGTTTCTGAAAATTGTAATTTAGGCTTTATTATCTCATGAATTATTCAGAGAGGTTCCTGAGAAGACTTTGATATAGTGCTTTCCTAGGGATTTAAAAGAAATAATTAAACTTAATCAAAACTAATTGAAACTGAAGAAGGAAAGCAAAATCACAAAAATCAGAATGGAGCAGACAAGGTACAATGCTAGGAAACTTCAATGAGACTTTGGAACTGTGCTGTTTTGTGGTGGAATTTTAAACTGGAAGCTGCTGTTTAGATATCTTGTTCATTAAACCAATGCAAGTCCTATGAATTCTGCCTTCACATGGATGATTCTGCCAACAGCTTTGGAAGAAATAAACATGAAAGCTTCACACAAAATGTGTAGTTGTGTAATGGAGAAGCCAGAAGAAACCACCACCAGGGAAATGGAAGACAAAAAAAAAATCCTTGGTTTTCCTCAGTGCTTCACTGGTAAACATGCACCTAGAAACCAGGATGTGAGGATTAAGCCAAAACAGGTAAGACTAAATACTTTGAGCTCTTAAAGTATGACATGGTCTTAGCCCAGCACCTCAAAAGAGGTGCTGGATTAGTGTGCCAGTTTTCTAGAATTACTTTTATGTGGACAAACACATACCTGTTTGTATGGCCTCTGAGGCAGAGGATACTGCAGCTTTAAAACTGCAAGGAAAAATAGTGAAATAGTCTTGCAGTCAGTTTAGTAGCAGATGTGCACATATCAAGGAGTTTTTAAAATAAGCAGGTGTTGTCATTAGAGACTTCTGTGTGGTGAATGCCAGGTGGATGGCTGTGCACTGAACAAGGGAAACAGCTTTTTCTTGTCAATATTTGGTGAAGGACAGCTGGGAGAATGCCCCCTCCCTCCCCTGAAGTTTGCATTGCATTGCAAAACCCTGTGAATTCCTTGCTAGCAGCAGTGTCAGTGGCACACAGCAGTGCCCCAAGCCTGGCAGGATAATCTAAAGGAAATGCAGCTGAATTGTGATCCTCTGCTATATAAAAGGGGGCGGGTCACTGTGCTCGTTCCAGATCCTTTTCTGTCATTAGGGCTGCAGGAGCACCAACCACACGCCGCTGGCACGCCTCTTCATTGCCTCTTATATAATACGGGGTTTCACAGGGCACCGACGTACAAATAAAGTCAAACATTGTTGAGGCAGACTCCTTGTGTTACTTGTGCTGGGCTGGTGCTCACTTTGGACTGCTCTCACAAGGCTGATCTGTGTCCCTGTTTAAGTGAAGTTTGGAAGGTGTGCAGGATGGCTCCCAGCAAGGCAGGGGATGAACTTGTTTTCTTTGTGAATGGTAAAAAGGTAAGGAAGATTGCAGCTTTCTGTCCAGCTTGCTCCTGGATTGATTACTTACTTTTCTGGTCATCTTTTTCCTCCTCTTAAGTTTTCTGATAAGAATATGTGTTCCGTGGCTTTTAAATATTAAATTGTGAAGACTACATATTGCTTTGCTAAATGGCTTTTTCTCCTCTTTGACTTTACCTTGTGAGTTATTCAAAGAACAACACAATTACATAATATTCCTTTTACATTTGAGATTTATGGGCAATAATTTACTACAATTCTGATGTAACTACTTTTAAATAAGTATGCACTGCTTAATACAGAAATTTCTACTAAAAATTCCAGTATTTACAACAGATTTGGAAAATTTAACTCAAATGGAAGCATCCATATGTAATTCATATAAGTAATTCTAACATCTGGTTTTTGAAAGCAATTTAGAAAAATGTTTATTCCATTCTCATTTAGAAAACTTTTCAGAATTGAAAGCCCATTAACTGATACTGATTCCTGGCCATAACCTGAGAAGTGGCTGTGTCTCACAGGAGGCTGGGGTGCTCATTGCACATGATGGACACATTTGAACAGCTTGTCCCAGAGCCCCCTTTCCTCAGTTTGCACCCTGCCTGGCTAGCAAGGCAGCCTTGCCTCTTCAAAGGCTTGTTACGACAGTCCAAGCTGACTCTTTGACCAACTACCAAGTTAATTCTGAGCTCAGCTCAGTGCTGCCTTCCCCACCTTCCCCTTGCCTAGACACTTGGGCAGGGGGACTTGTGCCAAAGCAGCTTCCTGCTGGGAAGGGGAGGGGACAGGTTTGCGTATCCATTGGTGTGGAGCCAAGAGTTCGCAAACCTTCCCTGAGCACTGCTCAGGGGTAAATTGGGTGGTGTACTAAGTTTGGGCTAGACAATTTTTTAGTCCCTTGAGGGAGCACACAATACTCTCAGCTGGTTAAAAAGCTCTGTGCCCTGCCTTATAGACTGGCACAGAGTTACTATCCATTTTGCTTTCTTTTGGTTTTTCATGGTAGTTTAATGTAGATGAGAGTGTAGCTACCATGAGGAGTTTTAGTTATGAATTTTTATCCCAAACTGGATTGGAATTAGAACTTTCCAAGGTACTAGTGGATTTGATATTCATGTTTTGTTTTATTGATACATGAACAGTTTACTGAAGAACTAAGTTTATCAAGTCTGCAGTAAAAGTTAGTCATAGAGTTGTTAAATATAATCTGATGTAGAGCCCAGGCTTGGTTCTGAGGTTTTATAGAGAAGGATGACAACTAAAGCTTTGCTTACACAGATTAGTAGTGGTTTATATGTGGTAATTGACATATCAGCTGTTCATTGTTTGTAGAAAGAGTTGAAAACTTGAAGCTCCAAGTTAATTGTAGCTAGCTAATTCAGTCTGGTGATTGAAATTGTGACACAGGATGGTCTGAATTTTATCTGGTGAATTTTCTGCTATGGTGGGTGCAGGTGGCACACCATTAACTTGTTGTCTTCTTGCTCTTTGAAGTTTTTATGAGATGCCTCCTTTGTGAACCTCAGTGTGTAGAGGGTGAGCTTGGAGCTCTTTAGATCTTGCATTAGGAGGTTGCCACAAATGTGTTAGGCAATCCAGATCCTGATACAAGCTAAGTGTCCTGTCTTGTTTGAGTTTTCTTTTTTTTCCCCCTGGTATGCCCTAATGAGAGAGAATTGTAGTTCTAGTGCCAGATCAGCTGAGGTTCAAAATTGATAGGCCTCTCATGGTAGGTATGAAGTGTTTATAAACAAATTCCTACACGCAGTCAGAAGTGGTGCTTCAGCACTGGCTGGTGCTCAGTTATTACAAGAGCACTGCACTGTGTAAACTGTTGGAAAAGTCCTTTTTCCTGGAGAAGATATTTTGCTAACATGTGAAAATGTCTCTTAGTCAAAGCCCAGAGCTGGCCTTGTGGGTCTCTCTTTTATGCACATGGGGTGAGGTGGGGAGGGGGAGTAATGGCAGCCTAGGCCCTGAAGGCCTTTTTATTAAACAACCTTTTTATTTTGGATCTTCTGCCTGTCCTTGCTATGTCCTGAAGGTAATAAACCTGCTGTGAGTGACACTGGCCTTGTTGCATTTCAGCAATTTTTATTGAACTGCTGTTCATGTTTACAAAAGCCTGACTGTGTGCATGCGTAAAGGGGTTTCTCACAGTGTGATCTTTGGCTTGGCTAAACAAAAACCACCAAGGGATGATTAATATTCCCAATGTTACCAACTCATTTGAATGTCAAGTCTTTGTCAGCATCCTTTCCCACTGCCTCATGGAGCAAGCAGTTCTAGTAAAGGAGCAGGTCTCACTTGGTCTACTCAGAGCCTTCAGTGGCTTTTTTTTTTTCCTTATTACTTTGTGTGTTGCTAAAGTGTCTCAAGTTACAACCCGACCAAATGCAGGTTTAAGAGAGAGAGAATTGGACTCATGGGGCACCCTGATCTTTGGCAGTGTATGTGGAGTTTATTGTGACATTGCTGCACATGAAAGGTGATGTGATGGAAGGAGTGGCAGGAAGTGCCTGGAAGTGCAATTCTGCTGAAACAGCAGGTAGCAAGAGGAAAAGGGGAGAGGCAGGCATTAATATCTTCTCTCTGGTGACCAGTGGCAGAACCTAAGGAAACAGCATCCATCAGGGGAGATTATGAAAAGGTTTTTCACTCAGAGGGTGTTTGGCCACTGGAACAGGCTCCCCAAGGCAGTGGTCACAGCACCAAGTCTGACAGATTTCGGGAAGTATTTGGACAATGTTCACAACCCCTGGTGTGATTCTTGGGGTGTCCTGTGCAGCCGCAGTAGTTGAGCTTTGGTTTTAGTGGGTCCCTTCCAAGTCAGTATATTTTATGATTCTGAGGTAGGATATATCACTATCCATCTGGGATCCTGACTAAATATTCTGATTTATTCACTGCAAACACTGTGGTAATGACAATGGCCAGTGGGAAAGGTTACTGGTTTGTGAATTCATGACAGCTTGACATCACAAATGGGCTGCTGACACTGTCACTGCACAAAATCATGTGATTAGAGGTGGTTTGTAAGACAGGGACATGGATTGCAGCAAATTCTTCTCCCTCACATTAGCCCAGTCTGTACTGTTGTCAAGGAAAAGTCTCCTTGGAGCAGCTGAGCATACTTTACATTCAGGACTGTTTATTTTCAGCACCTGTCTACTTCACTGGGCATATAGCTTGGCACACTACTAACTTAAAGTTATCTTAATAGTCTGCCTAGACTAGAATACAAATCAGCATGCTCCATTTAAAGCTAATAGTGGCCATGTTTTTTCCCTGGCTGAAAAGTCTGTCTCATGCATATGTAGCATGTAATTTTAGTTTAAACACATGGAGTCAATATTTCTATTTCTATTTTGAATGCTAAAGGAGGATCTATGCTGGAAGCCATATTAGAGCTCTTACCACTTCCAAAGTCTCTGGGTATTTGATTGCTGATGGGACCAGCTAAAATCCTGGATTTTTTCTGAGCTTTGTGAACCTCTGGATTCTACATAAACAGTGACTTACAAGCTTTCAGTGTGCTGGTTTAAAGCAGAACAAAATGTTCTCATGACTAGTAGGAAATTTACATTGTGTGGTAATATTCAGTTTTTTAGTCTGTGTTCTAATCATTTTTCCTAATAAATGAATTTGAAATCTCTCATTGACTTCAGGAATAACACACTGACAGGTTTTAAGGCCCATGGGGACCTTTACATGTGACTGGTCTGACTTGCTGTGTGGCAGTCTGGTTAAAACCTTTCACTTTCTCTTCTTGCAACTTAATGAGTAGTCAGGGATTAGTGAATGTATGGGAGCTTGACCTTCAGGAAAGCACCTGCTTCTCATTTATAGACCCCAACTGATGGAAAGCAAGTTGTTTGGCAAACTGGGAAAGTTAGTTTCCACTTTCTTTCTGTTCTTCTATTTAACTTGTTCAATTACTGTTCCCTTAATCTGAAAAATCTCTAACTTTCTGGGAATAATAATTTAAATATACTTTGTGTTGTAAAGACAAAGATATCTAAATTAGTGAGAGGCAGGTAGAGAAGCTGGAAAATTTTTGTATTTTTGTACATAAAATTATGGGGACATGAGCTCAGCATTTTTCTAGACTTGTCCATGCACTCTAAAGGTATAAAGAACTGCTTCAGAACCTGCTCTGTGTGGTACTAAAAACCACAAAGAACTTCAGGGCCAGGCTAGGCTCCCTGCTGAGGTGAATCTGAGTATTTAAAATTCCTAGAATCAGTACGCAAACAGACATTTAGTACAAACACAGCAGTACAGAGTAAATCTGTTGAGAGTCATTTGACTGTCTGTGCCATCCCAACATTTTCAACAATGTTTCTTTCTGCATTTGATGAATAATTAAGCTGCCAAATTTAGGAAAATCAGTTTTAAATTGTTGAAATATGGCTGTCAATCTGATACACCTGCAATATTACATTTGATTAAAAAAACCAAAACAAATTACCAAACACTAAAAACTTACCAAAAGGGAACTATTTCTATAACTACATTATCTAAGTTGTCTATCCTACAACCACAGAAGGAAATGGATGAGATTCAGTTTCTTTCTGTACAAGGACACTGGGGGAGGTGAGCTGGAACTGTGGTATTGAGCTGTGAATTATATTGTACTGGGCATCAGACAAGACATGTTATCCCCACCCGCAGTGTTGCAAAATACTTTAAGAACAAATCACAGCAGGAGATTGCAACAAACCACTGGAGGAATGATATGTTGGAGGACAAACCAGCATCAACAATAATGAGCAAGAGGCAAGAACAGCAAAAAATTCTTAGCCTGTGCCCAGCAAGAGAGACTCATCAGCAGGCATCCTCCCAGGAGGAATCTGAAGTGAAGAGAAAGGACTCCTTGATCTCTGTGTGCGATTTGTGTTAATCCAGAATGTTCTCCAAACTCTTACCCATATCTCCTTCAGATGCCTAGTCTCTGCCAAGATTGCAGATATTCAGCTCCACTGGAGTAGTTTGAAGTGACTGAAGTAGCAATCCAGGGCTGTTGGCTGGAACAGAGTAAGGATGTGGATTGTCTGGGATGTGGTGGGACCTACTTTCTGATACAGTTGAGCAAAGCTTTGGCTTTGGGACTTCACACATTCTTACGTCACTAAAAGTACATGGAGATGAGTGGTTCAGTGAAAAATGAAGGACTAGGCCTGTCTTTTATTTCCTGCTTCCTGAAGAGAAGCCAGTGGGCCAAACTTCTAATTGCTTGGTTTGAGAACATAACTGAGCACTTCTTGGACTCTTTCAAGAAAATATCTTGAAAGGGGTTTTTTTATATATAAGCATAGAATAGTCTTTAACCATTCTGAAACTTCTTCTCTGTGTCTGGCTATCTTGGAAGCTGCTTTGGAAGAGTTTGCAATGGCCATTGGCACAGACCTGAGGAAGAAACTCAGTGTGACAGTGGGAGCTGCTGGGGCTGGCTCATCACCTGTGGAATGGCTCTGAAAGGCCATTTGTCCACTCAGAGTCACAGGGATGTTTGGAATTTCCTTCTCATATCTGTCTGTTTGCTAAGGTGCTGCAGAGGGATATATGGGCTTACTCTGAACCAGAGTAATGGAAGAGCCACTGTGTGCTTTTCCATGTGTCCAGGAGGTGAGGGAACAGGAGCACTCTGCTCTAAATAGCAGCAATGAGTGCTGCATGATCTACAATACAACAGTCCCAAACTAGAATGAACTCTTTTTCCTGTGGATCATCTGATCATCCCCGGTGAAAGAATGAGATGTGCAAAAACCAGTTGTGTTTTGTAGCAGCAATTTTACCAGTTAACTCTAAAACGGTGAACTCAAACAGCAAGTATGAACCATGTCTCTTTAGGATAACCCTGTCACGTGTCAAAGGCATAAAACTGAAGCAGGACAGAGGTTGTGAAGGTTTTTTATCAGTGAAAAAAGAAAGTAAAAAAATTACTTGAACAAATGACCCCTGCTTCAATTTGCCCTTCAAACTGGGAGTGATTAAGTCAAATAAACTGTAACTATTGTACTTAGGACATGCATAAAATAAGAGCCAAGAACATGATTATATTTTGGCACACAGTCAATTTGGAAGAGTTTCTTGACATTTTGTTATTAACAGAAAAAGGGGAAGACAAGCCCTGTGGCAAGGGCAGAACTTTGGTTTCTGACCACTGGGCAGAAGTTAAGTGTTTTATGTCTAATGGATAACTTCTAATAGTATGGTTTATTAATAGGATGGAGGTGGCACAATATGTGCAGCAAAAATTTCTCCTTTCTTGGAATTTTGTATTCCCACATTTGGGATAGCTACTATTGTAATGCTGATTGATTTCAATGCTACAAGGGAAGGAGAAACTTCAGAGGATTGGTACTTGCTGCCGATCCTGCTTCACCTGGGTTGACACATTACAGTTTCCACTCTTGGGTTTTTTTTCTCTGCAAAACCTATTACAGATGCTCTTTCTGTCATTCTGTTCATCTGCTCAGTTTCTCTGTCTCTTCCAATAAAAGAGAGGACAGAATTCAGTTATTCAGGGTCAGTAAAGAGGAGACACCATTTGGGATGTGTCGGGAACCCAAGATTTGAGTACAAAACACAGTTCTTTCTCTTCTCACTACTGAATCTGCTATTTTTGATAAAGGGTTTTTTTGCCTCAGTGTGCCATGACTGAAAAACTCAGATGTATGTAATGCATATACTTCCCTCTGACACAATAAATTCAAGGAAACATTGTGTCTGGATCCATGACCAACATTGCTGAAATAATCAGTGATTTTTGTTCCCTGCTTTGGAAAAGAAGTTGCAGAAAGACCAGCTTTCCCCTTGAAACTTACTTATCTCTGTTGTAAAACATTTTGTGTTTATCAATATCTTTCCCTTCTTGCAGGTGGTGGAAAAAGATGTGGACCCAGAAACAACCCTGTTAACTTATCTACGAAGAAAATGTATCCAGTGCCAGAAAAAACTGCAAAAGGCTTTAAATGCCTACAGCGTTTCATAATTGTTTATTGTTCTGTCACTTCTGTACTGGGCAGAGCTTTTGCACAGAGTGTAAAGAGAGAGTGCTTTGCATTGTCTGGTTTTTCTTGCTAGCAAAGATTACAGCTGCTATTCCAGGCTTAAACAATGACAAATCTTAAATTTATATGCTTTAGATGATTTATTAATACTTTAAGGAAAAACTTGTAATTTCACAGAATGATGGAAAGGAAGCAATAATGAGATGGCAATAAAATTGAAGGAAATTTAAGTTTGTCCCACACAAATGACAAAGAATTCTCTGGCCAAAACACCATATTGGCTAGCTAGTGTCCCATAACTTGATAATTCTGTGCTGTTTATCAGATGGCTCAAGAGGCAGGGGCTCCCCCCACGTATCGTGGGCATGTTCACACAAGGAGATGCAAGCGGTCACATTTCACCCCTGTTTGAAACTGGTCAACACATGAGTCAGAACAGCTGCAAGAGTGGAGTGGCTTATCACTGTGATGACCAGGCTGGCTGTACCAGGTCTGGTTCTGTAGGTAGTGTCATTCCATGTTTTCTTGAGTTTTTGTCTGGCCAGCTGGGTGTGTACATCTGCCAAACTGTTCACAGCTCTGTTGCTGTACCCATACCATGCTGCTGTGTTCCATTTGTCTGGGAGCTGAAAGAAGTACAGGGCTTGAATCGCACTCCTCTTGGAGGTTTCCAACAGAGTTTATCTAAGTATACCATAGATGGATAAAGGTCAAGTGGAAATGTAAGTGGCATGATTCTTGTGCCTAGGTGTGCCTGTCTTACTGCTAGAACTTTTATATCTAAGCCTGTAGATAAGTAATGCAACTAGCTTTGTAAAGAGATAATCTGAGATCTTCAAAACATGCTGATCTTCTACATGAGCTTTCTGTTTAGGATCAGACAAATACTTTGAGAAACATGTTTTATTGAGGCAGGTTAGCGCTGTTGTCAAGAGAAACATCAGATGGTGTGGGAAAGCTGTATTTCTGCTCAATGATTGTATGAAAAGCAGTGGTGGCTTTAAGGGAAAGTTTTAATTGTGGACTTGGCAGCGTTATGTTTATGGTTGGACTTGGTGATCTTAGTGATCCTTTCCAACCTAAATGATTCTATGATCTTCTAGAAACCGTCAGTGCCCCACTATTCGTAGTGCAGTCAAGATGAACTGAGTTCCCTCTATCACAATGTTTGTTGCTTTTCTAAAGGCTGTGTGATACAGGGAAAGGCACTGATTATCTCAACTCGATGTGTCCATTGCCAATGAAATCAGCTGAGTTTTACCCCATCAAAAGTCTCTCAACTTTGGCCAGTTCTCATTGCAATAAATAATAGTGCCTAATTACCTTCTAATGAGTGAAGGAACCTAAGCAGAAGTGACTCAAGGAATTACCTCCTGAGCTCCTTTGCAGAACATGTTATGTAATTCCTGATTTTAAAGCATGGCCATGAACTCAGCAGTCTGTAGAGGAATCTGCATAGGCCAGTCCATACACTCTGTGAGCTCCCAGGTGTCTATGCAGGGATTCTGTGCATCTCCATGATTTCTAGCTCTCAGTGTCTCCCTCTTATGATTTTGTGGGACCCAGGCTCCTGGGGAGTGTGCTTGGCTGGTTTTGTTCCTCTCAATTGGCAAGACATCAGAAATGGAGTGGCCAGACCATGACTTTTGAGATGCAGGTAGTTTGTGAGCAGTTCAAATGCAGCCCCCAGCCAGTGCTCAACTGTGTAACTTGTAGCCCTGAGTGACTGCCCTGCCTGGGAGCCTTCTGGGTTGTAGGAGTCACCAGGTGTAGGACGAAGTCAAGCCCCATCACTGAGAGGTGCTGAAGGAGGCTGTCACTATGTGGCTCAGGGCTGTGCCTGCATGCCTGAACAGCTCCTGCTCAGCCATTGCCAGTGCTTGATCTCCCTTGTGTCATTTCCACTTCTGAGTCATGGAAAGTCCATGGGAACTGTTGCAGTTGAGGATTTTTTTTATTTCTGAGAGTGTGTTGGGGTGGGGCTGAGTCCTTATGAGGGGTTTGGGTGTTGATCTCAATAGTTACATGCAAGGTTTTGAAACTTTGCTTATGTTAAATTATTAAGCAGAAGAAATTAGTGATTTGCTTCCAGCACAACTAGTTGCTCAGCCTTGATTGATAACTTGAGCAAGTGCCTGCCAACACTTTTGGTGTTTTCCTTAATTCCTGTTCTCTCAGTGGGCCTGTGTGGAACCAAACTAGGCTGTGGAGAAGGTGGATGTGGTGCTTGCACTGTTATGATATCCAAATATGATCCCTTTCGGAAGAAAATCCTGTATCCTTTGCAATCTGAACTCTGCAACAGAGAAATAAAATGGGGACAGATCCAGGTTGTTGACATACCAGACATGGTACTATTTTTAAAAAAAAGTTATATAATGAATGCTTCTGCCAAAACATAATTTTTCACTTTCAGAACATAAGCTCGGAAGGCTAAGATAAGAAAGTATTTTTCTTAAAGTATTTCACAATGTTTATAAGGAACTGTTTCTTTGTGCCTTGCAATATCTGCACTGATTCTAAGGTAGCTTTTTCCTGTAACAAACCATATAATGGTTATTTTGATAAAATCTTTATTGTATTATGACAATAATCTCATTTCTGTAGGCCAGCAGATATTAACTTTTTTCTATACTTGTATTGTAATCTTCAGAATTATTTTGTGAGACAAAATTTCCTCCTGTTCTCACTTTAATTAAATGAAAAGGAGAAATAATGGAATCAAAACAAAGGGGAACACAGAGAGGGAATGAGACAGAGACAGGCTTTAGTTTAGTTTTACTGTGGGGAACAGAAAGCACTGAAATCTTTAATATATTTGGAAAAATGCTTGGTTATACTATAACTTGGATCCTCGTGGTTCTGCTTAATAGCATGGCCATGAACAAGATATCTGTAGGGTCATTATTCTGTCTTGATAGAAATGAGAAAAATAGCTAGTTCTTATACGGGTTTTGGCAACATTATTCTCTATTACCTTCAGTCTAGATTTTTTGCTGATGTTTACCATCTAGAAACAGCTTTCTAGCTAAAAGACTGAGAACTCCAGGCTTTTATGTAACTTTGCAAGCATCCAGCTGCACAACATTTTGGTGTTTGTAGTCTGCCCCTACAAATCACTTGTATGGGTCCTGTATCTTAACATGCAACAGGAATGTTTAAAATTGCTATATCTAGGTGAAATCCTGTGCCCAGATCAAACTGTAAGGGAAATGGTTTAGAACTTTGGATGGCTGGGTACTGTAGGATTTGGCTTGAATTTAATTCTTGTATCACATCTACTCAAGTGCTCCTATTGTGTCCACTGCTGTAGCTTCTGAGTACTCTTCACTGCTCCAGTTCCCTTTTTCCTTTGCTGAGCAGCACTGTCAAATGAAATGACCTTAATGTACTGTTTTAGCCACCATACTGCCAATGCTTGTCTCTTCCCTATCTGTGCCCTGCATCACGTGGCTGTAACTACTGTTGAAGGCATAGGAAACACAAAATCCAGGCTGCACCCAGTCCAGGTAAGCTGTTAATATTGGTAACTTTAAAACCCTCTATGCATGTTTTCTTATGCTAATTAAACCTGTTCCAGGACACTGGGACCTACACCATAACGCTAAAGCCATGAGGCTGACTCTTCACATGAACAATCCATACTTGCAGGAATGGCAAGTGGCAGAATCAAACTCCTGAGACAATGCTACAGCTCTGTTCTGCCCCTAACAGGTTAACTCATGCTATCCTAGCTGAATTGCCAGTGCTTTTGTCCTTGGGCTGCATGGCTTTATTTGGTCCACATCCTGGCCTGGGAAGGCTGATGTTGTGAGAAAAGCCAATCTAATGACCTGGAGCTAGGAAATCTGGGACAGGTTTGGGCTCTCCTGTGGCCTTCTATGAATGACTTTGGTTTCTGATCTTGCATAATTAGGAACCTTCCCTGCAGTAGTGAAGTAAATTTTGGTTCAGTGACGTTTCTGGAGTCTCAGAATATTCTTGGTGAGAAGGAGCAACAGGAATGTGCATCCTTGCTCTTCTAGCAAGGTGTTACAATGCAGCCTTGCCTCTCTTTGTCAGACACCTGCTCCCTTACAGTAAACTGTGATTCATCTCAGTTTGCACAGTGGGTAGGACTTGTGCCAGTATCTGAGGGAGTAAACAACAAAGTGAAAAATAAGTTTGATGTGCATGATTGGATGACAACCAATCTGGCCCTTGTTCATCTTCTTTTCTCTCCCCCCACCTGAAGATTCTGACAGCTAAGTTTTGAAATTCAAACTCTGGTCTCGGCAGATAGCCCAAACCTTCCTAGCATGGTAAATCTGAAAAATTCCTGATCTCCTTGGAATCTTCTAGTGGCCCTCATTCATATTTTGACTGTTTGCATAGGTGGAAACTTTTCAAGCTGCTCTCCTCTTTGAAGGCTGTCTCACAGATTAATTGACCAGAGAACATCTGATGATAATCTTAACTCCTCTGTGATACTGGGTTTTGCTTTTAACAGCAGTGTAATAGAAACAAGCACAACAACAAATGAACCTTGATATTATGGGCTAATTGTGGTTTTTACTTTCTCTCAGGAGAGAATAGCAAAAAGTCATGGGTCCCAATGTGGCTTTTGCACTCCAGGCATTGTCATGTCCATGTACACATTGCTTCGGAACAACCCCGAGCCCCACATGGAGGATATCGAAGATGCTTTCCAAGGTAATATGCATAGCCCTGCAGGGATGCAACCTGTTCTGCTTTTATTGCATGTTCTTCACCCAGTGGGATGGAGGTGCACCATTATTTTAATGTATTTTGTTAAAAATAGGTGATGGTGGTGAGGTTAAGAAGTAGCTTTTTCACTCAGAGGCTGGCCAGGTGCTAAGAAATGAACATCACAGTTCATAAGCAGGGGCAAGTGGCCCAAGTCTGGGATGAGGAACCCACTAATTTTAACAAAAGACCAAAAGGTGGCCTGTCATTGAGGGGCATGGAAGTGTTTTTGTTTATTCATTGCTGTCACAAGAGTCTGCAGAGGTGACAGAGAACATGTCCTCGAGTCAAGGACCAAGACAGCAACATGCAATGATGGAGTGGGGCAGAACCCAACTGTGTAAATCTTGTGAGAGGCTGCTCTTGCTGGTGATGTTTGAGTCATTACTGTGCTTCCAGCAGTGATCTGAGAGTAATGATGACGCATGAGAGAGCAACCTCTGTGTAATTGAGGAGACAGACTAGTTGGTATACTGATAAGACTCACACAATTGAGATAAAACGAATACTGAATAAGACGTATTGAATTTGTTCTAAATGAATTTCAGTTTAAATTTCAACACAAAGGAATGGTAGGGTTGTTACAAGGTTCCTAATGAAATTTTGTTCCTCCCATTTTTTTCATTAGCTGTATCAAGATTTTATATGCTTTTGTGAGAAACAATAGAGTGTTTTAAAATAAGTTTTTAGCTAAATGACACAAAATCCTTATCCTTTTGCTCTGGCAATGCAGGGAACTTGTGTCGGTGTACAGGCTACAGACCCATTCTGGAAGGATATAGGACATTTGCTAAAGTAAGTGGCTTCAGATGATATTTAAAAAAAAACCTGGAAAGTTGGCTGTCTTTCTCTCTGTCATGAAACGTGTCATGAATGTAAATGGGGAGGAAAGAAATAAATATGCTCCAACAACACAGCTCCAGCTCTTGGCCTCTGTGTATGTGATTCATGTGTTAATAATTCAGATAGAGTAAACCCTTTACTCTCTCCACTTGCTGAGGACACATAAATAAGATCCATCTGATGGTCCCTTTTTGGATTACAGATAATCAGACTCTGTAACTCTTTTCTGTAAGTCTCAGAAAAACTCACCCTCACTGCATAGTGCAGTTTGTAGCTGATTCTGGTGTGGACAAAGTATGAAGGTATGGTGCACTGGTACGGACAGACTGTAGAGGAATCTGGTGAGGAATTTGATTTTGAAAGGTCAGCTGCAGAGCAGGAATAGCTCTGGAAAGAAGTTGAAGTCACTATTTTATAGCTCTTGCCCAGAATTCTTCTGCTGGCTTGGGTGCAGTATAAGCTTTGCCATAAATTTTCTCTAGTTCCTTTGTACCTGAAAGAGTGCTGGAGGCTGTGAAGAGAAGATCATGATGTACTACAGTGATTACCAGTCACTCATGGGTCTACACTGGCATTAAATATCAAAAGGAAAGAATTTACAGTGATGCCCATTCATTTTATTTTAATATCCAGAATTGCAATCAACAAAAGAGAATACAAGCAGGAGTGAGATCCATTACAAATGGTTGATATGCCCAGCTGATAAAAGCCTACTTGGATTTCCAACAGGCTTTCCACAGTGTCTCACCAAAGGCTTTTAAAGACAATAGGGGTTAAAAGGGAAGAACTCTGTATATATGAAAGAGTGGTTAAAAGGCAGTAGAAGAAAAATGGCATATTTTTGCAGTGGAGGGGGAGGTCACTGTTGTGGAGTTGTGTTGGGACTTGTGGTGGGAAGTAAGGCTGTTGCACCTACCCTAAATGTGGTTAAGAGAGTGAGCAAGAATATGAGAAAATAAGCTAAGAGATATAAAGTTTGGGTAGTGAAGGCAGGAACTGGCTTTGAGGAATTTTTGAAGGATTTTATGAACTTCAGAGACTGGAGAATAGAATGGGATACAGAACAGAAAACACTGCCGTGGCTCTTCCTACAATTGAGTACTCTGCAGTTCTGCTCCTCTCATCTCTAACAGGGTATTACAGAGCAGAAGAGGATTCAGAGAACTGTAACAAGGATCACACCTGGGGCAATCTGACTTCCATCTGACTGGGAAGCACTGAGTGCACTTCAGTGTGAAAAGGAGATGCCAGGGAGAGGAAGGGACTCTACATAGCACTGACATAGCAACGTGGTTTTTGTTGACCTCAAATAGAGATCAACAGAATTGTGATTAGAGGTGGAATGTGATCAGGCATCTGCTATTTCCTGCCTCACCCAGTAAAGTATCATTTCAAGAACTGAAACTAACAGGAGTCAGATCAAAAACAAAGGCAGATGGTCTCTGTGGTAGAGCATTGGTACTGTATTGTGTGTGCTTTCAGCCTTCTCTGGGTGCCTCCTCACAGCTCCAAAGCTAATTGTTGAATGGTCAGAATAGTTTCAAACCAGAACAAGAGGTTTTTCAGTACAAGTGGGCATAACACTGTAGGATATTGCCTTCCATTGGCAAGAGAAACACCTATGTGATTGGCACCTTCCTTCTGCTTTGGATATTTCTCTCAAAAAGGGATCAAACCTACTTCATTTCCTTGGAATCTGCACATTTTTTTCTCAGAACAGTTTGTGTTCCCACAGGACATGAATGGCTGTGGCAGAGCTGCCAATGGTACTGGATGCTGTCGTAGTGGGAAGGAAAATGCCATGGTAAGCTGAATGTTAAAGCCCATAACCATAATTTTCAATATAGCATTGGAGCTTTAGTGTGTTAACACATTGGAGTGTGTTAGTCACCTCTCTGGCTCTGCTGTGGTGCAGATACTGGGAGCTCTCTGAGCTGTTTTTGTTGCCTATCTCTTGGAAAATGCCAGGACTGTGCATGTCCTGATGAGCATGAATGGCCATTGTGATGTGGGTTTTAAAACATTGGTGTTTCTTCTGAGTCTGCAAGGAGCAACCCTTCTGTCAAATAGCATGATGACAACTGTATGAATGTGTTACCAGCTTCTGGTGCATTGAAGTTATACATCTTTCTGTGAAAACAGGTCTAAATCCCCCACTGTGATATTTCCCAAACTTTGCCATCCAGTGATGAATGAAGTAATTTCCTCTCTGTTCCAAAACTGTAAAATTGAGATCTTCTGGAGTATCTAGAGGGGGAAAAAAGTTAATCACATTGTATGTATCAATCTAGGTACAAAACAAATGAAGGAATGGAAAGAAGAAATTGGTGCTTAAGGTAGTGTGAGTATAAAATAAATTTAGGAATCAGAGAATATAATGAAATTCATTACCAGAAATTTCCAGGGAATTTCTGTGGATTATTTTTTAGGACAGTGTTGCATGGAATACAGCAACAATTGAGACTACTAGGAGTCCTTTCTTTCAAGCAGTTTATTAATGAAGAATGTTACTGCAAATTTCTGACATCTAAGGATTGATAAAAGAGGACTATATTCTGTAAAAGTTGCAATGTTCTGACTATGTTTAGAATAGCTGAAGTGTGCTTTTTTCCTTCAGAATGGGGGCTGCTGTGGAGGAAAAGCCAATGGTCCAGGCTGCTGCATGAATGGAAAAGAAGACAGTGTGGTAAGGTGCCTCTCAACTAGAACTTTTTCCTATATTTCTGATGCTTTAATATCTTCTATCTGGCTTGTTGTATGCCCAAGCCCAATGCTTTTATTTTAGCAAGATTTATGCAGAGCAATTTAGACTAATTTATATTTTATGGTCAGAAGAGCATACCTCAGAAAAGGTATATTTTGACATGATTTAACATGCCAATGTGAAAGGGATGTCACTTTTGATTGACTAAAACATTAGTGTGTTCAGGGTTGAGTTTTCTGACAAGACATGCAGGGGAATCACAGAAAATAACTGCAGAACCTTAAATGTTGAATCAGGTGGCATAATTTTGCTGTGTTTGCCATATTTTGCTTTATGAAATAGCAACAGGGATTTGAGTTGAAAGAGGAATGAGTTATGGTTATATGTGGAGAGCTTTCTCCTCAGTTATTAGCCATTTGCATTTTCTCTGCCACAGACAATGACATCCTCCAGCCTGTTCAATTCTTCTGAGTTCCAGCCACTGGATCCCACACAGGAGCCAATCTTCCCACCAGAATTAATGGTAAGTTGGTTCAGAAAGAAATAGCAGTGATATGTTGGTTTAGTTGTTCTGCACAAGGTTTGAGTGACTCTGTCCTGAGGAAATGGCAGGGAAAAAATGGCTGCTAATGAATGAAAATGCATGGGCATGAATCCTTCCCTGTTTTATAAAACAGAAGGTGTTTGAGCCAGGGTGGTTGAAAAGAAATATGCAGGCCAGGTGCCTGCTCCAGCTGTCTGGCTTTGTTTCTGGTTCTCACCATATGTCTCTCTGCTCTTGGGTTGCCTTTGTTCCCAGTCATTGCCTGTCTGGGGGTGGAACAGAAGCTAAAATCCAAATGTCAATTTACTAGGTCAGATGTGAACTTCTGCATCAAATACAGACATAGCTGAACACATCTTCCTGTGTCCCCCTTATAGTGTAGGACAAGAAGTAGGAGCTTGTGGTGGTTTTGTGTGGGAAGCGTTCACAGAAGTGATGTAAACTTTTTAGCTACTGGAAAGTTGTATGTGTTTTTGTGAAAAACTCGTATTAAAGTTGAAAGAAACTTGGGAATTTTTTCTTTCTTTTCTGGTTGGTAAAGAGGTAGCAAGGGCTTAGACCATGGTTGGGTGATGTTTGCTGCAGGCCCAGACCCTTTTCCTGGGGTTTCTGCCCCCATTTGGTTTTTGGGTAAGGGAGGGGAGGCCACAGAGCTGATGTTGGGCTGTGGCTGCCATTTCTGACACCTTGACACAGCTGAGCAGGGCTGAGCTGGAACCCCTGGCCCCTAAGAGCAGCCTCAGGCCAGGCTGGCTTGGCCAAGAATTTCACCACCATTAAAATTCACCCACAACATCTGGGCAGAGCAGAGGAGAGGCCATCACACCCCCTGGCCACAGTTCCCACCATAAACCAACCCCAGCTGGGTCAGGTAACCATCTACAAGCCTTGAACAAAACATTAACTTCTTCAATCCTCCCTCAAGGGAGAGAAGGAACAAAAATTCAGACAAGGTAAAGGAATTCACAGAATGACCAGGTTGGAAGAGACCTTAAGGATCATCAAGTCCAACCAACAACATGAAGACACCAAAGTCAATGAAGAAACAATCCCAGATAGGAGAAATGAGTTGATACTTTTAGTTTTAGGCTGAAGTTCTCCTGTAAAGATATGAGAAATGACTCTTTTTCCTTATAGCACATAAAGGTATAGAGAGATGAAAGTATTCAAATTGTAGACATTCAGCAAAGGCCTTCATACTAAAGTAAGTAAATATTGAGGTAATTGTAATTTTATGAAACGTTTAAACAGAGAAAGAGAAAAAATTAATAAAGATCTTGTGCTCTTAAGAAAACAATTTTAGAAATAAATAATGAGAACTTTTGCCTTTAAACAACTCATCTTTAAAACAGAACTCCATAAGCTGACATGGCCCATAAACACAACTGTGAGAAAAACTTGTAGAAAATGAGAGGAATTTAATGATTGCAGATTTCTCCAGGCAGCTGCTATTTGTAGAGAGAACCACGAGAAAATTGTTTTTTTGTATAGAAGTCTTCGTAACATTAACAAAAAATACTTCTGTCCCCAAGTAAACGAAAGAAAGACTATTTTAGAAGTAGTAAACTGACTGCAATTTTAGGTTTTGTTTCTTTACATTGTTATTGGGAAAAAAGAGATTGTGGGGGGAAGAGAAATGTCTTAAAGCTTTTATTCTAATTCTTATTACTTAGTTACTATTAATCAACTTTATACCTTTTTAATGTTTTAGACCTACTTTGCCTTTCTCCTAATCCTACTTCACAACAAAAAATGAGTACACTAATAATTAACCAGCACTAAACCCACCTCTTTAATACATTAACCATAAAATCTCAAATTAACAAACCAAAACCACTACAGGGTGTAGCTGAATATGTATCTCAAAGAGTTTTCTTTTCAAAAAACTCTCCTCACTGTAGCAGGATTAAAAGTTGGTTGGCTCACAATGACATTAAAAGTTAGGTGAGATTAGTTTCTCTCCATGTTTCATTCCTGTCTTTTTCAGGGATCCTCCCCCCTTAAGCAATGTGTCCCAGCCAGGAATCTAATCCAGCACATGACACATCTACAGCTTCCTTCACATTTAACAACTGAAATTCAATCATTAATTCTGCTGCTGTACCCAGATTAAATGTGTCATGAGCTACAGCATGAGTAGGTTCTCTTAGACCATAACATAAATTCACCTTGAGATAGGCTCCTCTGTTTGTTCTCCTAGATGTTCTCCTGCCCCAGGGTTGATTTCATGTTTTCTTCAGTTGCTGGGTGAAGTTGTTAAAAAGGGAATCAGAACCTGACCTGACAGGTTAATTGCAATTCATCAGTGCAAAAGACTAACATTTTTGGATTGAGATGGGAATGGAAAACACTTTGAAGCAACTGGAGCTATGGGCATGTGCCAGAACCTTGGTCAGATGGAGCTTGCTGGCACAGATCTTGCTAGGGAGATGTGGAAGCAGGATGCACCTGGCAGTACCAGGAAGGGAGAACTTTTGTCAGCATGAGAGACTTTCATGACTGCTAGCAGAAGGATGGGGAATGGCAAACTGCCACCAAACGGTGTGGATGTCCCAGCCCCCTGAGAGTAACTCCTCTGAGATGGAGCACAGTGTGGCACAGGCATGGGCAGCATGTGAGCAGGGGTTCTTGGCTCGATGTAGGGGCTGAGCTCTATCTGAATTCCCTTCTGCAGACTCAGAGTAACAAACAGCAGAAGCAGATGTGTTTCAAAGGCGAGCGTGTGATGTGGATCCAGCCCACAACTCTCAATGAACTGGTGGCTCTCAAATCCCAGTACCCCAATGCCAAACTCGTTGTGGGGAACACAGAAGTGGGTAAGAGAAAGAGCTGATGCTTATTATGAACAGTTGAAAAACCTTCAATTAAGTATTTTGTGAGAACAATGCAAATGGAAACCTCTGTCATGTCATAACTTTTAGAAAGCTATTTGTTTTCAGGTTGTATGTAGGAACAAATTTTCTTCTCAGATAGATTAATCTCACAGTGAATGTTTTTCTCTATTCTTTGTCATGCCAGGTGAAAAAAATGCTAATCCAGATCTCTGAGCCTTTGTGCTGTTTTGTGTAATTTTGAGAAGAGGGGAGTGACAGCATAAATATCCCCATAATCAAATGAATTCCATTGTGAAAGCTGCATTTGAAGGACTCTCAAGACTTGAAATCTTGCTGCCTTCTTACACCAAATAGACACCTTTGCAAACATAAGTGCTGACAAGGAGAGTTCAGACATATTCTGTTGTCTTGAGCAACTGGTTCATGAAATACTTACTAAATGTTGTAGGGTTTATGGTATTAATTTTCCTTTCTTGAAGGATTGTGTACAGCAGTAGCCACGTCACACAAGTGCCAAACTGTATATTTTCCTTAAGGTATCGAGATGAGGTTAAAGAACCTGCTGTATCCAGTGATAATAGCACCAGCATGGATCCCTGAAATGAATGCTGTTCAGCACACTGAAACAGGTGAGCAAAAAAGAGGCAGAACATCTGTGAGATGAGTGGGGACTCCATGGAATAATAAAGAGGGCGTGAAGAAAAATCCCCAGATTAAAGATTACTTTCTGTATGCATTATACCTTTCCCATACAGGAAATCAAGTGACTGATATGTAAAAAAGTGAGCTAGGGAATGTTTAGCCCAGAGAAGAGGAGGTTCAGGGGTGACCTTATCACTTTCTACCACTCCTTGAAAGGAGGGTGTAGCCAGGTGGGAGTCAGTCTCTTCTCCCAGGTAACAGGATAAGAGGAAACTGCCTCAAGCTGTGCCAGGAGATGTTCAGATTGACATCAGGAAGAATTTCTTCACTTGACAGTATGGTCTAGTACTGGTCTGGGCTGCTTATGGAGATAGTGGAGTCACCACCCCTGGAAGTGTTTAAGAAATGACTGGACGTGACTTTTAATGCTGTGGTTTAACTGATGTGGTGGTCTTCAGTCAGAGGCTGGACTCAGTGATCTTTGGAGGTCTTTTCCAGCCTTAACAATTCTAGAATTCCATTGCCTTTAGCATTGTGATGGAAATAGGTCAGCCTTACAAAAAGAAGTACCTAGGGTAATTTAATGTATGTGGCCCAATGCTGGTAGGATATTTAAAGTGTAGAAACTGGAAAGGAGATGGAATTCACTTCTTAAAGGACAAACTAATACCTAAAGGAGGCAAATATTGTTAATAATACACTGATGCAAAAGGGTTGTGTGTTACTGTCATGTGGGAGACAGCACCAGCATTAGCTGTGGTTTAAAGGTGAATTTTGTTCTGAGGATGTGATGTTTACATGCAGTGCATTCTAAATAGTCTGGTGTAACTGAAGGTCTATTTGAGCTCAGTGGCATCCAAACTTTGCAGACACAGTAACTGTCCTTCTCTACCTCAAAATTTTGGAGAATGATTCTTTTCCTTTGTTTGTTTACAGGGGTCACCATTGGCGCTGCCTGTACCCTGAAGTCAGTAGAGGAGGTGATGAAAAAAGCAGTGGCAGACCTTCCTCCATACAAAACAGAGATCTTCCAGGCTGTCCTGGAGCAGCTGCGCTGGTTTGCAGGGCCACAGATCAGGAATGTGGCTGTAAGTGACTTGGGAGCACCAGGGGCTGTAGTTGAAAGCTCAGTTTGAGGAGCTGCCCTACCTCAAGCAGTGTTGGTGTGCTCTGTGCCTCTCACAGGAGAACGTTTGCAAACCCTAGGAAAGAAACCAGCACACAAAAATCAATCCCAGAAGTGGTGGGGTCTCAGCTGGTGTCTGTGCTGCACTGATGTCACACATCTAGCAAGCAAGGGAAACATGGCAGTTTGTCCAGGTCTTCCATTGCTGTTATTACGAAGTGGGGGGAACTGTAGTGAGATTTGTAATTTGTAATTTAACAAAAAAAGTATTTAGAGTGCTGGATTAACTTCAGAGAAACAGGTGTGTATATATTGCCATGACAACTAGGGCAGTCATAGTGTTAATGTATCAGATCTGGCAGATTTTCCTCTAGTTTTAAAGGGGAAGGTGTGTTCAAACTCCATGTGTGCTAAGAAAAAAATATCAAGGAAGCAGTTAAACCAACCTACCAAACAAGAACTTTTATTCCATGAGACACTGTGCTATGCATTTGTTTTGAAGCCAAAACCTTTGCTTCCTGATTATTACTGAAAATACCCTTTTTAGTTTCATGGATCCTCCCTTAATAGCAGGTACAGTGATTGAATTTTGTCATGGTTGTGCATATGAAGTTTGAGCATAAGCTAGTCTTGATGCATTAACAAAACACTGTCCTAAATCTGTTTCAGGCAAATGTTAATATTGTCTGAGACAGCATCTGATTTTCTGGGGCTTAGGTTTTCCCAATTAATTAAAGGACAAAAATGGCTTAGATTTTTAATAATTAGCTGATGCATTATTTTCACTCTAGGCTATTGGTGGGAACATAATGACAGCAAGCCCAATTTCTGACTTAAATCCTGTGTTAATGGCAAGTGGAAGCAAACTGACTTTGGTATCAAAAGGTAAGTTACCTACATTTCCCTGAGGGGAGTGGTATAGTCAACAGCCCTCTGCCATGGGTTGTTAGGTCAGGCCAGAACTTAAAAGTGGAAATTAACATTATAAGTCTGTGTCTTCTGTGTTTTCACACTTTTTGAGGCTGAAGTACTAAAACTAGACCTAAGGTTGACTTCCTAAAGGATTTAGGAACCTCTGGTACTGTATATAATTACAGGCACATCCTTGTGAAAAGCTGGTTGAAGATGTGTACTAATGAAAAATAATAGGTATTAAATAGTTTCTGTCACTGTCATACTTTAATCCTTCTGGTATATTCAGATAAAGACTGAAATGTGGGGGTTTTTTCTAAGAAGAAAGCCAAGCATGTCAGTTTTTATTTGTTCTTAGAAAATTTTTTTTAAAATAGGATCCTTGAAGTAAGTGGACTGTCAGTGGACTGACTGCTGATTTGTGTGCAGGCTATGGAAAGGAGAAAGAGGGGAATTTCATTAGAGTGTTGGAAACTGGCTCACCTGGAAAGTAAGCTTTAATTAGATAAGGAAAGAAGGAGGTCTCTTTGATCAGTTCATGTGCAAAGAAAATTTAATATGGAGGCAGAAGCTGTTATAGATTCCATAAATACCAAAATAAATCTAAGAAAGATTTTATTATTTAGTGAGAGTGGAAAAATGAAATCAGATATCATATCAAGAGTGATTTGTGTGGTTTGAAGGCTTTTCCACACATACTATTGCCATTCTTCATTTATTCACCATTGATGTCCCTTTGATCTACAGAGGGCAAAAGGACAGTCACGATGGATGAGAAGTTTTTCACTGGCTACAGAAAGACAATAGTTAAGCCTGAAGAAATACTTCTCTCTGTTGAAATACCCTACAGCAAAAAGGTAAGTTTGTAAGAAAAAACTTTACTGTCTGTGGAGCTAAAGTGCTGTTATTTAAGTGTTGTTTTCAAAGTTAGGCACCTTTTTCCTGATTGACTCCCAAATGCTTATGTAGTCCCAAGTGGACCAGGAAGCAAGTGAATTATTTGGCGAAAATTCAGCAGCACACTATTCTTTGCAAACAAGGGGAGCAGGGTTCTATGATAAAGTATGGAAAGCCCAAGAATTTTTCTACTGCAAGGAAGAGAAATTTCACTTTATTATCTGAATCTTTTTGAGAGCATTTGGTAATGATGAAAAGTGTCAAAATTATGTTCCCAGAGGTAGAAGTTCTGCTTGAAAAGCAGAACAGAAAAGGTTTTAGCAATTTCAGATGGAGAGTGAACTTAATATGCCAAAGATTCCTGCTTAATTCCTGTGAGCTGATACAGGAAATGAAATGGGGAAGAGTCTGTATGGATAAAAGTTCAGTTCAGTTTATATATTCTTGTCTTGCAAGATGTAAACCACAAGGACTGACTGTTAGGTCATTTTGGCTTTGTGCACTTGCAACTTCCAATGAGGCTGCACAACTTGCTTCGAATGGAACGATGAGCACTTCTCAGCTGTAGCAGCATAAACCACAACTGATTCAGTGTGTAAGAAGTAAAACTCTGCTTCTTCCTTTAGGGCTGAGAACATCAGACTGTAATTTTATGCTTGTGAAGGTGCTTACCTTCTTAGAGGTTGTGGCTCCAAGTCATACGATGCACGGATTTGCAATATGGTGATGCATTTTCTTTATAAATGGAAAACACTGATTTACTTGAATACATGCCATTGTATTATGGGAGAGAACTAATAAATCCCTTGTCTATCCTCTCAAATTTTACTACTAAAGGAACAAAATTATTTTATTTATGGTGGGTTTTCCATCTATTTCTGGGCAATCCTTCTTTGGACTTGTCATAAAAGCATCACTTTTTGCCATCATGAGAAACACGGTTGAGGTTGCCAATGGGAAATACTGTATTCCTCCATCCATATGACAGTCTCATGGCAATTACACAAAACAAACAAATGTTTAGAAGCAGCCCTAGGTTATATGCAGATTATTGCTCTGAAAAACTGAAACAACTTTTGAACTCTGAACTTCATGGTTTCTCGGCTGATCTTTGCTCACAAATAAAGAGGCTGAAGTTCTTCAGGGCATGTCTGAAGGTGCTGGCATGTCACAGGCAAAGTTTTCTCCAAGTGTGATTTCCTCATGAATGAAAGCAGGGCTGTTTCAGCACACAGCTAGATAGAATTTTTTTTGTTTATCTTTGTTTGAAACTGATGCTATGCCTTGCATTAATGGAACTTGTCACACCAAGGGTAAGACTGGCCAAACAACAGGAAGAATTAACATGCTCTGTTTGCCAAGAGACCCAGGCAGGCATGTGATGTGATGGTTCACTTACCTACACTCCAAGCAAGGAAAGATCATGAGTGCCTTTCCTCCTACAGGATGCTGAATGAAGAAAATTAAGGTGTCCTGTGAAGAGTGAAGGCAGTAATGCCCTCTTGTTCCAGTCATGTTATTGGAAATCTCTTGATCACACAGTAAGAGAGGAGGCTGCTTTTTCTCCTCCTTGAAAGCTAATTGTTTTAACAAGCAGAGTGGTAGAATGTCCTCACTGGAAGGATGCTATTGATGCTTCTCTGCGATTATCTACTGACTGCTGAGTAATTATTTGAATTCAGGAAATGAAGCACATCCTTCAGTTATATCTGCAGTAACAAGTCCTTGATGCACAAAAGGGGCCTCTTGTGAAACTATTGCCATTGTCAAGAGGAGAGAAATTGTTCTATCCAACAATGAAAGGATTGCTGTCCACTTCAGATTAGAAATACTGAAGCAGACTGCTGTGCTGTGTGGAGTCACTTGGCTGAGCTATTGGAGAAGAAACTTGTCAGAAAACTCTCCAGAAGGGCAGTGCAAAGACATCAGATCTGATCCCTCTCGTAGTCTGCAGGGTGCCTGAACAGCAGTTTGTCCTCACCTGCAGAACATGCAAGAGGACTGACCATGCTGTGACTCCAGGGTGTCACTATTACATGGTGCATCCTGGTAGAGTGTTAATCTCATATTTACAGCCACTCTTTATAATGAGCTGCTGAGTTTTGTGCACTACAGTTGCTGGTGCATTTACAAGAATTTCCTCGCTCTGTGGAGACCAGGATAGTAACTGAGAATTCTATTTCCTGTAACAGATTAAATTTTCTTTTATTAATAGTTTACTCTAGAACTCAGAGGTATTTGTGATTACTGATTTCAGCTCTTGCAGGTTTCAAAGGCTTCTCAAGTGAAGGAGTTTAGGATATGGGTTTTACTGATTAGACTTCTAGCTTAGCAGCCTGAGAGGAAGAAAAACTTGCTGAGAAACTGTAATTTTGTTTATGCACAAACAATCTGTCTTGTTTCTTCCTCTTGAAATATGGAAAAATGTGTTAGGCACAAGCAGATCTCTTTCAAAGCTTGTTTCCCCCACAGTCCTAGGTTTGGTAACAACCACTGAACTGATACATTAATCATTGAATCATGTGAAAATAAACAGTGCTGCCTGAACAAACATGTCCTGCTTGGCCCTGCACAATGAATCAACCAGATACCGTTCCCTGAAATAGTTCATACATATAGAGATAGGTTAAACAGCTTGTCCACATTTACACTCCAAAGCATGCCAAGGTAGAGGATACAGAAATACTTTCCTGTTTTTCAGGGTGAATACTTCTCAGCTTTCAAGCAGGCTTCTCGTCGTGAGGATGACATTGCTATTGTGACCTGTGGGTTGAGAGTCCTGTTCCAAGATGGCACAAGCAGAGTGAAGGAGATAAAACTGAGCTATGGAGGAATGGCTCCTACCACTGTTCTGGCACTAAAAACTTGCAAGGAACTCACTGGCAGGTAGGAATTTTTCTGTGATAAAAAGACTGTCTAATGGAACTGTGCTGATTTTTTTACAGGAGCAGTTTAAATATCTAAAACATCCTAAATCCTCTCTAAAAGTACATCAGAGGAGAAAGGGGAAGTAGTATAGTTATGCTTCTGCAGCAGTGTGGTTTGTGTAATGCCTTGCTTCCTCCAGTATGCCTTACCCTTAAAGATCCACGTAATTCTGTCATTCAGAGAGCCATTTTCTTGCCAAATTCACTCATCAGTTGAAGTGGACAGAAGCTAGATGTGTTCATGACCTGCTAAACCAGGTTCATTTCAAATTGGATGGAAAAACCAGACCTTATATCATGCAATAGCTTTGCCATACCTTTAGGGAAGGTAGCATGAGCCCAAGATGAGAGCAAAGCATACACATGTGCTATGAACAGATAGAATTGATGGCTGTTGCTTGACAGCATGTGGGAATAGCATGAAGCTGTGTCAGGAGGTTTAGGATGGATATCAGGGGAAAAGTTTCTTCACCAAGAGGGTGGTTGGGGACTGCAACAAGCTCTCCAGGGTAGCACCAAGTCTGACAGAGTTGAAGAAGCATTTGGACAATCTCAGGCACTTGGTGTGACCCTTGGGCTGTTCTGTGCAAGGCCAGGAGCTGGACTCGATGGTCCTGATGGGCCCCTTCCACTTCATCATATTCTGTGGTCCTGTGTCAGAAGAATTAGTCTTCCCTGGTGAATTTAGGTCTGAGCAAGGTTGTCTGTCACCTCTGTTTCCTTGCAGAGACTGGAATGAGAAGCTGCTGCAGGATGCCTGCCGCTTACTGGCGGGTGAGATGGATCTGTCTCCTTCGGCTCCTGGGGGCATGGTGGATTTCCGACGCACGCTCACCCTCAGCTTCTTTTTCAAGTTCTACCTGACAGTCCTTCAGAAACTGAGCAAGAGTGGCACTGTGAGTGCTCCTTGGTTAGGCAGATTTGGGGAAGGAGAACCTCTTTGTACTGCCTTGGTGGGGAAGGCATGGGGAGGGTTCAGATTTGAGCAGTCCTGCCTGATGACAAAATCCATGCTGCAATAGCTGCCAGAACTGTTCTGCTGCTTGCGTAACAGTGACTTGTGTATCTTCCCACTTGCTTCCTCGTGGTACTCTCCCATTGTGGTGGAAGGGTGTAGCTCTGTGGTTCACAGGATGATTCCTGGACTTCTCCCTTTTGCTGCATTACAAGAGGTCTTGTGGCTCTGTGGTTGTTCTTGGCACAGAGCCTGAGCCTCGTTCACCTTTAACTCAGTAGATTATGGATTACTTTAAGTGGGAGATGGAGAATGGAAAATATCCTGAGCTACTAAGGAATGTGAGAAAGGAGTTGGAAGGGAAGGTGATTTTCTTTAATATGTCTCTGGCAGAAAACTATGTGTGAGCCTGTCCCTTCAAACTACATCAGTGCTACAGAGCTATTTCACAAAGATCCCATTGCAAATGCCCAGCTCTTCCAAGTAAGTAGCAGCTTTCCCAAGTAAGTAGCAGTGTCAGCATGACATAGATGCAGGCTTTTCTGTAGCTCAAGCTGTGCTTCTTATCTTCTTGTCTCCCTGAGTATGGTCATCACATAAACTTTGATAATGCCATGCATGAAGCTTGTATTTGGGTCTCAATCCTTTCCTCACTTTAGGGTACTATTCTTTCCTATTATTGTCCAAGAGAGCCCAAGCTTTCTCAGAAGGCTGAGGGCTTTCTAAAAATTGCTTTTCCTCCTGTACCCAGCTATATCCAAACTGGAAATCCCCTTCTGTTTTCCCCAGTTATAGCCTGCCTTTCTTAGCATTTCTCAGGCTTCACACTTGGGATGAATCTTCTTTCTTATTTCTCTGTTAGTGACCCATTCTCTTATGCTTTGAGAGTAGAATAATTTTAGAACTTGAACTTTCTTATGCAAGATGTGAAAGCAAACCCTTCCCTTCCATAGAAATTTCAAAACCCAAACTACTTTCACTTAATTCCCTACAGCTCCTCTCTGTGTAGACATGTCTTGTGGCATCTTGTTTACCTTTTTTTCACACAGGACTGAGCCCCCATCCTATTCCCCATTCACCAGAATGTCTCACAGTGCCTTTTGCTCTCCCATCAATGCTTCCATCCCCTTCCACCCAAGCCAGCGATAGTCAGCCATGTGTTTTACTGCAGGAGGTGCCCAAGGGGCAGGCTGTGGAAGATATGGTGGGCAGGCCTCTGGTGCATGTTTCAGCAGCCAAACAAGCCAGTGGAGAAGCTGTGTACTGCGATGACATCCCTCACTATGAGAACGAGCTGTACCTAACACTGGTGACCAGCACTAAGGCCCACGCTAAGATCCTGTAAGTGTCGCTTCTCCCCATTCCAAACATTGGAAGCATCTGGTGGCTTAGAAAACATCAATCTGCCAGGGTGTGGGTGAGGAAAAGGTTTTGCTTAGGTGGGAACTCCAGTTCTTTGCACATTGTTACACGGAGGCGAGCGAGCTCTGCGTGTGACAGCTGCCTTGCAAGTCTGCGTCACTGGGACTGCGAGGGAACCAACACCAAACTTTGATTTTTGCTTTGCTGAAGCACAAAAGCCCCCAGCCTAGGCCAAACTTTTTGCATTTCCCATCTCTTATACTTGGGCACACAGGATTAAAAAGGAGCAGGGTAGGAGAGCACCACAGAAGTTGGGATGTCATTTTAATCACTAACTAGAGCATGTAGCTTGAAGATTCTCCTCCTGTCTGCCTGAAAAATTAGGTTGTAAGATGCAATTCTACCAGCTCTCCTGCTGGTGAGTCAGCTACGGGCACTGGGTTTTGCCTTGCACGGTGCTTGCCTGCACTGGCTCTGATCAAGCCCTCTGCACAAAAGTCATTTGTGAAATGGCTTCAGCTGTGAGGTGTAGCCCCGTTTGTGCTTGGCTGTAGCAAGGTGGACAGGTCAGTATTTGGAAGTGCAGCTGTCTCAGGAAACATCTTGTCTATCCAGGGCATGACTGGTACCTAATTTATAACAATAGTGAATAACCAACTCCTAAAGGCCCATCCTGGAAGGTAATGCTCATATGAATTTTAATGTTGTAATTTTGCAGGACTGGCTGCCCCCACAAACCCTAATTTTGTTTATATGGTGGTGGCTCTGCCCTCAGCTGTTTTGATGTGGGACACTCTGCGTTACACTGGCTCGTGTCATCCTTGCAATGTGCTGTTCATTCCTTAGGCAATACTTCCTGCCTAGTTAGGCTTCCTGTCCAGAGCTTTCCCATTGTGGTGTGGGCAGCATGGTGGTCATGGATGCACAGATGTAGTAATTGACTCCCAGGTTATGAAAGAAACTGCTCTGTTATTCATAGTTAATTTTTAGGTGTTGCAATGTGCAATACAGACACTTAAGTGGTGTTACTACCACCAGGGCAGATGGGGAGATAGAGAAGGCATCACATCCATGCTTGTGACCCCAACATGCAGTGTTTTCTGGAAGTTGCTGTACCCGTTCTCTTGCATTTACATTGTGTACACATACTTCAGGCTGCAAGCCTGTAGCATTCTGTAGAGGAAGTAGTAGAATATTTAATCAGGGGACAAAGTATCTCAACCTATGATTTTGGCAGTCAAAATATTGACAATGAAAACTTCTGCTTCATCCAAGCCAGATTTTGAGCACCAAGTGTAAAACAGACACCAGCTACCTCTGCATTTGTAACTAAGGGGGTTGTTTCTGAGCTACTGCTGCAGAAACACAGGAAAGAGAACATTCCAAAGAAAAATAGCATTTTGTGTTCCTGCTGTCTAGGGATTCATGTGGGAAAGTTCATTCATACATTTAATGTCTTTTTTTTAAAGTCTGTGGCTCACTGGGATGTATTAGCAGCTGCTTTCAGGCTCAGTTAATATCAAAGTTTTAGGAATCTAAACAAGTTGCTGAAAAAATTGCAGCAATTTACGGAAGGCAATAAATCATTCAGTCAGCAAAGTCAAAGTCTCAGCTCTTCTATTCACAACTGTTTCTCTGTAAAGTTAATGTACATAATATTGCAAAAGGATCCTGAAAGTCTTTTGTAATATAGTTTTACTAAGTTCTCCATATAAAAATTAAATTATATTGCCCTTTTTTAGTTATTTTGTCACTGAATTTTAAGTTGATGTATGATTGAAGCAGAAAAGCATTTTGGTTAGGTGCTTCTTTTGCTCATTACCAAGGAAAACCTTTCATGAAGGTTTTTGTCTTTTTGAGCATCACTTCTTTTGCATCCCCTTAAAAATGCTGAAGCTTCTTTATGATTGATCCTCAGCAATTTCTCACTGACTCACCCATGGCAGATGATACATGTCTGCACTAAAATTTCATATTTATCCAAATTCTTGCCTTCATGGCAAGAATCGTGGCAGCTAAGAAGACAGTGGAGGCACAACATCACTAACACTAACTCATCATCAAAGAATCTTTAGTACATGTGACAATTGGATCATGTTCAGATATGTCTTAGGGAAAAGATGTATGGCAAAGTCCAAAGAAGCAAGATGGTGATCAGTCTCACAGTCAGGATTAGCATTTTCATATAGATCCCAAATTATTATAGTCTCATGTTATGCTGCCACAGTCTCACATGATATTCACATGGCATAGCCAAACTTGAGGAAATCTGGTCTGAATTTGTATTGGAATTCCATAATTGCTTATACAAAGGAAAAAATAAAAATAACACTGTCTCTCCTTCTTTCCTTAGTTCTGTAGATACATCTGAAGCTCAGAGTGTTCCTGGGTTTGTGTGTTTTGTCTCAGCCAAGGATGTTCCTGGCAGTAATATCACTGGCATCGCTAATGATGAGACTGTCTTTGCTGAGGATGTGGTATGTAGCTAAAAATAGCCTTTTTCAATCATGCTGCTCAGGATATAACATTTCTCATACTGTCCAGTCAAGTCCTCTACCTTATACAGAGTTAGTTCTAACTGCACTGGGGTCAACAGAAATCTTGGTGCCAAATTCAATAAGGCCCAAGTCCCTTTGCCCTGTGCCCCTCTCCTCTTAGCTCCACAATTCTTCTCTAAGCTGCAGCCCCCTGGGACAGGCTCACTCACTCAGTTGCTGTCCAAATTTGCTTGGGATTATTTTCCCTGGGCTGTTTTTTAATAGACTGGTCTGAACAAGCTGCATAAAATGAATAAGAATTATCATGAGTCTCTCATCACTACAAACACACGCCCCAAATGATGGTGGGTCCCAATCTTGCCTGTAGGTCACCTGCGTGGGTCATATCATTGGTGCAGTCCTTGCAGACACACAGGAACATTCCAGGAGAGCAGCTAAAGCTGTGAAGATTAAGTATGAGGAACTTCAACCTATTGTCACAATTCAGGTAAGATGGCTCAGTTCTGCATCTGCAGCTGGCTTGGGACCCCCTGCGGTCTAGTTCTGTTCTCACACATATTGTTACTTAACCCCACGTTTTGTTTGTGTTTGTGGGTGCAACAGGATACTGATGGAAGGAATAATTTGTGTATTTAAATATAAAGAAGGTACATCTTTGGTGCTCTACTGATTTAGAGTACATTAACGTTTTCTGTGCTATTTAAAGCTGAAACAAATAAACCAAGCTTGGGGAGATAATATTGTGCTCAACTGAAAATTGTTTAAATAAACAAGGTTACTGTGACTTACATTCTTACCCACAGAGGTTTGCTTTTAATATTCTCGGGTGTGACCCTGCTGGCTTCATTGAAAACCATTCCCTCTTCATTCTCTTATTTATAACAAGCAATAATAAGGTGTGAAAATGGCTTTTGTAGCTCTGTCACTGCACTGCTTTCCTGAGATTTCTGCAGACCATTTCTCTAGCTTCTAAACTGATGAAATTAATTTTTGGGAGTTCATTCCCTGCTGTGAACTGTATGGACACAATCCTTAAGTGGCTTTTCTCAAAGCTGAAGAAATTAATATTAACAATGTATGATCATTTCATGCTTTTTTAACTAGAGAAATTGTTGACAAGATCTGCTTGAGATAGTAAAAGCAAATGATAATATCTACACAGCATTCATTTCTAGAAATGGGAAAGAAAAATGTATGAAGCCATTTTTAGTGGAGAAATTAGAAACCTAGGATTCTAATGAAATGTTTTTAATAGTCAGTATTTTGTACCATGTATTTTGTAATGTGAGTTGTATTCATGCAAGTAGAGTCTGTGCACTGTCTCATGCAGACACTGGTACTGTCATCTGAGGACACAAATCTTGGGTTGTGTGACTTGTGGATTAACCAACAACATGTGGGACCTTTGTCTTTTCTGAGGCTTCTAGTTGTTCATTCAACCAGGGAACATGATAGTTCTAAAAATGTGCTGGCTTTTTAATTTTTTTGTTTTGTTTTGTTGCTTGATATTTGGTAGGGGATTGTTTTCATTATGGAAAGCTTCAGTTTTGGCAAAAGGAAAATGCCTTTGTTGAATTTCCCTTATATACTTCCTTGTATATTAGTTCAGAAGGTAACTACTTCTGCATTTCTTATCTGAGAGGTTTCATTTTCTCTTTCTCTCTCTTTTTTTTCCTCCTTGGTTTTTGTTTTGGTGTTTTTGTTTGTTTGTGGTTTTTTTTTGGTTGGTTGGTTTGGTTTTTTTGTTTGTTGTTTTTCCCCTTTCTCCCACCTTTTGGGCTACAGAGAAGAATTAATTTAAGTTGTATGTTATAGCTCTGGTGGTTACAGGCCTTAAGGTTCTGGGTCCACAATGTAAAACAAATCACAAGGAGTACCTTAAGATTGTCCAGTTATGGTGTCAGTTGTGAAATTGCTTTGTTGCCAGAAGTTATTTTGTATTGCTTTTAGTCAAGTCTCTTGGCTACTACCTTAGAAAGTGTATGTTCTTGTGCTTTTTATCTTGGATATTTCTTCTTCAGTTAGAGAAAGGTTTGATTTCATTCCACTTAGACAAAATGTCATTGTGTGATTCTGTCTCCTAGGAAGCAATTGAGAAACAATCTTTCTTTAAGGATATAAAGAGGATTAATAAGGGAGATGTGAAGAAAGGATTTGAAGAATCTGACCACATTTTGGAAGGTGAGAATAAGCATTAAAAATTCTTTTAAAATAGTGTAGTTTGTGACAAAAGAAGTCAAGCTGTCAGCCTCCTTTTTTTGCATATGATACTGAGAGTAAGGCTTGCAGGACTAAATTAATTTCATATAAAGTTCCAGACTGATATACAAATTTTATTGTTTCAAAGGGACCTGGATGTTGCCAGCTGTGCCCCCCAGAAAACACTCTTTTTTCAATGAAAGGACACATTTTTCTTGAGCAATTATTCTAGAAAGTGTTTTTTCCTTTCCTGATTTTTTTTTCCCTGTCCAGACATAGTCTGGTAAGTCTTATAGACAGCAAATTTCCTTTAATCTGGTGTATGGATGTATCTTAGCCAAATGGGCCACAATGAACAGATCAGGGCCATGACTGATAAAGGAGGTTGCTTCTGACATTTGTGTGTAGCATGACTGGAAATTGTACCCTCAGCACTGCCAGGTAAGATGGCCTGGAAAGAGCCTCATGCAGTGATTGAGTGGATTCCCAGTTAGATCATCTTGAGGCATTTTGAGTTTCTATTTTTGTTCTCCTGTTTCAAAGTCTGTAACCTGGCATTTTATCTACTCAGCTAGACTATATTTGATTTATTTTTATTCTTATCTCAGTGGTGTTTTTGAGGCAGTCTTGAAAGGCACCAAATACTGCATCTTCAGAGATGCTGGGTCAATGGCATGGTGCGCAGACTTATTTTTGAAATGCCAGCCACTTGTGTTTTATAATTAAGACTTACAGAAAGTGGAAAGGAATCGTGTCTGGAATTTTTTTGTTTTGTTGTTGAGTTTATTTTTTGTTGTTTTTTAAACATTGAACCAAAAGTGTCAATTTTAGAGCTAGTGATATCCAGTGCTGGGCAAAGCAAAGAGTTGTCACTTAACACATGTACAGAAGGCAGTAGATTGAAGACAACATGTGATGGGTGGCACCTTGTAACACCAGGGACGCCCCTTTCTATGGGGCATTTATTTCAATTTTCTAGGAGAGATGTATGTTGGTGGCCAGGAGCATTTCTACCTGGAAACTCACTGTACTTTGGCTGTGCCAAAGGGAGAAGATGGTGAGATGGAACTCTTTGTGTCAACCCAAAACCCAATGAAGACACAGGTACTTCTCACTAACCTAGTGCCTAAAAGGCTTTTGTTTCTCAGTTTCAGACTAGATGAATGGTTGTTTTATAGTTGCTCTTATTTTATTCTTCAATTAAAAACCACACGGACTTAGAGTTGGGTATGGGATCTAAAGTCCCTATCCATCCCACTGGAGTTGAGACTCTCCTTCCAGGTGAGAGAGATATTTCTGTTGCCAACACATCTTTGTTAAGAGGGATTACATGCTTGGCCCTTTCTGGAGAGGGTCCCAGCTGCTCAGGAGACCTGATGCTTGAATGACACATCAGAAAGAGAGGTGGTGAAACCACTGTCTGTGCACCAACTCTTCCATTCCATGAGATTCACTACTGGCACCATGGAGTGTCCTTGGCCTGTTTACTGGCTCACCAAGACTGTCCAAAGGTCTCTCAATGCAGTGAGGGTGGTATGGATGTCAAACCCTTTGCTAAATGAGACCTGTGTCTTGGTAACATCATCTTGTGTCAGTCTTTTCCTGAATCTGGCCCTGTGTGCAGCAGCACTGTGCCTTTCCCCTCAGAGATCAAATGCTGGGCTTATTGGCTCCAATTGCAAATACAATATTTGCATTGTTGAAATGGTTTCAGGAAGGCAGTGTTGGCATTTAGTTCTTAACACCAGCTGAGCTCCCTACATGTCCTGCTGTTTTGTTTTTCATTAGGAGTTTGCTGCTAATGCACTTGGAGTGCCTTCAAATCGGATTGTGGTTCGAGTGAAAAGAATGGGAGGAGGATTTGGAGGAAAAGAAACTAGGAGTACTATTTTGACATCTGTAGTGGTTGTTGCAGCCTTCAAGTAAGTTTGTGTGTGGAGGAAGAGGGATTTTTTTCCTTCAGACTGTCCCAGGCTGCGTCTTTCTTGAGCACCATTTGGGCAGGAGCACTTTCAATACTCTGTCTTCTCACTGTACAACTTATAGCAAGCTTGGGATTTCCCAAAGGAGGTGTCTGATGGGTTCTTGGCTAGGAGGTAGGAGGGATTGAACCTGCCCAGAGGGGCTAAGTTTATGTGGGAATGTCAGCTTTTAATAGGAAAAACCTCCTTATTCTTTACTCCTTTGGTGCTCTCTGAAAATTCTTGGATCTCAAATAATTTGCCTTTCCCCCTCACCTCACCCCAAATAATTTCAAAATCCAGTACCAGCTATGTGGGGTTTTTTTGTTTGTTTGTTTGTTTTTGTTTTTTAATAGAGGTATGAGAATCTCTTTGTTCAAAACTCTACTACACCGGTCTTGCATCATTATATGTCTCCTCTTCTGCAAACTCCATTTTCGGATTTTTCCCTAGGAATGGTGGCAGGTCTTTGAACCCACGCTTTTAAAACACCTAAAAGCTCAGGGAATTAACCTGGGCTGCAACCATTTGTAAAGAGTAGATTGGAAATGTGCTCCTGGTTTCTGGAGTTTTGTTGGGAGCTCATGTTTAACTGTGCAGGTTTTGGGTGGACATGGCCCCAGAGGTGACATTTCTGCCCTGCCTGTACCCTGCCCTTGCTGGCAGAGCTGGAGGGATCTTGCAACACAGCAGCAGTTTGACACAATATCTTTGGACGAGGACAGGCAAAATGAAACTCTGTTTTTAAATTTACTTTATTTTTTTCTGTTCTGAGCAAACAGTCTGCTTTGTCTAATTAATCAGTGATACATTTGCATTCTTCTCTTTATCTCTGCCAGCCAAACCACTGTTTGACATCCTACAGGCTACAAAAATAACATGACATTTGCTAGGTACTGGTACAACCTGAAGGCAGGCACTTGGAAGGCAAAATTGTTCGAAAATTAAGAACCACTCCTACTCTCCCCCCTGTTTTCCTCCTTGATAATAAATAAGCAAATAAAAAACAAGATCAAATTAAAGGCTAGTTAGTACTTTGCTTTATTATATAATTCCTATGGCATTGTCTTTTTCAAAGCCCAAAGAGTACCTTGAGAAATAGTCTGGAAAACAGTGATTGCTCAGTTATCTCTAAAAGAAATTATCCTTTTTTAAATATAAGAGCCTTTGCAAGAGTTTTCACAAACTGGTCCCACCTTTGGAGATGTTTATTTTTTTTACTCATTCTTGCTAATTTCTTAAGTGTAAGATATATGAACCAAAGAGTTTACTAAGTGTCCGTTGCCACCCTAGAAAGACAAAGAACCTTGTTCTGCAAGAACTGTATTGTGCATTTCAGGCTTTCCCTAAAAACCTGTGTTCTTTCACAGAACTGGCCGTGCAGTGCGGTGCATGCTGGATCGAGATGAGGACATGCTGATAAGTGGTGGGAGGCACCCCTTCCTGGGGAGGTACAAGGTATGCACACACCTGAGGGGAGTTCATGTGGTCTCAGTGCTGTCCCCTGAGACATCAGAGAGCAGTAAGATGTTGTGAAAAAACACTGCTATGGTCGCTTTACTGCTGATCTCCCACACTACAAATGGGCCAGGTCAGATGGGCTGTAGCATTTTTCCTGTTAAAGTGCTGCAGAAGTGGTTTTGGCTTGGATGGTTCCCTTCCTGTGACCTCAGTGTAAATAACTCTGCCTTTCTTGCAACCAGGACTTTGACCCTGCTGAGAATCACATTTCTTTTAGAGGCTCGCCCATTCCTGTAAAGCATCATTTACGAAGTAATGTGCTTGGTTAACTTGCTTTCTGTTTCAATCCTCCTCCAACTGCTGCTGCTTTTGAAAGCAAAAACCTGTTAAGGAAATTGTGGCTGTGGTAAGTGGCCAGCACTTAATTTAGAAGAGTTCTCTGGAGCAAGATTGACACATGCATGAACCCTTTACTGGGGAGCTCCCTCAGCTGCTGGCTGTGCCTGCCCTGTGCTGCACTGGGGACAATCAGCCCTCTGTCTGTGTGAGATCCATTCAGTATTCGGAGGCAAGCACAAACCAGAACATTTTGTAGAAAACTGATTACTGAGGAGGCACTCTCTTGACAGGTTGGCTTCATGAAGAATGGGAAAGTCAAGAGTCTGGAAGTGTCATACTACAGCAATGGAGGCAACTCTGTAGACCTCTCTCATGGCGTAAGTAAAATTTTCTGATGGCTGATTAAGCAGAAGGTGTGTTTCTGTGCAACCTTCTGCTCTGCCTTCAGAGAGCTGTTGCCTACAGCATTGCTGGCACATGCCATAACTAAACTTTGAGGTAACTAAAAACAGATTTTGAAGGGCTTTTGAAGATTCTATGAATGCTCTGTGAGCCAACTGACCTGCCTTGGCATGTGCCGCATGATTCTTATGGATGCTGTAATAACTTAGATTGAGCAAAGGGGTCAGGAATGTTTCCTTTGCATTATAGAGGGCTGTGATGGAAAAGCTGTTGCACAATGCAAGATGGCTGATAGATCTCCAGCTCTGGGGAAAGATAGTTCCTTGGGAAAAGAAGCATCCCAGTCAATAGGTTGATCAGGGCAGAGTGCCTAAATCAATAAGCTTGGTAAAAGTCTGGCTAAAGCCAGCACTGTGTTCACAAGCAGTAAGGACAAAATATGGGCCCAAGTTCTGAGTTTGTCTCCAAGAAGTTTTCCACTGATGAGTAAAAAACTCTCCTTTTCTGTCATGTGAGTGACCAACTCAATAGCCTAGTGTCACTCAGGTTTATTCTAGCTCACTTTCTCCAGTCCACCTGGTTGAGAGCACATCTGTGTAATTGTCTTTTTGACTTGTGTCTGAATCAGGGGACTGGAAAGTGCTGCATGTAGAAATAAGGTTTGGTTGCGTGTAATGTCCTCTCTGTGCTGCTGCTGGAAGAGAAGTCTGGAAACAAAAGCCAGAAAGAAGTCCTGGCCCCTTCCCAATGTGGACAATAAGTGGACAAATCTCAAATCTTGCAGTTCAGCAGTTACTGAAAATGTTTATTTCATATGTTTGCCCTTCCTGCCATCACCCAGTGCAGAGTCACTTTTCCAGTAACAGATTACTCACTATAGTAAAAAGAAAACTGTGTTTCTTCCTGATAGATAATGGCATTTACATACTGTTTGACTCAGCAGGAGCCCAGGGCCAAAAAAGGACTTTGAAGCTCCATCTGTCCCAGAGCCATAAGAGTCAACAGAGAAGTGTGCTTATTGTCCTATTCAGAGGACACCACTTGACATTCCATTGCACCTGAGAGGCAGTTCTGGCTGCACTTCAGTGCTTATCATCTTTGTTGACTACAGCACTGCAGGGTGCTAGAGAAAGTGCTGATTGTTGTAAATTAGTTTCCAGTCTGGTTTTGGCATTGGTGAGAAGTCTGACGTCCAGTTAATGTAAAGTGTGTCCACCTCCATTCCTTTTCTTCACCAGGTAATGGACAGAGCCCTGTTACACTTGGACAACTCCTACAACATCCCCAATGTCAGCAGCATGGGCATTGTTTGCAAGACCAACTTGCCTTCCAACACAGCCTTCCGTGGCTTTGGAGGGCCTCAGGGAATGATGGTTGCTGAGTGCTGGATGAGTGACCTTGCTCAGAAGTGTGGCCTGCCACCTGAGGAGGTACAGACCTGCTGACATCTTCCAGGGTGACACTGCCTTGGAACAAGCTCTGAGAACTGTGCCAGCCATTCAAGATTTTTAAGCATAAGAACTTTTGCTTCATTTTTGCTGAGCTCCCAGCAGGATCTCAAACTTGTGTGACAGATACATTCTAGCATAGATTATCTTCTGTTAAATTAACTTCCTTGGTAGCCTCAATTTTGTAACATCTGCTTTAAGGATAGATATTAAAAAGACGAAAGTCCAAAGGCACCAGGTACCTTAATCTTACTGACAATGTGTTTTAAGTCCCAATATCTTAAAATTTCCAGGCTTAATATCTTCATGCTGTTCCATAAACAGATGTATGTTTGTTAATTGTTTTGCTTCTTGACTCTTTGTAGAAAGAGCGAAGGAGTAAAATCAGGAAACAACACACTTTAGATCTCATTCCTCCTTATCCAAAGCATTAAACTTGGCCTGTCCTTTCTGTGTCTCTTTGGGAAGGTGAGGAAGCTCAATCTCTACCATGAAGGAGACACAACTCATTTTAACCAAAAGCTAGAGGGATTTACTCTACGAAGATGCTGGGATGAATGTTTGTCCAGCTCCAGCTATCACAGCAGGAAGAAACTGATTGAAGAATTCAACAAGTAGGTGCCCTGGAGCTGTCTTGTCACTGGGTGCACCTGTTGCCTACTAACTTCTATAGTTCTCTTAGCAACTTGAGTGATGTGAAGTCACACCTTATATTTGCAGACTGTCTTCTAAATATTTCTCCTTTTGTAATCCCTTTATGCTCACTGTCAGAGGAAAAGTCTATCAGAGAGCTGGTAGCATAAATAAGGCCAGAATCAGACCTAGCATGATGTGATTTTGTAAGTGAACTGTAGCAAAGAAGAGGGAGTCTGTTAAGTCCAGCTGGGATCTTCATATGACTGTCAAGGCAATCTGTTTATGCTTCCCTCTGCCTGATAGACTTCTTTAGTTGGCTTTATATATATGACTGAACAGCTAATAGTATGGACAACTGCTTCTATAATGCTTGCAGAAAGCATCTTCAGTTGCAGTTCTTGTTGGAGCACACAAAAAAAGCCTTTCTTTAATACAAATTAGTGATTAACTCAGTCTGTATCACAGGCATTTAATTTCCATTTGATGCACAGTCAGAGGGAAGCACAGTATTGATTTATGATAAAATGCTCATGGGTATATGAATAATGTTCTTTCCTTGCAGGCAGAACCGCTGGAAAAAGAGAGGGATAAGCATCATTCCTACCAAATTTGGCATCAGTTTCACTGTCCCATTTCTGAACCAGGTCTGTAAATGTCATTTGCCCTTTCACTAGAGAAGTTGGATTTATGCTGCCTCCCCCAGGCCCTCCTCCATTTGTACCAAGCTGGAGCTTCTTGAAGAACTAGTCAATTAGTTAAGAAAGAGTACACATTTTCGAGCCAAAATGAGCACCATAGCAATTTCCAGTTTATACTGTCCCAAAGACACTGCAATCACACTGCAATACACCTGCATTTCCAGGGTACTGTGTTAGGTTGATTTGCCTGCCATTCTCAATAGTAGAAACACTGCTCCTGTGTTTGAGCTGATTTGATGGACTGTCAGTGGTGTTTCAAATTTGAGGTTAAGGGTGCATCTGTGTTTCACAGGGGCAGGATTGAATTGCTTCACCTCCTTTCTGAGCTGAAAATACTGATTGGGGTTTGTTATGTCATTGGAACTTCTAGTGAGTTGGTAAGACTAAACCCAAACTCACCTCAAGTGTAAACAAGTGGCTTCAGTTGCACCAAACAACCTCAGTCTAGTTCTAAATGAATTCTCTTAGTAGCCTGCTAAATACTCCACTAGTTAATTTATGATGATAAATGTTCCCTGTTGTAGGCTGGAGCTCTGGTCCATGTGTATACAGATGGCTCTGTGTTACTTACACATGGGGGGACTGAGATGGGTCAAGGACTTCACACCAAAATGATCCAGGTAATACTGAGTTTGGACTTACCTGAATAAGACATCTTTTCAGGATAATTACACTCTCCCTACAGTATTGCCTCAGGCACCTTGGCACTTCCTCTGTGTGTATGCAGAGAGTAACAAACCAGACTGATTCCTCTTCATTGTTTGAGTAGCAGTGCTAGATTTCCAGACTATTATCACAACTGAGTATTAGAATTAGATTCTTCAGCTTAAATCTCATTATGTAAATACTGCATGTTATGCTTTAACAGTTTAACTATTCTGGCAATTTCAGTTCACCCCATAAAGGTACATTTTCCATCCATTTTATATAAAAATTAGTTGTATTGAAAACATATATTTCTGCATATGCTAATGCTTTTGTAGTTAAAAAGGCTCAAGGGTGTAACATTCCTTTGGCAGGAAAATGAAAGGAAAATCTTGTAGGGCTTTTGAACTGATTCTTTTAACTGTTGAGAGAAGAATTTAGTCTCATAACAGGGAAGTGAATGTCTGTCATTGTGGCAAAAGTGTATGTGCTCACACATATTCAGTCTATGAAATTCAAATATAACAATGTTCTGGCTAGTTCTCAGTCACTGGAACAGTTCAGTCTGCAGGGAAAATGAAGTTTATGGTGGGAGAGGGGGTAGAGGCTGCAGTGTGGGTCCTGGCAGTGCGAGCAATGACTGGCAATGCTCATGGATAAGTGCTGCTTACCGATTGTTTACCTTTGCTTCACAGGTTGCTAGCAGGGCCCTGGGAGTCCCCACATCTAAAATTTACATCAGTGAGACCAGCACAAACACTGTCCCAAATACCTCCCCAACAGCCGCTTCAGTCAGCGCAGACATCAATGGAATGGCCGTCTATGTATGGAAGCTGAGTTATTTAAAGGAGTGGGTTACAAGGGAGGGCTCTAGGGCACAAAATGTTGGCCTGTACTTATCGTTGTTTAAGGAAAACAACCATCAAAAGGTAGTTCCAGTGTAAGGATGTCTCATAACGTTACCTGGCATAGCTAGCAGTAGCATTAGATTGTGAATTCCTATATTTTTCAAGTCATTCAAAACTTTCCTTCAGTCCTTTGGCAGCTCTAAAATTAGAGTATTTGGGATTACTCAAAATGAGCAGAACAAAGCATCCATTTAAAGAGCCAACTTCAAAGTAATTAATACAGCCTTATCTACAACAAATGTATTTTGCTGCATGTATTAATAGCAATTGGTTTGAGAGCTGTACTCCACAAGCTCTAACTGTTAATCAGCCCAGAGCAAATGTTCTGCTGTAGCAATGGCATGGTCATGGCTGTCTGCCATGGTGGAGTTACCAATGCATATATTTCCTGGGTATGTGATTTTTCCATTTTAAAGAATTTAGTACTGGTCATTCTCAGTTTAAGAGACAAGGGGAAATTAAACCTGCAAAGTAAAATAATCAGGATATTTTTATTCTCTGCACAGATTATCTGAGTAGGTTGAATTTTGGGAAGAAATTTTTTGTTCTTTCAGTGTTAAAGGATCATCTTGTAAGCTATGTTGAGCAGTCCTGTACAGATGGGGTACAGATAAAGTTAATGTATAAATGAGCAGACTTCTCATATTTTGTGTCATGGTTCAGAACGTTCTGTGCTGAATTTGGGATTTCTTTCTGCTATCAGCACAGCCAATCTCCTTTAAAATCCTTTTCAGGCAACATTAGCAAGCTTTGTTCCTTTTTATAATTTGCCAAAGTCCTAAAAGGCCATATTGATCTAAATAGAAGGTTCTTTGAAACTCTTAGAGGGCTCTTAATACCATAAACTGGCTATTCAAATCTTAAAATATTTTTTCTCATTCTCACTCTTTCTAGAACGCATGTCAAACTATCCTAAAAAGACTCGAGCCAATCAAACAGTCTAATCCCAAAGGATCCTGGGAAGACTGGGTAAGCTGTTTCTATCTGTCATGAGACAAGTGGACGTTGTCAGAGATTGCTTTAATTGGCAAACCACATGTGCAGTTGTGTCCTCCAGGCCTTCTGCACCTTGCTAGCATAGATTTGAGCAGTGACAGTGAAACAGAAATTTGGAACAGATTTCCAAGTAATTAAAACTTACAAGAGGTCATCCCCAAGACATCTGTTGTTGTTTTAATCCTGAGATTTCTCCAAATTTTGGAGCCTGCCTACAACAAACTTCATCAGAGAAAAGTCTTGAGTGGTTATGTGTATATTTGTAGTCAGGCTACAGTCTTGGACAGAAAGAAACCTGATTTTTAATGAAGGGATTCTGTAGCATAGACAGCTCTTATTGAGCTGCTGTTCAGCCCCTGTCATGCTCCTTGTCTGCAATATCTCTGTCCCCTCGATGAGAAGAGGTGGAGGGGCTGTAAGGCTCTGTCCAGATCCAAGCTCTGCTCTTCATCTGAGGAGTTTTGACTTTGGGATTTAAAAGTCAGGATAGAATTTCTCTCACTAAAGTCAAGATGACCTGTCAATTTAACCTTTGTCCCTGAGGCTAAAAGTCTAACCTGTAGCTGAGAGACAAACAAAAAAAACAGGTCTCATCCTCTGCCAGTGATTCAAGTTCTGCCCTTGGTAGCTGCTGACAGGGCTGTTTGGGGAAGCAGCTGCAATCATGATGTTGGGTAGTGTGACAGCTGTCTGTCACTGGACGTTTTCTACTTGAGGCCTCCTGGAAATGTTTTGTGCAGTTATTTTGAAGGGCCTAATTGTATGTTTTACTGTTTTCAAACTCTTGTTCACGTTACCAGATCAAAACTGCCTATGAGAGTTGTGTCAGCCTGTCAGCCACGGGGTTTTATAGGTGAGTGAAAATTCACACTGCAGAAGCACTGACTCAAGTGCATGGATTGCATCCAGGGAAATTCTGGGAAGATTTACAGCCTCCAGCCCCCTGTAACTGCTCTACATTAAAGCTGCATTCCCCTTCCTACCTACAAGTGGTAAGCTGAGGTTAAGTCTCCTGGGTGGGGAAAATCAATTCCTGATTGAGCACAGCTCTGAGGGCAACTAAGTCTAGAGTAGATCTGACTTCATTCCAGCTGACCTTGGCCTGAAGAGGCATAAATGAAATCAGAGCTTTGCCTGGGGCTCTGCTCTGTGTCAGCCTTGTGGCCTAGGTTTGCACTAGGACCACCACGGAGGATAAGAGGGGACAAGGATTGTCCTTGAGGAAAATCCTGTCTCTTGCAGCATGAGCAGATGCCAGTGTTTCCAGCATTGTTCTCCCACTTCAGACTCTTGCTGGACCCTGTGTAGTTGTGAAATGAGGCACTTCTCTTAGTCAGCTTTACTGCTGGAGGACAGCAGAGATCCATCATCTTTAAGGCAGAGGGGTTGACATTAATAAATAGTCATAGTGTTTAGAAAAACCTATTTAGGGCTAAAATACACTATGTGTTAGTTTCTTTTGCATCCCTGAAATGTATTTTTTCTAACCAAGTGACTTGTCAGCATTTTAATAAACCAGTTTTCAGATAAAGTATAAGCAGTCAGACACAAAATTTGCCATGAACTGTGCTTAAAATCAGTTCTAAGCTTAATAGAGTTTCTGCTTCAGCTTGACTATGTTCTGAAGTCTAATGACCTTAAAGAAATGTTCAGTTCCACTCTAAAGCCAAAGGATTTTCTGCTGAATTGGTAGATAATAGTCACCACGAGCCCTGTAATTTATGAGCCAATAATGATGGCTTAAACATTTTGATAGATTCAAACAGGTTTTGAAATACAAAGTAGATTTAGCAGATTTCTCTTTATAGTTGTTTACACTTGTAATTTCTGCATGAGCTTGACAGAAGGAATGAAACAAAAGTGAATAAGAGTTTTGATAAGTAGCAATGTAGTTGTATTTGGGTTTTTTTTCATGGAGTTTAATGTGGTTTTGTTTCTCTTTGTATCAAGAATTCCTGAAGTTGGCTACAACTTTGAAAAGAATGAAGGGAAACCATTCTCTTACTTCAGTTATGGAGTTGCCTGCTCTGAGGTTGAGATAGATTGCCTGACAGGTGACCACAAGGTGAGGGGTCAGCAGTGAAACAGAACAAATACTGGGTGTTAGCCTATTCCTGGCTCTATCATTGGTCTGGTGGGACCTTCAGCAAATTTCTTAACCCCTCTGTTCCACAGTGCAGCGATCCGTAAACTGTAAAAAAACAATAATTATCTACCCCGCAGGGATTTGGAGCTTAATGAATGATTGCAGAAGTTATTGGATTTGCTTGAGTAAGAGATAGCAGCACTGTGTTGGCACAAAAGTACAGAAACATCCTCGGATTGAGTTAATCATTAAAAATAATACTGAGGACTTTTGGAAAGAAAGAAAGAAGGAAAATAAAAAGAAGAAAAAATTAAATCAGCATCTGTCCTAGTTGGTTATTCTGAGCTACAGGCCACTGATACCAGCAACTTAGAACTAATATTAACTGGGTCCACTGGACCTCTGGGGAAAAATGCAGTGAGTTCCTTTGAATTACTTTTGGAGTGAACTCAGATTAAAAGTCAGTATGAGAAGTTCAGCTGAGTTATAAGATTATGTGGGATAGTGTTTGGATACTCTTCCTCATTCTTCCAATCATGGACCAGTTCCAGAGATCTGTGCTGATTTACCCTTTATTCCTGTTTTTTAGAACATTCGCACAGACATTGTTATGGATGTGGGTACCAGTCTAAACCCAGCCATAGATATAGGGCAGGTAAGTGAAAAGTGTTGCTACTTCCATCATGTTAAGGCAATCACACTGCTCTCAGGCTTTTCAATTTATTATCCCTCTCCAGGCTGTGCCTTTGTAAACACATGCTTTTAATTTGACACAGACTTACATGGGGAAATATTCTGTTAGGGTTTGGGGATTTTTGACTTGGATAATAAGACTGCAGGATATTGTTCAGTTACCATCCCATTGAGGTTTTTCAGGCTAAATCCCATGCCTGATATTTATATTCCTATCTGCCAATATTAAGTTTATTTAATTTAGTGAAAATTCTCCTGATTAAAGAGTTAGGGTGCCAGATTCTGTCTTCCAGCTCCTGCTCTGTAGAATTCTCAATAGGAAGCTGGACCAGTCACTTATCTTGCAAAGTCCTTGGGCAGGCACAAGATTACTTCAAAATTTTGTGCAGTAATAATAACAATATCTCTTAGCAGATAAGGGTAATAAACCAGGGTTTTTTGACAGACCCAAGAGATGAATTGTTAGCTGTATGCTTATCTAGCCATCTTAGAATTAGCTCGCTGGCTAACTCTAGATGTCGACATGGTGTAACTCCAGTGGAACTGCTGCAGAATTTGGGATGACAGGAGAGAATGAGTTGCAAAGCTCTGCTGTAGCTAAAATGAAATTTCCTTGAAAGTGATGTTTTTTCTGAAAGAGATTTTTTAAGTGTCCAAGGGGAGAAAAGGATTTTCTGTCTTTGAGGTGTGTCACTTTAGGTTTGAGAGTTGAGAGATGGGCTAAATGGAGCCTGTCAAAGGGGCCTTCAGTTCCTGTGTCCTTCCATGAATTGCTGCAGAGGATGTGGGGGCACAGTAGAGAAAGGATGTGGCATGACTGCAGGAATACAAGTACACAGATATGGGGCAATGAATGCTTGTGACTGCTCTGGCTGTCAGATACCTCAGTGGGCACAGAGAGCAGAGCTGCTTTGTGCAGGGTTGTTCAAGCACATTCTCCTCTCATAATCTTTTTTCTCCTAAAATTTACAGTAGAAAAAATATGTAAAGTTTTTTAGTATTTAAATGGATATGGGAGTGTTTTTGCAGGTGCCTGTGCTGCTGACCTGATAATACACAGCACTTAGGAAAGCATTTATACTGAAATAGAAAGTATAAAATAGTTTGTCTTCAGATGTTTCATTTTCAGTCCTTTTAGTCTACTAGTCCTTTGATATATCAGCAAGTTCAACTCAATCAATGTTCACCTACCTGGGAAGAAATCAATATTTTATCATTGATTTTTTGTTTCTGTTGCTTCATCAGAAAACTCCTGTTTTGTGTTTACAGAAAATCTGTTTGCATGTATTTGTAAATTGCTTCAGCTGCCAGGAAATGCAGCCACATTTATGTGAGAACACAGGAATTGTGCAAAGATTGTACCCAGCAGAAAGGACAAGGGTTTAGAGATAACAAGCAGGATCTGAGTCAGGTGGAGAGGGTTGAAAACCCTGGTGGATGTTGTCACTGTTTGACCTTGTGCAGGGAAGAACAACAACAGAGAGACTGTAACCTTGTTTGGATGTGTTTGTAGATAGAAGGAGCCTTTGTCCAGGGCATTGGGCTCTTCACCATGGAGGAGCTGCGTTACTCTCCTGAAGGGAACTTGTACACTCGAGGGCCTGGCATGTACAAAATCCCAGCATTTGGAGACATCCCTGCAGAATTCAACGTGTCCCTTCTCCGTGACTGCCCCAATAGCAAGGCAGTTTACTCATCCAAGGTATGCCTGTGGGGTCTGTGGGCCTCTTTACTGCCTCGTGACACTGTGAATCTGAGTGGGATAAAGTTATGATCCTGTGTGTCTGAACAGTTCACCTCATCATGCTGTGGTTGCTCTGAGGTCAGGATGTTTTTCTGTTTCTTATCAGAAATGCGTATATTATCCTTTCTAGTTAGGAAGACCTGAAGTACCTGCACATTGCTGCCATGATTGTCCATTAGACAGAACTGAAGTGGCTTTGCTGTGTGACAAAGCTTGTGTTTTCTTCCTGTTTCTTCTTTAAATGGACTGAGGGTTGATTTAGCTCAGTCTTTCCTCTGATCACACCTGGCACACTGGAGGCTGTTTTAGCATCATGTTTCCTCACTGAGCACATCTGGTTGAATGAGGTTCCCATCTGGAAGGCAAAGCCTCACTCTTGCTTGTGCTCTGTCTAGGCTGTGGGAGAGCCACCTCTGTTCCTGTCTGCCTCAGTGTTTTATGCCATTAAAGATGCCATCTACTCAGCGAGGAAGGACTCTGGCCTGACAGAGGCGTTCAGGCTGGACAGCCCTGCCACCCCAGAGAGGATCCGCAATGCTTGTGTGGACATCTTCACCAAAATGGTAAGAGTCTCTGGTCTCAGTCTGCTCCCTGGCCAGCCTACCCATAGGGGAGTGGGCCTGGAAGTCATGGGGGCCTGGGGCTGGGATTAGGGCAGGATAGGGAGGCTGTGTCCCTGCTCCAATAGATGGGTTTTGTTTTGGGTGTTATCCTTCATTTGACATGCCATCCAGCTGACATGCCAGCTGAGAGCCAAATCCACAGCCCAGCACTGCTAGGGCTCCCACTGCAGGAAGGGCTGCTGTAACAGCATCTCTGAAGTTCAGTCCATTCCATTCTCCAGGTGTTGGGTGTGGAACAAAGGCACTGACTGCTTGTCCTGATGCTCCTGACTATCATCTCTCAGAATCATCCCATATGATGAGGGCCATGGTGTGGTTTAGTGGTATCCCTCAGCAGGGGAGAGAGAGAAAATTGTTCCTTCAAATACTCCCTTCTTCTGAATGTTACGGCCACAGGAGTCTCCCTAGAGCTGTGGACTTGATCTGAAGGAGTGCAGGAGTTATCCCTGTCACTGCTTCTCTTGGGCTGCTGTCATAGTGTTGTCACAGGGCTCTGTAGTAGTCAGCCATCAGGTCTCTAACAGAAGTGCCATGAGACAGACATCTCTGTCTTTGGAAAAACTGGGACAGGAGCTCCTATCTTCACATGTACCAAGTCCCCCACCTGAAAGGCAGCGTGGTGGGACATGCTGAACTCTGGACAGGACCCTCATTTGTTACTAATTCAAATATTTTTTTTCTCTTTATAGTGCCCTTCTGCTGAGCCAGGCACCTTTAAGCCATGGTGTGTGCGTGTGTAGGAGGAAAGTTTGAGGAGCAAACTCTGCTGGAACTGATCTTACACCAGAGGAACCACAAGGCAGTAGGACCATAATGGAGAAAAAAACCAGCCTGTGTTCATGTGGCTCACCCACTGATTCACAGAGCTTTCACATTTAATTGTCCAATCACTGTTTTCTCTATGAGAGACAATTGCTGCCAGATTATAGCTGTGATGTAAATTCAAATGAAGAGTAAATTGAAGGTGATGCTATCCAAGTGTAATTGAAAAATCTTACAGATTTAATATAAAATTGCTGCAAGGATGCTTCTTACCAGCTAATGTGAAATAGCAAGGTGGTTGTTTCTTCTTTTTCCTGCTATGGGGAAAAGATATATCACCTTGTGATGCTGTGCCAAGAAGGACTCGAGTGTGTTAATCCCAGACATAGAGTCCTCTAGCTGAGATGGAGGAAAGTGTAAGGTGCTGAGGACCCTGCTGTGTCCCCTTTGCACACAAAGCCAGCTATATTCTAGGGGGAAATGAGCAGGACTTTTGGTGTTGGCTAATGAAGATGGTCTTACCTGTGTAACAAAAGTGTTTCAGAGGCAAGGGCTAAAATGTGATCAATAACTGATTTACCTGAAAGTTCAGTGACTGTTGCTTTGTCTGCACCTGGGCTTTAATGAGATTTTAGTTCAAGTGCTACCTTGTCTTCTCTGATTAAAGATAAAAACTAAATATACCAAGAGTACTTCAAGCAAGATGCTACTTTGTTTGACACAGACTTTTCCCATCCCACACCCCCACATCTCTCCCCATCCTTTAAATAGGAAAGGACATCAGAGACCTTGGAGTAACAGAAATTTGCTCATCAATGTTCCCGAGGTAATTTATACCAGCCTAAGCAAGGGGTACGAGAAGGTTGGGCACAGCTGGGGATTAGCTGGCTCTGGGTGCCCTCTAGGGTCAATCCCTTTCTGTCATGCCCTTGTCTTCTTTTCAAGAGAATTCTTAGTTTTGCTGAATGTGATACATTTTGCTACAGGGAGCGCTTGGAAAAATGTGCTGGCTATGTGATGACCTGGTATCATCTGGATTGAATATGATTTTCATGTTGGATTTAGTGCAGGGCATCCCTCCTGACAGATTTTGTCACTGTCAGATTCAACACTGGTGCACCATGTTATCTCTAGATGGTTTCAGCTACATACTGTGCCTGCTTATCATCTGCAAAGTTTTATCTGTTTTTCTGGCCTACTGCTTTACAAAAATGCCCCTTTTCTCTTTTTGCACTCCCAGGGCCATCAAAAAAGTATGGTGCAAGAGGATGTAACTCTTAATACAAAATTTTGCTCATGTACAAACCTCTTAAAATTTGCCTTCATCTTAGGACTGGACAATGTATGCTCAGTGTGAAATATTTTTTTAAGCACTCCAGGGTATATTGCTTGGAAAAGTGTAGATTTATTTCTCACCTCGAAATATTATGGATCTACCATCTAAAAGAAGGGAATTTGTATATGTGAGTTGCTGGAAGTATTTTGTGCCTGTTGGGCTTGCTGTGTAATTGTTATTAATTGAAATATAATAACTGGTACTTCTTAAACTCTGAGGTACTGAGCAAGAACACATTTTTGTTTTCTCCTGAAAGTTGGCAATATGTAAAAATCCTCTTAGAGAAGAAAACATGATAATTCATGTGCAAGAACATGAATTATGCAGCTATTGGAGCCTGTGTGTCCACATTCTTGGGTGTCCAGGGAGAGATGCAAAACACTAAGTCTGTAAGGTAGATTGGTATCAGCTGTTTCTGTGAATTCCACCTTGTGGGATTGCTGGACATGCTCGTTCAGACCAGGATGAGAAGAAATGCAAAGGTAATGTGTGTTAAAGCAGAGCATGGACACACAAGCAGGGTGGGATACCCAGGAGCTCCCAGTGTCATCCCAGGGGAAAGTTGCCAGTGTTCATGATAGACCTGCTGCTAACTGATGGTCCTGGGAGATGTTGGGATGTCACCAGCAGGATGAATAAGTGCTCTTTCTCTCCCAGGTTTTGGAGTTTTCATCATTTCAGGATGGGTTTGTGAGTGTCTCACACAATCACAGTGACTACCTGGTCAGATTAAATTTTTTAAAATTAGATGCATCAAGTCTGTTTTGCTATTTGCTTTGTGAGTCAATTGGAAGTGCATTTGCCAAGTTCTTTGTGCATGCAATGGTCAGAGCAAACCTGTGGAGCCACTTTTGCTGCAGTATCAGTGAGCCACTCTTTCCCAGGCAGCAGCCCTGGCCCTCATGCCCAGCCCAGCCTGAGGCCCTCCCGATACCCTTACACAGCTGATGCAGAAAGCAAACACTTTCCTTTTGGCGTGCCCTGGAATTGAATGTAAATTAAATCAAACACCTGGGGACAGCAGTGCTATAAAATCAGGGTTGCTAAATAATGACAGCAACTGAATGTGAGGGTGTAGGGAAAAGGGAAGCTTGGAGGCTAATAGGAATTTAAAGAAAGATCACTGTGCTACCTGTCTGTGCTGTGGGACTCTAAGAACATGAAGCTGAGGTTTTCGTGTCACCTCTCAATGTTTGAACATTTCATACGTTGCTTTCCTGTGGAACTAAGTGCCCAGCACCTTAGGAAAGGACTGAGGGACCCACTGGGGAGGGCTGGCAGGAGGAGACGATCCCTGGCCTGAGGTGTGCTCTCCACTACAAAGCTGTGGGGGAGGGAACAGCTCTCCTGCCCGGAGTGCACAACACTGCGCTCTGCCAGGTGCTGTGTCCCATTTCTTCACACTACATCTCACTGTGTGGGGTCTCAGCTCGCTGTCACTGGAGGGAAAGCTACTCATGAAGAGAAAAATGTTCCTTTTCTAGTACTTTCCAGTGAAATAGAGCATGGATGCAAGATTCTTAATTTGATGGCATATAATGGGAAATTTGCTGCTTTTCTCCTTCCAGAAGTCTCTCCTCAGAAGAGGAACTATGCCATCTTGCTAGACTGTAAAGTACTGCGCACAGTAATGGCATTTAAATAGTAATTACTGCAGCTGGAGAGTGTGTGGGAGTATGAAAGGAGCCTAGCTGATCTAATGTTTTAATGCTATTAATTGCATGGCCTTCTGTGAGAGAGGGAGGCCAAGATTTTAGTAATTGCTTTAGGTCAGGTCTAATCAACAATTTTCACTAACATTCTTTAATGAGAGCTGTCAAAACGGTACCATGAATGTAAGGAATTCTCTGTGAATGTCACAACATTGCAAAATAAAGCTGCTAAATACTCTGGAAACAAGTATGCTATGGTCAGAGTCTGGCAGGATTTGAAATCTAGACAACTCATCCTTGGTGTTTGTTTGACAAAGATGGACCCTTCCCATGGGCTGTGAGTCAGATCAGCTCAGTGACCAAGGCAGGGAGAGGGCGAGTGATTGCTCTGGGCTGCCCAGCTGGATGAAGCTGTGAGCCAGCTGGAGAGATTGGGCCTCTGTCTGGCCATGCTGGCAGCCAAGTCCAAAAGAAAGCGGAGTCCTCATGCTTCTCTGCCAGCAGGAGCCTGTAGTAGCCACATCCTGTTTTCCATAGCAGCACAGTGATGCATTCTGACACTTCTAGCCACCAGTTGCGGACACAAGGTGGGAGGCAGTCTGTCTGGTGCTGTGGCTGGTACCTGGTTCACACTGACACTTCCTTGTCTCAGGGCTGGTGCACCAAGCTGAATGCTGGCCTTGGCCCACTGGAGTCAGCCCTGGAAGGAGGGGAGCCAAACCCAAAACCTGTGAATGGAGCAAGCATTGGGTCCCAACCCCAAGGCCGACTTCAGCCCACACACATAGGAGATGAGGCTGTAAAACAGGAACAGTTCACACAGAACAGAAAAGACCAAATGATGGGTTGGGCTTGACCCCTCCCTGAGCATGAAAAGTTTGAGAACCCTGCCAGTGGCTCCCCAGCAGGGTGTGCCACCCTGTGTCACATCTCAGCCTCCAGGTGACATGCTCCTCTGGGAGCACTTCTTGTATCTGAGTGGGAAGATTTGTCAGGAAGAAGCCATTGCCAAGCTTCTTGGCCCAACATGGAACCCAGAAAGGGAAATGTCAGCGTGGGCATGTGTGATGCTACAGAGGTTTGCAGCAGGTCCAACCCACCCTACCCCAAACATCGCAGTTCAGCTTGTGCGGTTTTCCAAGTCCAGTGCCACAAGCTTTCCTAGTGTCTGCTCTTGTGTTTAAGCACGATTCAACCACGTTGATGCCCTGTCCCTGGAAGTGGTGTGTCTCAGCTCTCTGATGGGTCTTTTGGACTGTGTCATGGAAAACCTCACTGCAAGCAGCTGGGAAACAAAGGCCTGTCAGTATCTTGAAGCACTTGCCTATGGATTAATGCTCCCTGAAACACCTCCTCCGTATGGGCTATTTCTGCCAGGTCTCCACGGTGCTGGGATGGTCTGACAGGAAACTGTTAGAAAATGGGAAAGCAGCAAGGTCCCAGCGGTAGAAATGAGACAGCTGCTTCTTCTGCTGGGCAGACAGCTCGCTGAACATCTGCTCTGACAACCACCTGTAGGTCCACTGCACCTGGCTGTCGGTGAGCTCAGGGAGGAGGCTGCCCACAGGCAGCCCAGCCCGGCGCAGCAGGTGGCCCAGCTCCTGCCTGAGGAAGCCAAACATCACCACGTAGTCATACTGGATGAGGCAGGGCCGGCACAGGCTGACCAGTGGTTTCCAAGCCACGCTGCTGTTGTGCATCCCACTGTCTAGCACTTCCTGGATGAAGCTGCTGAAGGACGGGCTGATGCCCATGCCTTGCAGGAATGTGGCAATCAGCCTGTGGAAGGGGTCCCTGACAAACAGCACCTTGGTGTAAGACCCCAGCATGGCCTTTATCTCCGTCTGGTTGAACTCGCTCAGCCGTGTCTCCTTAGTGTGCAGCCGGTGGTAGGGGAGCAGCACTGGCAGTGTCACATTTTCCTCCTCTAGCTTCTCCAAAAGCTGATGCCATTCCTCCACCCCTGCTGATGGCACTTGGCAGTAGAGGAGGTCCAGCTTGGTGTTCACCCTGAGACTCGGGAGCAGGGAGGCTCTCATTTCCCGGTTGCTTGGCAGTGTGCTGACTTTGCCTGCTTGGCTGCAGAAAGCTCTCAGTCTCCTCTTCCTGAGCTGCTGGACGTGAAGAAAGGTGTCCAGTGTCAAAGTGAAGCCATCCTCTGCCTTGGGAGCCAGGTCACCTGGGAAACAGCATTTGGAGATGGGGGTAAGGAAAGAACACAGTGCCCCGAGTCAGACCCCAGGCACACAGTGCTGTTGCAGGCTCGTCTGCAGTTATTCACTGTGGAAGGGATTCAGCGTGGACAAAATGGATGGGAGAGAGGAGGCCAGCTCTATCTAGCAAAGAACTTGGCTTTGCTGGGAAATGGGTTTCTGTCCCCATGAACATGTGAGATTATGGACACCCAGACACCCCTTTCCCCAAATCACCATGCCTGAGAACTGATCTAAACGAGATTTATTCCACAGGTCCAGTTCTCTGCTAAATCATAATTTTTGCTTTTAACCCCTTGCTTGCAGCTGAACATCACAGAGGTGAGTTTACCGAAGAATCAAAAATATTTTGAGAGACCAGACAGTAGTAATTTGGTTTGTAGCTACAAATACATGATGTCCTGCAAACCCTTTTGCATCTGTTAACATCAGCTACCAAGTATATGTTTGTAAGGGATTATTCTTAATGGCTCAGGTGATTTAGGGACCCAAATGACATCATTTCTTGCATCACTCCCATATGTAAATTTTTTCTCTTGCAGATAAAAAGGCAAAAGCAAATAAAAAGCAAAGATAAGTGAGATGACAACAAAGCAAATATAAAAGGCAAAAGCAAATACAAAGACTCTATGAGAGTGAGTTTAATTTCTCAAATTTCAGCTTTGCTTTTTTTTGTCTTCTTAGTTTTGATGTGAAAAGGCCAGAGTGGGTTTGAATGTAGAAGATTAATGCCTGCCTTGTTGGTTTATTTTCTTTAGCAGCAGCACATCTGCCTCATCTGGTCAGTGCAGGCATCTGGCAGCCCTGGGGAGACTGATGGTTTGTTCTGTGTCCTCAGGAAGTTAAATATTTGGGGAGGCTCTTGTACAGAGCAGCACAGTGAAAAGCAGAGAAGCACAGTTAAAATTAGGCAAAGGACATCAGGAACACAGGAAGAAACACAGTGGTTCCTGAAGCTATCCCGAGCTGCTCTTAGACTCACTCAGTCCCAGAATGACAATGTCTGTAACATATAGTGACGACTTTGCCCTGGAGCGATGAGAACTGGAAGGAAGGATGCATTTTTTAGGCAAGAAAAGCAATAATCACCAATGCCCCTGCTCCCTCTTGCGTTCCCGACAGCATTTCACAACAAAACAACAAAAGTTTCCTTAACAAAAGTTTTGGTAGCTCCCTCCAGCAGCTTGACACCCGTTTTCCCCACCACACCTGAAATCAATGACCCCACTAAGAACACAAAGCTGCTGGCCCCCACAGCAAGGGCTTTCTCCACAAGCACCAAGGGCGTTGTCCGTGCCGTCGGCACTTGCCCAGCCGGGCGCTCTGTCAGAAGCCGCAGGGCAGCTCGCGGGCCGCGGCCGCCCTGCCGCAGCGCCGCGGGGCCGGGCCTTACCTGCGCGGCCGCGGGCCGGGCCCGGCAGCAGCAGCCGCCAGCTGAGGAGGGCGGCGGCGGCCAGGGCGGCCGAGAGGCCGAGGCGGGGAAGGAAGCGCATTTCTGGGGTGTGCTGGGTGCCGGGCGCTGCTGAGGGACGGGAGCTGGGGAGCTCCTGTTTGTTCAAACACACCCAGCCGGAGCTGGGTTAAAGTACTGTTTGGGCAGCAGGGAAGCGGCCTGAGGCACAGCAGGTGCCGCCCGCCCGCCCGCCTCCACCGCGTGGGATTTGGGGGCAGAATCTGCCTTTTTATTCGGTCTGTGCCATGCCAGCTGACAGCGCTGTGAGGGACAGGCCCTGCATCCCCGCTTCCCTGCAGGCAAAGATGTCCCGGGCCCCTGACGCTCCCTACTCTGCCGCTTTCGACCCCGAGGGAGGGAGGAATACTCGGGAGCCGTGGAGCAGCCGGGACTAGGACTGGGAATGGCGCTGAGGAGGCAAGGGCTGGGCCACGGCTCCTGCCTCGGTGGTGCTGGGGCGTCTTTTTAGCTACCAGCGGTGGCAGGGGAGGTGGCAGGCCACAGCCAGCGTCGTGGCAGGTCTGGAAGTGCTGAACTGCTGTTTGTGTCCTTCTGCTGTTTACACCGAGCAATGCAGTGGCCTCATGACACAAAAAAAGGGGTGAGCTGCCATGCAGGCAGACAGACGCGCTGCTGCTTCCTTTCTCCAAGCAACCCCGTGGGATGGAAAGCCCCCGTCAGGCGTCCTTGAGGGCTGTGCCACCGGCGGATTTACTCGCCTCCGGACCAGCGTGGCTTCCCAGCAGAGGGTGCTCTGAGCCCGAGGAAGCCCGGCCCGGCCCGGCCCCGCCCGCCGCTGGGGGAGGCGCGGGGCCCGGGCTGTGCCCGCCCTGCCCCACTGCGGCTGAGCGGATCGACTTCGCAGGTTTGTGCCTTTTAAAAGCCTTTCTACAGCGAGGAAATGTTTCCTCTAGGTCTTGTGGGCAGACACTGCTGCAGGTGTCCCTGCAACCTGTCCCCCAAATCTGGGAGAATCCCGGTACAGCCAGAGCTGGGAATGTTCGGTGATGGTGTGAATGGCCATAATTTGCTCATACGATTAAGCAGGGACTGTCCCAGCCACAACCCCAGCGAGCCGAAACGCAGCTGTAACGGGCAGGGAGAAATGCAGCTGATTTTTATTTTACAATCATGAAGTGAAAGCAAAGGGACATTCTCTAAGGGGCAGAAGGAAATAGTGGAAAACCCCCTTTGCTTTGCATTGCAAGGAAACTGAACTTCACAAGTTACATCAGGGTTTAATTTCTCCTTGTAACTTGTATCTGCCATTTAAATGGCTATTTAATTTTTTTTTTTTTTTTTTTTTTTGTTCCTTGGGATTTTTTTTTTTTAATGCTGAGAAGTTTTATTGAGTGTCTGTAGACACTTACAGAAACTCACTGCTGGGCTTCTCCTATTTGCCTTCCATTCACCACTTAGCAACAGCCAGCAAGGTTGAGACTGCAGTTCTTGAACTGAAAAGCTTCCTGCTATATGCTTGTAGGGAGCCGGCAGCCTTTTTTGGGCACAGATGCTGAGTCAGGTGTGGAAATGCATTCATATCCTACTATTTAATGCAATTGCACAAGGGAATTAGTTGGGGAGTTCACATGAAGCTTCCCGTAATTTAGGAAAACCCTCAATGCCATGAATGTGAGAAAAAGCAATTTCTTTTTCTTTACACCAGTAGTAGGATTGCCTGAATAAGGATTTCCAGATTTTTTCCCACCAGTATCTTGAATAACATTGGGCTCCCTTTTTCTCCTCAGAGGACGCAAACCCTTTGGAGATATAGGTTAACAAACATCCTCCTCTTCAGCCTTCCCGCATTCCTCCCACTTCCAAATTTTCCAAAGTATTGTGTTGTGTGACCATGACCCATGGGCACTGATGTGAGGGTCCCCCCCTTGTTCCTCCTCACGCCTGCCTTGTGGGAATGTGAACTTTGCGAAATGATGGCAAACACTGCCTCGTTTGGCAAGGGATGTTTTTACATTGTGAGGAAAGGAAGAGCAGAGAGGAAACCTTCTTATCCCTCTTCTTGTTTGGAAACTTGCATATGACATCTGTGTTTTGCAAGCAAATTTGGGCCCAAATTTGCTCAGCAGAAATGTGGGAGCAGTTGGAGGAAGAACAGAGTTCCCTTCTCCCAAAGCATCATGTAATGTGGAAAGTCTCTGGTCTTTGGGAAGGATGGTCCTGAGAGCAGGGCTGCCAGGCTTCTGGCTGGGAATACATTGCACTGAGTGGATGAGGATTCCTTGAAATCAACCCAAAAAGTCAGGGGTGGGAGTGGGTATTTGTGAATAAACTGGGAGTTCAGTGGCAAGTGGCCTCTTTTCCATCATATCTCTGGGTTCCCAGAGCTCCTCTCTGTGCCTGTGGAGAACCTTGGCTGCCCAGCTTGCTTTGAGGGTAGGGCACACACTCCATCACCCACCCACAGGGCTATCTTACTCTCAGAGATGAGGTTTAGCACTTCAGTTCATGAGCTGGAGCCTGTGTGTAAGCAGCAGCTCCTTCAGTCTTACGGTCATTTCCAAATTGGGCCAGCTCAGCTGCTTCCTGGTGGGATTTGGGATTTTCTTCACTGTAGCTCCTGCCAGATGCGGGTGAGCCAATCTGCCCAGCACACTGAGTCCATCTCTGTCTCCTCCAGTGCTTGCATTCAGCTCTGCCGCTGTTAGCAGTGGATTTGGAAAGGGGACATTTGTCCTTGTGCATTGGACAGGGAGACCAGGCTGGCTTTGGGCATTGGACAGGGAGAAGCCAATGGCCCCAGGGACTGTCCCACACAGCAGCATCCTGGGACTGAGCAGCACTGGACCAGAAATAGTTAGGCAATGCGGAAAGGAAGGGAAAGCAAGTTCCCATTGCACCCAAGGAGTGGAGCAGGTAGGACAATGTTTGGAGTGGTTGTACAACTCTGGCACTTCCTGTTTTCCTGCAGGCAGGAGCTGTGATTGTCACTTCTTATTCAGCTCCTCATCCTGGGAGGAAGACAGCATCAGGCTGTCCAGGGGCAGCAGGATGTTTATGTGGCAGGCTGAGTCAAGGTGCTGCTTTTAATACACCCCAGAGCAGAGTCATTGGGGGAAATGTACATTTTAGATTTCTTTTTTGTTTTAAGGCTCATGAACATCCGAAGTGCTTTGCAATTGCCATCGAGCTGTGTGGCCGAATGCCAGCTGAGTGTCATTGTTTTCTAAGGCTATTACACAAGGATTTTACAGAGTGCCATGAACTACTGGTAATTTAGGTAGGATTTGTCTAATTAGTGATGCTACATTGAGAGGCTTTGCTTAATTACTCCATAAGCTGTCAAACTTTGCATTGTCTCAGCCAGGCCCACATCAACCAGAGCACCTAACAGTGGTGGGGAGAGGATGAGGCAGCCATGCAGCCTCTGCCATGTACCCATCCAGAGGAGCCTTCTCTCCCTGCTTTATTAAGGATAATGGCATTTCCCTGAAAGGGAGAACCAAGGGACTCAATGAGACTCAACATTTAAAAAAATATGGGTTTTTCAGCCATTATCTCTCTGCAGTAGCAGATAGGAATCCCATGGGAAAAAATAGCCTGTGTCTGGATCTATGTATGCAGGGGAAGAATGTTCATGGGACTAGTGGCCATGACATCCATCCCATCACCTGTCATGAGACCAGCAGCCATCCATCCCATTGCTTCCATCCCATCACCTGCCATGAGACCAGCAGCCATCCATCCCATTGCTTCCATCCCATCACCTGCCATGAGACCAGCAGCCATCCATCCCATTGCCTCCATCCCATCACCTGACATGGGACTAGCAGCCATTGCCTCCATCCCAGCATCTCCTCATGGAGCTTTGTGGTGCCACCTGAACAGCACAGTTTCTTTTACTACTACCATCTGTTTTTCCAGCCAGATCTCAGCCTTGCTTTGTGTCCCAAGCTCCTTCTGGCCTTCCTCTCTCTTCAGCACTGCATGGGAAAAACCCAAAGTGCTCCCAGACAAACCAGACAGTGCCCATGCATGTGTGGTAATTTGGAAAATCTAGTCCTTTAGCTTTTCTTTCTCACTTGTTTTTTAATGTGAATTTTATTTCATGCAAAGAGCTCTGCTCTTTGGACTGTTCTTCCCTTTGGGACCTGAGTAAGAGAGGGATCCTGAAAAAGCCCTCAGGAGCCACTTGTCCACCCCGCCAACATGGGGACAAAGCCTTTGCTTGGCCCCCAGCTTCACAGAGGTGGGAGAGTTTTTACTTGGGTGGCCACAGCAGCATTGCTGGGGGCAGCACAGAGGAGATTGGGGTCTGAAACATCTCAAAATCTCCTGAAAAAGAGCTGCTGATGGTGAAAAACATGATGGTGGGAAGAAAACCTCTGTTGTCATCACTCACTGGAACCAGACTTTGATCTCCTGCTGCAGTCCCTGATGGGAAGGGCAGGCGTGGGCTGGGAGGAGATGGGCAAAGGAAGAAGGGATCTCTTGGGATTTGGAGTTGTGTCTCCCATGGGTCCTCTTTTCCTGAGCCACAACTCTCTCACTGCAAAATGGTTTCCCCAGGCTTCATACCCCATGCCTGCCCTGGTTTTTTGAAGAGAGAAGCACTTTTGCTTGGTTTACAGTAGCATTTTCCCCTTTTTGTGTCTCATTTTTTCGTGCTGCTGCCTGATCAGGTGAGGAAAGTTCTCACCCATGGGGGAATGGGTTCTCAGGCAGCTTTTGACCTGGGGACTGGCTCTTGCTGATGCTGCTGAAAGCTGAACTTGTCTGAGAGTGCACCCAGACATCTGCCCACTGTTCCTGGCCTCTCCCAAGGGAGTGCTGCCCCGTGACACTGCAGGCTATCACGTTTTCTTGGTTGCTGGTTGTTTCCATTATTCATACAGCAACTCTTTAAATATTCAGAGATCTCTTGACTGGTTTTTCAGTGGCTTGTGGAGGAGGAGGTGGTGGCATGGCTCGCTGGGGCCACCTCCACACCTGGTTTAGTAGGATGCTATTTCTGATGAGCGATGTTTTCGGGAACTCTGGAGCCTACAGCCCTGACTCCAGACCAGAAGTGGCAGGGGGAAAAGGATTTAAGGTCTGTTTGTTTTACTTTTTTCTACAGACAATAAGCCAGCAAATACACCCAGATTGTTTATATTTGGATAAGGCTGCTCGTGTCCTGTGAAAGGAAAATGACACATCTACTACTTCTCCTGGGGAGAGATGGTGTGGGACAAATGTACTCCTGGTGTGGCTGCCAGAAGCCTCTTTATGCTACTGCTGGGATGTGTGGGATGGCGTTGGCACTGTGGTCCAGATGGGGAGAGCATGGCAAGGGCACAAATGCCTGGTTTTTCTCTGTTGGTGGCATTAGTTTGGGGCCAGATGCACAGGATGGGCAGAGCTTGGTCCCCAGTGCTAGCCCCACATTGCTGCCTCCTTCTCTCCCACTGGGATGTGGGGCTGTGGACACTGGCAGGTAGCCTCATCAGACTTCCCATCCAACAAGTTGTTTTTGGAGTCTGTGGCATGTGAACCACAAACTGAAATTCTGCTTTCCTGTGTTTTTCCCAGAAGCTCAGCCCCTGCTAGCATGACACTGCATGGGGGAAAGACACAAGGCATGGAGGTCTGGCTGCAGGGCTTTGGGCTGGCTCTGCTCAGCTCCCACCACCCCTAACCAGGACATCAGGTGCCTGACCCCCCCAGGGACACCCAACTGGTCGTGCCTGTGTCCCCCTGTCTGTTCTGGCTCTCTCACACCTTCCTGCAGTGAATGGCATTTAGCTGCAAACAGGATTGACAGCAACTCCTGGACGGAGCCAGTGAGGATCAGTGTGCAGCCCCATCCTGGGACTGGCAGAGCCCCCTGCCTCAACACGAGCCTTGTCTGAGCACAAATGAGCACAGGATTCATTTGGGGTACACCACACACAGCGTCCCCCTTGTCCTGAGGTCAGGTCTTATGGATTTTGGGGCCTTTTGCCATTGTCCAGCTGCATGGAGCTGAGGGATGCTCTGCCCTTATCTCCTCTATTCCAACCCTCTCCTGCAAACCTCAGGCATGCCTGAGGTGTTTTCACAGGAGCTAAGCAGTCCATCATGGCAAGTCACAACATGAAGGTTCCAAAAACTACCCCAAAGGAGTTTTCTCTTTTTTTTTTTCCTAATTTGTTAAATCACTCACTTGCAGAAAGCACCACCTGCTTGTCCCATAGGGAGAGGTCAGGCAGTGGGAAGAACAAGTGAACTCAAGGCACTACGGTCATGCAACAGGCCAGGCCAAGTCAGGGAAGAGGAATTTTCTTGGCTCACAGAGGCTTGGCAGCTCCTGGGATGGCTCTGCTGGCCTCACCCTGGGCAGGTGCTGTGAGAAAGTGCCAGGAACTCACAGCTTCACTGCAGTCTGTAACTCCAGCTGGGTCCAACGCTCCCTTTCTTGATGTCAAAATTGGTTAGATTTTTTTTTTTTTCGTTTCCTCAGGGTTATTTTTTACCTAAAAGTGAAGAAAAGAGAAACTTCTCTTCCTATTGTTTTTTTCCCCCAGAGCTTTTGGAAGAAGAGGGGAAGTTGCTTTCCTCCTTCATTCGAAGTTGGTAAATGCAGCCCAAACTTGCCTCCTTTTCCTCCAGTAAATCTTGCCTGTCTGTAAATTGGGAATTTCTGCATTTATTTTCATTCTGTGGAAGTAACCAGTCCCCAGTCTCTCCTCTCTGATGATTGTCTCCCCATGTATGCTGAGGTTCATTTGATTTAAATATTTCCAAACAGGCTGGAGACAAAAGAAGCAGCTTCTTGTCACCTGCAGCACCGCATTTCTGCAGAATAAAAACATGATGTAAATGAATGAAAAGGCCTGGTAACACTGAAAAACCACTCAAGAAGAAAAAAATTGCAAATGAGGAAATCGCCATCATTTCACACATGGCCACAATTAAAGAAGCAGCAGATCTGGGAGTAGAGGCAGTTCTGGTCTGAAAAAGCCCAAAGGATTTCAGCTCTGCTTCCTTGTCCAGGGCTTAAAATGCAGCAGCTGTTAAAAGTCATGCTCTGGTGCTCCACCTGCCCCGAGTGCTGAATTCAAAAGCAGGCAATGAAACCCTGGGCTGACAGGCCAGGAAAGCCATGAAATGGAAAACCAGAGACCTCTGTGCCTGAAGGAAAGAGCCAGGAGGGGTGAACACCTCTTTCACCCCAGCAGTCTTCTGACTCTATGAGCCTTCATCTTCCCCTACACCTATTTCCTGTGAATGCAATGTGTGGGAACAAATTACATTTTGGGAGGTCTTTGGAAACAGATTTCAGATGCACTGTTGCTAACTCTTACCTAAGACCTGCCAGCAGGTTTTGCCTTTGGGAGCTTCTAACCCCAGCTGGTTGCTGCACCCAGGTTGAGCATCCTCAGATCATTCTGCTGATGGAGATGAAGAAGGAGATAAAGATGAATGATGGAGGGGTGGCTCCCTTGGGTAAAACACCCCTCAGGCAGGCACCCACTGCTTGCTTCAGCCTCTGAGGGAGGGCAAGCTGGCAGGGAAGAGGTGGGAAGGTTCTGTACAATCTATGCCATGTGGATGGGACCCTTAGGGACATGGCTTAGTGGTGGCCTTGGCAGGGGCAAATTAATTGTTGGACTTGATGATCTTAGAGGTCTTTTTCAACATAGATGATTCAACAATACTTCCACCAGCTGCTGAATGCTGGGATCAGTGTGGGAGTGATGCCCCAGCCCATGGGGTTTAACTGGAGCAGAGCACTGAAATGCCCCTGAGACCTGGCTCTGAGGCTTTTTTTGGAGTCTTGGCTGGTGGTTTGGTGTTGCTCCAGCACATTCCCACTCTCTTACTGCATCTCCAGCAGCCCCTTTGCAGAAGACCATGCTGGTGTCCCCAGAGAGCTGCCAGTGCCAGCTGCCTCTATAAATACCCCTGGTATAAATTCAGAGAGCTCCATCCCTGGCAGACTCAGTGCTACCTCTGATCACGGTGTTGTGGGGTGCCAGGCTGGATATTCACAGGCTGTCAGAAGAGAAACAGCTCTTAATGCCTTGTTAGAAAGCTTACATTTCCCTTTTCCATTGATTAATAAAAGTGATGCTGTAGTGGTTCTCTGGTACTTCAATATTTCCATTCCCTTGGTCTTATAAAAGTCAAATATTTCAACTTTTGTACCAGGACAAATCATTTTTAGAAAGCTATCTAAGGCCTGTGTGCACGCTGAAGTGCTGCAGCTCCATGGCAGTGAGCCTGGGAGCTGGGCTGAGATGCCCATGTGTGGGTCAGACCTGTGGGTGCACTTTCCCTGTTTCATGGAGGAGTCAGCATGAAGCTTCTCATGGTTGCAGAACACATGGCAGACAGCTCTTGCCCCTTGCCCTGGCCAATAGCAGCAATGCTATTTCTCAGGCTGACCTAAAGGGATATTTCTTTACTGGGCTGTCCTTGCCCAGACTGATTTTCTGAATCTTTTCACATGGTGAGGTCCCCTGGGAACAGCCCCCATTGGATCCAAACCCATGAGAGGAGGAGGGAAGCCTCTCCGGCCTGTGCCTCTCTGACAGCTCCCTGCAACCTTAAAGGGTGTCTTGGGGATGGGCTGCAGCCAGAGCTGCTTTCAGTCCTGACTGCCACATTTTTGACATCTACTGCCCTGCTGAGAGAATCAAGATTTATTCTTAAAAGGAAAAAAACATGCACTTTTCTTCTTTGCAAGGAAAACTCTCACTCCCTTTTGCTCGCTTGCCAACAGGAATGGCTTGCTGGGGGTTGAGGGAAATTTCTGCTCAGCGCCAGGCAAATGCATGAATTCCTTTCCATGTTCCTCTTGGCACATCTCCTTTTAGCACTTGAGGACTTTTTCCCTGGTCACAGAGAAAAGCAGCAAGGAGAAAATAAGAACCGGTGGGCAGCAGAGCCCTTGACAGTGCTCTTGCTTTCCTAGTGACCCTGGTGGCTTTGGAATAAGTTTTTGGTGTGTGAGTATCCCCCCAGGGCAGACACAGCTGAGAAGAGTGATGCCTTTGCACTACAGGAGACTGGCAGTTCCTGGCACTGGGGCTCCAAACAGCCTGTCCTGACATCACCACGTTCCCATCTGCTGTGGTACAGGTGGGGAGCAGCCCCTTGAGGCAGGTCCACATGTGCTGCTCCTCCCTGCAGCTCCAGGGGCTGTTGGGGAGCGTGGGTGTGCTGGGGAATGTGGGAGCTGTGTCATGGGGGAGTGGGAAGGGTGGGAGGAATGACTGTTCCATGCTTATATTTATCTCCCGGTTGATGACCAAGCTCACAAAGCAGGATACGCCTTCCCAGAGCCCGGCAAACTGACAAAAATCTACCTGGGAAGGATGCAAACCCAAACCCCCCCCTACTAAAAATATGCAGGCAAATAGAGATTTTCCAAAACAGAGTTCTGGAATGCTAAACTTGGTGGTGATTCATCGAAGGAGGGGGGCACAGCTGCTTTATTTTTTTCCCTGAAGGCGAGCAGGAACAATGTAAAGACTGAATGTTATCCAAGCTACCCCCTCAGCTGGGCTGCTGCTGTGCTTTGAAGCACCCATCCATAACCCCCTAGGCACCGGCTTCCCAAGAAGGCAGACCTGCCACAAAAACAGGAATCCCTTATCGGGCAGCAGGAAATCCTATTTTTACATGAAGTTCAGAATAAAAATAAAAGGGAAATATATGCTCTGTGGGTGCAGGCTAAAATTAAACCTAGAGCTTCTCCTCTGATGGCTGGCTCCTGCCGCTCCCTGGATTGAGAATCTGATGGTGAACAAGAAGGATTCCTGCTCCAGGATCCAGCAGGACCCTGGCTGCTCTCAGTGGATCTGCTCTGCTGTGGGGCTTTTCTCCTCTTAGTGACCTCTATGAGTGGGGCTTAAATGAATCACTCACCTTGGATCAGTGCTGTTGCCAAGGCCTGTGCCCTGGGCAAGGAGGAAGAGGTTCCTTTGCCTCTTCATGTGGTTCCTTAACATTTCTGAGCCAAACCTTCAGTTTCTGACTGTAAGCTTCACTACCCTATGCCCAGCCTAGGCCTTTCTCTGACCAAAATTTCTGCATCCAGGTGGTACCACAAGATGTACTGATGCACCATGAGGGTCTGTCTTGACCAAGTTTTCAGTTTTGGGTCTGCTCCCCCACAGGGAGCACATCTGGTCTGGATTTGAGCATTGCTTTACAAAGTTCTCTGGGATCTGTAGTAATGAAACAAACCCTAAGCCACAATCCCCAAATCTCTTCCTTTCCTGCAGTCCAACACTGAAGAGTGACTGCCAAAAATAGCACTGTGGCTGTGTGTTCTCATTACCACTGTGATTTGTATAACAAATGCAGCCCATTTGTAGCCACGCTTTTGTTCTTCGACATCTCTGGCCTTTGCCAGCTGAAGCCACACTCAGGGCTTTCCTCTGGGCTGCACCAGCTTCACCAGCTGTGGCACAGGGTGGCACTGAGACAAATCCCACAGGGACTGTGAAGGTGGTGGCCCTGATGGCACTTGGACAGCATTTCTGTAAGGCAGCTCTTTCAGAGATTCCTGTGTTAGACCTCGAACTAAAAGGCTTTGCTTGGCTTCTAAAGAGAATTAAACTGGATCCAGAAAAGTCACTGGGTAAAATGCATCATGAGGTACAGACCTCTTGGCTGACCACACTGACCTTTTGTGTGTGTGTGTGTGTGTGTGTGTGTGTGTGTGTGTGTGTGTGTGTGTGTGTGTGTGTGTGTGTGTATGTGGTATATGTGTGTGTGTGTTCAACCTACCTCTTGTCTACTTTCTTTTCTGCAACAAAGGTTCATTCTAAACCTTTGGCTACAAAATATATTGTAAAAGGTTGTTTGCTTGGACTAAGTATTTGAGGGAATCTTCAACCTACACCAGAAAAGCAAATCCCAGTAAATACTGAGCAGAGCAGCCCGAGTTAGACAGACAGCTGCAGGTGCTTTAGCAGGGTGTTGGCTTGTCAGGTGCAAAGGAATTTGAGAGCAGAATTTCTTTCACCTGAACTGGTCTCTGCCTAATAAGTGAAATTACAAGAAGGTTTGAAAGAGTGGATAGAGCATGGTGGTGTTGGGTTGCTGCTGAGAGCCAGGCTGTTTAGGAGGCATGGTCCCTGGAGAACAGGTAGGAAAACTGGGGAAGAAGAAGGAGGATGAATGAAGAGGAAGTTTTTAGTGATGATTTTGGGTACTCTGGAGTATCTAGGGCTAGAGGGAGCTGCCTGGCTTGTCTTAGCTGCGGTCATTTTTATAAGATGGCTTTTTTGTTTTTGGAGAAGATAAAGTTGCAGCATTCACCACTGCTCCTGTTTGTGGCTGGCCTGGACAGTTGCATGTCTTGAAATTTAATGTTGTAGCGTTGTTTGCTTTTCTTCTCATGTGCTGAAAGGGGTTTATGTAGAGAAGCCTTCTCAGCCATGCTGGTTCATGTGGGCAAACAATTAAATTGTTTTGGGCAGCCCTGTGTGTGAATGAATGTATGTGGCTTGCATGCAGTGGGAAGTGAATGTCTGAAAACCCCCCAGAAATGCAGGTCTGTGGTCTCTGCTCCCTTGTGTAAGTGCTTCCCACTTCTGTTTACTGTAAGGTGAAGTGATGAAATTTGGCGTAAAGGAGAAGTGATGTGAAATGATGAGTCTGATTTGGAAAAAAACACTGGCTCTCTTCCTCCACAGGGTGTGATCTAGTTTGAACTTCACCATGTAAAATTAGCTTGCTTATTCTTAAAGGTTTTGTGCTGTAAAACATCACCTTGCTATTTTGCCCCTTCACAATCACTGTAAAAACTGTCCAGGCTGCTCCTGTTATGAAGAACTCTATAGGCTTCTAGCCTGGCCCTTGTCCTTCCTGGTGTTAGGGGCTACATAGAAGAGGACAAATAGAGCATTTAAAGTTATTTTTATTTAGTTTTCTGCAGTGGACTATATTTTCTGGCTGTTCCTCTTTCAATGAGAGGTGATTTTGGGGGATTAAATGTTAAAATCCTGTGTGGTACTGTGGCGGGGGATATCGGGTATCCACATTTGATATTGTGTCAAGCCTGTGCAATGCTTTTTCCCTTACCTCTGCAAAAGAGAGGTATGTGGAGCCAGTGAAAATAAAGGCATCTGTGAACAGAAAGGCGTTTGGGGACAGGTATGTGAGTGAATCCTCTGCCAAAACCCCTTGGATGAAAGGCTTCCTGAGTAAGGACAGCACTTAGAAGGAAGGGGTAAAGAGAGGTATTCCTTTATTTTATACAGTCCCAGATATTGAACTTATGGTCTGACCCCATAAATTGGGAAGAGCAGGTCCAAGAGGTGCCCTGAGGTGAGGAAAGGAGTGGGCTTCCCATGGAGGCCTCCAGGACCCCTGGGCTGCTGCAAACAATGGCTGATACCAACACAACACATCAGGAGAGCTCGCTGGGGACTTTGGAATTCCAGATGCAAACCTGTGTCACCTCATGTGACATGGGGCAGAGTGGCCCTAAGCAGAAAGAGCTGCCTATGTGGTCACTCTCCTCAGTGTGACAGGAGTCATGACACCACAGTAAGAGGGGTAAATGCAGAGTTTGTGTCCCTGAAGATTTTGGGGTATTTTTTTTTTTGCTTGTGACAGAAACTGAGTGTTACCAGAGAGCAAAATGCAGAACTTGAGAGGCAAGAGTGCAGGGCAGGACTAAATGTGGGCTCCAAGGCCAGCCCATCATCCTGAAGTGGGGAAGGACTCCATGTGCTCCTCTCACCTGCTTTCTCGGCCAGTGCACTTTAATTTCTTAAACCTGGTCCCCATTTCACATTCAGCAGAAAATAATAAATTTTGCAACAGAGCATGTTTAGGAGAGGAGGGGGGGAAAAAAAAAATTCTGTCGTTCCTTCCTTTCTGAGATGTTTTGAGAGTCAAATTTTTATCAGAGGGGAAAAAAACCCAACCCAAGACTCAAAACAGGAAACTCTTATCAGCTTGCCAGGAAGCTCTATTGCTTTGTGGAAGTGTTACCCTACGGTCATTGCTACTTTCAGTAGCTGTTTGTGAGTAATTTATGGCTTTAAGATGGGCGTCAATCTTCCATGCAAGCAGGGGAGAGGCCCTAAAGCTGGAAGGAGTAGTGGTAGGAATAGAGGGTGGAGGGGAAATACCAAGGAACAGGATTTGTATTATCTCACTACATATATTTACAATGATAAGATTTTCATTGTCTTCTATGGTAAATTATGATCCTGTTTTTGTTCTGTATTTGGATCAGGAAAAAGCAAACCCGTGTCTTCAAAAAATGCACAGGCTTAGTGTTTAGTGATTGTTATTCAGCAGAAGTAATCGAGGGACTTGGGATAATACGTAACTTCTTGGCAGGGGAATTTCTAAATTATTGCCTTATGGAGTTCTGTGTGCTTGAATTCTAAATGTGTGCAGAGGTGTCTTTGTGTAAATAATATAAAAATTTATCTAAAACCTGTCAGAAGGGGTTGTCTGGTTCTCTTCTGTGTCCCAGTTTGGTGTGCCCATCTCTAACACAGGGCACTTGTTCATGTCCAGAATAATTTCTTTAAAAACAGTGTTCCTGCAAAGTGTCTTTGGATTTAAAAATAGAGAAAGCAGTGTTAGGCAATGTATTAAGATCCATCTGAAAATTCTGTGTGTATGCATTTAATGCAGAGAGATCAGAAGCTCCTATCCCAAACCTGCCAGGTACTACTACCGACTTCTGGCTCTTGGCCTGGTGCTTATTTTTATTTTGCTTTTTGTGCCCGAGTGCGTCTATTCTAGTGCATTATAGATTGCTGTCACTCCTGTAGTCACCTGACACAATGGGGATCTTTCCACCAGAGGCATTTTGCATCCCCCAAGCTGTATGGAGCAGGCATGATGTGGAGAAGGAAGTGCAATGCTGCTGCCAGGTTATCATGTTTGTCACGTCGACTGCTGACTAAAGTGCATGTTTATCTCTAAGTTTATGCTGGCTCTTTTGCTTAAAAATAAGCATTAAACTTTTGTCTGGAAAGCTGGGCTTCTGGGCCATGAAGAGAAAAGATGATTTCTGAGTGCATAACCCATGACCAAATTCTTAAAGGCATTTTGGCAGCAGGGCTGTGCAGAAGAGCTGGGATATGTCCTGGGTAAGTTCACTGTGCAGCACCAGTGATGCAGAGCTCATTTCCATGGGCTCTGGCCTTGCATTTAGAAACACATCATGATGTACCAGGCTTTGGGAGTATGGGGACTGATGCTTTTTTGGGGGAGCAATGCATTTCTTGGCGTGTCTTGGGCTGCCTTGTGGCTGGAGGTGTCCCTGTGAAACCAGCATCAGGGAGGTGAATAATCTCCATGCTTCCATTTCATCACAGTGAGTGTATTTTAAAACCTGGCTGTGCCCATTGGCTTTTGGGCTGACATCCCTCTCTTAAAACATATGTATTTAAAAGATACAAAGATTCACACTTTGTTTTTTTCACCCTCCAGTTTTTAAATGATGGTCTTAAACACAGCACTCTGTGTCCCGCTCTTCTGGGAAATTGGGTTGTTCCATGATTGCTTGAAGTCTCTGGCCAAGCATTGTTGATATACAAAAGTACAGCATCCTGACTGCAGCGGTGTGTGAACCCGTTTTTCTCCTTTAATATGCACTTATCTTTAAAATAGGGCATTGGAAAACATTTCTCTGAAACCCAGTAACCAGTGGCCTTTCTTACTCATTGGACTACATTCAGTGTTTGCACTAGCACTTCATTAGGAAATAGATAGCTATTTGCTGGGGCTATAAAAAAAAAAAAACCAACTTTTCCTCCTCTTGTACCTTATCTCCTCTTCCTGGACAAAAGTCAAGAGCCTCTTTCCCCCCGCCCCTTCCCTCTTGGGTATACAATTGAATACAAATGATCCAAGGAGTATGATATGCCAGGTATTTTGCACACTCATCTCTGGGGAGCTGATAACAGCAGCCCATCTCTCTGGAAACCTCCACCTCTTGGCTGCTTATTCCTGCTGGGGTCAGCAGCCTCTTGCAGGGCCAGGAGGTGCTCACCTCCCTTGTCCTTCCAGCAAAGGACTTTGGAGCAGATGATGAGGTTGCATCTGATGCCTTGAGGTACCTTAAGAGTAATTAATGTAATTAAGGTCACTGACACATTTGGTGTCAGAATTGCAAACCTCCAGCCAGTGTGGTAGGGGCCTTGAAAGACATTTCCTTAGATAGAGGGGGGGAAATGGGCTGCTTCTGACCAGCTCAGGAGATGGTGAGAAGCCAGGTAGGAAGATGGTCTGAACTTCCTCTTTTCCCAGGGGGTCTCCCAGTGGCCCGGTGAGCCCACCAGCCCTATGTTGTCCCAACTTTGGCAGCCTTTCCATGTAAATCACAGTTCTGACATTCCCATGGCAGTGAGAAGCTGGCGAGTAAATTCCCTTCAGGGACAAGGGAAAGGGCTGGAGTGGCGCGTGCCTCTCGGGCTGTAACGATGGCCCACAGCTCTCGGCCAGACTGCACCAGCTTTTGTTCCCTTCTGTCCTCCTGAAAGGAAGTGGTGAAAGGCAGCCAAGCTGCCTTTATTTCTGTGAAATGGAGTGAAATGAGTGAGGCGACCCATCGGAAGCAGATCATTAGAAGTATTAGTGACCTTGCGTGATCTCTCCAGGGCTGGGAGAGGAGCAGACGGAAAGACCATCGTGTCCTGGTTTGTCACATTAGCAGTTTATCATCCATATTCTGCAGGGCTTGTTTGTCTCCCTTGAGAAGGAAACATCCATGTTTCCTGCTGTGGGAGTGCAGCTTCTCCCAAAGGGTTGGACAGGCCCTCCACAGATGCACAACCTGATTTCAACAAGCTCTAGATGCACCAGCCTGCCCTGGCTGTATAGACACGGCACCTTGGCCAACTTCTAGCAGGTCTCCCATGTTTTCCAGCCCCACCTCTCAACCCTTGGGACCCTCTTTGTGCCTTTGTCAGCTTCTGTTGAGGGCTGTCCTGGGAAGTCACCTCTGCTGTGTTGCTGGGACTTTGCCTGGACAGGCGTTTTCAGAGAACAAGCAACACTCTTGCCTGTCTAGGAGGGCTTTTGTGGTGTCATCATAAGCACTTTTCTTCCCCCATACCACAGTGCAGGTTGGATGGAGATTTGTACTTCCCCAAACCCCATGTGGGAGAGGAAGGACAGAGAATGGCCTTGAGAAGCAGAATGTCTGAGAAAAGCCACAACCAAAGCCCAAGACTGCTCCTTCTAGGTTCTCACAAGTGATGTGAAACTCTGCCCCTGTACTGAAATACTACCAAGCCTGAGATGATGTGGTGCTTCTGGGGTTTGACTTGGCTGTGTAGAGGGTGGAGGGGGAGGAAAAAGCTGTTCAAGCATTAGCTTTGCCACTTCTTAGGCAGCATGTGGTCTCATTCCTGTGCTGTTCTGCTTGAAGTGCTGTGCTTGAAGCTTGGCAGAGTCCTCTGTCCTCACAGATACCGGGAACAGAGGCTGGGAAAATACTGCAGGGAAAGGGCTGGAGGAATTCAATCAGGAGAACTTAAAGGAAAGTTTTGCTGCCATACCTCACTGTCTCATCAGTCTCCATTCCTGTGAAGCATGGCGGGGGGGGGGGGGAGGGGAGGAAACCACACCACCATAAAGGTCACAGGGTTGCACAGACAGCTGTGGCACTGTCAGATCATGGACTGTGGTTTGGTTGCTGTGGGCCTGGGTGTTTGAGGCATTCAGTCCCTTGTGTTGCACAGCATTGCTGTTCCTGCTGGCTACAGCTACCAAGGCAGAGCACTTGTCTAGAGAGCTGATTGCTGGTTGTGCCATGTACTGCCTGCCTTGGGCTGAAGCAGGTTTGTACCATGCTTTAAAAAACAGGTCCCAGTGTGTCATCACTACTTTGAACCACATGGGTTTTTTGATTAGTGCTTTTTGATTAAAACATGTGACACTTGGAGTTGACATTCACTGCTTGCATGTCGTTTTTTGAAAAAATCACAGCTTCTTGAAGAGATGCACAACATCTCTGGGCAGTAAAACATCTTTCCTGATTGTTCTCCCAGTCACTGGATTTTCTATTGACCCTGAGCAGCATATAAAGCTCTAGACTAGCATGAAATGGCAACCAGTAGATCATCTCCTTTCCCTTTCCAAGGCTGTTTAATTTCAGGAGGAAGAGTGAAGCCTTGTTCAGCTGAGATGGAAGAAGAGGTTTAGGTGTGCTTTGCTATCTTGTGTTGGTGACTGCTGGTGGGACCTGGGAAAAATGCCACCAGTTCTTTTTGTAGTTTAGTTTGCAAGCTGTGTTTCTTGGCAGAGAAGATGATCATTGGTCTGTTTTTATCCCTTTGGCATGATGAGTCATCAAAGATAATATTAATTAGAGAACTAATCTCCCTTGGTGGCAAATGGTGCAAGTTCTCTAGTTTGCCAAAGGTTTGTTCCATGCTAGAACTAGATTGAGGGGTGCTAGTTAGTTGGTATGGAAGCTTTAGCTGCTTGTCACCTTTCTGTGCATGAAGAATTGAAATTCCCAACTGGGAAGATGAAGGAGCTCTTTACTGAGGAACTGGATATTGAAATTCTAACTAGGGAACAATTCTGCTTCTGAAAACACACCTGTGAGCTGCCAGCTTGGACTGCAGCTACACTGCATTTCTGACACAATTGGAGATGCCTGTGCTGGGGGACGTGGAAGCTTTAAAGATGGCAGGATGCAGGGAATTCCTCTTAGTCTGTTGTGAATGGCTTAAATGTGATAGGCAGACAAGGCAGCAAACTCTTAATTTTGATACCTTTCCACTGTCTTTCATGGAAGTGGAAACTCTTTCTTGAGAACTCATGGCTGAAGATCAGAAAATGGCCAGAGAGCTTTCCCTGGGAGCGGTGCTTCCAACTGGCCTCTTTGCTGCCATCACCTTATAAGGAGCTTCTGTGAATCTCATCTTGTTAATAGATGTGTGGGGTGGTGTGTGAAAGCTGTTCCCAGAGCTGGTGTTTGCTTGTGCGGCGTAAGGCGAGGAATTCCACGCACACGCCCTTGCTTTGCGCAATGGCCCAGGCAAGGAGGGCGCCCTAATCCAAGTCCTATAAATATCTCCATGTTCACATCTTCTGCAGGCACTGAGGCCTCGCTGACGGCTGTTTACAGGGCACGTAAGCAGCTGGACAGGGGCCCATTTTAAACCTAGCAACTCATGCAGTGTTTGACAGCGAAGGGCTCAGTGGAATGGGCACGCTGAGGAGGACGTGTGCCGTACTCGGCAGGGATTTCTCTCCCTTCAGGCACTGAGGAATTGTTTCAAAGGCTTGCTTTAAATACTGGATTTGTTACTCTATTAGCAGTGCCTAGAGGAGCTGGAAAGCTACACAGCGATAGACTTGCCTGCACTAGCCTTGAACTTTTTCACATGTTGAGATTCTCAGCTAAGCCTTTTCCCCCCACCCTTGAACAGATTAGGAAGAGAAGGGAAAGGCTTATAAGCACAAGGAAGGAAAGGGAAAGACCAGAAAATAATAGATGCTATGCTATGTTATGAGAACTCCACAAAAATAACTTGGATGTTTCCAGTTAAGCTGCTCCTCTGGAGCAATTCAGTGCTGCTCTCCATAAGGGTTCCCACCCATGTGTCAGGCTTTGAAGGACTTGAGGACTTCTACATCTAGGAAGGGCTTAAATAGTCTATTGTGTACCCTGATTTATCAAAGCCTGAATGTGTAGCCACAGCTTCTCTCTATAATAAGCTTTATAATAAAAGAAACATGAGAGAGACAATAGCAGAGGTGGAAACTATCAATGATGTAAGAGGTGTAGTGTGATCTGAGGTGATCTAGAAGAGCGTCTGTGGTTCCAGCTGCACCTGTAGAAACACCATCCCTCTCTGTAAGGTCAAACAACCCATAACTTCTGCTCACTAAGCAAAGGCTGCTGTCATATGGACAAAGCATTAAGGCATAATAAGGGGAGCAACTTAAAAGAACAGTTTCTAGACTTAAATGAATTTCATTGTTGTATGAAGTTTGTGTTGGAACTTAATGTGATGGAAAAACTGATTCTAACCTTTTCTGTTTGATTAAAAATCCCTCTGAAGTTCAGCATGCTGGCTAAATTCCAGCTCCCAGAAGTTTGCTAAGCTACACACCTCTTGTGAAACCTTATTCAGGGAACTTAGTGTAATTATTATTCTTCCCTTCAAATAAATGGTTGTATAGCACTGATGATCTAATCTGCCTGTCGTGTTCCACAGTAGAGAGAATTTAATTTTCAAAAAACTCATATATTAGCCCATATAGCATGTAGTTACAGATGTTTCTGCTCTAGATCCTTCCCAGAGAGAAGACCAAATGCAGTTCCTACTTAGAGGGGTAAAAAAAAAAAAGACCTTTTTGTTCTTCTGACCCTGTGAAAGCTCTTCTGTGTGAGGATGAGTAGAGAAGGACATGAGAGGATCAGAGAAGTGAGTGGTAGTGGTATGTTCACATGATAAAATCCCCCACCCACAGACAGCAAATTAATTGGTTCCTCTGTATAACCTCCTAGGGAAATCTTGTTTGGTAATTGAGAACTGCTCTTGGAAAAGGAAGCACTGTTGGACACAGATAACTGCCTTTGGAGAGTGGCTCTGTGAACTGGCAGGAACATGCACTGGCTGGAGGCCTGCGTGCAGTGCCTGGAGTCCTGGTGGGTTTGGGAAATCACATCCTTCCACAGATGTGGGAAACAATACAGGTGGCTGGGATTGCCCAGGGAGTCATAACTCGGAAGGGAAAAGGAAAAAAAAGGGGGGTGTGTGCATTTGCAGCTGCTATCTGGGAAGAGGATGGAGAAATACATGGCACCTTCTCATGGCCATAGTGGAGATACAGGATTCCATGTATTTCTAAATATAGAACGGAGTGTTTAAGGTTTGATGTGGGTCTTTTGGTGTTTCAGTGGAGTTTTTTTTGATTGCTGTTTTTTTTCTTAATTTCCTGAAGAGCCTAGCAAAAGTGGTAATGAGCTGGATGAAGTTATCTGAGTAAAGAGGACTATTCATAACCTGCCTCCCTCGCAGCTGTCCTGTTCTTCCCTCTGTAGCAGGGTTGCTTTGTCTCCTGCCCTGCTGGCAGACCCTGGTGCAATCCTATTAATTAATGGTGTGTTTGTCACTGGAGCGCTGGTGTTTTTTCCTCTCTCCCCACCACGAGTGGGGAAGCTGCGCTCTGACAGTGCCAATGGTTCCTGAGGGGTGTTGAAAGCAAACCTCACCCAGCAGTGCTGCGGCAGCGCCTTGTGCATGTGACCCGTGCAGGCAGAGCTCTCTGCGCTGCTGTCCTGCTGGCCTTTCTGGGTGAATCCTGTAGGAACATCCTGGAGAGGCTGGCACAGGGACAAGAGGAGTACAGTGTATGGAGCTGTGGAATGTGCTGGCGTACCCAGCCACGGTGCGGGGGTAACTGCTGCTACCAGCAACACAGCGAATGTTTCCTGTGTAACAGCGAGCCCTTCTTTGAGATTGGTCTAAAGCACAACTGCAGTCAGGCACTGGTAACTAACCTACCACCACCAACAGGCCAGTGGTTTGGCTTGTGAGCTTGTATGCACCATCAATCAGGCACAAATGTGCCTTGAAAGCTGTTTGATTGCTGCTACAATCAATTTTTGCCTACCTGAGAACCTTGCTGGACTGTACAGGGAAAAGACTACTAGAGCTCACTTTCTCCAATCCCCTTTGAGAGAACCAGTAATGTTCTGCTTTTCACGGAGTTAAATTTCAGCATGACATGGCTGGCACAAGCAATGTGCTGTATGTGTGGCCATCAGACAGTTGTGCCCACACAGAGGCAGGGTTGATTCACGGTGCTCCACTCAGTCTCAGGTGGAGTCTGATGGATGCAAATTCCTTGGGAAGACCTGGACAGCCACAGCAGATGTGTACTGTGATGACAGTTAAACTGGGGGTTACTGGGTAGCTGAACTGGAATGAGAGTTTGCTGGCTTTTCCCTCAATTTGCATTTATTGCTTTTGCTCTCCACCCTATGATTTCCTGTCACCCCTCTCTCATCCTGTACAGATGCTAAATGAAAACTCTGCCAACTACTACAGCTCATACCCTCTCTCCAAATGATTCCCCAGGACTATCCTAACTGCTCTCCCTGTCTTACTCCATGCCTCTCATTGTCCCACTCTGGGGGATAGCTATCACTGTCATGAACATCGACAGAAAAGAAAGCATAAAAACAGAAATAGTGAGATTTAAGACTGAGGATTATTGCATCCATTCCAGATCTCAATAAATTTGTAGCATTCTCATCTGTGACTGGCAGGAAGGAACTCTTTCAATATTTTTTTTCTACTGAAATGTGGTGGTTACCTCCCCTATTTTGAACAAGGTGAATCACAGATATAATTCCTCTTGCTTTGGCAAGTACAGAGCTTGTGATTTGACTGCCAGAGAGAAAGATATTCCAGATGTCAACCAGTCATTCAGCAGTGCACACCCCAGTCCAGCTGCGCTGATCTGTACATGCATGTTAGGGACTGTGCATAAGGATGACTGGCTCCCTTTGCTGCACTTACAAATAAGCTTTTTTTTTTTTTTTTCCCCACCTCCATTTAATTTTGCTGTATAAAGAAGCAGACAGATCTGGCCTTTCTTTTTTAATAATGTCTTAGGACCAGGGTACAAAAAAGGTTAATGCATTAATTTTTAAGACAAGTGATAAATGTACTGCAATAAGCACATCCTACATACACAGAATATATTTCTCTATATAATATGAACACGAGAGATATAAAATAAGTTATACTTATCTTGGTTTTTCATCACAGTAGGAGCTCAGCTTATATAAAGTGACAACAGGATTGGAACAACACACTGCTCCAAAGCAACAACAAAAACCAGAAGAGTGCGCGCACACGTGTGTGTTTAGGCAATGAAATAAGAAATCAAGGGATTTCTGCTAAAATCGGGTCTTGAAAACAAAAATTTCATAGAGCATGAAAGAAGTGGGGAAGGTCTGTTGGCTCAGGGTAGAAGTTCTGGAGAGGATCAAGTGTAACTGTGTGGTGAGAAGAGTGTGTGGAGGCTGACAACTTGGCTAGGTTTGTGGAGGCACAGAGCAGAGCAAGCTCTGCCCAGTGCCCGTGTGTTCTGCACTTGTGATGGATCCACCTGACAGTGGGGGCTTTGTATCTGTACAGTGAGAATGGGGCCTCGTGGCTTTCACTGTGCACAATGAGAACAAACATGTCACTTCACAGGAATCACTGACATGACCACTGCTCAAAGAGCAAACACTACCCACTGGCTGTGAAATGCTGGGTGAGCCTGGAATTGGTCTTCCTCCCTTCCAACCCACCTGATGTCCACCTCTAGGGCCCCCTCCCTCTGCTTCCCTTGCAGTGTGGTTCTCTTGGCTGTGCCTGCAGAACAAATCTCCCTTGGGGACTGAATGGGAGATAGTGATGATTGGGAACTCTGAGTGCCTGTCCCACAGTGACAAATGAGGAACTCCAGCTGCCCAGTTCAGAGCTCTTTCAGATTTTATTGATGTATTTTTCCTTAAGGACAGGGGAATGTTTGTAAAACTTGGATCTTAACATTGAATAAAGGTTCCTAAAGTTCTTAACTCTGGAGTTTAGTATCTAGTATTTTAGTGTGGGCTTAGGTTTATTACAAAATGCTCTTTATTTTGGCCAATAGCTTGAAGACCTTGTGGTTTCTCTTAAGTCTCCTGAATTTTGCAAGACCCATTAAAAGGCAGAAGGTGCAGCCAAAGCTCAGGAGTGATACTGGCAGTTAGCAGACTTCTATTAGTGCCTATTCCACTCTCCAAAAATGCAGCCCTGTTCAGGTTTTCTTCTACTCTTGCTTAACGAGTCTCCTAGTTTGCAACAACCTTTCTTTACCTTCATATTTACAGACTACACATTAGAAAGCAGGGACAGTACACTGAAGAGTTAATTGCATATCATGAAGGATTGGACTTTTTTGTTCTGCTTTAGATTTTGTTCTTCATACAGCAAAGTAGGTACAAATCCAAACGTGATCTCACATCTAAAGGTATAATTTAAGTAAACATGTTTTTCTAGATCTTTTATTTTCCCCTTCCCTTTCCCTCTCCTCTGTAACCTTCCTTTCACTCTGTTATTTTCCTTTTGGATGGAGGGAGGAGATGGGAAGGGAGCTCATTTGGCAGCTCATGACCCTCCAACTTGACTTTAATGAGATGATTCGCCAAGGCAAACTCCTCATCATCCAGCATGCCATCTTTGTCGATGTCAGCCAGTTTCCAGATCTTGCCCAGCACGGTGTTGGGCAGCTTGGACCTTACCATCTCCTTCTTGGCATTGGCACCAGTTATTTTACCATCGACAGGCGAGAGCGTGTAGAAGATCTCGTCGTACATGGGCTTGTCCCTGGCTACCACCCACTCGGCATCATCGATCCCTTCTCCGGCACCTTCTCCGTAGCCGTGGCCGAAAGGACCGTGCAAGGTGCCCTCGAAGGCTCCTCCCTTCACCATCTGGGTTGGCCGCTGGGACTCCTCCTGGCGGACGAGCACCATGAGCTGGGCGATGTCGTTGGCCAGCATGTCTTCCACGGTCTCCAGCAGCTTGCTCTTCAGAGGCTGGAACTTGCTAAAATCCTGGGCTTGCAACTGATCCTTAAAATGGGACAACACAGCAAGAGGTGAGTGACATGGCCGTGGATGGTGGAGTAATGGTGAATGGTGTACAGCGGGATGCCTGCCTACTGCTTGCCTCACAAAACCCTGCTACTGCAGAGGAGTGGGGAGTTTGGCATTCCTTCCTCTGACAGCCCTGCTTTCTCCATGCCATGGGGTCTCCCTGGCTGGCCTTGCTCTTACTTTAATCTCAAGTCCTACAGAAATTGACCAAATAGTTCAAGGCAAACTGGTATGTGCTCTTGCTACCTCCTTCAGCCAGTGCTCTACATTCCCTCCCCCTTCTGTGCTCCGGGAAGGAGATGCCACCTGGCAAAAGACCACTGTACTCATCACCATGCAATGCATCTTTCAGATGCCATCAAGACAGTAGCACATCTCTAAGAGGTGGTGAACATGTCTTTACAGCATGGCTTAAATTCTGTAATTTGACAGGTAAGCAAAAGGGCTTTGAGTAGGGCCTGCAGAGAACTCTCTTTTAGCTGCAGAAAGACCTACAGCTTTATCTTTCACACTCTACTCATTAAATCCACACTTTTCACTCCAACTGGATTCATACAGGTTTTAACATACATTTTAACAAGCAGTGAAGGAGATCTCCTATTGGCTACACCCCACAGATCTCATTCCCAACAATTAAGGGAGAATATATCTTCAAAAATAGGCAAATGCTGTTTTCCATAGGTAACTAGTAGCAACCTCAAGAGCTAGAGCTCAGAACAGATTTCTGCTTGGACTGAAGCCACATGGCAATGCAGCAGTGTCCAGCATTGCTTGAATGTACAATACAAGGCTCTGATCCAAGTCCTTTGAAGTTTTTGACTTGCGTGAACACTGGGCCAGGTCTCTGTTCTGCAGAACAAAAAGCCTGCTTCTCTACTTAAAACAGAAGGGGGCTTTAAGTTTTCACACCTTCCTTTCTCTCTTTCTAGAAACAAAGAGAGAAGTAGAAGACAAATACAGCTCTTGAGGAATGTGGTACATGTAGCCTTTTCAGGACACAGCTTTCCTTTTATTATAAATTGCTTAGGCCTGAAAAGTCTGCAAATGGAACCTAGAATTAAAAATAAAGAAAACCAGAAGAAATAATTTGCTGTAAAGTGCTATTCAGGCAAAGATAAGAGAAATTAACGTGAAGCTGTAATGATTCACATGAGCTCTATGTTTAAGAACTGCTCATGCCCAAATATAGCCTGCACATATTTTAAGGCACATTTCAACATTACAGCAGACTTTTCCCACAGGTGGCAACAATCAATGTCTGCATGGCTCTGTTGTATTCTCTGCAGTTACTCTAATGCTCTTTCCTTGCATGTTTGCCAGGATGCCACTGCTTACCTGCATCTTTCTCAGATTAGGGAAGTCTCCTGGCGAGATCTGATGCTCCCGTTCAATCCGGGCATAAATATCTCCCAAGTTGTTAACAAGCTCTTTCTTTTTATTGTCTTTCCCAAACATTGAGGGCATTTCCTTCTTTAGGGAACTGATGATGTAGGCATGGACCTGAAGGGAATTAAATTATATGGAATGAAAGCAAATGTTAAATAGCACATCAGAAAATTCTTCTCAGCAGAGTATCTTTGCTTAGGACTTGACTCCATCTTGTCCCACCCTGAAGAGCAAGTTCAGCTCACCTGGACCTATGGTTTGTTATTCCAGTGCTAAATGCTCAGCTCTGTGCTCTGTCTGTGCTGAGACAAGGTGAAAACAAGGTGCTGTCCTGAGTATACAGACAGTGACATTCACATGCACTTTCTGGAGGGAGTGGTGGGGCTTTTGTTCTTCCACTATGCATGTCCTTCAAGGGAACAGTCCCTTTCCAGTCCAAACATACAGGTTCAATGTTTTCGTATGAATACCAGTCCTTAACTTATGCAGCATTGTGGCTTTTTTTTTTTAATAGTGAGAACCAGGCATTTTTTCTTGAAATGAAAACCTTTGCACTGAAAGCTTTTGAGGGATCTTTTGATCTCTTTTCTCAATTGATGTGGGCCTTTTTCCTGTATTTTTAGGGGCTTCTTTCAGTTTATTTCAAATAATCAGAGATACTACAGCTTATTTATTGTTTGTGTGAGTCTCCATCTAAGTCAAGTATCTCTCTTGGCTGAGAAAGTTTAAAGAAAAAGACCTAGAGCTTATAAATTCCCTTGGTGTATGATTCTGATATACTTAATTGGTCCTAATTCTCAAGTTGCTACCACAGAACAACTCCTTTCCAGATCCTTTCAAGTGCTACCTGCTTTGATCTGTAGTTACCTCCCTCACTTGGGCCTGCCATGACTGACCCACCAAACAAAGGAGTTGTTTTCTTCCCATACTGTCATAGGGCTCATATGCTGGGCCTGAGTTAAATGGGATGGAAAAAGAGTAGGATCCACCAGCCCTGCAAGCTCAACTGGCCAAAACCACTTCCTCATAGGCTGCATGCTGCACTCAGCCCAGACCGAAAGCTTGGGGCTTCTACGCCAACACCTACCTTGGCCAGCCGTGCTCGCTTGATGAGATCATTCAGCTTCCTCAGGGCTGCGTTGCGGGGCAGGCTCTGGATATCCCTGAACAGGTCCTGCTCCTCTGCTTCAAACAACTTGCGGTTGTCGGGGATGAGCAGCGGATGGGACCAGAAGGAGCCGATGTAGACTCTGATGACCTCGGGAGTGTTGACGATCTTTCCCAGGGACCACATGAGGGCACCGTACACCCGCATCAGCTGCTGAGTCTCTATCTGGTCGGCCTTGTTGAGAACAACTCTCATCTTGTCCTCGTGGTTCTTCAGGGCCTTGATGACCTCGGAGAATTCATCAGAGATGTCCAGCTTGTGAGCATCAAAGAGGAGAATGATGCGGTCAACCCGCTCTGCAAACCACTCCAGTACAGCGGCGAAGTCATAGCCTGCAAGGGGGAGAGGAAGAGCAGAGATGCATTAAACATGGGAGTAGAGAGCCCACCTGCTGTACTCAAACTATATCTGTACCTAACTGAGGGCAAGCTTGCAAGGAAGTGGCCTTCCCAGTAAAACAGGTAGCTTGATAGGGAGATGAGGCTTTGTCCTTCACGTGGAAATGTCACTGCACACAGTTAAGGACAGTCTTGTCCTCCCCACATTAAAGTCTTGAACTTCTGCTCCAGATCTTCATTCAAATGCACATCGAGGAGCAACTGCTGTATTCAAACACCTACTGCAGAAGTTTTGTACGTGGCAACAAGAGAGGTCTAGTTTGTGAATGACTGGCCATCAGCATAGCCTACAAAGAAAGCTGAGTAATTACAATACTTGCACCCAGACTGGTTTGAGATGTGACTCTCCACTGCTTAATAAATCTCAGGTGTTGTCTAGTTGTGCAAGACTAACTTTGTCCCATCCAATTCAAAACCCAGCATGCAAATAACCTTCCTTAGCAGAGTAATCATCCTGTCATACCTGCTGCATGTGCACAAAGCCAACCAAATGTTTTATGTTCACTTAGCCAAGAGCTTGATGCTTAGCAGACAGCATTGCTGTGAACACCAGAGGCAGACACAGGCCAGGAACAGTGGGTTCAAATTTCACATACCTCAGGACTAAACATAATAGACTCAGTGTCAGACTGGGTCCACCTCTAAGCAGTACAGGACATGATAAATAGTGTGTGGAGAAGTCCCTAAAACAATAGTAATGACAGCAACAAAATTACCTTTTTTCCTAGCTCTGACATTTTTTTATTGTACTTTAAAGTCTTGGTGAGAGACCAGTCTCCTGTTCTGTCAGGCTTTCCTATGCTGTGCAATATTTGGGGTTATCTGAGTCACCAAAATGCTGCACTTTGTTAAGGGAAATGAGGGCAGAGCAAATGCTATTTGCATTCAAATAATTTAATATACTATTTTAATCTTGGCTTTCATGAATAAATACATGATAATTAGTTTGGTGCTCTTTCCTCCTGCTTCCCTTTCTTTTTCTTCCTTTTTTTCCTTCTGTCCTCTCTAAAACCTGGAGGGCAACCAGTGCATCCCAATCATTAGACTGGAACTACAAGAAGGGAGGATAGATGAGCTCTGATCTTGCTTTTTCATGCTGGCTTTTTCTTCCATGTGACTTAGCAAACTGGAGTGAAATCCTGGCTCTTATGTCAGGAGCAAAGTTCATGTGAACATTCTCTTCAGCTGGATAAACTGGTATTAATGTTTTTGCTAATGAGAACTTTTATACAACTTTGAAGTATTATTACTGGGCAGTGTTCTGCTTTGGTTGATTACAGTTCTCTCCCTACAGGAAAAGGGGGTGGCAGAGTGTGGGCATGTGAGGTGTGTGTTCTTGGCTGTGGATACCTTGCCCTGCTCTCTTCTATGGGATCTACAGAAATCTCAAATGAAAGACAGATGTTTGTCCCACCAGTGTCCTTCTGCTCACTAGGACACGAGTATCTCCTCTAATAAGAGCAAGCAATGCTGGGCCCTGGCTCTTTGCTCAGCTACGTTTGATGCTGAGAACTTCAGAGAATTCAGAATCAGTGTTAGCTTTGACAAAGACTTTCTGAGCATTCAATATATTATACAGATAGCTGCATATCTTGCTCAGTCTGTGTGGCTGACCTCAAACACAGTCACAAGTCAGTTTTTTAAAACTGAAATAAAATTGACCCTGCTTGCTTTCAGATATTAAACAGCCTATTTTAACCTTAGGTGCTAACCTCAGATTTTTAACCTCAGGTGTTCTGGTTGCAGGGAGCTCTGTTCCACTGCTCTAATTGCAAATCTGCTGCAAAGATCAGTGTGCTGACTCCTTCCTAACCTGTGCTGGGGGCCCTGGCAGCAGGACAAAGTCGATGCTGATACCTCATTTCACTTGGCCTGGGTTCAGACTGTCAGCTGTCCCTCTGCAAGCAGATCAATGGGTGTGCAAGCAGGGACCTCCCATGCCCCCTCAAACTTTGCTAAACAGAGGATACACAGAGTTTATGTTCATGTCTGCCAGGGCTGGTAGTCATCTGGCATGGCAGGACAGTTTATTCTTCATACACAGAGCTACACAGCTTGCTTTTCCATCATGGAAGCAGTGAGTCAGGGTGACTTTATTTGGAGATGTTTGTGCATTTAACCTTGTAAAATCTCATGGACTGGGATGTTTTCTTGTCAGGCTGCCACATGTTTGAATTGTACCATAGCTACTTTGCCCAGTCTTTTTCTTGGGAGAATTAGGTGGAAAACAGCCATGCTCTCTAGGCTACCTTGTAATGCTGCAGTAATGTCCTGTCAGAGATCATGTGGAATGTTTCCCTTTGACAGTAGAGGAAAAATCACTGTTACACTCTCTGTGTTAATAGGGCTGGAATGAGTTAGGGAAAGTGTCTGCACCTGACAATCAGTCCACCTTGCAGGGATTTAGTAAAAGTGGGAATTGATTATTTAAAATAAGGGAAGTATAGAAAAAAAAAGAGTAAATGTAGTTTTGGTATTAACTGAGGACTCAGGAGACTGACCTTAGCCTGGGTCTGAAGGTTTGTCCAGAAGTATCTTTAGGTGCTTAGCTCTCATGATTTTTATCCTGTATCAAGCCTGCATCCACAGTGGCACTTAGAAGGTATCTATTTACTGAGCTTCTCTTTCCAATTAACAAAAATAAATGTTGTTCTACCCAGCAAGAAATGGAAATTAATATATGCTCAGACCCTTTGTGTATTCCCAACTACTACAATAACATACAATGAATCTTGAATGTCCCTGTGGACTTCATTAAATGTCTAGATTGATTAGCAGACTTTATTTCCTAGCTTCTTTGCTTGCTCAGAAATATTCTCCTGACAGCTGTCCTGCATATCTCCATTAAAGAGAGAACAAAGCCCTGGAGAGTAACACTTGCTGTTGACTGCTCTGAAGCATCACCATGGACTCATTTCCATCCCATGCTGGGACAAAAGCCCAACCCACACCCTCCCTTTCTATGTCCCACTTGCTCTGGCACTGGGGAACCTCTCCTGTTGGTGCCCAGCTGAGCAAAGACTAAGTCTTGTGTGTGCAGTACTACTGATCTCAGCTGCCTTTCTCTGTATGGGGGTACTTGGCAGGAAAAATGAGGTGTAAGTGTATGTATTCTGTTCTTAAGTGATGGAACACTATAGAGGGAAAGAGGGAAAAATTATCCCGAGTGTTGTAAAGTTCCTTAACACGCAGCACGACGTGGGACAGAGCTCTGTTTACAACTGTCTACTCAGTCACTGACTCTGGTGGTGTTTTCATACACGGTGCCTAGAGAATTGCTTACAGATGTGATTCACAGGGTTGACTTTGCAGTCTTGCTTTTAGTGCATAATAGATTGTTGCTAAAGCATTTGGATAGCAGGATGACAGTGTAAATGGCTACGGGCAAGCTATTAATAAAGGTGTTTTAAAAGAAGGTCTTAGATTAATATTTTAATGTTTAGTTTGGAGCTTTCATTTTTGGAGGGCTCTTCAATGGCACAGAGAACTCAGGGCATTTTGCCTGGCTCTAGCCAGAGCTGGAGGTGTTCAAAACCTGAAAGCATGAGGCTCATTCTGTAACTAAACTTAAGCATTACAGCCTCACTTTGGTTTCTTCCCTCCTGCCCCTTTTTCATTTCACAGATGCACTGGGCCTGCCTCTTTCTTCTGGCAGTTTATTACTTTGTGAGCTTAGACCAAGAATTGATCTTCATCTGCAGTCAAATTAGGAGTTTTCCTGGTGTTCCTTGCTCATTCCACTGCAAATGTGTTATGTCTCCCTGTGCCTCCCTGTGTTGTAGGGTGTTGCTAAGGGCTCTCACAAAAGCAGGCAGGCACAATCTCAGCTTTGGCAGTGTTTCAGGGATGGGTGAAGCTGTCCATGGAACTCAGCATGATTTTATTGTGAACTTAGACAGTGGCTGGGAAGCCAACTGCTTGCCAAAGCTGTGGCTGGGAAGCCAACTGCTTGCCAAAGCTGCATTAATGCAAAACCATTATTACAGGGATGTTCAGATAGAACTGTAAAGGGAAGAATTTGCTGTTCAGTAATTCCTGTCTGTTGTGCTTGCATCCTTGTTGAAAAATATGCTGCATATCTAAACATTCTCTAACATCACTGATGCAGCTTCTTTCACAACCTCCAGATAAGGTGAATGGAAAATTAATCCAAATCATACAGTAGTAGGAGGACAAGATGAACACGATAACAATTTTATTCCATCAGATGTTTTTTTCATGGGACAGGTTTCCTTCTGACAGCATGAAAAGGACTCAACAGACTTAACACAAAGCTGACAAGTCAGCAGGACTGTCAGTGGGTTCAGACTGCAGAGAAAATTATCATCTTGCAGACACCTTGCCACCTAGACTCCATAAGGCAGGCTGGCCTAATGAATTCTTGTCTGTGCAGCACTGGAATACCTGGCAGCATGCATTTCACCAAGATCTGTCAGGATTATGCAATTACATTCTGTCAAGTCAGATCAGGCATGATACAGTCTTTATGCTGACTGTGGGAAGATGGATGATACCTGACCCAGCACAAAATCTTCCTGGCTATAAGATTTTAAAGCCAAATCGAACCAGTAAGACGTGGGCATGCACTGGTTCAGCATTTCTCACCATGTAGCTACACTGGTTCTTGGTTTAGGTTTGTTTAGTTTGTTTGTGTTTGTTTAGTTTGTTTGTGCTATTTTTTTTTTACTGCTAGTAAGCATACTAGTGATTTCCTGTCTTGTGGAACCATAGCCAGAGGTCCTGTGGTAGTTGAGTTCAGGTGGGGTTGAATGGAAACAGTGAGAACTGCTTCCATTCAAGAAGTGCTGAAAACCCCAAAGCTGCTGCTCCGCACCAGATATTTCACAGCTTGCTGTTATTACTGCTGTAAACTGTGCTGCTGCTTTTAGCAATTTACTTCTTTCCTGCTGAATTTTAGTCATAGGAGCTTCCTTCTCAGACAGTCAGAGCCAGTCTCCTACTTGACAAATAGGGACACTGCCATAAAACTCTGCCTTACAGAGTGGCACAATCTGGTAAATCTTTCATTTCTAGATAACACCAGCTTTAGAAAGATGAGAAGGAAGCTCCCAGTGCCTGCCTAGAGAGGGAACAGCTCTGGGGAGATGAAAAGAAATGAAATGAATGCTGATTCCAGTGAGCTTATGACTTAAAATTCTTGTAACTGAGTAAGAGAGTTTTGAGGCTTAGTGTAAGTGGTCACAGCAATGTCCTGCCTGAAAGCCCTTCAGAGTCCAGGGAAGAAGATTTATGTCACTGCAAAACAAGCAGGCAGTCCACACTGGAGGGGGAAAATGTGCCAGGAGGGGCAGGTGTTACCCAAATGTGACAGATGGCTGTGAGCAAAGGAGAAGGAAGGTCACACCATGGTCAGAAGAAGAAAATGAGGGGAGGGTGGGGGAAGTTACACACCCCTTTGAGTGAGTGGGAAGCTGGGTTGGGTGGCTGTTATGGTGTCCTAGAGAGAGAAAGGTGCTGGTAAGAGTATCAGAGAGGAAACAGCTGGGACTGGGTGGAAGAGCAGTGATTTGAGCAAGTTCTCTCAAGGTGAGGAGCTGGTGGTGCCAGCAAGGAGAGGACAGAAGGGATGCTGGAAAGGAAGGGGTGGGTACTGGATACACCTCACTGCTGCTCGTCCTAAAACACTTTTGTAAGAAGTTGCCATACTCCTCTCTGGAAGTGGCTGTCTCCCAGGGGAATATAAAGAAATTCCTGTAATGCGTATCCGTGGGTGTGTTGGGAAGTACACAGAAAGCCTTTGGGATGAAAAGATTTCTTTGAATGTCACATGCCCTAATTTCTAGAGCAAGCCCCAGCTTGCCAATCACTTCTGCCTGTGCCTATACTCAAATAAATAATCTGTCCTGGAGTTGCTGATTCAGAGCACTGGGAGCTACATCCTCCTGCCAGTGCTCCACATTTCCTCCTCTTCCGTACCAAGAACTAATGGAAATATTAAATACGTTTTGGAGGCTTTAAGGTTTCCAAAGCAAAGGCAAAAGGACTGAAAGCACAGCAGGTCTCTGTTCTGAGCTAGCAACAACGCTAACATTTACATTAACCAGTACCTGGAGTGTCAGTCTGTGTGGCCTTTTGCTTTCATGTTGTTTACTGCAAGGGCTTCAGGGTGGGGAAGAGACTGGGAGCCTGATGGGGCTCTGGCTTTATATCACTCAAAAGTCAATGAAACCTCACCAGGCACATTCAAATCAGGTGGAGCAAAACTGAGAGCATTGTCCACAGCTAAGTTTCTCTATAAAAGCCTGTTTAACTCCTGTGTACACACAGACAAAACTTGTCCCATCTACACATTTTTATCTCTGCCACTTGTGGCAGATGGACCTGAGCATTACCTGGTACTTGGGCCAGTTCTGAAAACAGTTTATAGACAGATTTTAGGACCTCAGAAGGCACCTGAATACAGGCCAAGTTTTCCAGAGAAGTCAGTGCATAGCAGCGTTGATGTGTAGCTGAGATTCCAAGGAACTTTTTTTTTACTATAGCATCCAAACACAAACTGAATTCTCCGGTATACATACTTTAAATTTCAGGAGAAATCATATTTGAAAAGCTGGCCTGAAATGGCCACCAGTGACTGACAGCTCCCAGGGACCAGGAAACATATTCCTTCTCCATTGTTACTCAGGATGCTGAAAGAATGCATGATGGGCATAAATAATGCAAATTGATGAGATGCTAATGGCATGACCATCTTCCTTCAATGCAACAGATACTTAGAATATTTCTGGCGTGCACACTGCACAACAAATGGACAAGCTGCACAGCTGTTGTAAAATCCAGACTCATTTAGTAACACAAATTAAAGGCTTGCTGTATGTTAACAGGAACAGAAACAAGCACAGCCCTTTCTATCTCTGCAGCCATTTAATCTTGTTCTTTGGTGTTATTTTTTTTTGCTCATCTAGCTCTGGAACTGCAAAATATCTCAGTATTTCCAACCCTAATCATGGAGACAGTCCCTCTCCCCGCCCCCAGTACCAAACAAATAATGGTTTGGCTTTCTCAAACCCCAAATATAATCTTGACCTTTTGTCTGCATATTGCTTTCAGGTCAGAAGAGTTAGGCTCATGGCTTCACATATTTCTAGAAATAAAAATGAGAACTGTGCAGATTTTCTACTAATTTTTGTGCTGTTTTTGAGAGGAAGTGCAGAACAGCATGCCTGTAAGAGCTGAGCATTTCAGTGGAACAGTATGTGTTAAGTGAGACTGTGATAAAATCAGGGAGGTTGGCAGAGCAGCTGTAATGGAGGTGAACTGGAAAGTCAAAACTAACCAGTGCACTTTCACCCTCCCAGGCAGAGTGAAATACAGAATATAAGCAAACATCACCAGTGGGGAGTATTATAGCAAATATTTGAAATGCCTTCCTTTTAGGGTGGATGCCTTTAGTTTGTATCATGCTGTTGCTAGCACACATGATAAAGTTCCTCAGAAAAAATATTTTTTGTTACCATTGTACCCTAAACAGCATTGCACGAAGTGGGAGAACATCAATTCCCTTGGTGTTTGCTTTTCCCTTCCAAGCATGGCTGTTTGAGACACAGCCAGGCTGAGAGCTCTGCACTGCCCAAGACTGTTGCTATTAGCATTTTTCTTCTTGCTGTCAGACTGGTGAGTGATTAAATGTCCCTGGTGCTGAAGCTGCTGGTCATTTGGGAATTTTGCTTTCCCAGGAGAAGGGTGAGGCTGGTGGTTAGGGTTCTATCCCTTGGTTATGGGATGCTTAGGCTGTACTGAAGCCAGCAGAATGGAACTGAGTGGAAGGCTGGGAAAATACTGGAATAGTGCATACTGGAAAGAAAGCCAATGAGGAATGACACTGCCAGTCCTTACCTCCTGGCTAGGACCTTGTGGTCACTGCTAACACAGAAAAGCGACAAAGCAGCATACAGAGAGTAAATATGAAATAAGTATTCAGGATACATCCAGGAAGTACTACCCCAAAAGAGGGATCAAACACAGCAAGGTGTCACTGAACTTGGCAGACTTGAATCTCTGCTCAGGGCAGATGTAGGTTGAGACAGATGGGCAGCAGAGTGTGCAAGGCTCGGCCCCCAGAGATGGCACTGCCACTGAAGCGCACGAGTTCTTTTTGCTAGGTGGCTCCATTAGCAGGGCAGACTCACAGAGTGATGAATTATGAGGAAGTCCTCACTCCTGTCCTGAGTCTGCATGACCTGATCTGTGGTCCTCTCCTCTGGTCCTTGTTTATGTCAGTACAGTCATCCCCTCCTCATCTTCCCTCCCAGCAGGCTGGCCTGAGCTCATTATGTGACACCAGAACAGTGCTTTGTAAGTGGATGGCATTTGTATCATTATCAAATTGTCAAAGCAGACAAGACTGTGCTGTTTTGGTACAAACACCTCCCCCATGGGCATCTCTGCAGCCTCATGCTCCCCTAGAAACAATAAATAACAAAAAGGACACAGAACAAGGGGCAAGGCAATGAAATCATTAGTTCTTTAAATGTGGACATAGATTCATGTCTGTTAAAAAGATCAGAGGAGAAATGGCTGCCTTCCAGGCAAGGATAATACAGAAGCAGTGAAGGACAGGATGCTCTGGGCCAGGACATGCTGGAAACATTTCCCACAAAGCCTGTAAATGACACCTGTGCATCCTAGGGAGTCTGGCTACCACACCTATGACACTGTGGTGCCTACCACAAAGTAGTGCATGAGTCAGGAGCTCAGTAGGTCAAATCAGTACAGGCAGCTCCTTGGCTACACTTTTTACGAGGGCCTGAGAGCAGCAGCAGCTGCTGTGTCAGTGCTGGTAATGTCACTGCATGTCAAAGGGATGTGCACTTCAGCTATGACAGACTGGATCATCCTCAATTGTTTGATAGCTCTAAACCTGCAGCTCTGCTCTGGGAAGCTTCATGGGCTGCTCTGTGGGGGAAGGGGGCTCTTTATGGTCATGCAGTCCTGGAAGAGAGCCAGTGCAGAGCTTTGTTTCCTGGGGTTATACAGCATTCCTTGCAGCAAAGCTTGGTAGCCATTTGCAAAGCCCTGCTGATGGCTGTAGGAGGCTGAGTGCTGGTGCACTAACACCAGCACCCTTTGCTCGTGCACACACTGGCTGTGAAGGGACCGTCAGATCTGTCATCTTTAACAGCAACAAGGCAGTGAATTTAATTCACAGTTCAGACAAGTGAAATGCTTCAGAACCTGGACTTGGCCCCTGAATCAATCCTTTAAACCCTGTTCCTTTGCCCCTGCTCTTTGAAACATGGATGCAATAACAGGAACAGCTACTATTTTGAAATGCAGTGGTATAAGGTGGCTCTCATGGATTGCTAAGATTTGACAGCATGGTATTCTGCTAAGCTGACACTGTATAGATTAACTAATGCTCCTGACGTCTAATGGGGAGGGAGATGGACTTGTGATGTTCCCACTGAGAGGAATTTCCTATTTTTAGAAATGCTGCTGGTTCTCATGCGATGGGAAGGCTGGGAAAGCCTGCCACATCTTTTACATCTTTACTTTCCCCCTCAAATGTAGACAGAATGCTGCTTCACTATCTACTCTCTTCCCTGACACTGCATCCCAGGTACCCCAGTCTGAGGGTCTTAGAACCTACTACTAGCAATGGGGGTAAGAAAAGCATTCCTGTCCCAAGCAGTTAAGAAACTTCAAAGTCTCTGGGAAAACCTCTGTCAGACTCCCTCCGAAGTGAAATCTGAGCAGGCTGGGAAGGTATAGAAGGAGCAGAAGAATTTTGTTGTGTCAGCATTTTTCAGCTGTCTTGTTTTCTGCCTAGACCATGTTGCTGCTCTATCTGCCTCCAAAACCAACTTGCTCGCGAGGTCAGCTGGCTTGTAAGCTTGGTGGCAAAGGTGTTAACCTCACCACTTTTTCCTATTCCTCTTCCATGGGAGCTGGGAGGTGACTACTCCCTTTCAAACACCTCGAGATAAGCTCAAGCCATTGCCTGGCAGCAGCCCTTCCTAAACACAGGCAGCTCAGCACTCTTTGGACTCTTCCTGTAGACAGAAATTGCTAGAGTTGTCCCAGCCTCAACAAAGTCATATTGACCTAAACCAGATGAAGATCTTGTCCTGAATCTATTGCAAGGTCCTCTGACCTAGCCCACATGACCACTTCAGTCTGTCCCAGATGTAAATGGTGACAAAGCGAGGTCCCACTTACACTGGACTTTTAACTGTTGTGATTAGATCAGTTGACAGGTTGTGACAGCCCCCTTGTCTGGCTGGAGATACAGCAGAGCAAATTCCTGGGATGGCAGGATGGTCAGGAGATGGCTGTACTCCATCTGGAGTTGTCTCCTGGCAAAAGGGTCAAATGACCACACACTGTAGTCACAGGGCCAATGTGCCAATTTTCTGCCCTAAGTGCACTTAATTGTACTGGGGGCAGAGAAGCTGTCCAGGAAGAACCTGTTCCACATGCTGAGACAGGCTTCCACTTTTGCAAACATGTACAGCATGCAAAAATGTACAGAACTGGGACTCCCCTTTAACCTCCTCAGCTGTTTCCAAATGTTTGCAGAGGCATTACTGGCTTGGGTTAAAGTACACCAGTGACTTTTGCAACAGTGCACAGCTGTGCTATAAGCATGTTCTGACATTGCTGGCATGTATTAGAGTAGCTGCAGAAGTATAGAATTTTTAGATTAGAAAAGATCTTTAAGATCATTGAATCTAACTGTAAATCTAGCACTGGCCTCAGCCCATTGATCTGTCCCATCCATTCAGATCCCTCTACAGATTCCTCTGCAGAGCCTTCCCATCCTCCAGCACACCATCACTCCAGCCCAGAACGGTGTCATCTTCAGACTGGCTGAGGGTGCTCTCACTCCTCTTGTCCTGATCATTGATTAAGATATTAAACATGATTGGCCCCAGTGCTGAGCCCTGGGCAATGCCACTTGTGACTGGCTTCCAGCTGGATTTAATTCCTTTCACCACCACACCTGACCTGCCCATCTAGCCAGTTTTTCACCCAGGGAAGGGTGCACCCATCCAAGCCATGAGCAGCCAGTTTCTCTAGGAGAATGTGAGGGAAAACAGGGTCATAGGCTTTACTAAAGTTTAGGTAGGCAATATGCCCAGCCTTCCCCCACCCAGGAACTGGCTCACCTTGTCACAGCAGGAGATCAGGTTGGTCAAGCAGGACCTGCCTTTCACAAGCTTGTGTTGCCTGGCCTGATCCATGATGATGATCAGTTCCATGACCTTTGCCAGCCCCAAGGTAGAACTGACAGGATCTAGAATGGGGCACCAAGACCCACTGGAAAGCTGACAGAGAAATTTTTGCAGGAGCAGCAAGAAGTGCCAGTGTATTCTGCAGGAGGGTATTTTTAGTTCTGTAAACAGCTGAAAAGTAGGAAAATCTTGCAATACGTGTCAGCATTTGAATTGGTGAGGAGGTCTGGAAAAGGGACTTGAAATGTATCCATTTTGACTCACCTATACCTTCTTTTTATTTTTTTTTAATAACAAAAATATTTCCTCCTAAGCAAGTTTCTTTCACTGTGATAGTTTCATAGGAGAGAAGTGGTTGCTTTCAGTGGCATTTTTTGACTGGAAAATGGCTACACCACATAATATTTTTTTTTTTTATCTCCATAACACTTTCTGCTGAGGGGAGGAATGCTTGCACAACATATTTTTCAACCTTCTCATGAAGGCTGGCACACCTTGGAATTTCTGATTCCCTAGCAGTGCAGAGGCCCATCCTGAAAAAAGTTAATGTGAAGGGTTTTTTGTGAACTGTAGCTGTGCTTTATTGACACTTCTTTGCTAGCTAAGGTTCCTCTGGTGGAAAATCCCAGCATAACAAACAAGACCTGGCTCTGTGCGAGGTGGCTGCTTGACTAAAACAAAAAAGAATGTTTCCAAGAAAAATTTCAATGCAAAAATGTCATAGAACTTTGAAAGTAATGAGTCATCTGAAATCTTATGGGGCAGAACATGGAAATATGGCCTCAGCACTTTGGGGTGGAGCCTGTGCTGCTGAAACTCAACTGTGCACTGTTAATAGGCAGTGTGCATGAGAACTGATCTCAAACCTGAATGCTGAGATTTCTGCTCTTGGCTTTCTTCCAATGAAATGGTGCATAGCTCCCAGCTTTATCTAAGGAACCTTCCAGAAATGGAAGCTAGGCCACCATCAGCTTACAGACCAAGAAGGTGACCACAGAGGTTAGGTTTAAAGTATAAAGATGTTGCCCACTTCAGAAGGTGAGTCTGAGAGTGACCTCAGAAGTTCACTAAGAGACTCTATGCTATTCATCAGCTCCAGTTACAAGGGTCTGTAGTAACAGGACAAGGGGGAATGGTTTTAAACAGAAAAAGGATAGGCTTATATTGGATATTGAGGAGAAATTCTTTACTGTGAGGGTGGTGAGGCAGTGCCACAGCTTGTCCCAAAAAGTTGTGGATGCCCCATCCCTGGAAGTATTCAAGGCCAAGTTGCATATGGCTTTGAGCAACCTGGTTTAGTGGAAGGTGTGGGGGGGTTAAAACTAATGTCCCTTTAAACCCAAATTACGCTAGGATTTTGTGATTTCCAGATTCCTTACTGCAATGAGAAACTTGAGTGCCAGTGGTTCTTAAACCCAATCCAGTCCTACACTAGATTTAGGAAGCCTGGCCAGTGCAAGAAACCAGGTAAATTACAATGGAGACCTTGGCTATGGATCATCAGTAAGCCACTGAAAGCAACTGGTTCTGCAAAGCAGATAGTTATCACTTGACTCTGATAGAAATCTCTTCCGTGGGGAAATACTGGACTGTGACACAGGTACTGCTGACCTTGTCAGCAGCCCTCCCTGAAAACATCTGAATTCTCTGCAGAAGATTAACCATGACCCTTTGGTCTCCATTTGCAAAGAAATGCTGTAGCTCTGAAAGGCTCCTACCACTGCTTTTATCCACAGCTTGTCTAGTGTGAAGTGAAAATCATATAGAGTTCCTTTGGTTTTCATTCCTGTCATTTAGAAGAGAACTGAACTTGGGACTTACCTCTGCTAATTCTCTGCTTTTCTCCAGAAAGGATTCCTGGCGTATCAATGACGCTGATGCTCTCTAATACAGGGTTAGGTAGCTGGGCACAGACAAACCTGTTTAGAAAATAAATGTTTAAAAAAAAAAAAGCAAAACATAGTCGTGATGTGCTACACATCATAGGCAGCACGGGACATGTCAGACTCTGATCTCTCAAGTCTTCTGCTGGAGCTTAGAGCTACTGTTACTTAAAGAAATGAGAATGAAACTAGAACTAGACACTTTTCTCTGTTTTGCTGCCTTTGGAATATGGGTCTCAGTCATGACCTATGACAGACTTTTTATATGGGCCCCCAAGTTGTGAATTATGAAAATATTTGGGGTTTTGTTTATGTGCTGTTTAGATTTTAACAAGAAGTGGTATTTGTATTTCTTTGGTTAAGCGTTCCCCTGAAGAGTCCTGAACTCAAGTGAACTGAAATAATTTGCTTTAAAAAAAATCAGCAATTCTGTAGGACTTCTGTTCTCTTTCAAATCTGTTTTAAAAAGACAAGAAGTGTGCTATTATTGCACCACAGAAGTAGTAAAGCATAGGCATCATGAACTCTCAAGAGGTTGCTCAGTCTATCCTCTTGCCTCAAGGCAGGATCAGTCAGGTTATCTGTCTAAAGTGTTCTTCAAATCCATAAAAATGCAGACTCACCAACATTTGCTGTGAGTCTACTCCATTACTTAATAACCTTTACAGTAAATCCTCTTTTTTAATGTCTAATCTAAATTTCATATGCTATAATGCCTCTCAGTCACAAACACAAGTGAGCTGGAAAATTATTTATTTTTCCCCTCTTGCAACAATGCAGACAATTGTTGCCCTGCTGCCCTCAGTCTTTCCTCTATAGAAATCAGTTTGGTGGTTATTTATTTCTTTTTCCTATCTCTTCCAGTTCTCTCTAGCTGCCTTTCTAGCTATTTTCTAAATCCCTGAAGACCTTTGCAGCCTTCCTTTGGGTCCTCTCAAACTGCTCCGCATATTTCTTCTTCAGGCATGATGCTACAAGCTGACATATTCCAGCCATAGCCCTGCTAGTGGTGAGCACAGTAGATGGATTGCTTCTTATCTCTTAGACTTGACAGTTTGTTTATACATCTCAGTGACAAGTTTGCTTTTTTAACAGCAGTATGACACTGCTAGCTCACATTCACTTTGTAATTCACTGCTCCCCCCTCTGCAGGCCCATTTATGCAATTGCTGTTTAGCTAGTTGTTCCCCATCCTGTATCTATGCAAATCACTGCCTAAGAAGAGTCACTTGTGCTTTGTGGGCTGCAGCTCATCTATTTCAGTTGCTAGTAACAGCAAAGGACACTAAAAGCCTATCTGCTTCCGTAGCTCCTGGTAGCATTTCATGGATAGCCTTTTTGGGATGGCATTCCAGGCAGCTCTGAGTGTGTATGTGTGTGTGTACATATGCATATTAATAGGGTGGTGTGACATCCAGGCACAAAAAACATGTTACTGTGGGAGGAGGCAGAACCACAGAGGAGGGAGTGGCACAAGGACCACTCAGTGCAGTCAAGGCAGATGCAACCCTGCAATGATCTGATGAGTGTCTGGTTCTGCAGAAGCCCCTGCACCTCTGAATTCCTCCAGGCTGTGCCACAACCCAATTGCTCTATTAGTATGACTCCAAGAAGATTCTGATAAGAGTGAATGCTCATGGGGAAATGAGTGTCTCCTCCCCTAAGCTGTCAGCTATTTCAGACCACATGTTACAGTGGTCTGTAACATCCCCAGTTTGGCAGGTGACAACAGCGAGCATTTCCGTGTAATGTGTAACTTCATACCAAAGAGGGGGACTGGCTTGATTATCCTATTAAGTGCCAGGCACAGCAGCAGAGAACAAAAGGCTCAGGAGGTCATGTTATTCCCTTGTCCTGATAACCCAGGTTTGCTCTTCATTGTTACAGCCCTGAGTACTCCTTGTCCTGTAATATTAAATGGGGCAGGGGGATTTTCCACCAGTTTCTCTAGGAAAAGTACTCCACAGGAGATTTCAGATATAAGGTCAGAGGCCAGCATGAGTGAGTGCATTCTGGCTCTTTTGGCAGAGTTAAGGCTGCTGGCCTCCTGTTGTCCCAGAAGAACTGCAGGACCTCAGGGAGGCCGACCTAATTCTGTTTGGGGCCATATGAAGGGGAAAATGCTGCGCCAAACTAGAGTTTCACCACCTTTACAGTCAGAGCATAGGGCTGAAGGAACATGTTATCTACCTCTCCAGCTGTTCAAAATCAGGACTGACTCCACTTTAGCTTCCCAAAACAAACTGGGGATGGGGAAATTCTTGCAACAATGGGATACAGAACTAATGGGCAAGATTCCTGAATTTGCTCCAGGCCCTTGGTGCCAAACAAGTCTTCCTGATAACAAGGTGCAACTTCTCATCTCTCTGGAATCTTCTCAGAGGTGGGGGTTGGCCAGCAGAGTTGGAAAAAGGAAAACAAACCCTTCTCTCAATGCCTAGGAACAACCTGGGGCAAGAAGAGCAGACAAGAGACATGATTCTGCAGACCTGCTATCTTCATTTCAGCCCTGGGCAGCCCTATCTCCCAGGTATGGGCAGATGCTCCATCTCCTGGGAATGAAGGGAGGGAGGATACTGAGCAGCATAATTTGCTTGTCTCACAGCCAAATCCTGACTGTACCATTCTTCCTTTGCTTCCTGGAAAGCAGCAGATCCCAGTCTCTTCTGGGGAAGGAGTCCCAGCTAAGGGTGTATGCTCACTCCTGGAGCAGCAGGCTCTGCACCCCACAGGACACAGTGCTGTGGGCTGCCACCTCTCAGGCAAGACCAGACTGGCCTGTGTGAATGCTACTGCCTCATGCTGCTCTGTCCCTTTCCATAGATGCTCACAACATCTATGTTACCTTTAAGCATCCCCGGGCAAAGCAGACTTTCCTATGGTCACTCTTATCTCAGTTTAGAGGTGTGGCCCCTGCAGATTAGCTCCCTTCTGCAAATTTCTTGCTCACAGCCTCCTAGCTGAGGTCAGGGCCTAAGCATACATGTAGCAGCAGCAAGGTACATACAAGGCAGAGATAGCTCTGCTTGTCCCTCGCCCAGAAGCCAGGCCCACTGGAGAAGTAAGTGTGGGCAGCTTGATATGGTCCAGTGGGTGCACCAGGACTTACATCTGCTAAATTTCTGACTCCCTTCAGTGTGTTTAATTTCCTAATTAGCTGGGCATTGGCATCAGCATTTTCAGCATGTGATGTTCACACAGCTGAGCCAGTCCCTCTTAGCGTGTCTCCTCTGTCAGTTTAGAAATCATTACCCCCTCTTTTTTCATGTCAGCAAGAGAAAGATGTCATTAGCTGCTGTGCTTACTCCCTGTATTGCTAAAAGGACTGTACTTATGCTGCTGCTGAACCACTGCTGTGTCCCTCTGTCATGCTGCCTGCACAGGCTTGACTCTTTCCTCAGGAGAAGGAAGAGTAGAAGAAGCATAACAAGAGCACAGCATGATACAGTGAACTGGGTTAATGCATGCAGAGATCCCTTGCTTTATCAGAAGCAAATTGCATTCAGGACACATCCATCAGGCTAGTTCAGAAGTGTTTGCTTTTTTGCCCCCCATGCCTGGCCTAATGTTCCTTCTCTGCAGTGAACTGTCTGCTGTGAACAGCTGTGGCTGTTCTTGGATATCAGCTGAGCTGCTCTGAATTATGTCCTCTCTATCCATGATCTCTGCATTCCAGGCAAAAGACCTGTTATTCTTTTAAGACAAATTACTGTTCTGCCCTGGCATAGGGAGTGGGCAGTCACCTGACATAACTGTTGGTCAGGTGCAGGCGTTCTAGGCCCTATGCAACAACAAGAGTTTCTCAAAGTCTCTCTGGTGCAGGACCATGTTGATGTATTTGAATGATGCTCCTGTGCAGTGATCAGATACTGCTTCGGGTCACCCTGAGGTACTGTGAGGTTTTCTGTACAGCAGTGACTCCAGCTAGGTCCCTCTCCTGCCAGCAAGTTTCTCCCCATGCTTCTCTGCAGGCTCTTTCCCTGCCTCGCTGCAGCCTACACCAGCACTCCTGCGGTCAGTACTGACAGGAGATGCTGCACCCTCTGGATAGTCATTCTCTAAGCTTGGGAGATCAGATGGGAGCCAGAGCCCAGCCCACCTTTCCTGGCTGTTTGGCTGAGCAGCTGCCATGTTTCCAGTGTCTCCCACAGTGTAAGGGAAGGCATCGATGATGGGTGTAGTCAGTTTGCTGCCTTCTGTAGCACAGTTCGTGCTCATCTAGGATATGGGTGTGCGCTGCTGGCTTCCTGCGAGGCCTAGATCCAAAATCTCCCTATGGCTGGGCTGGGTCTAAGGGATGGAAAGGTTAAATTCCTCATGTCACAGAGCTGCTGTCCAAACACCCTGCTACTCTTTTTTACAGGAAACACATTAGAGCAGTCATCAATTTGCACATGAGGTTGTATGTATAAGGCATGGGAATGGAGAGTGCCTGGTTTTGATTACAAATGGAAGAAGCTAGAAATACTGAAGGGGGGGGAGGAGAACAACAAAGAATATATTTACCTCTGGTCTCCTTGTAGGGTAAGATTAGGCCATGATGTCATTTTTGTTTTGTCTGTTCAAGTAAAATGAAGGTTTGTCATTTATCAGCCCTTCAGCAACTGACTTATGTGCATCTGGAAGGACTGGACTGGCTTTGCATCAGCCATGGGGATGGGAGAAAAGAAGTGTCTTATCCCTTTGCATTACTTGCTGTGCTGTTCATTAGGTTCTAACTTCACTCTGCAGAACAAGAGTTCTTGAGTACTGACCTGTTCAAAAAGGCATTGCCAAAGGCGTTGAGTTTCCTGAATGGTTTTTTGGGATCCACCACCAACGCGTTTCCAGGAACGATGCCTTCCACATCTCCTTGCATAACAGCTATAAAGGAGTCAGTTGTAGGCTCTGGTCCAATCCTCATCCCTGGGAAATCCTGCTCCAGCAGGTACCTGTAAGTGAAAAAAACAGGGTGTGGGCATGAGACTTGAACTGCTAAGTACTAAATGAGTTGTACTGCAGATTGCAGTGCAATTATGAAGCTTAAGAGCATGGATCCTTCAGAGACTATTTTTAGCACTGTCACTCAATTGTTTGATAAATGTCTTGGTAGCTTTTCTACTTAGGACCTCAACATTGAAAGCTCATTTAAGGTGGATTAAGAAATTAAGACCATTATAGCTGCTGGGAAGATATTCTCATAGTGTTGCATCATTTTGTGTACTTCAATCCTCAAGACACTTGGAGCAGACTTAGCACAGTAAAAAACAGAAGTTCACTGCAATCACAGAGTTAATCCTACTACACGCTACTGTTAAACCACTACAATCCTGAAACCCTACTGGCTCTTGGTGCCAATATCAATTATTTTGCTGCTGCTCATTTCAACAGACTCAAACAACTAATGTGCTTAGCCATCAGTCCAGATCAGTTGCTTAAATGCCAACTTCCCTTGCACTTGACTGAAGTCTGAGTCTCTATCCTTGTGTGCTTCTGAAATGCAGCCACAGGCCTGCATTACAAACTGCTCAAGCATATTGAGCACTACACACATGGGTGGGGGAGTATATTCCAAGCTATATATCAAGCTAGATAGCACACTAAGTACAGCATCCCTTATTATTTCCTGAAGGTAGTTTGGCAAATTTCAGGGAAAGACAGTCACCCATGGGGTTTTAGGGCTTTGAATAGGACCATGGCACCATATCCCAACTGACCCTGCCAAATTCAGGGTGAGTCAATGGTGTGTGCATGGGACAGTTCCCTTTGTCTCACAAAGGTGCCAAATGCCACCACTGAAGCCAGGCCTGTGTGTGTGGGTGCAGAAAACCACCTGCTGATGCTATGCCGAAAACTAAGACCATTATGTCCACGTGGCTTGCAAAAAGAAGCTAGAACTGGTCCAGCCCTCAGTATGAGATGGTGTCAGAGTGACAAATAATAAGCTCTAGCTAGTTACAGGAATAAAATGACTACCGGACTATGGAAGTCAGTATAATAATGTATTGCTTGTTGCCAGAGGATAGCTGGCACTCCCTCTCCCATTGCTTTGACCTAATCCTCAGTAGGTAGAAAGATTATTTCAGCATTGCTGTCATGTTAAAACTAGATTATGGGGATGTGGAAAAGGAAATAAGAGAAGGACTGGAGATTTTTTTCATGATTGAGACTGGTAAGTCTAAGCATCAGAATTGGTTCACTCAGGTGAGTCTCAGTGAGGGAAGTCCCTGTGGTCAGAGACTATAGGACCATTGGCATGAAGGCTTTTTAGGGGTTCTTGCTTTCACTGTCATTTTAACACAGGTAAGCACTATCTAGTGTTTTAAGGATCAACAAAAAAAATTGTGCAGGCTATTTATTGATACCATGTCAGCAAATGGGTCTTCAGTTCCCAAAAAGCAAGGCCAAATCAACTAGATTGAGAGGTAAAACAACCAAATGTATACCCAGGACAAACCACTGATACTTATCTGGCTTGGTACACACTCATACTGCATCAATAATACCTCCACAAATGACATATCCATAATTCCCTTAGGAGATAACCATACCTCCTTTACTGGTATATTATCATGTATTTTCTTGTATCTTTTGTCCAAAATGATTTCCAAGTCCCGTGCTCTCCAGAAGGCCACCAGAAGTGACTCTTCTTAATTGCAGAACACTGAGATGTAACAGCAGCTGTTGAGCAGCTCCTAAAAGACCTGAAATAATCCAGGAAGAGAGCAGCCCTCTGACCTCCTATACTAGGGTGGATAGATCCTATTTAATGAAAGCTTATGAAGGGTTTTCTCAAACTTTCCTATAGAAGTGGGTCATTGCTTGAGAAAAGCAGACTGCAAGTAGTGCTGGTGTGTGCCATCTCTCTGGCAGGTGATCACAACACCCCTTCCTGGCAGCCACAGCAACTCCTCTCTAGCTTGAAGCACCTTAGAACAAGGAGGGGTTACTTCTCTCCCACCAAGGGCTCTGTAAATTATCACCTGAATGTTCTTGGTTCAATTCCCTGGGAAGCTCTTTACAATGCTCAACTATTTGCTAGGTTAGAAGCCACTTGGTCAGACTTTGGAAACTAAGCCTGTGCCTCCTAGATGGCAATTCACTAGTCCCTGATGGACGCTGCTGTCAGGCCAGTGACTTTATATAGATGAAAATTCACTGAATCCATAGAAATAAATATTTGCATTCACCCCACGCTAATACTAGAGAGAAAAGAAATAGGCAGTGTTAACAACTGTCAAATGTAACAAGTGAAGGGCTTTTGAGAAAGGCCCCCTACTCCTGATGTTAGGTTGCAGCCTTGCTGTAATAACCACCTTTTTTATTTTTTAGAGGCTTGAAATGCACGTGTAATATGACAATTTTTGAGCAGGAGTAAAAATTAGTTGAGGGGGGGAATTGTTTTTATTTATAGGTAAAGCTTCCCAGAAAAACTAACCAAAAGTCCTGCGTGGAATAGCAACTCCTTCAGACAGACTGTTTCAAAAAATTTTATCACCGCTCCACTCAGCTAATGTCTCAAAGCATTTCTGTGTTTATTTCATGTTTAAGACTTAAAAAACCACAAAACAAAAAAATCTCAACAAAAGAACAAAAGAAGTAACTACACACCAATGTTATTGCCTTATGTGCAACAAGTGGTAGGAAACCAGAGGGATGAAGATTTGTACTGCTCACTATCACACCACCTATTTTAAGTCAGGCCTCTCTGGGAAATTCGGGTGCATTGTGCAGCAGGGTATCAGCAGCATAAGAATCTCATTGTGCAAAGGACAAATACAAGGGTTTTATTGACACTGCCTGATGGGGGGAAGGCACTTCTGCTCAGCAGTGGCACAGCCTGCCCTGGCTACCAAAGGCAAGCTAGACAACACATGCAGTTGTCACATTTGTGGGGATTTCTGGGAGAGAAAAGCAAACAACAGCTGTGGAAAACACCAACCACCAGTAAGCAATTTTCTCTGCCAGTGCTGCATGCCTTAAGCTGAGCTGCTGAACACCTTCAAAGGTCAGGGGGAGTGACTCCCAGCAGGTAAGGGAAGTCTGCAGAGTACTCCAGGCAGGAGACAATAGGTTTTATATGACCAATCTGCTTTTTAGAGAAATGTCTGGAGTCGGTATGTGGCTGGAAGCATCATGCTGTTTGCCTATTTCAGGCCTGTTCCTGGGAAGGGCCAGGGTAGGAAAGCTGTGCTAGTGCCTGTCCTGCTTGGGGTCGCCTCTCCCAAGTGGATTTGGAGATGGGTAAGGAGAGGCCGGGCTCCCTGGGCAGGAGTGCCGCAGGATGTGGGGGAAGGGGCTGCCTACCCGTGATGAGTCATGCAGGAGCCCTGCAGGATGCCGCTGAGTGTGGCAGCAGAGGTGATGCTGAGCGGAACGGGAAGAAGGGCAGAGCAGGAGGAAATGGTGACAACTGCCTCATGCAGGCACAGATGAAAGGTTCAGGGCCACACAGGGAGGTCACACCAGAGCTCTGCGTGTAGCCTGTGACAAACAGTGTGGAGAGGCCAGGACGTGCAAATGATTAGCTGTAGGAGGAAGGGGTGGCTACACCAGAAAAGCAAGCTATGTTGACAGTTAGTGGGGCTCTAGTAGGCTTGTTTATTTTATTAACAGGATGGCTGGACTTGAGCCAGGATTATTTTTAGAAATTACCAAAGAACCTAAGTTAATTAGGAGAGTAATGTTCTGTCCTGTACTCCCACCCTCTTACAGGAAACATAAAAAGCAATAACGTTATAAAGCCAGGCTCTAGTGAGATCCTGCAGTGGCTGTCACATATTCCCAGGTAGAGGTGTTGCCTTGCCCTAACCAGCACTGACTTTCAGCCCCTAACTCTGTGGAAAAGCATCAGCCAAATGTATGCTGAGGAGAGAAATGGGAGTGAGCACAAAGAGATGATACGGCAGGAAGCAGGAATGGAAAAGCTGCATTAGCAATGCTACACCTTTCACATAGCACAGAAAGGCTCAGTTCTGTGTCCCTGCAAGGAGAAGAGGGAACAGCCTGGTTCCACTGAAAACAAGCTATGCTCTGGTCTCGCTTCACTGGCTTGGACCCACACAACTCACCTCCCTCTTCCCTGGCTCAACCTCTAGGAATGGTTCTCACTGCTGACCTTGACTGGTTTTTTTGCCAGCAGCTCCTGATGAGAGAACAGCCTCACTCCAAGATGCTGCAGCTTAGGTGCTTCAGAGACTTGCATTTCTTCCTTGATTCACCTCAGACCCCCCAAAACAAGGAAAGCGGTCTGGAAGACAGACACTCCTTAGGTAGGTGACTAAGGGTAATTTTTTTTTTTTTTCCTCCCAGTAAGGTGTCCTGGGGTCCAGGTAAGCCAGGACTGAGTTCATTCCACATGACTGTTTAGTGGCATTAAGTCATTTCCCTAAATTGCATGGCAGTACAAGCAGGATGCAATTTAAGAGTGGAATTGGTACATAAGGATAACCCTAATTATCCCCCATTCTGACAAAGCTGTGGACAGAATGTCCAGAGGCTGTTTCTTGCTTCACTGTACTGCTAAGACATAATGGTTGTCAACCCTCCCACTTCTTCCCCCCAGCCCCCTCTAACTCCTCCCTGCTCTCCACTTTAGCTCCCACTTGCCTTCCCACAATAACTAATGGATGCTAATCTGGTGCTTATCCCAGCTCTTTAATGAGCAGTGCCTGCAAGCTCACACTGGAAGCCTGTCACGAGCAAGAGGTTTTCTGGCCTTTTTCTGGGAACACACTGGAGTAACAGACTCTCACACTTCTACAGTTAGAGACCCTGGGGTTCTACCAAAGATCTCAACTTTCACCTTCTTAGGCACTATTTTAAACAGAAGACTCTGCCTTTCTGGAAGGCCCATTTGGCACCCCAGTGAAGCAGAAGCTGCCAAAGCTCCTGGTCACTTTTGCTTGACCATCATCCCTGTAGGCTCATCCTAGTCCTGTGCCTGGAGGAAACTAGGAGAAGAGGACAGAAGGATGATTGAAAAGCAGTTGTCAGAGACTCAGATCCACTTGCTGGCAGCAATAAGCTTGTTGCTGCCATTCCACATGAGCAAAGACTCAATCTTCTTTTGCCTGTAACGTGCTCTAGGCACCCAAACTTTCTGCAAAAGGAGCTGTGGCTTACACAAGAAGGACTTCACTGAACAGAGAGGGGCAAAGGCAGGAAGTCTCTGCTAGCAGCCTGCAGGTGAGACTGCAGGGAAACACTGATGCTGACAGTCCAGAGGAAAGAATTAAAAGGAGATGCTTTTGTTAGACAGCCTTATCAGGAATGCAGCAATTCCTTGTGTTCAGGCTCTGAGTGCCTGTGACCCAGAGGATAGAAAAAGCTTTCCAAACAGGTTTGGTACTATATCACAGAACAAAGATCTGAGGTGGAACCAGCCCTTTCTGCTATCCTCTCTATTTTTGGGAATAGTGACTCCCTTTGCAAACATGTGCAAAATGCTTTTTTGAGTCTTTTGCAACCCTTCACCATCCACCTGACCTGCCTTTTAATTCTTAAACTTTGTTTGCCAGGTACATGCCAAGGTAACACAAATGCATTCTGTTCTTGGCTCCTGACCAGGAAATTTAGCAGCAGGAATATTACAGCACATAAAAAAAAAAAGCCCCTGCATTTCTCAAGGTCGTTCCTTTAGAGGTACAGTCAATTTGATTCACCTCTCTACTCTCTGCAGTTCCCTCCTTCACCAAGAAATACTGGTAGAACAAAGGGCTGACTGCCTGTGGCTCGCGTCCAGATTTACACTGGGGTAATTCCACAGATTTCAACACAGCCACACCAGAAAAAGGCTGGAATTTAACGCTTAGCTTATGAATCACATAGGAAACACGGACAGCGCAGCTTCAGCTATGATCCCAAGGGAAAGGCTGCTGCAAATTGAACTAGCAGCATGGCTGAACAGAGATCCCTGCAACGAAGTCCAGCGGAAAAGTTTAACCCTGTCTGTGACAGTTTCACATCATCGAAATGAAAGAGCTGCTGGCAGCTGCTCTTTCTTTACAGTTCGAAAGGAACTTGCTGCTCCCTGCATCTCGGCCGAGCAGGACACAGTTAAAACAGGGCTCTCCTTCTGGAGCCCTGAAGAGGGGCAGGTCTCCCTGCACTCACGCTTCTCTAAGTGGGTTCTGAGTGTCGTCTCTGGGACAGCGCAGAAAAACACAGACACAGGCAAGCCTGTAACAGCGACGACTGCAAACCGAAGCATCCCCTTTAAAGCTGCCTCAGAAGCTACAGCAAATTGAAAAGAATCGCTATTACAAGGGTCAAGCCGGGCAGCGCAGGCACGGAATGCCCCGCGCGAGGCTTCCCAAAGCCTTTGCACTTTGAACGGCCAGGAGGGCCCCAGTGACTCACATCTCCGCACTCCTGCCCCGCTGCACTCCTTAGCCCTGCCCTGGGCTACTTCTTGCCACGTCGGTGTTTCATGGGACATCTTGCACCACCCTGTGCTTGCGAAGGGATGCTCTGCGTTTGAGTAGAGGTGACTTTTCAATGAAAAGCCTTTGAGGGGACGCGAAGGGGGCAACAGAAGGGGGATCAAGCCATAGCACAGGCAGCAGAGACACGTTCTGCCCCACCCCAGTGCCCGGACGCCGAGGGTGCAGGCATGCCTGGGAGGGGGCAGCAGGCACCGCGATTTTACCTGATGAAGGTGGTCTTCCCAGTGGAGTACTGCCCCACGAGGAGCACCATGGGCTTGTTGTCGAAGTCGGCATCCTCCAGGGCGGGCGAGTGGAACTCGTGGAACTTGTAGTGTTCTTCCAGCGGCAGCAGCTTGGTCTTGTAAAGCTTCTTCAGGCCGTCGCTGACCGTCTGGAACACCTCCGGGTCCTTCCGCCGACGGTCGTCGGTGCCCAGCCAGCTGAACATCTTGTGGCCTCCTGACGCCAGCTCCGCGACCACCACCGGGGCTGGGCTGGGCTGGGCTGGGCTGGCTGCGAGCGCGGGCTAGCCGCGCATCCCCCTCAGGCCGGGCGGGCCTCACTCCGCTCCGGCGCCCACCCGCAAGGGCCGTCCGCCCTCACGCCACCTGCGCCGGCGATTTCAGCCCGAAAGCGGTCCCCGCGGGAGGCTGAAGGAGCGGCTAGTCCGCGTAGCCCTGGCCCAGCGGCACCGGCGGGCGCCGCCTCCCTTCACGCCGCCGGCTCCCGGCGTGGGCATGGCGCGGAGGCCCGGCCCTCAGGAAAGGGGCGGGCGCCGGAAGCTGGCCGTTCCTGGCAGGCGCCGCCCGTTCTCCCCGGCGGGTGAAGCCGCGCCGGGCGCCGCCATGTTGGACAGCGGGGAGGGGCCGCGCCCCGCTGCGCCCCCTGTCGGCCGTTGAAGGGAGTTTCAGCCCGGCCGCCATTTTATTTCCTTCCTCGCCTCGAAATAGCCCTTAAATAGAGCTTATTTTCTTTCTCTTCGGAATAGACCTTAAAACATCTACTGAAATGAACCGTGCGAATGCAAATCTGAGAGGGAGCCGGCTGCTTCTGAGCACTGTCAGCCTCATTTGGGTCTGCAGCCTATCACAGAACGGGTCAGGTTGGAAGAGACCATCCTGTGGTGGTCCGACCTCCCTGCTCAAGCGCGGCCATCCCAGAGCGCATGGCGCAAGATTGCGGTAAAATGGTTGAGGAATACTTCAGTGAGGGACAGTCTGCAGCCCTTTTGGGCAGTATGTTTCATGTGTGGTCATCAGCACAATAAAGAAGTTCTTCCTCATACTCGGGTAGAATTTCCTGTGCATCAGTTTCTACCTGTTGCCTCTTGTCTTATTGCTTGGCACGCTAAGAAGAGCCTGGCTCTATTGCCTTGACAGCCCACTTTAGATATCTACACACCTTGATGAGGTGTGCTCAGTTGCCTCTTGGACTATTCTTTCCCCAGCCTGGTGATTGGGCTGCACTACTGCCCCTCACTTTGTGGGGCTCACAGCTCTGGCTGTGCCTGGAGGAATTCTCCACCTAAGCAGATGAGATGGGCAAATTATCTACTGTCCCAAATTCTTTATTCCTCTAGTAATGGGGGATGGCAGGACAGCTGCATAGGTTTTCCAGGAGTAGCCTGAGGATCAGCATGTCCCTGGGGCTGGCCATCAGCTCGGCTGCCAGCCTCTCCTCATCTCCATTGCACAGCTGGGATAAAGCAGGAATTTTTCTCCTAAAATATCTCTTAAAGGCTTTTTCACTTCAGTCCATCCCACGGGTCTGAAAAATGTGGCAAGAGGCAGTTTTGGAATCAGTCCTGCTGTGTGGCAGTTCCTGCCCTTTCCCAGCCATTAGCAGCCAGGAGGAGCCCAGACCTTGCATAAGCAGAGGCAATTCTACATTAAAACTTGTTTTTTTTCCTCCCCACAGTAGGGGGGTCATATGGGGGCTGTGTGGTCCTGTGTGCCTGAACAATGGTCCAGGTCCATTTCTATGCCTTCTACTGTAGGAGAAGACACTTTCCTCGTTCCCATTGTGTGATCCTAGGCACTCATACACTCTCTGGCATGGCCTGACCTAGGAGGTGCAAGCCATTGCAGGGACCAGTTTTCTTTTTCTGGAAGAACATAGCAGGCTGACTGTATTTTCTGAAGATCAGACTTTTCTGCTTTCTTGCCAATGCCTAGAGCTGAAAGTGGAACTGATGTTTTGAAACCTCCTTAAGACCGATTTCCCTCATTTCTTTAGTTTTATAAATAGAGGCTTTTGGCTTTAAGAATTTGATTACTCCTTTCCAGTGAAAACTCCTGAAAATGAAAGGCCCCATAGAATCCAACATGTTTTGGCAAGAATTACTCATTTTGTAGGGAAAAAATCACTTTCATCTTCTAGATAGTTCTGCCATTTATGGGCTGTGTTCCTCTGATGGCGCTCTGGCATTTCTACAGCTATATATGGAGTCTCTTTGGTGCTTGCTTGTATTATCCTCAGAGCTGAGTAAAGGCCAGGCCAGGAAGCCTTTGATTGTAAATCTCCCCAGGCCACCTTGGTGCCCTTCCTGAATGCAGAAAATGGGGAGCAAAGCAAGTTTTCTGTTGTGCTGACTGCCACAGGTATGGCACAAGACCAATTGTTCCTCGTTTACAAGGTGAGGATATTAATCATTAAACTTCATAAGTCATAAATATGCATATCTGATGGATAAATGGCCAAAAAAAGGAGAAAAATTCTTTGCCTTGGCTGAAGAGCCCCTTTTCTGTGGATTCATTATCTCCAGGGCAGATCACCACGGAACTTGACAGTCTTTATAGACTTTTCTGTAGGTATCTCACAAACATTACACATTTTTGTTTATTTTTCAGTCTGTTTTCTTAGCCATTTGAGACTGACTTCCTCAACAGCTATCTTTACCTTGAGGTACAGAGCTTGCCAAAAACAAAAGGAAGTAAAATTAAGAAAGGAAATTTACAGTGTAATTAGGTTTTTCTTTCTGCCAGAATCAAACTGAAAGTTTTGATCTCCTTCTGTTCTTTATTCCTTTTAATTTCTTAAACAGAGGTGTTTTAATGGATGGTTTTCTATTGGATAGATTGGTCTTATGGTGCAATCTTTAGTAAGTGGAGGGTTTTTTTAGTAATTTACATTTTTAAACTGTAGAAACTCTCCCTTGAGTGCGCTGCACAGAAGCCACTCTACTGCAGTGCTCTGAACATATCTCTGTCTGATATTGGTGGGGATCTGCTACAGTCCTCTACTATAGAATTTGTCTTTATCTTTAAGATATTATAGATTTAACTTTTAGTTCTGTAATTTCTCAGTCGTGTTCCTGCTTTTGGTAACGGGCTTGCAGTCACTTAGCTGGATGCTTACCTTGACCAGGAGAGAGAGGCTTGCTGGGAAAGCTTCACTTCCACTTTGATGAAAGTCAGTGAGGCTGAACTAAGTCATGTAGTATTTGCACACAAAATGAAACCTGGGGTTTTGGGAGCAAGACACAATGTTTTAAAACTGAAACTTGTGAAATGGTGACAAATGTGTTTGCTTATCTGCAGCCTTAGGTTGGACAGGTTTACTTCCTAGAAAAGATCATCTGAGGATGGGATATTGAAGTCACAGAATCTGAAAAGATGTGGTGACTCAGACAGTTTCAAGAAGCTTGTGGGAGCAGTGTAGTTCAGTAAAATTAACTTCCTGCCAGTGCAGTTACTGCCACTGTTTGTCTATTACCAAGTGTGAAACCTGAGGAGACGGTGTCAAAAGTTCAGGTGCTGATGGGTTCAACAGGGAATAACCAGGGTTGTGGGAAAGGAAAGAAGGGAGAGGAAGGAGCAGCAGCCCCCCAAAATTAACCCAAATATACTAATTTGATAAGTAAGGGAGGGAGAGTTTCCTCTGGTTCAGCTGGATCAAAATTCTCAACTGCCTGCTGGTGCCATATGGCCTGTGTTGTCTCCAGCATAGTCTGTTCCTTTCCTCGCTCATTGCTTTGTCTTTGCAACTCAGAATGCTTCTGCCCTCACTGCTCCTTCGTATTCCTCTGAAATATTTTCCATTACCTTTCTCCTACCATTTTTTGGGTGTCTTGCTACACCCACACATGCACATACACATACACATAGTGTTTTTTCTACCCTCCCTATACTGCTCTTAGCCCCTCATTGCCTGAGATGGAACGAGGTGCTGATACCCAGAAGTGCCCCCAAAAATGGGGAATGTGGGGCTGGATAATGGACATCCAGTGAATGGAAAGCATTCTTGCTTCCAGAGAACTCCCTCCTTAGATCTGTTTGGCAAAGAAAACTGTTTGTATTGCATACAGGGGACCTGACTGATGGGATATCTGTAATAGTGCTGGAAAGAAAAATCCTCTGAGCCCTTCGCCATCCTTGCAATGCAGAAGCTTGGTCTATAACTCTTGAATGATTTTGTCTGTCTCTGCCATAGGACATACACCTCCATCAAACTTATATAAATGTTCTTTGTAGAAATTGATACGATTAACTGATTGACAAAGTGTCATGTCCCCATCTCTTCTGAGAAGATATGGGAGCTTTGAGATTAATTCTTCTCTGAACTTTTTCTTACCCAAAAGTAGAAATTCTGTTAAAATGTATTAAGACACATTTGAACATACCTTCCTGTTTTACCTTCCAGTGATTTATGGAGAGACATGGATTTTTGTGCTTTGAATAATCGAGTGACAAACTAAACAAGGAAACTGCTGTCCACTGAAGCAATGGGTGAGTCAAAAGGTAGCCTGCATGATGGGATGACCTGTTCTTTCATGTCTTCCGTAAAATATTTTGCATTGAGATCCTCCAGAATTTTCTGTCATTGCTCAATGTTTTTTTCCCCGCCTCCTGCTTCTTCCACTGTGTTTGATAGGTTAGGACAGGCTCTTGGGGTTACGTATGAAAGGCATATATATACATGCACATAAATACACAAATAGGGAGAGATGGCAAACATACTATTTATGAACAGAAGGCATCACTGCCCGTTATCCTTTGCTGTGAGAACCCACCTGAAGAAGGTAGGACATCAAATACCAAGTGCTATATAGAGGCATTTGGTGTTGGCATTCAGCAGTTATCTGGGGCTAGCGCAGAGTTAGGATTTTCCAGGGGTTTGAAGGGAGTGTAACTCTGTCCCGTTAAGATGAAGCTGTCCTCTGGGATCAGATGGGGTATTAGTTACACAACACAGCAGCTGCTGCTGTGCTGTTCTTTGGAGGTGTTGAAGGGAAAGGCAAAAAGTTTGTATCAGCAAATGTGGGAAGGATGGGTGTGATGTAAAGCAGCTAGATGAGCCGCATCAGCTGCCCTGCATGTCACAGCTCCAATGCTTCTGCCTGCCAAGTGGTTGGCAACAGAGGCTGGTGTTTTAGCTTACCCAGATTTTGTGCACCCTTGTTCTCTCACTTTTGCTGTTTGGAGTTGGTTTGGCTTATACTCTATCACTTAAGTCTTCTGCAGAGATGAGAAATTTCATCTGTCATTAGAGGGACTTCTGGGTAGTCAGAATATCTAATGATTGGGATGCTTATGAATAGGATGTTGTAACCTTTAGTGCTAAAGCACAGATCTTGAGTAAATGAGATTGTCATATTTCCACTGATTTTGACATAGCTAGGACAATTTCCATAGCAAAGGACAGGTATTTTAAAATCTCATCCAGAGTCTTTAAAAGTGAATCTTTGGTCAGAGAGGTATTGCTTGAAGTTCTGAAAGCCATCAAGGCATTTTTTATATGGACTTTTTGTTAAGATCAGTGGCAACAGGTTTACTGCTTGACCTTGAAAATCTCAGCACCCGAAGGTGCTCATCAACTTTTGGGCCAATAATCTAAGCACAGGAAATGCAGGGAAAGGTCATCCACCTGCCTCTATATTCATTCACTTAGTGAGAAAACAGAGTTCAGTGCTTCTTTTCAGGATATTTCTGTTTGCTTTAAAAGCCCACAGGAAGAGCAGGAGTCAGCCTTGAGGATTTTTTTTCTGAAATACAGCATTCTGTTTAATCAAAGACTAGAGGTTGTACCTGCAAGTGGTTTTTATACTGTTTTGTTTAAAGACTAATAAAGATTAACAAAGCTTAATATACTCACACTATCATTTTGACTAATGACTACTAATGTCTGTAGCTAATGTTCTGCTGTATTACATGAATGGTTGTAAAAAGTGCCCCTCCATCGTTTGTTCTGCTCACCCTAAAATTTATTATTTTGCATGCAAACATCTACTACTCTGTTCTACACAATCAGGAGCAGCTCCTCAGCCCAGATTTTGATTTTCTTTGTTAAATCAGAGGAGCTGAGCTCTGTCATCCCCAGGTTTAGCCCTCAAATTGCCTACTGTCCAAGTGTTGCCTGAGGTAAATCCTCTTGCAGAGTGAGTAAGAGGCTCTCAGAGAATTAATTCATGGTCCAGTTACTTTTACAAAAAGTGAAGGATTTTTTATGGATTCTTCAGGTTCTCATTTCAAGACTTAGGGATGAGGCATTTAAGATCTTGAGATAGCTCAGGGAGATCATAGGATGCTAATGCAGTGGAAGGACTTAGATCAGATGGTAAATATGCTAACTAGGGGACTGTGCAAAGAATAGAGAATCAAATCCATTTAACCTACTGGCTCATGGCTTCCCTCTAAAGCTTTTAACCTCTGTGTGCTACACTTGGCTGCTTTCCCTTAGAAATTTTAATTGCTGGAAGAGACAGGCACACGCTGTGCTCCACCTGTGTAGGAGGACTGATTCAGTCTAGCTCAGTACCATTGCTGAGTGGAGTACAGGAATATACAGCTGTATCTGGTGCCTGCTCATAAACAGGGCTGTGCCCAGGCAGAAGGTTAAACACAAGGTGGAACACTTGCTGTCTGAGAAGTGACTGCTTATGATACATAAAACACTTCATTGCATCTTTTGTTTGAAGATTTCCAGGTAATTTGGAAAAGAGTTTAAAACAACACACAGTCAGGTTCATCTGGGAGGTTTTCAAAACATACAAACATTGACATGCAAACATACATCATACATCATTGACTTGACATACTGTTACAGTCAGGGGTGCTGGTTGAATTTCTTGAAAATAAGGCTGCGTGTTCATGTGCTTTAAACCTTCATTTTTGAAAGCACTGTTTTTTTCATACTATCTTTGGGTTTCAAGACCTGTATATAAAACTCGATTATTATTTCAAATAAATTCTAGACCGAAGTGAGAACTGGTGAAAAGTTAAAATAGTTTTAACTTAATAGGCACTGTGAATACTCTGCACTCACAAAACCTGTCTCAAATATTTGTTCTTTGCTGTAGCTCAAAGTGTGCCAATTCTCTCCACTTCTTTTCCTGGGGAGCAGCAGAATGAGAAATTTTTCTTCATAGATGTTTTGCCTCTGTATGTAAAGTGCAGCTGGTCTCCAGGCTGTTTTCTTCCATTGTTTTTCTCTTAAATCTGTCTCTTTCTGTTGCTCATGTAATTGCAGCCATGAAGGCCAATGGCTGTAAAATGGGAGGGTTTGGAGGAAGAGAGCATTTTTCATCTAGAGAAAAAGTAAGCAAGTTGTTAGGCACTTAAATTATTTTTCAGCTCTGAAATGTCTACAGTACAACAGAAAATTGAATTTTCATTTTCAGCTTTATCTTTTGAAGATTTTCTCTTGGTTGCCCTTGAGGGTCAAGCTTTGTGGATCACTTGGAGAGTGGGTTTATAACAAATAAGGGCTCTGTGTGGTTGAACAGTACAATGTGTGGTTGTTTGTTTTCTCACAGGGACTGCTGCTGACCTTCAGTTTTGATGGGAGTAACAATCCACTGGTGCCTAACTGAGACCAGCATCCTCGGGTGCCTGGGGCAGGGATTTTGAGTCCCAAAGAGCTTCCTCTGTAGGGCAGCCTTCCAAATACTGTATCATTATGGCATGTGAACCATTTCTTTAGCTTTGCATCCTGGTTAGTTTTTTCACGTAATAACTGATTGTACTAACCTTGTTAGCACTGATGGAAGTGATTTGCCTACTGAGATTTTAGTCATGATTTCTCCCAGCAAGGGGTGGTGCAAATCTTTAACATTGCTGCTAATATTTAAAAAAAGGCCTAATACATCACTCTCTGGTGTTTTTAGTGAGGGGATGAGAAACATCTGTCTTGAATGTTACAAGGAAAAAAATACTTCAGCATGCAATTTCATGTGTGAATCTGTGGTGTTCAGCAAGATGGAATGTGAACTCTTGGGGAAGATCATATCATTCTCTAAAATGAGGCAAAAAGGGCAAAATAACTATCATAGGAGTGTGAGTTGTGGCTTTCTAAAACCTAATGTATTCGATTTTTCTGTTAGTCTTTGTTTTACATTGATTTTTTTTCTTTTTTTTTGGGGTGAGGGGAGAGGAAATAACTTCATGACAGTATGTGATTGAATAAAGACTGTCATTCATGTTTGCAACACGTTATGAAAATATCCTGGAGAGCCTAAAATAGTGCAGAGACATAGAATAGCCATGTGTATGGCTTCAAAGCTCTGGTAAAAGTCAATGGGGTCACTCAATTTGATTTCACTCAGATCTACAGTGATATTAAAGCCTTGAAAATGCAGTGATAAGCGCTCAGTTAGAATTGGGTGAGCCCCCACTTCTCCTGGGAATGCCACTTGTTCCTACCCATCCCTGCTGACTAAGAAGAAAATTTTAAAAGCCAGGATTAAATTTACTTTTTATACTTATTTTAACTGTCAGGAATTCTTCTGAAAAGACACGCCTCATCTGAGAAAACACAGAGTTTCCAGCAGAACTGTGCAGTGCGAGATCCTTCCAGAATCCTCAGTGAAAAAAAACTATCCTAGTGTTATTGGAGAGACATCATCATGCCTTTTCTGCTGTGCTTGAAAAAAAAGAAGTCACCTGTGCCTTTAGGTAGAAGTATCTTTCAAAAACACACGCCTCCCATCCAGCAGAACTACCAGGCTTTGCTGGAGTCATGCTTGAAGAACAAACGCTTGTTCATAGACGACACCTTCCCTGCTCACATCAGCTCTATTGGAACAGGAGCACTGCTAAAGAAACTTCCCCGAAATATACAGTGGAAGAGGCCACACGTAAGTGACTTTTAGTGAGTACTGTGTGTAAGAGGATGATTACAGATGATAGCCAGCAAATAGTTTTAGCATTGAACAGACTGCTGTTAGACTTTCATTTAGGTGTACATTAATGGCTCTGGGGATTTCAGTTATTGCATCAGGTGTCATTTTGGGAGCTGGGGTACATGGAGTCTCATAATTGTCTTTGAAGCATTTGTTGCCCAAAATCATAACCAGCCTTGTTCTGTTTATATCCAGTAACACTTGGAGTAGGCAGGGAGAGAAGGCAAAGGGAGCAGGGAGAGTTGGTTTCCTTGGAGCTCACAGCTACAGTGATCTCACTGTGATTCTGTGGTGACTGATGAGATCCTTCTCCCCAGAGTTCAAGATCATGACCTTTTAGAAGATTTCTGGGTTTCCAGACAGTTCTTAGCCATGACCCCTCTCTCCCATGGACCTCATACTGTTATGAGGCTGGAGGCTGCTGCTTTCCCAGACAGGGCAGGTGCCTTATCCTCTTGTTGGGCTGGGTTTTTTCCCCTGCTTAACTATTTAGTCTATTGTATTTGGAGTAATCTTTCCCCAGCTCTCAAGGCTGAGGTTCTATCACAAGAGCATCAGTCTGTGAGCTGGCTGCAGTTTTGGGAGCTTTGTTTTCTACTTGTGCTCACATTTCCAAGGCCTTTGCTGGCATTCCAGGCTTAAACTGAACATCACAACAAGAGACACCCAGGTGCAAAGGCTGGTCACAGAGCATGTTCTCATAACAAAAGGGTTGATAACAAGTTTGGGAGGCCAAGACAGGGGCCTGGCACAGTTAGATAAGGCCTGTTACTATCAATGGCAGTTCTGCTCTTACTGAGCCATTGAGCAGAGTATTGACAATCAGATCCTCCTGAAAGCAATGTACAGAATTATGTGAGAATTTCAGAATTCCTTTGTCTGTAGGGAATTCTGCCAGGTAATACCATATAGCATCTCCCAGCTGAGTTATTTTCTAGCTGTTAAATTTTGTGAGATTTAAACAATTTCCCAGAATCCCAGAAGGATCAGGTTTCTGGAAAAAAAAAAAAAAAAAAAAAAAAAGAGCATGAGTCCTGGCCTCTACAAAGACTTTTAAGTGTCTCTCCATCCCTCAGGTATTGGAATGGACTTTGAAACCTCCTCTGTCTCTCAGTGGACGATTCTGCTGCTCTGCTATGGTTGTTGGGGTGTCCTGTGTAGGTCCAGGAGTTGAACTTGATGATCCTGATAGGTCCCTTCCAACTCAACATATTCTGTGATTCTATGATTCTAAAACTGCCTTGTGAAGAAGGCTGCTGTTTGCTTAGGATGCCAAACTTTCTGAGCAAAGATTCTCTGAGAATGGATGCTGTGCATCCTTCAGTCCCTGTGCTGAGATTCTGCCATTCAGCCTGCAGGCTTGTAGCTTGCTCCATCTATGAGTGATGGCCTGCAAACTGAACACCCAAGCTCACCAAGGGCAGGGTTTGGTGTCTAATTACTGTGACTGCCTTCTGAGGGAAGCTGTTTCTTTGCTACTGCCCGCAGGGGAAGCCACCAGTGTGAAACTTAGCTTGAGCAATTTCTGGGTCATTCGAGTAAAATATTATTTTGACACTTAGGTTATTAATTTAACCCTAGAGGCACTTGTGAAGAGAAGAAAATCACCACATTATTTCTCTCTGTTCAATTATTCACAGACCTATTCTTGTCACAGCAACAGGAATTCTGTAGCAGCCATCAGCTTGTAGCTCAATTGTCAGTCAAGCTGTGGATATGTCAGCCAGGTTGGGTGAAAGTTTGTACAGTTATGCTCTGCCTTCATAACCTCTTTTGGCTGACACTTGTGTGGAGGAGTGGGACTGGCAGGTTTGAAGGGTTGTCTTCTCAGCATGGTGTCCATGGGAAGCCATGGTGAGCACCAGTGACTTATGCTGGAGACCAAATTCAACATAGACCAACCACAAATGTGTGCCCAGGCTGGTGTCAGGTTAGCCAGAGCACATAACAATAGAGTTATACCTGAGCCAGAATAATGTCTGCTGGAACAAAGGACTCTCAGTATTTTAAAAGCTATAACTTTCATGCTAGATCAGCTCATGTTACTGGCTTAACTCTCTCCTTTTTTTTCTTTTCATTTTGTGCTTCCCAGGCATTGCACAAAAGTCCTGTATTTTATGCTGCAAACAGAAAGCAGCTTGATCTCTGCCAAGGATTGGTGGGTAAGGAAATTCCTTTGTATAAATATCTAAGTATTCTTATACAAGATAACATTTTGCATGAAAGTTTGAATGTATAAAACATAGCATGGAAATAGAAGGTATCCATCTCCTCCTCTCTCCACTTGGCATGGTGTGGATGAAGCAATCATTTACTGACATAAGCTCAGTAAATAAGCTGGCAAGCTCTGAGGTGGGATTTGAGGCATGAGAGGTGTCTCCACAAGCTGAAATCACCACTGTGTGTTGTTTCTGCCCATGCTAATAGGAAGTGTTCCTGTGCTCTTACTGGCCTGTGGTGTTGCTGCTTGATAACTGAAGAGAGACCACAGAAGGGCTTTATATTTGTACCTAAAGCTCAGTGTGAGTGTGTTCTCTTCTCAGCCTTGCTGTTAGAAAAATAATTTTAAGCTTGTGTTGTCTAAAAAGACTATACTGCCATTTGAAAATCAGGTAGAGGTGGGTAATTTTTAAGTGCTTTATGACCTTAAAACCAAAGTTTGCTAAGTACAGTATTGCATGTGAGATCCACTGGAAATTATGTTCTTTTCTGAAAGCTAATGTTTTCAAAGAAAATTTGAAAAGTTTTGTTTCAATAGTTGCTTTTATAGAGAACAGAAAAAACCCAACACAATGTTGGTAAAACACAGAATGTTTCTGTTGAAAGTTATTGCTTGCTAAATTTCTTATTTAACCAAACAGTACCCAAATGAAAAGATCATGAGAGAACAATTATAAACCAATCATGGTTTGGCTAAGTAAGGAACATGACTGGACCATATAATTTTGCGTGTATGATTTGTTATAATTGTAAAGACATCAGCACAACAGCTCTTCTGCTGGGATCTTGGTGGCGTTGCTGAACTTGGCTGAGAGCTCTCACTTTTCAGCCAAATGCATGTGTCCGTTTGTCTTGGCACAGAGAACTGCTGGTTCCTGGCGGCCCTGGGAGCTCTGACATTCCACCAGGACATCTTGGCTGCAGTTGTGCCACAAAACCAGAGCTTTGAGAGGAAATACGCGGGCATTTTCCACTTCCGGGTACAGCTGCTCCCCCAGATTGCAGGCGATCCTCAGATATCCGCTGCTGTGTTTTGTGTCACACCCTTGGATAATTTGTATGTGGTTCCCTTTGGCCAGGGGCAAGTGGCCAGAGGGTATCCCAGCCTGGAGAGGAGCCCATCACCCCTCCCACAAAGTATTGCAGGCAGTGAATCAACTGCAAGCCACTGAGGAAACACCTCTGCCTGGCTGCTCTCTCCAGCTGTGTCCTACCCATATTTTAATGCAAACAAAACTCTTTTTCAAGAGTGGCAACAGTCAGCAGGACCTGAACACATCAGCTCAAATATTCTGCCCCTTTGCCCACCTCTTGGTACAACTCTGTTACCCTGCAGTTAGGAATTCCTTCCCCAGAAGTCCACCTGTGGCTAATTTCCCTGCTTACTCATTTTACACCTGATAGATGCTTTGTTTTCTCCTCTGGCTGGGTGGGGTTGAGGAACTGGCTCTGTGGGTGAATCAGCACATCCCACTGACCCACAGCAGCTTGTTCTGTATCCACAGCTAGACTATCTTGCCTTTCCTGTTGTTTCAAGGGGAGGTCCCTTCCAAGGGAAACATCATCTCATTCCTTTCCCCTGACAGTTCTGGCACTTTGGGGAATGGATTGACGTGGTGGTTGATGATCGCCTGCCCGTGAATGAGGCTGGGGAGCTGCTCTTTGTTTCCTCAGTCTATAAGAACGTGTTTTGGGGAGCCCTTCTGGAGAAGGCATATGCTAAGTAAGTGACTAATTTCAAGTTATGCAAATAGTCTCTCTAAAATATGTTGGTTGGTGCCTACGCAGTTTGTTCTTGTTTATAAATGCATCTCCTAGGCCTTGCTACATTTGTAATGTAGTAGATGGCTTTCATCTATCTATTATTACACACACACAAAAAAAAAAAAAAAAAAAAAGCTACCATTGCAGTAGCTTTTATCAAACCAGGCCCTTCAGTTTAAATCCAAGGGTTTAGGTGAAAAAACAGCCCTACTGTGGGGGATTGTCCTCTGCGTGTTATCATTGTTTGCAGTGTATTGGCTAAGGCTGATGCCTTCTTTGTAAATATCACAGAGTCGAACACCATAGATAGACATTTTTAAATGTGAATGATTTCTAAAGCCTTCTTTAATGTATTATCAGTGTGAGAAACCTCCAAGGATTTTAATTTTGGAGGTCTGCTGGAGCACTGCACTTTGTTTTGGCAAATATTTTTGCTCTCATGTTCCTGAAACTGAGTCATGTCCCAAGTCATATGGCATGGGGAGAACAGTAGCTTCTCTCCAGGGTGTTTTGTCTACCATGGTAGTATCAGCACAAAGAAGAAAGCAGCAAGGCCTAACTGATGGAGTTTGTTGATATTTGGCTGAAATAATCTTTGCAGAGCAGGGAAAAATACTCTAGTTAACATTGAGAAAAAGATCACACAAAGGTGAGAATGTTCAGTTATTTTCATTTGGTGTTAGAGTGAAAAGACTGGGCCAAGTTGCACTGGAGTGATAAAGAAAATCAGATTAGAGGCTGAGCTCTCAGGACAGTATTTCTCAAGGTACTATATCTTAGATACAGCACAGTACCTGGTGATAAATTCAGGCAACATTCTCTAAGGCAGAGTTATCAAAGAGTCGTGATGGGCATGTTCTCATTACAGTGTAGTCAGGGATGACAGCTAGTGAAGAGTCCCTTTCAGACTATGGCCAATCTTGGAGGCAATTTTGTAGATTCTCCTCTTCCCAAATGCCAAAAATTCCCTTAAAATGAATCATGAGTTACAGCCTTCCTTTTGCTTTTTGCACACTTTCTTTTATGTTTTCATTGGCAACCTGTTCTCAACCTGTCATCTGTGATTATAACCCAAAGACTATATTGATTTTTTTTTTTTTTTTTTTTTTTTTTTTTGCCAGACTCTATGGCTCCTATGAAGATCTGCAGATTGGGCAAGTTTCAGAAGCCTTGGTGGATTTTACAGGGGGTGTCAATACAAGGATCAAGCTTGCAGAAGCTCCTCCTGATCTGTGGCATATACTGACAAGAGCCACCTACAGCACATCTCTCATGGGCTGTCAGACACACTTAGGGGTGAGGCTTAGAGTGACATCAAATGCCTTTACAGCCAAAAACTTTTCCAGACTTGTTTTCCCTCTGCTCGGCTGGCCATTGTGACTCAAAATGTATCAAAGCTGCCCCACGTGGCTTTCTGTAGAAGTCACATTCTTCATGTTAAACTTTGCTCATGGATTGATTGCCTGATGTTCTCGGCTCCCTGTTATGTTTAGGAACTGGTTTATCTATGAAACAAATTCTATTAAATAGGGATCTACTGCATTTCCCCAATTTTATTAAATAAATTTTCCATTTTTACAGATGGTGCAGTGAGGTACAGACACATATGGAATAAAGTTATAGCTAAGGTAGAGACTTGGGTCATTCAGAACATGAATTAAAGTTTTGGCTTCCGAGCTTTATGCTACCACCTCAGCTGTTGGAAAACTCTACTTTTCTGAAAATCAAAACCTAACCTCCTGGACTTCCTTAAAGTGACATGGTCTCTAGCTGAAGACCCACAATTTAGGAAGGGCCATTAACAATCAACCTTCCAATTCCAAGCATACTGAAAAATCTGGCTCTTAGGAGGTTACATTTATTTATTTATTTTCAGTTCTCCTGTTACTTTGAAAGTCATTGCTTACACAAGTACATGTCTCTGCTATTGGTATAAGCCTGCTGTATGAGTAGGGATAGAATAATTATTTTCCTTCTGTTTCTCTTTCTTGTATACAGACAACAAAGGTCCTGAAGAATGGGCTTGTTGCTGGCCATGCCTACACAGTAACTGGTATTAGAAAGGTAAGACCAGCCCAAATATCCTGGGTCCAGGTTAATTTGGATATTAGCAATTTTTATTGCATTCTTAAATTGAACTATTGATCAGATCAACTCTTTTCTTAGCCTAAGGCTAAAAGAGACTGTGGGCTTTGTTAAGATTCATATTTTAAGTGTGTCCATTTTAATTTGGAGGCCTTGATGTAAAGGATGATTATTATGTATCAGTGTATCTCTAAGGATGGAATGATTCATGGGGCTATGCTGAGACCATCACTTAGAAATTCATCTTAGCTGTTAAGAATGAAAGGACTGGCCTTTGGGGCTGCTGTGAGGATGTGCTGAAACTTGGGGATGTGCTTTTTACTTAGGGTAAAAAGCCTTCCTCTGAAGCCAGTGGAGAGGCCATAGAGAAGTAAGGATGTAAAGGCCAAAAGATGAAGAACTGCAGATGGAAATATGGGTCAGGGGTGTGGAGTAAGGGAACTGACCTGTGCTCCTGTGCAGACAGTGCAGGGGGACCCCACTAATATGCAGAACAATTGCTGGGAGTCCCCTTAGGATCTTTGTCTAGAGGTAAGTGACTTGAAATAATATGTCCCAAAAGGTAGGAGCTTCTTCCTTCTGAATTGGTGGATGAGTATCTTGTCCAGCCTCAAGAAGAGGTTGACAAGGATGGCAAAGACTGTGTGGGGCTTTGGACATTTCAGTGAAAGCATGTTCAGTACCTGTAGCAAGAGATAGTAGGAAGGGCAGGACAGATGAGCTGGCTGAGGCATATCTGTTTCTCCTACAGGAGGAGCAGAAGGAGTTTATGTGTGGAGTTTTTCAACAACTTGTCTGTCAGTCTGGCTCCTCTGATGACATGAAGAGCCAGGAAGCCTTAAGGGACTGACCAAGCATGTGGAAACAGTGTGAAGTCAGCTGTTCTGCTGTGTACTGTCAGCAAAGCCCCTAACTGGCCTCTTCTCCCACCATGACATCCCAGTTCAGGAAGCATTAATCTGTGTGGTCACCCATGGGGGCTGTATTGTGCCATTGCACTGGGGTAGGACTTGGTTTTCACATGAGTACAAAATGAGCAGATGTTGGAAAGGAAGAAGAATTTACAGTCAAGCCTTTAGATTAGGAATCTGTCATGTCTCTGTTTTCAGTTTAGAATGTAAAATGAAGCACCTTAATCTCTTTGTTGCTGGCATTTAGAGTTGCACATTCAAAGATTTTTATCATCATACTTGATGGCATCTATGAGAACAAACAAAATTGTTGTTAATATCTGACATAGTACAATGATATAAACCAGATACTGCTGAGACCTTGGTAAGCACAATGTTACTGTTTTCTGCAGGTGACCTGTCAATATGGACCAGAAAACCTATTGAGACTGAGAAATCCATGGGGAAAAATTGAGTGGAAAGGAGACTGGAGTGACAGGTGAGTTTACAATAGGAAAGATGTTACACTGAGCAAAGGAAAGGTTTCTTGGAGGAAAGATGCTGCCATCTTCAGGCATGAATTAATGTTGAGGTTAGCAATAAGATAACGCTTGCACAGACCTTCTGGTGTCAAAGCAATGACTCCATAGATTTCTATGTCTCCAGCAGACAGCGCTGCTGTAGCTGGCCTCACTTCACACATGCAGCCTTAATCAGATCAGTTCTACTTCTCCTTTCACTAATGCCAGAGGAAACATAATATGAACATGAGATGCTGACCATCTTGCTGCAATGGGAGAGCATGGAAAGGGACAGATAGCTGTGCAGGAGGCTCTAAAAAACCCCCATGTTTCAGGACACAGTTGTTTATCATGGGAGGGCCCAGGAAAATCTTCCACAGGCTGCAAGGTGTTGGAATTGGGTAACTAGGAAGGATTCTTCTGTCCTGGCTGCTTGGGGAAATACAATTGGGCATGAGATCAGAGGAAGCGACTGGTAGAAGTAAATGGGCTCCATATTTGCATCTACCTGATTTTTTTTCTTTCTTTTTAATTGGGACCCATAAAAGACAGTGGTTTGCATTCTAGACCATGGACAACTATAAACTTTTGTCCCGTTCCTCTTTGAAGCGGAGCATGTTTCTTGCTCCCAAGGTTCACTTCATTCCCTGAACAGGCTGTTTGCTGAGGCTCAAGGCATTGAAGCGGGGGAAGAGTAGAGAGGTCATTGGGAATGTGAATGGCTTTCACCTTGTGTGCAGAGCAGTAACTTCTCTGATGCATGTCTGTCACATAATGACAGCACACCAGCTGTTCTGTTGAAGAGCATAATGAGCAACATACTGCAGGCCTGCCTTTGAAATGACTCCCAGCTGCCTCTTGTGCTGTCCTAGTCATCCATTCATTATGCCAAACACTCTTCCTATTATGTCTTCTTTAACAGAAAATTAACCAACAAAGCAGGTCTAGATTTTTATATTTTAAGTACTTGGAAGCTGTGTGTTCAAGTGAAGGGAGTGGCTGATGAAAATTGAACATTTCTGGCTTCTACTGCAGAAAACTGGACCCATTTAGCTACATCTCATGGGACCCAGTGTGGTTGTGGAGAGTCTTGTGTGGCTGAAGGCATAGTGGGGGATAAGCATGGAGATATGTAGAAATAGGGATTTGGCCTTGTTTTACAGAGGAAGATTTTGTCCTCTGCCTTGAATTTGTGGCCACATTTGGTTAGTCACCTCATGTTTTCCCCCTTAGCTCTTACAAATGGGAGCTGCTGAGCCCGAAGGAGAAGATTTTGCTGAGGAAAAAGCAGGATGATGGAGAATTCTGGTAATGACACAGTCTTTCTTCTCCCCTCTCTGCCAGTAGCCAAGGCATAGGTGATGAGCTTTAGAGCAGCCCGTGCTTCTCTCAGCTTGATGCTGTGAGGAGGAGTGGCTGTGCCAATATGGAATGCACTGTTCTTCAATGCAGGAGTGAGGGTGAAGCAGAGCATTCCTAGGTCTCCTGGGGCTGTTTGAGATAAAGGACAGCCCCAGGAGCTTTTGTCTTGCCTGTTTGTCTGACGTTTCTCCACAGCTTTTGCCACGAGGTGGCAATGTTGCCGCCCCTGTGTTTTCACTGCACTCCCTTTCCTGGCAAGATTATTTTATTCTCTATTTCTGCTATCCTTTGCTGAAGTTTTAGTCGTGCATTAGCTACTCCTAGCTGCTGCTGTAGAAGCAGACGCTCTCTTCTTTACTGCCTAATAAAATATGAGCATTACCATATGTAACACAGAATGGTGCGGCTTCGAAGTTCCCCGCTCCCTTTTAGTTTTATGAACCATATGGGCTAAACTAAATTGCTGACAAAATGTCTCTTGGTACTCTTTTCCCAGGATGTCTCTGCAAGATTTTAAGATTCATTTTGTAGATCTGGTGATCTGTAAATTAACTCCAGACCTGATGAGCCAGGAAGATGGGAAAAAGTGGATGTACTCTTTGAAGAGTGGGAGATGGGTTAAAGGAAGTACAGCAGGAGGAAGTTTGGGATTCAGTAAAGGTGAGGGGTGCTCTTTTGGATAGCTCTGACCTTTGGATGCTCTGTTGACTCAGTTACCAGCTCCTTATAACCTCTTGACGTAAAATTGACAACAGAAACATGCACTTCCTGTTTAAGCTTCCACACAAACATCAGAAATAAGCACCTGAAGAGCTTTGACTGGCTTCTGCTATCACAGAAGATGCACTGCTTACAAACATAGGGCAGTGGGCTGATTATAGCATGAAATAAGCTTTAGGATCCCAGGATCAATTGCCAGCACTGACCTGCTCTAGGGCATTAAACTTGTCTGCTAAAATTTGCATCCTCAGCAGCTCCAGGGAGTGTGTTTTAAGTAAAGTGAATAAAATAGTCAGAGGCTCAGGTCTTCTGGAAGCAGAGCAGGTGGAGTATAAAGTCAGCTAGCCTATACACCAGGGGTGAGAGAGGAATATAAACAAATGAGCATATAATTGCATGTAAGTAGAAGTATAGTTCCTTGTTCCTGGGTCTTTTCTCCTGTCTTGGATAGTAGTTGCACTGCTAAACTTGTAAATTGCACCTTAAAATTAAATTCCTCTGGGGTCTGGAGAGCCAGACAACCTATTCAATCCAATGCCAGGCATCATGTGGGAAGCTGGCAATCAATTTTGTGATGGAAAAAAGGCATCAAAATGTTTTTTCTTGTTTTACTTAGGCAACTTTTGGATGAACCCTCAGTACTGGCTGAATGTATTGCCAGTTGAAGACAGTAAGAAAAGCCCAAGTACGTGTAGTGTGGTTATATCCCTCATGCAGAAATACAGCACCAAACACCGGAACCGAGCCCCTCACCTTTTCATTGGATTTTTGCTCTATAAGGTGCAAAGAATTGCTTTGCTTTTCTTGCTCTCATCAAACAGGAGAACTTCCAGCCCCTGTAGATTGTAGTGCTCTGCAAGCCAAGAGTTTTTGTTGTGTGCAGGGTGATCTCCGCTCTTTCCTCCTGCCTGTGCCCAGTATCCTCACACAGCAGGACTAGGCTCCCTTGGGCTCTGTGCCCCATTTGCTGCCTGTCCAGCATGTGTCACCCTGCAGAGCAGTGAGAAGTGCCTTTTGCTTCAAAGCACATTGGGATTTATTTTGCTGCCTCTGAGGGAATGTGCGATAGCTGGAAGAGGGTGCCAGGAGTCCCCTTACTTTGGGGTACAAAGAGCTCTGCCCTCAGGTTATTTCCAACGATGGTAAAATTGTGCCTAAAAAGTGTTCCTAGTTTGATGTGGCAGCTGCTCATGTGTGCATACCACTAGCTCCCCATGTACCCAGAGGCGAGTGGATATAACTAGCAGTGTGAGTTTCCTACCTTAATTCCCTGCTTATCTGAGTACCTTGAGGGCCACACTTCTCCCTTGAACAAAGCCACAGGTCATGTTGCTGCTGTAAGCTTGCACAATTATGGAGAGGTGACTGTGGAGAAGGGTTTTTGGGTGGAGGGACTGAGGTTTCTGAAGGCAAAGACCTCATATAGGTGTTTGTAGCTGTTCTGTTTCCCAGGAATGATTTGGCTGTGTTTGGTGAGGCACAGAGACTGACTGACAGATGTTGTTTCTTTTCTTCCTACAGGTGGGCCTACAGGTGAGTCCCTTGTCACCATTGCTGACTGTTGTCTGGGGACCTGGGCTGGCACAGCTGTTAAGACAATGCTGAATGTGGTGTGTTTGCCTTTGTTCTTTGGCTGACAATGTGTGACAGTATTTGAATTCAGTGAGTCACCACAGCAAGCCACTAATAATGCAGAACCATCTACTGAAAAGCAGCCATATCAGGACAGCTCATTGGCCTTGAGAGTGGGCATTAGTTGTTCAGCTTCTCTCCTGGGTCTTCAGAGGTATTAGAAGTTACATCAACCTTTACCTGATGAGCACTTCAGCCTTGCTGCAGTTGTGGGATAGTGCCCCAATTCTTGCCTGTGTCGTGGGAGTCAGAACTGCCTTTCTGCTGCCTTCCAGTCTTGGCATGAGGTGGGAAAAGATCCTGTGCCCCATGTGAGTCAAAGATCTCCTAGGGAGCTCAGGTTCCCGGCTGTCTGATGGTACAGGTGTTTTCACCTTCTTCAGGTCAGCTGCACTTCTAGCATTTTCTTTATCCAAGAGATAAAGGTCCCTTTGGGACCTGAGAAAGGGTCTTGAAACTTAAATCCTGATTAAGTCCTGATTTTGGCCCTGACCTCAGAGGGCTATTTAAAACAGGGAAAGATTTAGCTCATATTGTCTTTAAGGGGCATATCTTCCACTCTGTTACTACTCAAATGAGAGTACACCTCTTAAATGAGAACTTGGGCTGGCAAAGAACTAGTTTGAGTATATGGTATGGGCAGCACAATTGTGTTCCAAGTTACTGTAGACCCAGCATGGTAAAAGATGCACTCCTTCCTGACTTCAGTATTTTGGGCACTATTAGAGTTGCCTTCAAGGTAAACTTTCTAGCAGAGAGGGTCTGAGTGTGACCCTAGTACAGTGCTCTGCCACACCTGAATGGGAATGGTGGCAGCCAGGACTTCAATTTCAGGTTTGTAGTGGTTGCCAAGATCAATACTGAGAGATGGCAAGCTGAGTGCATCTAAGGTATTGGAACTGCTGTCAAGAGAGTATTGACTGGAATATAAAAACTTTGAATTTAACATAAGGGGCATGAGGAGGAGTAACCCTGAACTCTTCATAAGAAAGATTGCCCTATTAGTAAGAAAAATACTGGCAAAGGAAGAGGAATAGCATCTCCCCATGAGGCTGCAGAGTAAAATGGCTATATGTTTTGAGGAACAGCCAAGATCAGAAGGTGACGGTAGTTTTAGCTAGCAGGATTATTTATTGGGCTTGTGTAGTGGGCACTCAGTGGCATTAAAATTAGTTTCATGTTGCCTGGATCAACACTTTATCCATCATCCTGTGGCAGAAAAGGGCCTGAAGAGCAAAGAGTGCCAGACAAATCAAGGACACTTGCATGAAGTGAGGACAAGGGCTTAGGTTGCTCATGCAGTATGCTCAAGTCACAGGTGTTCTGAAAAATCCTCTGCTACCAGATCCCTTGTGCAAAGGAGAAGCTGGGGACAAAATATGTGGTCCCTGTGGGAGAAGAGGTGTTCTGGCTAGTGAAAGGCAGTCTCTAGAGCAGTTTCTGCCTGTAGCCATTTTGGCCCATATGGCAAAGACTTTTGCAGAAGCCACATTGACAGGAACAGCTTCTCATCCCCAGTTCTTGCTGCTGTTCCTTACAAGTAGTGTAAGTTTTTCTGTAAGTTGCAGGAAGCGCAGTCTTTTGTCATATTAGTATTGGGCAAGGGTGCTGCATAATAAGAACCACCATATCCTGGGAAGAGACTGAGTCCTTTGGGCTCTGTTACCTGCTTGTGCTGTAAAACAGGCCGAGATGTGAAGGCAGGCTGGCTGTACCCTGCCTATTAATCCTCCACGCCCTTTGTCCATGCGTTCAGCTGGGGCAGAACACAATTCTCGTACCTTTCTTCCCTGAACAGTACCAAGAGAGCAACAGAAAGCTGCCCCCAGGTTTCTTCACCCGACATCAGCCAGTGAACAAGCACCAGGTTTTCCTTGATGAGCGGGAAGTGACTTATGACTTCCATCTGGAGCCTTGTGTCTACGTGATTGTCCCATCTACCCTGAAGCCTCAGCAAGAGTCTGAGTTCATCCTGCGTGTCTTCTCCAGGAAGCACATTCTTCGGTGAGATGCTGCTGCCCCTCTGCCAGCACCTAATTCCCTGGGAAAGTCTAGTCTTTCTAGTCTAATGGGGGCAGCATAAAGACTTAACTCTGCAAAAAGCAACACAATCTCTTTCAGAGAAGCTAGCTCCAGATTTCTCTTGCTGTAGGATTCTCAGTGGTTGAAGCACTGGCTTTGGCCTTTTCCTTTCAAAAATGGCTGAGATAGGCCCACAAAATTCTTGCAGTGTGCTCATGTTTGAGACTGTGAGAACGATAAGAGCTCTTTAGCTTTTTAGGTTCATTAGTTTGCCAGGAACTCCCTGCTGACAATGGTTGCTTGTGCAGAAATGGGTGCTTTGGCTACTTCAAATGCCAGCAGCTTTTGGGGTCCTGTATGGATATGAGACTCTGCTTTACTGCTGCTGTAACACCAGAGAATAAAACACACAGCAAGAGCAGGTTAGGGCCCCATCCGGGGAAGAGGAATGACACCTGTGGTTGAGACAAGCACACAGCTCTGAGATCTGTCCTTAATGTGTCTGCTTTTTTACATCTCCAGGGAAATGGGCGGGAACACGAGCTTCACCCTCTCTAAGGTGAGGGGAGTGGGGGATCTGTGGTTCAATCTACAGCTCTGAATGTTGGGATTTTACTATTGCTCTGCCCTAGAGGAGAGGCTGAGTGAAAATGTCAGTGTTTGTGTTGCAGCACTTGAAAGCACAGCTTGGGTTTACAGACAGAATCCTTTGGACTAAGGGGACAGATGCAATCAAATGTTGGGGACCAGCAAAACTTCAGACAGCTTAGTTGCCCTTTTGCAAACATATTTTAATTACACATCTTGCTTGCTCTACAGTCTTTCCTGTTCATGGCTTTTTGGAGACTCATGGTCCATTCTTGCACTTCTCCCCATCCCTTCCAGGCTTTAAGCATTTTGATGACATTATGGGACCTTAGCTGTACTATTCCCGTGCAATGGCCTAAAGGTTATTTTCAAAAGAACTGGGCTCAGTGGCAGTGCATGCACATCTGCAGCCTGTGCTAGGGAATTTATGGCACAATCTGTTCCCCTGGCACAAACAGAGCCTTTCCTGCTTTCATCTCCTCTGCTGGGCTGTACAAAGGAGAACAGAGACCCTTCTCTCTTCTTGGCACATAGTGAGCCCCATGCTTTGCACAGCTTGGGGTGGAGTGAGAGGAATGTTTCTCCCCACTAAATGTTATCTGAATATTTCTCTCCAAGAAATAGCAGTTCTGTGATGTAGGGAGGTATCTTGGCAGTGAGCTGTATTAGTGATGTAACACTGATTGCAGTGGTGGGCAGAGGGTGGAAGGGACAGGGAATGGAATGCCATGCTGGGAAAGCATCTTTAATCATTTGGTTGACAATATTTTTCTTCTGCAAGTTAATGATTTTTTTTTTTTTTTTTGATACCTTAAAGGAAATTGTTGATAGGTATGAAGGCAAGATTTGGGAGGATTTCTTCACAAAGTATTTTGAACAGGTAAGTTCTTGTGTGAGCAAACTCCTCCAGACCTATTATGTAGCTCTGTGAAAGTAAAGGCATCTGGATGTTCAAGGGAGGTCTGTAGATGTCTGGGGAGCAGAGAGGGGCTATGGAGAGCAGGTTGGACTCTATGTACAGTGATGACTCCATGCAGCAAATTTGCCTGTGAAGTTCAGCAATGTGATAGCATTGAGACAGGTACACTTCTATGCACAACAGGGTGTCAATGCCTGGAATTTAATGTGAATGTGACAGTATCAAGAGGCTCAAAAGGCATTAGCAAACTGATGGGCAGAAAGTCCATAAACAAATGCTAAAGGACTGAGCAGGGATGTACCCTCTAAGATCACTTTTCCAACAGGGAAACAACAGAATGGACTATAGAAGCTGACCAGGCTCACATGCTCTCCTTAAACATTAATTCCTGTTGACTGTACTGGGGACAACGTGATGGTCTGTGTTGATCCATCCTACCCTTTGGGGCATTCACTGGGGAAAGTTATCTATTAGAGAACACCCCTGAAATTCTGAACCTCGTCTCATGCTTACTTCATCACAGTTGGATGGCAACTAATCTGCTTTGAGGTGTGAAATAGATATTGGGTGTCCCATCATCTTTCCTTCCTTATTTCCTACTGAAATACAAGCCTTACTGTAAAAGATTATTTTTAGTGATTTCTCAGGCCTGATTTGGGATGGAGCTGGCTATCAGGGATCCCACTGACTGTGGTGAGGGATGCAAGCATTTTACCTTTCAGAAAAGGTCACTCCATTTATTTAACATTGTACCCTGTATTTGGCAAACACAATTTCACAAAAACAAATCTGCCCTTTTAATAGGAGTATTTTGAAGGCAGCTGTTACTAAAAACAAGGAATGCTTTCACTTTTTGCCCCTTGTTTAAGATTTTGGTTTTGAGACTGGTATGGCTTTGATGTGCTAGAAATTGCCACATACTGTGAGTTGCTGGTCCTTTGCTGTCAGGACGTCCAAGTACACAAAGAGGCAAAGACAGATACTGCCATTTCTGAAGGCTTTACCCTGACATATCTCAATGATCTGAAAGCAGGCTTTTATTTTTGAAGAATGACATTAAAAAAAATGCTCCAAACAAACCATTGTCACAGCTTCTAAAAGATTTATAAACTTTAGTATGACAAGGGAGAGAGGGAGTCTCTGCTTTGAAAAGTTTGGGTAGAAGTATTCCAAAGTTTCCTTTTTTTTTTTTTTAAATTATAAAAGGGGAATGTTTGAAGCAAATCTCTTGACAGTATGCTTGATGGGACAGATGGCACCAGGGCTGAAAGGCCTGTATCCTCACTCAGTGGAAATCTGCCCTACTGCACTGATCTGTGTGGAGCCCTGAGAAGTTAGCTTAGAGCACACTGCAGCCCTTACAGGCTCAGAATCTTGTCATATTCAAAGGGAGTCTTTTCTATCGATTTTCACAGTGGCTGGAGTGGGGCCAGAAAAGCAGAGAATGAAGATGGGGCATGCTGGGAAAACAAAAGAGGGAGAAAAGTGATTTAATACTTAGAAAAAAACCCCCTAAATTTCTCTTCCATATCACAGAATCCTGAAATAAATGCTGTTCAGCTCCAGAGGATCTTGAATAATATATCTTGGAGAAGTAAGTGCTGAGAAATAGCGTTTCTGCAAAATAAGCTCTCTCAGAGAAAAGCCTCAGCTCCTGTATCTATTTCTTGAATTCTGGGAAGAGAAACTGGCTTCAATCTGACTGAACTGACACTTTTGATGCCATGTTAGATTTCCAGTGCAAAAGGATTTGCTGGGGTGTGAATCAATATGGCAGAAATGTTATAAGCAGAGCTAATCTAGTTTGAATTTCAACAACTGAAATAATGAGGGAGGAGAGCAAGCATGAATGCAGATTCTTAATTTGGCCTCCAAACCTAGCTTGACCTCAGCTTTGATTCTAAAACTGTATCTCATTTCAGCCTGTGCCACTGCCTCAGTCTCAGCAGCACCAAACTAGAAGATGTGGAAAGCCTGGTCTGTAGGAATTGGTGTGGTGGAGGAGGGTCTTGCCTTTACTGTCATGTGTTGCTATTTACTCTTCCCTGCTGTGCATGCATAGGGCTGCCCTTGCTCTGTTTGGGGGACAGGATGAGGTGCAGGTGGCCTCTGTAACCCAAGCTTGTGAGAACCAGGTGAGCCCTGAGCTTGTCTCTCTCATGTGTGACATCCACTCTGCTGGGGGCAGCCCAAAGCACTCCACAGGCTTATAATTTGGACCTTGGTAACAAATAACACTACCTGGGCAGCAGTGAGGCATTGCAGTGGCTGTTCTCTCTGAACAATGACAATGAAATTACAGGTATAATGATGAATCCAGATTTTTTTTCCTGGTTCCTTCACCGGTAACGATTAATATGCAACATAGAAAATGCTCCATCCAGCCATTACAGGCAACAAAGAAGATGATCAAGAGTGGTGTGGTGCCTTTTTCACTTAAACTGAATTTGATATTACTCTCTTTTCTACAAAAGTGGGCAAGGATAGTTCTTCTGTCTTTGTAAACTGATCCACCAGGCACTGTTTTATCTGTGAGAAAACAATATTAAACAGGGAGTTTTGCTTTTAATAAATTATTGATTTTAAGAATTATTTTCAAATCTTTACGGTACTTGGTTCATATTTACTAAACAGGACTATTACAATATTAAAATTATTAAAGCATCTTGACTTCATGCAGAGAAAGGATTGGTGAGTTATGATTCTGTCCCTTACTCAGTGGAAGATGCAGACCAACTGTAATTGTGATTTGCAGTGAGATTAGAGCCTATTTCTGTTACTTTTCATGCAAGTTATATATGAACCAGGAATGCTAAGATTTGAGGCAGCATCATGTTTTCAGCAGTGCCTGTACTTTTAATTATATTAACGGAGCTGGCAGCATGTCTGAGAAAGAGAGGGAAAGAGAGATGCTTAGTACAAGGGTTTCAATTAATCTGCAGTGCTGTTCCCCAAAGCACTTCAGGTCAAGTGACTTTGCTCAAGGTCATGCAGTAAATTCTGTTTGGGATTAGAGCTTTGGATGTCCTTTTCCTTCCATTTTCTCTAATAGCTGGAGATACTGTACCATATTTCATTCTATATTACATGCCTTCAGGGAGCTCATATTGGATTTTCTGAGACTAGTAGAATCCATCCTGTTGCCTCATATTTTTATCATCATAAATGATACATCTTCTCAAGTGGGTGTAAAGTTTCAGAAAGGCTTTGGGGGCTGAAGCCCATCAAGTAAGGGGGAATTTTGTGAGAGTCCATTTTTCTGAGAGATGTCCATTGACTCCCCAAAACATTTTTATTTTTTTTCCCTCTCCAGATTTCCAGAGTTTTCGCCTGAATTTCAGTCTGGATTCCTGCCAGGGTATCTTGGCACTCCTGGATGTATCCTTGTCATGAGTGATGCTTCTGACTCATACAATACTTTACCAGAGCATTATTTCTTAGGTCAGACTGGATGTTACTGTGATTTCTTTACCACCAGGACATGGCCTTGCTTATTGAACTTCTCACCCTCCATAATAACAGTTCAACTGTGACAGACTGGAGCTGGTTTGGGAAAGGGTTGGTTCCTGCCACTTCTAAAATCAGCAGCCAGGTTTCCTTTGACTTTAGTGGGAGGAGGATCAAGTCTATAAATAGGCATGTGGGCTAAGAAATCATTATCCTCATATTATAATTGCATGGATGTTAGAGTGGCTGCAAGTTTCTGGGTTGTTTGGGTTTTTGATTTGGCTTTTTTTTTTCTTTTTTCATTTTTTAATATATATAATGAGTGCTTTCTAATGTTTGAGATGTTCTGACCTTAATACTCCCACTAAGCTAAATGCCACTGGCACACTGAGTATCCAGGAATTCAGAGTCCTGTGGAAAAGGCTGCTTTTCTATTTGGTATGACAGTAATTTCTATGCCCCCTTTCAATATCTCCCTGCTCACTATCCCTTTAGTGTCACCTGTTGGGTTTTGGGTGGTTTGGTTTGTTTAAAAGTACTCCCTCACCCCACAGGAAGTTTTCCAGAAGAGAGACACCAACAGATCAGGAAAGCTTGACCTTGTGGAAATGCATGCAGCTGTACAGGAGACAGGTGAGCCCACAGCATATTTTGGCAAATCTCATCTTCTTGCTCATAAAAGCTGAAGAAAAAGCACAGGGCTGGGAAACATCTTGATAACTGTGTGTAGAGCTCAGGAGGCATGGAAAACATTATAGTTCGCATGGCCTTGGCTATATCTTCTTCCTTCTTTATCTGGGTAAACACATATGAAAATTATTTTGCCATGGGATGGGCTGCCCACTCTTTTCTCAGTGTGGTCTCGCACTGAGAGTTGTCTGAAACAGAAGTGTCTGCCTATTTCAGACCCAATTTTTAAACTCTGTCCTGTGTGTTGCTAAGTGAAATTTAAAAGATTTTGTGGAGTTGTGGGGATGCAGGAGGCCAGATCCAGCTTGTATTAAATTGCTGCCTCTGCTGAAAACGACAGGGACCATACCTGGAAGCATGGGACTTGCACGGAGGTTATATTGGTGCCAGACTTCACTAATTCACATGCAGTGTCTGAGGCTTGGTCTAGAAATGGAGGATGATCCATATGAATCCAAATACCGGACCGGATGCTGCTATTACTGGGTGTTGTGTGGGGGCTGGAGCTCAGTCTTGTAGCTTCCTTTGCATGTTTACACCTTAAATATCATTCCTCTTTTTGGTGCATGTTCACCCAGTTCATCTGAGTCAGTGCAAGCACAGTGAGAAACCCAGGCAGACCTCTGCTAAAGCAAACTAAAATCCCAGACCATGAATAGAGAATGTTTTTGTTCCTTGCACATGCTGCTGCTTGACATTGGGACTGATGCTTTCTGTATGAACTTCCTCTGGATTTTCTTTTTCATCTCCTTTCCTACCCTCTTGGAAATACTGCTCTTAAACCCAGCTGCTGCTATTACACTCATATCCCATGAGCAAAAGAGGCCTATTTGAATTTTATTTCAACTCTGGAAGGACTGTAAGTATTGGGGAGTAGACCTGAACCCTTTTAAATTTGGAGAAGATATGTTCATGTAGAGGTCTCATTTGTGCTGGCTAATATTTGATTATCTTAGGCCAGTCTTGAAAAACAAAGCTGTTGGAAAAGGGATGAAGACCACTCAGTTGTGCCATCTCATTCTGTGTTCCTTTTTTTTCCCCCCCATTTTATGTAGGTATTTCACTCAGCAATGAAGTCTGTAATTTGATGGCAATCAGATATGGTGACCCTGACTTACAGATCAGTTTTGAGAGCTTTGTTTGCTTCATGCTTCGAGTGGAGATCATGGGAGGTGAGGCTGGTGTTCCGTATCGGGCCAAGCAAGCTGGTCTGCCAGCTGAGCCATAGCCCCTCTGATGCTGTTCCCACTGGCAGTGGGAAGTGGGAAAATGGCAGAACTGGATTTCTGAATAATGCAAGAGTAATCAATTTAAAGCAAGGGACAGATACAGAGGAAGCTAAGCTCTCTCTTTACTTCCCCACTAGTCCCTTCCTACAGACATCTAAGCTGTACATATCAGAGTGATTAAGCTCTCTGCAAATTTGCTCTGGCCTTGTAGGAAGAGGTAGACAAATTACAGAAGAAAACTACTTGTTTTCCATGAAGGAGACAGCCTTGAAATAAACCTTTTCCAGGAAGAAGAAAGCTTTGAAATATGTCTTTGGTGGGCTGCAGTTTGATGATGAGACAGCTGATACTCAGACCATGCTGCAGACACTTAGCACATGTCTTATAATTGTAGTGGGTAAGGTTGGGACCACCAGCATTTTGAGATTTTACAGATGGATGGGCAGACAGTAACATACCTGACTTTATTCAGCTGCTCCCAGTGTTCCAGCCTTCAGGGATCTCCCAGGGACAGAAGAGAGAAGCTCACATGCACTTGAGAACAGACTACAAGCTCTGCCTTTGGGGTTTTTCCCAAGACAGTGCCTTGGCTGTGGTGATCTCTTGGCTATCAAGTTAACACTCCTCATTTACATATTTTGCAGAGGCCTTCCGAAACTTAACACAAGATGGCAAAGGGATCTATCTCCGGGAATCTGAGGTAAAGCCCATCCCCTGACTGTCAGATGCAGGGCCCTTTGTTGCATGTGGCACTGCATGTTTTATTCTATAGCCTTAGAAAAGGTATCTTTTACTGACCACTTACAGGGTAAGTTACAAACAGCAAGGAGGCTCAGGCTTCTAAGTCTTCTGCTTTATTATGGCTTCTATTTCTTCTGAAGGCAGAATATCTCCAAAGCCCTGTAGTCCAGTCCAGGTGAGAGTATGGCAGAACTCTCACAGGGATGGATTATTTCAACCCTGTTTTCATATTATTTTCAGTGGATGATGATGACACTTTATTCCTGAAGCAATACTGTAGAGAAGGAGACAACCAGGCCTGTACCAGGAAGAGGAAGGCTGCCTGTTTCAACTTTTTACTTCATATGAAAAGTCTTTTCCTCAAGCAGACTTAACCACAGACTTGGTGAACTCAAGTTTTACTAATTAATGTATTTAATTTGAGTCCTACTTCACTTCAGACAACCCTACTAAGGAGAGACCATTGGATGCCAATTACCACAAGTGCACGGTGTGACACCCTGGAGCATGGCTGAGTTGTTCGTATCACCTGCTTCATGCTGATGCAATACTGCTGTTATAGGCACACATTGTGGCAGTGCCCAGAGGCTGTGCTTGGTGATGGAGCTCTTGAATCTGGAAGGGAAAAGGCCCTGTCCTGAGTAACTTGTCACCTGATAGAGGATACCCATTCTGTAGCTGCTAGGCCCATGATAGCTGGAATCTGTGGGCTTCTGAGAAAGAAGGGGTAGAGACTCACAGAATGAATGAACAGTCTTCCCTAGCCCTGACTTGGAAAAGTGATTGCAAACATTCAAACCATCTCTTTTGCTTTTATAAGTTAACATAGCCCTATTGAAGTGGCCCTAATTTGATTTGACCAAGTGATGAGCTGGGCCTCCAGCTGTTTGTTGCATGATGATTGTGTATTTATTTCAGAAAAGTGGGTTTTCTCTGCAGATTGAAAAGTACAGTACAGTGAAAAGTAAACTAATCCCATATTAAGAGGTTGGCGATGAATGAATATTCTCATAGGGTGGTAGGAGCTGTCTGATAAAATATTTGGATATTTATTTTCTATAGGGTGAGTGTGTGTACTTCAAAAGGATGCAGGTAAATGTAGGTTGTAGCTAATTAAATAGTACAACCCAGGTGCGTGACTGTGAACAGCGTTAGAGAGCACAGTATAAGTGGGACTATTCACGTCAAATTCCATGAGAGAGTTATTTGCTGCATCTGTAGGATCCTTTTCCACTTTCTTAACATTCATTTATTTGGGCTGGAAATTTCCACACTAAGTGACTGTTACAGTTTGCTGCTTTGATTTTTTTTTCTTTTTTCTCCCCTTTTTTGCATTCCTGCAGACAGCTCAATTTAGGCTCTTTTACAGTGCACAGCCTAGTCTGAGTCTGGGTGCTAAATGAAACAGAGCTCCAATGGGAATGAACATATAATGAAAGATCACACTCTAATACCTTTGTAGGAAGGAGTTATATTAAGCTTGCATAGGCAACCTTCCCTCTGGCTTTTTGTGACTTTTTACGTGCTTAATCTCATAAATATTTTTTCAGAGTGCATGTAAGATTCAGGAATGAGGTGGACTGTGGATAAGAAAGTAAACATGGGCATGACTGAGCTCAGGGATGTGCTTACCATTGCACTGAGGCCTGAGCAATAGCATAAGCATATTTATAGAGGAACTCCTTTGCATATAAGTGTTCCCAGTCAGGAGGCATTAAGCAGTAAAAACAACAGCATGCACTTTATTCCCCAGAACAGTCTGTTTCTAAGCAATATCATTTTCATCCTGTTTTTATGAGAAAACTGTTAGAACCAGATAAATAGATGGCTGTGTTGGTACTTGTTTATTACAGATGATATATCTATCATCTATTGGGAGCAACCTGCTGTGGAGTCACAGGGTTCAGTGTGTGAAGCAGAGCAGATTGGAGGGAGCAGGGACACCCAGGGTCCCTGGAGCATCCGAGGGCTCCATGTCCCACTGGGCTCCCCAAGAGGCTCTGTGTCCCACCAGGCTCCTGAGGGGGCTCCATCAGCAGCTCCCTCTCAATGCACGTCCCTGTTTCCTTTTGTGACTCGCAGCTGAACATGATGGTGCAAACTAAATTAGCCTGATTTAATTTGCACTCAACTCAGCAGGGGATGTTATAAACACTGATTTACTGTGTGCAGGAGCAGTGTTAGAAGAACCAAAATTGTTGGTTGAGGGAGCATAGGTCCTGCTTTTCTCAGCATGTTTTGGAAAGGATGGTTCCTGACACCTGTGGAAATGTCCAGGGGGATCTGTGTGAGCACAGAATGTTCACAGCAGGTTCTGTTGGACATGATGGGAAGGAAATATCTCAGTCCCAACTGGGTTTGTTGCACATTTAAGGCTGGGAATGTGCTGGACGTAGCTCCACCACAGGCTGTGTGCAAAACTGGTGCAAGACACCCAGTTTCAAAATTCAGCTCATTTTAATGTTGTACACATTGTTTTTTCTATCAGATTTTGTACTTATTTACTTCACACCTCTTTAATGCAGAACAATGTAATTGCAGGGAGATTATTTTGCTATTGATTGCTTGATCCAGGAAAGAAACAGAATTCATCCATGCCATGAATCACTAAGCATTTGCAGCAATAAACTTTATTGAGCCATGTGACTTGCTGTTACAGAATTGTAAAGAATCTTTTACTGGAATGATTATACCAAACCATGTACAATTCAAACTGAATTATCTGGCTCACAATAAAATATTTTTGGCAAGGGCACCTACTCGGACACTGTGAAGCTTTTATATTGCTAACAGAATAATGTTTTCTGGGCAATTCTGAAGATATATTACTCCTCATTTACAATGTGCATTGTGAAAAAATGGTCTGAAATGCTGCTGAAGGATGCATGCGTTTGTAACCACAGCATTTACAAGGATGCTGAGCTTTGCAGTGGGTGGTATTGCTCTAGCAGAAATGAAAGAAAAGTGGGACTGTGGCTTGAGACTAGTATTGCTAATAAAAGTCCTTTTTGAAAAAGGCAGGTGCAAGAATAGCAAATAATGTCTGCAGTGGGAAGAGGAGATGGATGGTATATTGTAACAATAAGGCTGAGATGAAATTGAAAGGAACTAATCAACCCTTTGCAAACAGAATCTTCAGCTAGAGCTTATTGCTGCAAATACACACACACACACACACACACCTGAAGTGTTTCATGTTTCCTGGATATAGTTAGTGCGCGTGTTGAGGGTGCAGTTGGGGTACAGCAGATACCAGTAGTCAGCCTCACTGCTTGCATGCATTCTGCATGGTCAGGGCTTCTGACTAGATGGCAACAGGACAGGCTCTACTCTCAAGCCTAACAGGACTCCAAAAGATCTAAGACTTACAGGAATGACAAGCATAGCTGGCAAGATCATGGTTCCAGTGAAGAGCTGTGGCAGTTTTAGGCAAAAAGGGGAAGAGCTGTCCTCTGGGGGCAAGTAACCACAAGGCAAATCACCCCAAGATCATGGGCTCTTGCCCTTACCAGCTAGGGATGACCACCCTAGAGATACCAAGCTGGCCCAGGTTTGAGATAGGCAGAAATACTCAATCTGTGTGTTTCTTTCTGGATAATCAATTAAAAGCTGTTGAGACACTGCAGTGTAATTCTCTGTCTGAGGTCACATCTTGCCTTTTACCTGTTTTATAGTGGGGCCACCAGGACTTCTGCCTTACCTAAAAGCATATTGAATCCTTTGCTAAGAGGTATTCTATTAATGCAAATGGCTACTGCACTATCATAGCTGTCTGAGCTGTGTCAGCAGACTTTGATCACAGCACAAGATGCTCTGTGTGAAATACACGATGCTGCTGTGGTTTTGATTATTAAGCAGTACATGTAACCCTAACTCCATGACCCACAAACAAACCTCTAAAGGGCAAGTTGTCATTGGACCGGCACCATAAAAATGAGAACTCTTGAAGCTTGTGGAAGGAAAAGCCTGTTTCCAGGGGCAGATGGTACTGAAAACTCTCCACTGAGCAGAGTGAGTGCAAAGTGTCCCACTTTGTACAGGGCAGTGATGGGTGTGAAGAGACAACATGGGGACATGGAGTCAAAGCCACTGCTAAATCCAAGTGTCCGCCAGTCCTCAGTCACCCACTCTCCAGTTCTACAACCCCACCAGAAGACTCAATTCTGACAATAGGATTTTGAACTTTGTAAACCTAAAGTCTTTTTTTATTTCCTCTCTGAGCTGTTCAGTTTAATGTTTCATGGAAGGCCATGGAGACTTTTCTCTTAAAGCTAGTCCTGCTAGACTCTGGTAGAATGCAAACCTGTACTTCAGTGTGGAAGAGGATGAAAAGCTGGAGTGTGATACAGAGGAATGATGTTTTCATCATTATTCAGAAAATTGAAGGGCAAAAAATTCCCTTTGTTATTATTTACAGTGCCAAGGGGAGAAAGATCAGGTCCCTGGGGTGATGGCTGCTATATGACACAAGAGCAGGACTTGCTGTTTATTTAGAAAATAAGTACTTCTGCAGTTCCCCCGGGGAGTGATCTGTATTCAGCCTGGGGCTCTGTTAAGAGATAAGATTTGACCCCTCAGCCTCCTGAAGTCCTCCTCCCTTTGCATACCACAGCATGGCTGCTCTGTAATCCTCCTACTGCTGGGAACTGGATTTTTCCCATAAGCAATGCTTCATTCTTGTTGGCATTCAGGAGCTCAAGTTGTAACCCCATTCCCAGGTTTGGGTCTTGGCAAGAAGACAATGATCTCTGAGCAGTTCTTTTGCACCTCTCTCTCTGCACAAACACCCCCACATATTCCTGTGAACCTCATGCCACCTTCCTTAAAAACTGTTGCAATGCTGTGGTGAAAAAGAAGACGAAGAAATATATTTTTTTTCCTCCTCCCCTGCTCAGGGAGCAGCTCCTAGCAGAATGAAATGCTAACGAGTGCCTTTGCCTTTCCTTCCTGCTGTGTCTTACACTGAATTAGACCTGAAAAGCAGTATCACCAAGCTTGAAGTTCAATTTATCAGTGCAGTCAGGATTGATTTGTTACACTACCTATTCTGGGGAAATGAATGTCTCCATCGCGCTCCCTTCCAGGGCAGGCAGACCTTTGTTTTGCTCACATCAGCCATGTAATGTAGGAAGCTGACATTCCACAGATAAAGGAAAAAACCTACAAAATCCTGACTAATTCTACCCAGCCTGGCAGTGCCAGAGAGTGATGCCACTTGCGAAGGACATGCTTGGCATTGTGGTGGCTGCAGATACCAGGCAGAAGTGCTCTCTACCTGGGCTTATCTGCTACTTTTTTGTTACTGAATAAGTGTTTAATGCCATAAGTGTCTTAGAAAATTATTCTTAGGTGAACTACATGTCCCCATTATCACTATTAATGTTATAGCTAGACCATTGTGTTGATCCTTAGAACTCAAATTCACAGTAAGAGTCAAGTTGAAAACGAACTTGTTTTTGTACAAATTTTCAGCTGTTGTCTGAGACAAGAAAAATGAACTTTGCTACTGCTGTTGAGGAGGAAAATGTTTATTCATAATCTAGCACAGGGGATCTCCATTAAGAGAGCAGTAATTATAAATCCAGTTTTCTCCTGCAGCACATTTTGATGGAATATTTGCAATGAACCACATACAAATGTGGGAATTGCATTTTCAGATTCAAAAAACCAAAAATGTGATTGCTATGAAGTGTTACAATTTTAAAACACCCTTTCCCCCGCTCCCCCCTCCCCCCCCAACTTGTCATGTGCACATCAGGTGTGGAGGAAGGGTTAAGAGCTAAGCACCCTGCAAAACCATGCAGAGCACTTCATGCTTCTAGAAATGTGGCTACAAGAAGGATGTCTATAGCTGGTGCTCATTAAGTGAGATGAAATGAAAGAAGTAGTTGCTCTAAAGTAGCTTTTTTTCTTCAGGTAAAAGTAGGATTTCTCTCTCATAAATATGCTGCAGCTAGACATAAATGACTTATTTCTTGAAAGCAGCTCTGCACTGCTGAAGAGCTGGAGCATAAGAGTGAGAAATTTGGTCTTAAGCTACCCTGAGTGGGTGCTTTCAGCCTGATGGCTGGCAGCAGCACCGCTGTTTTTTGCCTGGGCTGAGGCTGCTGAGGACTCCTGCCTCTGCAGCTCAATGCTGAGCTTCCAGAGGATGCAGGGGTGGGATTATGTCTGTGATTGTCCCGTTATCACACTTTCTCCCTTTCCACAGCCCTCTTCAAAACTAAAGAGTTAGTTTGGAATGCTGCTCCAAAAACTGGGGACATGCTTGCTCTGTAAGTCTTTGGGTACAGCTCCACATTAATGGAGTAGGTGTTTTTTGTGCTCCTTGGAGTACCCACCCTTCTTGACCCTTCTCTGCAACTTGGGTGTTTATTGCAAATTACTGTGTTTCCTTTGAAAAGAAAAAAAAAGAAAGCAGTATCAACATTGCTCACTTTTCCTATTTGCTCCTTGATCTCAGATCTCAGCAGAGTCATAACCTAGTCTTAAAAACTGTCTCCTACTCTTAGGGCATAGGTATGTGTGCAGGAAAAGACTAACAGATGGCTGAGGTGTTCCCCCGATCCTCTGGCCAACATTAACTCCAGCTGTTCTTTAGCTTCAGCTCTGCAAACTGATGTCTGAAGCCCTGCAGGAACTGGCTCATGTTGGACCATGTGTTCCAGCACTGGGGTGTTACTGTACCCAGGAGAGGTGTGGCACAGACCTTGGAGGTCTTATTTAAACTTGGAGCCATGCTTGTCTCAGAGCCCTTTTCTGAACCCCAGGTAGTGTCCATGCTGAATACATCCCTTGCGCAGAACTTCTACCTTTCAGTGAGGCTGCGGAAATGTCAGCCTGATGTTAAGATGCTTGTCCTCAGGGACTCTGACTCCTGGCTTCCCAACACTCACCAGGCAGATACATACAAGAGAAATAACCCTGAGCATCTCCAAAGTAGTTTGATCTGAAGGGCTCATTTTTTTTGAACAGCTGAGTTGAACATTACTGAGAACTTGATTTCCATTTCAGCTTGCTTTTCTACTTGTGCAGGGCAGAGCGTGGGAGCAAAGCTTGGGCACTTCACAGCCTCCTCTGTATGGATCAATATTTTCCAATGTGTGCAAGTTTCCAAGAGTTTAAACCGCTGAGTTTTGCAGAACTTTAATTGTATCAAATGCAAAAAAGAAAAGGATACTCTATCAAACCAACACATAGCTAAGCACATAAAGAATTTAGGGGATGAATTAACAGAAAATTATTCATATGCTGCAAGAATAAACTGCTGATTCCAGAGGAAGGAACACCCATTTATTTTTTATTTTTATTTTTATGGTTTACAAGTACTTGGAAATACAAAATGGCAAGAGAAGTTTCGTGGGAAGGCTGCAAGGAGGTGCCATTCCTCAACACTACTCTTTAAATTATTAAAAATGTTGCTTTAAATCTGTAGAGCATCAAAGAACTTCTGTCAGTTCTGACCACCTGATGGAGCTGAAGGAAGTTGAGAAGTCCACATTACTTTGCTGAATTAAAATGCCAGAACCTGAGCTAGACACCACTGTCAGTGGAGACCTTACTCTGACAGGAAATAAGCCCTTCCAGCTGCAAGGCAGACATTCTTCCTTTCTCAAATTATTTAAAACAACCAGAGGCAACAGACCCTCTGGTGGCCCATGTGATCAGCTGAGAATGTTTCTCCTCAATGACCTGGCATATAGAACCATAGAGTAATTTGTATTGGAAAGGACTTCTAAAGGTCATCCAACCCAACCCTTCTGCAGTAAGTAGGGATATCTAGAGGGATAACTAGACCAGATTACTCTGAGCCTCATCCAACCTGGCTTTAAATGTTTCCATGGGCAGGTCATCTGCCACCTCTCTGAGCAATGTGTTCCAGTGATTCACCATCTTAATTGGAAAAAAAAACTCTTCCTTATATCTAGCCTAATCTTATCTTCATTCAGTTTAAAGCCAGTCCACCTTGTCTTACCACTATCTGCTCATGTAAAAAAATCCCTCTCCAGCTTTCTTGTGTGCCCCATAAGATACTGGAAGGTGCTCTAAGGTCTCCATGGAAATTTCTGTCCTCCAGGCTGAACAACCCCAGCTCTCCCAGCCTGCCTTTGTAGGAGAGGTACTCCAGCTCTCTGAGCATCTTCATGGCCTCCTCTGGACTCACTCTGACAGGTCCACATCCATCTTATGTTGGGAGTCCCAGAGCTGGTTCAATACTTCAGGTGGAGTCTCACGAGAGCAGTCTCATGAGTAGAGGGAGAGAATCCCCTCCTTGGACTTGGTGGCTTTTTTTCCTCTGATGCAGCCCAGGATGTGGTTGGCAGTATATGAAGAGCTGCCTTTAGTTAACAAAGCCCAGAGAGAAGGTCTCCTGATTGTTGGTAAAGCTGCTTTCCCCAGAGGCTGTGCTGGCTGCTTGTGCCCTTCCCAAGCTGGGTCCAGGAGTTGAGCTGGCTGTTTGGCAGGGCAGAATGGCAGGGTGAAAGTCCTGCAGCATCACCTGAGGCTGCCTGTCTGCTTTTTGTGTGAAGTCAGTGTTTTTTCCTTTGGTGAATAACCCTGGCCTGGGGATTTCTGCAGTGAGGGATGAGGCTGTTCTGATGTTAACAAGAGGTGGTTGCAGTGAGGATCAACCCCTTCTGCATTGCTTGGGTAGCAGGGTGAAAGTGAGCAGGCCATGGGGTGGCACAGTGAGTGAGGGGTGGGCACACAGTGTCTCCATCAGTAGCCCAGCTCTTGGGGGCTGCCAAGGATATGCTCATCTGTCCTACTGTTCCCAAAGTGAGGCTAATCCTGGTTGTTTCTGGACTGTGCAGGAACAGCCAGCCTGGGACCCAAGCTCCTCCTTGCATTCAGCACATGGAGGAGGGTAATTAAAGGAGTCATCCTTCCAAATCAGGCTTTTTGTACAGCTCTTCAAACCTAGAAACCACTCCTTTTTCTCTTGGCACTAGGCTCAGCTTGCTGAAACAAAGATTAAAAGCCTGGATTCCACTAAAGATTCTTCAGTGGCAGCCCAAACAATCTCCCTAGAGAAGATTAACTATCCCCTGCACTGAGGGGAGTTTGAGCTTTAGCAAAATGGACTGATGAGAAAAACATAGGTAGTACTGCAAAGATGAATTTGATAAAGGTCGGCAGAGCACAGTGGAGGCATGAAAGGCTGGTTAAGTGTTTACTTTTATGTATAGCTGAGTTCTAGGTCTTTAGAAAAGACTTAATCTTTTCTATAAACAAATAACACATTCATTTACATGAATAATCCACATTTCTTATGCAAATCATTTGCCTGCTGCTATTTCTACTGAGAATAATATTCAGTATAATTACCACATTTATTTAGTGAATCTATTTACACAGGATAGCTCTCTGTCCATGAATGCTCTTCACCAGAGAGGCCCAAAGAGCAACAGGGGAGGCCAAGCTGCCAGTCATGTGTGCCCTGTGCTTTCTATTTTTGTTCCCATGAAGCATTCTGGGACCATTTGAGATGTCTGGGCAAGAGCAGAAGGATGCCAGCATCCTGCCTTCATCCCAGGGAGAGCACCTGCTGCTAATGGAAGGCAGCTCTCCCCTGCTCACCAGCCTGCTGTTTGAGCTCCAGCTAACTATAATGAGGCAAGGCACTTTGAATAATAACTTTCCTTTGGGTATAAGGCTATCTTAATTTTTTGTGTGTTTAAGTTGGTAATTGCCACAGAGTTTGAAAATCTTCCAGGTTTTACCACTCCTAATTATGTTCTCATGCATATGCATCCCCTGCTTGTGCACTCATTACTGCGAGGAGATCAGAACCCCGAACGCTGGAGCAGTTTCCCTCCAATTATCTTCCATATGCAGAAGTTCCTGTGAAATACCTCTCCTGCATGGGATGGCCCAAGCTATTTGAAGAACATCTTGTTGTCCAGAGCACATTTTGCTCCAAGTGGTAAAATCAAGATGGGTTTCATCCCTCACGTGTCTCGCCCAAACTGCTCCTGCCTGGGATGTCTCCTTGCTTGTAGCACCAGCTGCTGAAATACTTGTTCAGGGGAAGTTATTAAGGTGTCCTAATGGAAAATATTTCAAGTTTCTAGGGCCCTGATTGCCTCTTTACCTGCTCTGTTTGCATCTATTGATCAGTCTGGTTCAACAAGACCCTCTGGGACTAACAAACACTAACAGGTTTGAATGCATTCATGAGGTTCTATGCTGGGAAAGAAAAATAATGCTGTTGGGCTTCTGACTTGTTCTTGCTCAATAACAGCAAAACAAATGTGTGCAATTAAACATTACTTTGTTTTTTAAACAGCAGCCTTGAAATTTTGTCCTGCTAGTGGGAGAATCAAGCTGCTGCTTTGCTGTCCAACCAACAGCAATGATTTAGTGATGGGAAAGGATATGTTAATCCATCTGAGCACATTCAGGATAGAATACCATTCCCTTGTAGGTAGGCAGGATTTCTAGCACCATGTGTGTTTTTGTGTAGGAGATCACAGTGAATCCTATGAAAAGATCAACATGGAGCAAGCACAGACATTGACATTACTCACTCTTTTTGTACAGAGTAACTGCTTATTAACTATTTGTCAGAGAGCTGTGGGGTTAGCTCTTGTCAGGCCCTTGGAACTTTTGTACTTAGAGGGAGGTAGCCTGATCAAATAGAAACCACTGTCTTCATGCATAAAGCATTGGATTGTATATGAAAAAAAATGTCTATTCCTAAACACTTCACCTAAATAATGGGATTAAAATCTTACGAAGTAAGGTGATGTGTGGCGCACTGTCTCCAGTTTTTGTCTCCCTCTGGAGAAGGGCAAGATAAACAGTCAGGAATTTTTTCTATTAAAAGTTTTATAGGAGGAAGATGAGGGTAAAACTTTCCACCCAGCTGTGAAAATTTTCCTTCCCCAGAAATGCCTGGTGCAATATTACATACTGCCAGCTGTGTTAATAGATGCCTAGATCCCAGTTGGCACTGGGCCATACTTACATATCCCAGAAATAGAGATTTAATTCTGAAGTCTGCTTAACACCTGCACACAAAAGGACAGAGGCATTAAAGGTGCTTTAAGGACAAAGCTTTATTTTAGTTAATGTGTTCTCTCACCCATCACATGACTTGTTCTTTATTCTGTTGAGTGTCACCTGTCCAAACCACAATTATGGGCTTCAATGTGTCTGAGAGACACAGTCCTGAAGCTGGCTAAAAGGGACTGATTTAGCACATTCAAAACAACAAAAGGGTTTGGTCTGAATTCTGGCAGGGTTCTCTGCTTTTAGAGATGGATGTGGGGGAATGGGTGTGTGTATGTGTGTGAATGCACACAGGAGCAGAACTCCTTGGGAGGCAGGTGAGCAGCTTTGCTTCCCCTGGAAGTCCCAGCAGCACTGGGGTCTGCCAGAAGCACGTGTTTTACCAGAGCTGTGCTGAGAACTGCAGGGTGCCCAGGACCTCACAGGCTCAGCTGCTGCTGGCAAAGGTTCACCTGCCCTGTGCTCTATTTACTGATTGTTTGCTGCAACTTGGCCCATAAACTCTCTGCTGCCTTTGGTCTCAAGTACTCCTTTGTGGCCATTTGCAGTGCCTGCCACTGGTTGCTGGTGCAGTGACCTGGAGCTAGGCAGCTTACCCCACCAAAACAAGGAAAAAACAGGCTGTGAGATCAGCAGCCATTGTTTATCCAGGGGCTTTTTCCAGAAAATGGGAGCATCAGGAGAGACTAACAAGCACCAGAGACATCTAGGGACCAGACAGGATCCAGAAAGCTTTATTGTGGCAATAAAGCCCAGAGGCAGGGCTAGTTAAAAGCAACCAGTGAACAGGACTGAAGGTGGTTTCAGTGGAAGAGCACTGTCCAAGGTAACTGTTCTTTGCTAAACTGTCCTTCAGTCACACACTGAAGTTGAAGTGTCTCCCTTCAAATCTCCCATTGCTTTTCCCCTTGTTCCCACACCTGCTTGGATCAGCATCACTGGGCACCTGAAAATGCTGTGAGTAAAGCCTGCATCTAGTCCAGAAAAACCTGTGCTCCACCAAATGGAAACAAGGACTGGGGAGCATGGAAATTAAACATAAGTACAAGTGGGTGCCCATTTGATTGCAGTTGCTGGAGATGGAAAATAGCTTGAGGTAAGCATGAATTCCCCCCAGCCTTCTTCCAGTTTTACTACAGAGAAGTCTTTGCAGTTGTTCCAATGATGGGGGAGCTCAGTGCTGCCTCATCCATCAGTGCCACAGACACTAGCCTGGAGGTGGGAGTCTGACTTGTAGGAACTGCAGGCAAATGTCTGGGTGTGTGCTCTTGCCCATCAACTCGGGAAGCAGCTTCTGTTGCTGCAGCTGACTTGATGAGAGTTTCAATTAACAAATGCTATTAAAGTAGCTCTCCTCTTTATTTTATTTTTTTAATGCATAGCATTTCCTGACAGCTTAAACGTTTAATTAACTGGAGATGCCATTGTGGAAAGTTTGCTAGGGAAGAATGCTTGCGGTTTAATTAAAAGGAAAAAAATCCTTTAGAGGTACTGGAAGAGATCTGCTTGCAACACTGATAGAACTGATAGAGCAAAAAGCCTGCAGGAACTTCTGCATTTCCCTTTCTGAGTGCAGCAGTAGGTGAGGAGGTGCACAATGATATCATCACCCCAGAGGAGAAGGTGAGTGCTTCACAGCTTCAGTTTGACCCTCCCATTTAAGCTGCAGATGTAGGACAAGTTACAGTTCTGTTACCTCAGCAAGGGAGAGGAGACAGCCAATAAAAAGTTTTTGGTTTGTTTTTTTAATACTTTAACTTACAATTCTCCTTGTATTAGACCAGAGCTCTCTCTAACAGTTTTGGTCTTCTCCAAGGGCACAGAGGGAGATCACTTTTCATATAAGTACTGGTCTGATTTTTTTGGCTTCTGTCACAACACAAAAACAATGGCAGATCTTGCCTGCCACGAAAATGTGGAATACTGTTCACATTGTCTTCAACAGCCATCACAGAAGCTGTACTGCCTGAGGTGGCAGAGAGCCTTTGCTGCCCTCACAGCGCTGAGGGCTTTGTGAGATGGTAGCTGTAGGTAGGAACCACCAGCTCAGCACACACTTGCACCTCTGCAGCAGCTTTCCACAGGACCACAGCATGGTGGTGTCAAGTGCAGCAGAGCTGGGGACCCCCATAGCAAAGCAACAACCTCCCTGCTCCTGTGTGTGCAAAGGACTTCTGCCCTTCCTCTCCTCACACTGACCAAATGAGGCTTTTTGGACAGCTACAGATTGGAAAAGGGAACTTTGTTCACATATTAAATATAAACCTGGAAGTCACTGACATGACTGCTCACATTTGAAGCACAGCTCCACCCATAGAGGGGTATGAAATGGTTCTGAGTCATCTCTGGGAGCAGGCTGGGGCTGTGGGGTGGTGCTAAGCCAGGGCATGTGCTGGCTTGTTGTCCTGGAGCTTTTGCATCCCGGCTGGCATCTCTGCTGCTGGTGACAAGGGACAGCTGGGCTCCTGCTGAAACAGGCCAATGCTCAGCACTTGCCAAAGCAGTTACTTGGGAGCACAGTAGCACACCTTTTGCCAGGGTGGGAGAGAAACCTCTGAATGAGCGTCTTCCCCTGAGCCTGGAGCGTGCACCACAGAGGCACCACTGAATGAAATCCAGCCCCCTATATCCTGTCACCATGCTGACCCTTTCAAACGCTGATCTTTTATTGGAAACAAACAAAAGTCTTTCTGATAGATGTGCTACTGCAAGCAGTACCTCTTCATGGGGATGGTGCACTGCCATGAGCAGCACTGAGTGCTGGGCTACCCCAAGCCACCAACTGAACCAGATCCTCCCCTGGCAGTGGAACTCTCTGTCCTAGAAGCCCCTTTCCATCCAGAGCTCAGTGGGGCTCCTCCATATTATAATAACCTCCCATGTTCAGTTGAGATTCCTCAGTATCCCCAAGTTGGGGGTGGATTTTGATCTTTTCCTCTGATCACTTCTTGACTGTATCTGTGTAAGGCCCTTTCAAGTTTCTGAGAAAAAACTGCAAAGTATTTGTGATCCTTTTGGAAAAAAGAAACACTCTGTGAATGGAATCTCAGATGTGAACTGAACTCAAACCCAAGAGTATTCCTAGTAAAACTGCACTGAAGCAGTGTCCAGTTGGTTTGTAGACCCAGTGGGATTAAATTCTCTTGAAATGTGCTTTACCGATGTCCTTGAAACAGCAAGGAAAGGTACTTTCCATTCCACCCATTCCTTAAAGGACCTGAAGGGCCATTGTCCGAAGTTGTGGTTGTGAAGAGTCCCCCTCCCACTCAGAAATCATGTCCTCTTTTTCCTTTCATGAAACAATAATTTTCATAATCTTTTCAATGCTGATACCAACAAATGCCAGCCACCCATTTTCTAGATTGTTTTTCTGTCTCTGGCTGTACTGCCTGTAAATTTTGTTGTGTTGGAAACAGGTAATATGTTATGGACCTCACTTGTGAAGCAGCTGAGATTGGCAGATAAAAAATTAAAGAACTGGGAAAGATATGGGTCAATAATACAACAGAAGATTTTTTTTTATTGCAATGTTTTTAATGGAATTGCAGTAGGATTTGTATACAAGTCTCTGAAAGTCTACGACTTCAAATAACTCTGAACCTCCAGATTTGTATTCTTGCCTTATTCTTGTTTAAATAGCTGTTACCATCATCTGCTTGATATATTATCTATCCCAGCACACAGGCACACTGTCAGGAGGAATATGCTTCCTTGTGAACGACGCATTGCTGGAGCTCCTCGGGTCTCCTGCCTCCACACGGGACAGTTGCACAGAGCGGGGATTTGTACAGCGTCCCCCCTCCCGGCTGGAGTGGTGGCAGTGCCAGCAGGGAAGCATCGAGCCTTTGCCCGTTCTCTGCCGAGCACAGCGAGTTATCCATCACGGCACCGAGCCCTGCCAGTGAAGCTTTCCCTCAGCAGAGGGAGTTGTTTCTCAAGGTAATAAGAAAGCATTATCTGATTGCATTTTTGTCAGGTATGTCCTATTTATTACCTTACCTGTAATCTAATTTGTAATGTATTTCCTTGATATTTTCTATACTTCCCCTCTGTATTTGGTAATAGCTTCCCCTGAAAGTCTGACCTACAAAAAAGACAAGGTTTTTAATCCAGCTTTGAATGATGACACCCTCCAGGTGCCTTTATCTGAAAAAAACTCTCATTGCACAGAGGGAGGTCTGGTAGGAAAAACTCAGCACCCTCTGAAAATGTGTTGGGGGAACACTGTTTAACAGCAGCCAAGGTCATTTTGTCCCAGGCAGGAAAACACCCATGGCTATTTTCTACTTGTGGCAAGGTGATCTTTTTGATCAGAAAGCTATTCCTGATCCAAAGGAGGTATGTGAGAAGTAGAAACCAGTCTGTCCCAAGAGCAGGACAGCAAGAAAACAACTATAAGCCATGTAAAAACTACCACTGATGTGCCTCAGCTGCTGAAAGCTGCTCAGGTGTTTTACCTAGGCTGCCAGGAAAAAGCATAAGGCAACAGTTTGGGGAGAGAGTAGCACCTGTAGGTCCCAACTAGGTTGGGCAGAGATGTCTCATGGTGGCAGAGGTGAAGTGTGATGGTCCAGCTACCCTGAAAACTGGGCTGAGGAAGGTTAACTGGCATGACAAAGGATGCACACCCTGGGAACAGGCTGCATTTTCAGGTTGTGTGGGCTTCCCATGTGACATCAGGGTGGTGGCTCACCAGGGCATGAGAGCTTTCTGCCCTCTTCCCACCTGGTTAGTTCTTCTCCTGCTTGGCCATAAAACAATGTTCAAACTACCTGCCTGCTGGACCTGGATTTCCTCGTTCTGGTAAAGGTGTTTCAAAGTCACACGGCTTTAAAACAAAGAAAGAGAAATGTCCCTTTTTGTGGATGCTAATGAAATTTTTATCTGGGCATCTTTCTGTGAATGTTGGGCCTGAGAGGCATGGATTATGTTAGGGAGAAGGGCTTATTGAGCTCTGGAAATAAATCAGAGGAGGACAGAGGATGAAGATCGCAAATGATAAATTAGCAAGTGACAGAAAACAACTGCAGGAAATAATAAAGCCAGGAGAAGTGTGTGGGAAATGCATAGGAGAGGTTGTTTACAACATGCGCATTGGACTTTCCAGCATTTGACATCTTATCTCTATTTCATTCCATATGTTACTTTATGCATGGATTCCTGTTTTTATGGGGTTTGTTCTATAGTTTTTATACTAACATGAATGACTCACATCTGCTCCAATACTTGATTTATTCTCTAATGTCTTCTGCAAAGATTTGCTCAGCTCATGTAATACTTGTCAGTGGCAAGATCGGAAGAGCAGCTTCAGGCAGGTGAGCAGGAATAGCTGGGTGAGACAGCTTCAGGCAGGTGAGCAGGGATAGCTGGGTGAGACAGCTCTTTTCCGGAGTCCTACTCTGTAGTTGTGTTAGGTGGTTTTTTCCCTCCTCAGCAACGTCTGTAGTTCCCACTTTGGCTGCCCTGTGTGGACAGGCCTGCTGTGCTGGGGCTGTGTATGGAGCCAGCAAGGAACGCCCCACGGGACAGGGATGACGGCTGAGGGCCGTCCTTGCAGGACCATGGCCCGGCACTAAGCTGCTGCCGGAATACCAACAGCTGATGATTATGATTTTATTTTTTAAGTGTTCTTGACAGCTCTGGAGACACACATCTTCTCTTCCAAATCCAGTAATTAAATTCCACCTACCTGAATTCCCCCTGCTGTTTCAATTGGTTAAATTAATCTTCCCATCATGTCTGAGCCTCCTCTGTGTGTTGTTGAACGGTGGCCTCCTCCCGCCCCACAGTCGGGTGGGGACAGGGACCGGGACCGACCCGGGCCAAACTCGCAGCGGCGCTGGCCAGCCCCGCGCATCCCTTCCCGTGCCAGGGGCCCGGACTCACTCACGGAGGCAGGGCAGAGGGATGGGCGTCCCCGGTTACACACGGAGACCCCCGTGTCCCTCCGTGTCCCCGTCCCCGGGGCTGCCTCCCCGCCGGCGCGGAGTGGGCAGGGCAGGACAGCAGCTCCCCGGGGACCAGCCCGGCTGCCTGCGCGCTGCACCTTTCCCCGGCGAGCGGCTCCGGCTCCAGCCCCCCTCCTCCCGGCGCCTCCTCCTCCCGTCCCTCCTCCCCTCCCCTCCCCTGCAGAGCATGCACAGCCCGGGACTCGCATCGCCGGCTCCGAGGCGGGCGGGCGAGACCGTCCTCCCCGCCAGCCCCGCTCCCGCCGCCCCCCGAGCTGTCCGCGGCTCCCCGGCAGCGCCTCCCGGTGCCCCCGCCGGACTTTTCCCTCCTCCCGAGGATGAGGCGGCCGACGCGGCGGCTGGCGCTGTCTCTGCTGGGGGTGCTGTGGCTCGCCGCCCTCCTCCTCTTCTTCTTCGGGGCGCGGTGGAAGTTGGAGGCGGCGGAGCCCGAGGGACACACGCCGGAGGTAAGGAAGGGGCGGCGGGGCCGCGGCTGCTCCGGCGCGACTTGGGCGCAATGCCGCCGCCGCCCGGGGAAGAAGTTCCCGGCGGTTTTCGGGACCCTCCACCCCATTGCGTTCCCCTTCAAGTTGGGTACTGGGGTACTGGACCTGTGCCTTTGTGGGGGGTAGGGGTGGGCGGCGGGCACTAAGGTCCTTTCCGTAGCCCCTGGCTTGGTCTTCCCCGTCCCCTCCCTCCGCTCGGTCTCGGACAGCTGCAGCCCCAGTCGCACCCCCCTGCCCCCCTTCACCGGGGGCTGCGGCCGTCGGGGGTGCCTCGGCCGGGGGTACCGGCCCTTTGTCCCGCCGCCAACTTGGAGCATCCCATGCTCCCGGCCCTGCGGAGCGGGGGAACCGGTGCGCCCCAAGGAAACGAAACGCGTGGTTCGTGTCACGGGTGGGGGACCGGCGGCTCCTTTCCCCCGTAGATCACGCCGGGCTCCCGAGCTCTGCCCTAAAAGAGAAGGGCTCGGTCCTGTCCGGGCTGAAACCAGGGCGGAGCAGACTTGGATATCCGTGTTTGGCGTACGCGGGCTGGGCGAGCCCGGTTAACGCGGGGGCTTTGGCGGCTGGCTGTGGTGGCAGAGCAGGCTCGGGCAGGGCTGGAGCCCCGGCCGGGCTGGGACGAGGGTGCCCGTGCAATCGCGCCGTTCTGTGTCGGGTTGGAGCCCCCGGAGTGACAGCACGGCAGAGATGCGAGCAGCATCTCGCTCCACACAGGGAGTGAATCAGAGTAGTTTCACTGCGAATGAAAGGGGAGCTGCGAGCAGCTTCGGCTGAACGAGGTCCCGGCTCCTCTCCGGGTCCGTATCTCCTCCTCGGCTGAGAGCGGCTGGGGCTCAGCTGAGGGTTAACTTTCCAAAGGACATGGATTAGATGCTGCTTAGTTGTACTGTTGTAAATCTTGAATTAATTAATCCGGGTTAGAGCCCAACTCCTGAAAATACACCGAGATTTGGGTTACTGTGGCAGAGGAAGGGTGTGAGCCCTCACCCCCTTTTTTTGCACCAGTGACACCCAGCAGTGTTTTGCCCACAATATGTGACAGCTTTACGTGTTCGCCACATCTTTGGAAAGCCTTATATATGTGTCTGTCACCTCAGCAACTGAATTAACGACCTGATTGGAAAAAAAAAAAAGTTAGAACTCATAAAGCTTACTTTGATTTTTTCATTCTGAGGAATTATTGGTTTTTCTGTGGGTTTTTTTAAATAAAAATGATTGAGGAGGTTTCTTCAGGCTTTTGTAAATCTTTCAATCCTAAAAGAAGGGAGTGAATCTATGTGACTTCAGGCCCCAAAAAGACATAATTATCTATATGTTTGTTTATTTATTTAAGCTAGGGAAGGCAATAAATAAGTCAGTGAAAACAGGGTTAGAAGACAAGTTCTTTCTTAACTAGAACTGTGCTTTGGTGTCGGAACTGTATTCATAAAGATTGAAAAAAAAGACCTCCCCGGTTTGACAGGGGCTACTATAATCTCCTTGAAAGGAACTTTGCTTCTCGATTAGCAGCAGCTGCCGCTGAATTGCTGCCATTTTGCAGCCCATTTTGGCTTTCTGCTCCCATTCAAGACTCCCCTCACCTCGGGGTGTAGGCTGCGGATGCTGTTACAGGCTGGTCTTGGCTCCCACTGCAGGTGAAGGGAACTTCTGCCACACAGGATCTGTCCCCACGTTTTGAAGCTGCCACTACCAATTTGCCATAACTCCAGCAATTTGACTGCTTAAATTGCCTCTCCTTCATTTCTTCTGAATTTTCCATCCAAACAATTGCATCCCCTTGAGATACATAAAGTGCAGATTGTTTTTTATTTTTTAATGCATTGCATTTTTTGGCTTTGGAAACTGCTTTGGAGCAGTATGACTTATAAGCTGCTTGTGAGCATGGGGATGTAGTGTCCCTTCAGTTAACACTTCTGAACGGCTGCAGAGCTGACTGGGGTAACACAGACAGGAGTGCTGTGGTCCAGAGGAGCCTGGTGCTGTGTTCTGTTGCCCTGGCCAGTGGGACTGGCTGCTACTGATGAAAAGTTGAACAGTTAAGGGTTGTCCTCCCAAATTCCTTGGGAAACAAGAGGAGGTGATGGATTGCTAACAGCAGCTCAAACATTTTAAGACAGCTACAGAGGGGAAATGGAGCAAATCCACATAAACTTTCCTGGCAGCATTTTCCAAGCTGTTCCCTCCCCCCTTCTCTCCCAGTTGAGTTGTATTTCTGTGGACATGGGCACACCGTGTATCGTGCCTTGTGTAGGTTTAACCTTTAGACCTTTCCAGTTAGGCTCCAGCTGGTATTGCTGCCTCCTGCCCGTGCCTGTCCCAGGGCTCCTGGCACACATGGATCCTGGAAGGCCACGGTGCTCGAGCTCGCTGGCTGGCTGTGGCACACTGGTGGCTTCTTGAGAGCTCCCCGAGCTGCTGCCCTTGGCTCCACGGATGCCCATCAGTCACTGTAATTTTGGTCACTGCACCCTGCTTTACCCCAAATCCTGAGCCAGGTCCAGGCCTCAGCTTCCCAAAGGAAGGCTTGTGATGTTTTTCTTGCAGTCCTATGCTGAGGTGGGCAGGGTCTCCAAGGAGCAGGACCTTGGTGTGAGGGGTGCAGTGTTTGAGTCCTTCCTTTGCCCAAAATATGCTGCTGGCTTGGCATCTCAAGGACCTGGTGAAGGCAGGCATCCAGGGAAGGCCTTGCAGCAGTAGCTGAGTTTTTCCAACTGAGCTGCTCATGCCCAACGAGGTGGGTGCAGCAGTCTGTTGTAATTAACTTGGCTTCACCTTCCCTTGTATTTTTTTCCCCTGTATTCCCCTGCAATCCCTCTCTATGGATCTCTTGCTGCTGCCCGGTGGCAGGAAGGCAGAGGCCCCCCCTGGATGCCAGCCCTTGCTTCCCAATCCCTGTCACCTCCTTTCCCTTCTCCTCCTCCTCCCTGCTGCCTGCAGCTGCTGCTGGTACATGCCAGGGCAGCAGCAGCAGGTTGAGGCTGGATTTTAGGGTATGGGACTCACTCCTGGCCGTGAGGTGTAGCAACCTTGCAGGGCAGGTAGGGTATGGAAAACAAAAGTGGCCGTGTTTAGGACTATGAAGTTGTTCCTGGGAATACTTTGCCAGTCAGGGACAGTGCTGTTTTTACCGCTGCTGCCTGGGGGTTGATTTTTCTCTGTTTTCCAAGGGGCAGATCAAGCCTTGTTAGTGCTGTAACACTCGCCCTTTCACTGCCCTTTATGGAGTCCTGTGACTTGGCTGGGAAGAGGAGCTGTAGCAGGGCGCCTGCCCTGCCAGGGAGCTTTACCCAGCCGGGTGCCTGCTTAGCAGCCATGGGCTCAGGGAAACTGAGCCTGATGGATGGGGCTGTGAGGACACCGGACTGACTGGGGTCATGGATCAGCTGGGACTCGCTGATGCCTCCTTCCTTCCCTGCCTTTTGGAGGAGGGTTTCCAAACCTTTGCAAGTTTTTTGTTTGTTTTTTTTTTTTTTTTTAATTAGTTCCAGCCTGTCTCTTACTTGTCCCAGCAGTTTTCCAGCTGGTTAAACCAGGACCCGGAGAGGCTAATTGAACTTTGTATCCTTCTGTCTCTGGTGGACTCGGAGGAACTGGAATAATTTTATTGTCTTGGAAAATTGGGCTGCCAGAGACCCACCTGAAGTCACTGGGGAGGCAGTGGTGGGGCTTGGCATGTGTTCCAGTAATCCTGGGCTCATGGCCCCGTGCTACTGCCTGGCATCTCCCCTGCCTCCCTCTGATCCATCCCACTGCTCTGCTTTGAGGGGGGGGGGACATATAAACTAATAACTTAATTACATTAAGGAATAATGAGGGGAACTGATACGCAGGATTAATCACAAGCAAAATCCCAAATTAATTGTGAGGAGTACTTGTAGCTGGCTCTGCAGCAATGCTTTCCTGGTGTGCTGGCTCCCGTGTCCTATGCCAGTCTGTGGCTGGGGATGCTTATGAGGGAGCAGGAGATGAGTAGGTGGGTAATAAGCCTTTGGTCAACTCATTTCCCGCACCTGTATCAGACCACAGTGGCTGTATGGCAAAGCCCTGCAGCAGGAGAGGATTTCGGGAGTCTGGGTTCCCACAATCAGGGTCAGCAGTGTGTGCAGGAGGGACAGGAAGATAGTTTTTGTTTGGTTTGGGATTTTGTTTCCCTTCATTCCTTCCTGCATGCTAGCTTGCTCCCTCTGATGAATGGCTGAAGCACAGCTGACAGCCTCTGGAGGGAAAGCAGGTCTGTGACGGGCTTGAGTGCAGGAGAAAAGCTACAGAGGAAAAGTTTCCTTTATTAAAAAAAATGACCTGTTCTGCTTGACTTGTACTAGTGTTTGCAATGCAACATCTCCTTTCTGAGTGTGCTCAAATGCAGCTGGGGGATGGCTCCTGGGAGATGTGGAGAAGCTCAGCAGCCTCACTGCCTGCTCCACTGCTCAGCACCCTGCATGGCTGGACCTCAGTGCAAAGGGACCCTTGCCAGCTTTGTGCTTATGTGCCTTTCACCAGCCTATGCTTCCTTCTGCATCATTGCCATCTAGAAAGCCGCAGCACCTGGAGCTCAGCTGACAGTCTCCAGATATTAAATTCCTGTCAGTTTTATAGCAGCAGAGCCACTTAACAGATTAAAATAACTGTGTATCCTGCAAAAATTCAGATCTTGACAATTAAGGGATTGAAGTGGCAAGGCTGTTGGGAACAAAAAAAAAAACCAACAAAACAAAAAATAAAAAGAAAAAAAGAAGAGGCAGAGTGTTTAATATCCAGGAAGCTTGTATTGGCTGGGGACATGGATAGGTCCAGGTTGTGAGAGAAGGCAAAATTTATTTCATGCTTTGTTGGTGAAATCCCACTCTGAAATCTCTAGGAGTAAAACCAGGCTTTCTTGGTTGTGCAGAGCTTTGCTTGTAAAGGAGCTGTGATGGAATCCAGTCCCTCTCTCTCTTGCTTGTGTGTTTAGTGCTGGATAAAACAGAAAGCCATGCCCAAGCAGCCCTCATCTGTGGGATCAGGCAGGAGAGGTCTGGTGGAGCAGGGGTGAGGTGAGGAAGTCACCTCGGTGGCTAAACCAGCTGTGGACAAACGGTGAGCAGCCTGCTTGGTGCACCTCGATTAATTAACCTGCCCTCTGCGCATTACAGCGCTCCCTGGGATACCTGTGGAACAATAACCAGTCAATGAAAACCCTCCTAATTTTTCACTGGTAATTGCAATGAATGAATTTTGCCTCCATTACATTCTGGTGGAGCTCTGTGTTACAGCTGTGACTGATGGGGGCATAAATATTGATTGAACAAGACCTGTTTGCTTTGCAAAACAGTGAGCATTGGAATGTACAGGTGCCTTTCTTAGCTGGTGCTTTTAAAAGAAGTATCAGGGAGGGAAGGAAGGGAGGCAGGGATTCTGCTTCTCTTCTGGTAGGAGTATAAATAAATTTCTGTGCAGGTGGTACATGTTTTGTTGGCAAGAACTGTTGAGCACCAGAAGAAGAAAAATACTTTCTATTGTGCTCTGAAAGGATAAAAAGAGTTGGAAGAGTCCTGCTGCTTCACTATGAAGGGGTGTTGGAGATGGTTATGCTCTGAGGGTGGGTTGGGCTCAGGAGTGTCATGGTTTCTCTTGTAAACTGCTTCTTCTGTCAAGGTCCCTGTAGAGCACCCTGCACATGGAATTGCTGCAGGCTGCAGCATCCCTCTTCAGCTGGTGTAACGTGGTGTGGCATCATCCTTTTCTAGGTAACACGGAAGGGCTCAAGTCCTTGCTGCTGGGTTTTTAGGAGGACTCAGCTCAGGCTCACAGCCTGGGACCCTTGGTGACCTTTAGGGGTAGTCTTGACAAAAGTCTTAACTTCTGAATGGGGAAGTCTGCAAAATCAGCTCTGTGTCTGGGTGCCAAGGCTTCAGAGACACAGCACGTATATTGAAGTGTCTCCATGCTTGAGAAAGATGCTGACTATGAGGGAAGATGCCTTGTCCTATTTATCCTTTCACCACCTCAGATATGCACAGAGTTGGATTGTTTACTCAAAACCTCACTGTTTTCTCCTCGCTCTTCCTTTCCTTGATAAGAAAGTATCATCCTGATTTATTTTGATGGGCTCATGGCCCAGGGCCTGTCTTGGCTGGGTTTACTGCTTGCTCTGCTGAGACATCTCTTGTCCCTGGCTCTGCAATGTGACCCATGCCTCCCCATGGGCAGGGGACTCTGCACAAGGGATGGCTGCAGGGTGAGAGCTGTAAAAAATGGGAATGCTGTGCCTGAGGAAGGCAGGTCCAGGGAGCATTTTATGGTACTGACTAGAGGCTTTTTGTGTTTGGTTGTATGTATAGAGATGAGGGCAGAGTGTGGAAGGCACACTCTGCTGAGCTGCTGTGGCTCCACAGGTGTGAGCTGGGCAAGCTCCAGCATGGGAAGGGTGTTGCCTGGAGATTCAGCCTGGCAAATAAAACTGTCTTGTGATCCCTCATTAATGCAGGTGCAGTGTTATTGTCCCTGGGACAATAGCTGACAAATCCTGGGATGCTGAATATTGGGGTTTTGCGTGCTCAGTGTTTTTCTTGGGTCCATGGATGTTTGTGTTCTGCGTGCACAGCTCACGGGGATGCCACTTTGGTACCTCTGGGTGTGTTCCTCTGTCCTGTAGTCTCTTTGCCAGTGGGAAAAACAAGCTTGGAAGAAGTTGTGGAAATGCAAAAGCAACGTACTCTGCCTGGGAGAGTCTCATCTGTGAGGGCAGGCCAGCATTTGGTGCAATAAAACCAATTAAGGGGAATGTATCTGCAGAGAAAGCAGAAGTAGGATCTGTTTAAGGAAGACGTTTGCGTGAAGGAGTAATTACGTGCAGCCTAACGACAAAGGGTGCAGCGGATTGACTATTAATTGGAGTAGCAGGAGCGGGAGATTGCTGGCATTAGCTGTGTGTTTCTTGCTGGTTTCCTCCTGTTTAAAGAAGGAAGGGGTGAGGAGCAGATGATGGGGGGGAGTTTGCTCTCAATCCACTTTCCTGTGCAATGAAAAAGCCATTTCTCCCCCTTTCTCTCACAGCAAAATGTTCAGATTTTGCCAACGACGCTTAGTGCAGTTGCTTACTAAGCTGCAATTAAATTGATTTCCCACCCTCTTTACCCTTTTTGGTTCCAGAATCTCAGCAGGAATCAGTGTTACAGGAAGAGTAAGCCAAGGAGATCTTGAGCCCCTTCTTCTGCTCATCTAAATCAGTATTGCTCCACTTTTCATATGTATTTCCAGAGGAGCTGGGAAAGTTAGGCTGCCTAGGTATAGGTTTTCCCATGTAGCTGCTGCTGGGTGGGGAGGGCAGCTCTAGGTCAGGCTGGGTCAGTCTGTAGGGTACCTGGAAGGCCTTCTGCTGTGGGATGGGCATTGGGTGTCCTGGGAGTGGCAGTGGCACAGAGTTGCCCACAGGAGCAGGGAGAAGCATTTCTTGTCCTTAACATGTGCCTTTGGTGAAAATGATCAGTGGTGAGAGGTTCAGCAGGAGTTCACCCCTTGGTTCATGGAGGCAGCATTGTTGTAGTAATAGTTTGCCTCAGTCCTGCTGTTTGGAAACACCTTAAGCACCTTGGTTAACCCTTCCTGCAGCCTGAGGGAGTGAGAGGAGTGGTGATCCTTTGTGGGTCGTTGGAGAGGTGTTCGACTAAGGGATGATGTGCCAGTGTCACTTCTCCACGGGGGGTCAAGGTGACATGCTGGATGCTGTACTGTCCCCAGACAGCAGGTGTGCAGATGGGTGGTGGCACTGGGACTGTGTGGCAGGGCTTGTGTCCCCCGCCAAACCCTGCCTTACCACACATAGGCAGAAATTAGTGATGATTTACTGCAAAGCAGCTTGAGCTTCAGTTTTGTGGTATTATTTGGAGGAGCAAGTGAGCTAATGATTGCACCTCATCTCGGAAAGTACTGCGGGAAGTGCAGTGCCAGGAGAGAATTGATTCAGAAGCAAAACAGGTTCATTTTCAGATCACGCTGAAAGAAAAGGGAAAGACAGATTCTCCTTTATTTTTTCCTTTTTTTTTTTCCTTTTTCCTTTTTTTTTTTTTTTTAAACTTTTGTTTTTCCCCCTCAGTCTCAAGTGAGACTGAAGGTCTTAGCCTTTCCCTCTTTGGTTTTCTTGTGGAAACATCAGCAATAAACCTGATTGGAAAGTGATACGAGGAGAGCAGGGTTCATGCGGTGCAAAAACAAATGAGCTATGAAATCACCCTCTATTCTCCAAACATTATTCATGAAGCCAGGAAAATTGAGACGGATGATTCTTTTTCGTTTGAAGCCACTGAAGGAGTAAGTCCAAAGGATGTGATTTGGCCCATGCCAGGAGAGAAAGGCTGCTTTGTCCTGGCTTTCCAAATAGCTTTGCCTGCATTTAGACACACACCATTTCCTCCTCAAGGACCACCGTCGGCATCCGCCAGTTACAGCCACACCTCATAACCCATTATGGAGACACACAGCTCACAAATAAGACACAAATATGTTCAGTAGTGCAGGCCTTGGCTGCAGGCCCCCTGGGCTGGATGGAGTTCATGCACATATTTTCTTGCCTTTGTGTTGAATTTTTAGTTGCTTGTTGTTAGGTGAGGTGGAGAAAAGTTGAGAGGGAGAAGTTACAGGTGTGAGCAGACTCACTTTCAATGGCTGGCTTAGTTCTTCTTACAAAACGGGGATTTAAAAATAATATATTTTTATTTAAATGAAGTTTTTTCATCTGGGTCTAAGTAATCTACTTTACCCAGTGGGTTGATTCAGGATCATTCAGGATGGAATAATATCCTCTGATATCCTTTGGGATCTGCCTTGGGGGATGTTTGGGATGCAGCCCTTTGCACTTTGACCTCACCTAGATGAAATGCAGAACTCAGGGTCTTGGTTAGGGAGGGCACATGTTTTTTCTGGTGAGTTGGACAGTGAGAAGACACTGGGAGCTGCTGGAGCTGATGTGTGGGAGCCAAGCTGGGAAGGAGACTTGTATAGCATTGTCCTGCCTCCAACAGGAATGGAGCTGGATGGAGTAAAAGCAGGGAGGAGTCGTGGCATTCATAATGCCCGTTGCATTGTCCTGGTGCCATAATACAGTGTAATTTGGAGAGAGGCAGACTCAAACATGCATTACCCAGCCATCTGCTGCTGCCACTGGGATCCAAATGGATGAATATACGCATAGTGCTCAGAGTTAAACCATGTACGATGTGTAGGCTGCATATGGTTTGCTCTTGGTGGTACGGCAAAAATGTTTTGTCAAGAAGAACTTCCTATCCTGCTCTCCCATCCTGCAGGAAGATTTCTGATTTAAATCTCTGTGGAGAAAAAAGAACCAACCCATGTGCACCCCTTGGGCATGTGCCCTCAGCCCAGCAGTGTGCTGGCAGCCGTGTTTGCTGGCCATGGCATGAGAGGAGCTGATTTTGGGGTGGAGACCCCTTACAGAGGTGATGTGTGAAGGGTTTGGTCAGAAGCACTAGAAACAGTGAGAAAGTGAAATATCTGAAAATTGAAATTAGATTTGCAAGTGGTGAGTAAGGGAGTCGAATGATGAGAAAAGTGTTATGTTGCCTGGTGATATGGCCTGTGTTACTGAACCTGGGTGTGGATGTGTCTCCTCAGCAGGGACCTCCTGGATGCACCTGCACACTCAGGAAGCACAGCGTTTCCAAAAATCAAACATAAAATATAAACACAATCTGCCTTGCGAGATGAGAGCGAACTCCAGCAGGCATCTGAATGCTGGGGAAGGTCGTTCAGATGTTGTTCTTCACCTGAGGCACTGTGGGATTCAGCAAGGTGAGGACGCTTTTCCTCCTGAAGGCAATGTCAGCAAAGGAAAGGCAGTTTCAATTTGGCCTTTGCAGGCAGAAGCTCTGCTCGCATGTGGGGAACAGCAGGAAATCGTGTTGGTGCTTTAGGGCACCAACTGTTGGGATGTGGAGGGCAATCAGCCTTCCCCAACAGGCACAAGGGGTGTTCTGGAAAATGGGACTCCCTTGCTCTTGGTGCCTTGCTGCATCCTCGGGACTGCAGCTCCTGCTGCCATCATTGTGGTCAAATCCTGACTCTGTCAATGAAAGAGAAGTTTCATTCACAGAAGTGAAGCACATCTCTGCTGTGTAACCAAACCTTCTGTTTACCCAGAGCATTGTTCTGGGACAACAGCCGTAGCACTGGGGCAGAGCTGGTGCTGCAGCAGATACAGGCCCAGCACGGGGATTTGCCCATGTGATACCTGGAAATTAACTCATTAAATAAAGTAATTTGCACCTTTTAATCTCAGTGATTCCTGTGTGTGGGCACCTGTATTTAGGAGAAGAGCTTATTCTGCTTCAATTAATTTTATATCAATATGAACTGAATAATTAAAGGTGTGAATGAAAGGCCAGGTAGCTAATTCCCTTCCCTCTGGTGCACAGACTGCACTGAGATAACCTGGGAGAGGGAGCTCCTGGCAATGCATATGTTAGTCCAGACAAAAGAGCCAAACAGTCCTGAGTTTCTATATGTAAATATCAACTGGGATCAACTAATTTTTGATGCTGATCTCCTCGTCTTGATCTTGGTTTGTGCACTGGCACCAGCTGTGTGTGTGTGGCTTTGGGCAACCCAGCATTTCTCTGTCTGAATGCAAACTTGGGTCTCAGGATGTTCTCCCCATCTTTAGGCAGAACCAGCAGCCATTACTGCATCTGAAAGATAAAGCAGATAAATTTGCTCTTTCTTTCTTTGTTTCCAGAAGCTGTGTTTCAAGTCTGTAGTCCAGGAGTGGCTGTGTTTCAGAGGTGTTTCATTACAGTAGGATGCCATCGATAACTGGCTATTTTTGCCTGAAAATCACAGGGAACTTTTCAGAATTGTATTAATCCAATGAAAGAGTAAAAACTTTCAAAGTGTAAAAGCTGGGGACATTTCTTCTTTGAGAGCAAACTAATGCTTGACCTAAAAAGTATGATATATCTGAAGTCCTGCAGTGCAGCTAAACTCATGTCATGCTCAGGATTTCTTCTCCTCCCCCAGTAATCCTTTCCCAGTGCATCACACAGGTACAGGAGATTAATTTGCTCAAGCTCTTAATGTTTGCTCCATATTACAGGGAACCCAAACTCGACAAGAGGAAGACACCCAGTTCATCCCAGTGTGTGCTTAAGGGTTTTGCCACATGGGATTTGGTGTGGAGAGAACATATGGGGAAGGCAGCGTTTCTGTAAGCAGGGCTGATTTCAGTCCTGTAAAGGACCACAGGGAAGTTTGATAACCCAGCAGCATGGTTCAGTGCCTTCCCTTGTGCTGCCTGGCTGTGTTCTTGCAAGGAGCCACAGTGTGATTACAAGGGCTGTTAAATGCCCTTAATATTCACACTGTTGGAGGAAGCATTACTCCTGCCGGCTCTGCTGTCTGCTGCCGTTTGCAGTAGCATCTCATTGATGATTAAATCACCAATGCCACAGTGAGTAGTGTGTGAAGCCCCTCCAGCCAGGAGATGCAAAGGCAGAGTTAAATTCCTCCTGTTTGTCTACTTTTTTTTTTCCTTCTCTTAACAACATTTTTTTAAGCAAACAAAGCACATCAGAACATTTTGGAGCCATGAAACACGATGGGAAATGAGCCCCTTGAAGAGAAGTTAAGAGAACAGGGCACAGGACTTTGAGGGGAAGGAGCTGGAGGGCTCAGGGCAGCCCATGCTTGATGCAGCCATGCTTGCATGCTGCTTCTCCTTGTCCTCTTTTCAGGCATAGATAGGAGAAGCAGCAAACTGAGTAATATGTATTTGTGTGCTGAGTAATACGTATTTTTCTGTATACACTGATATGTACTTGGTGGTGCGGGGGGAGTGGCAGAGGGCGCTACAGTTTAGTGGGGGGGGGGGCTTTTGGAACTGAAGCTAAGGGCTGTTTTTTTGTGAGAGAGCCCTGTTGTATCCTAACTTCTTCTGGGTGGAAAGCTGCTCCCATTTGTGTTGGGTTTGGAGAGTGTTTGTACCCTATCGTGCCTGAGCCACTGCCACAGCTCCCATGTTTCCTTGTCTGGCACTGGGATGCAGCTATTTCTCCAACAAAGCCTTGTCCCTCATGTGCAGCCTCAGCTCCCTCAGACAATCTTCATCTTGCCAGGTATTTTAAGGAAAAAGAGCCAAAACCAGATTCTTGGCACCCTGTTCTGTTTGTTGGTCTGCTCTGCATCCCTCTCTGTCCCTCAGGGCTGTGTTTGCACTTCCTTGTGTGCCTTCCTGCTCAGCCGCAGGTTATCACAAGCAGGTGGCTTGTCTTGGAGGGCTCCCCACACTTCTTCTTTGTCCCAAAATGTGCAGTGTCCATCCAGCCATAAAGACTTGGATTTTACTTATGGGGCCAGGGGCCTAGAAACTTCAGTGGCTGTTTGGGAGAGAAATACTGAGCCGAGCATCCTCAGCTGCAGGGAAATGCTGGGACTTGCCCAAGGCTGGCTCCTGGCAGCGCTGCAGCAGCCCCCCTTTCCTGCACAGGTATTGCCGGGGAGGAGGCTGGCGCCTCCACAAATGACTTGTTTGCATGGCCTGCCCTGCCGGGGCGTGGGTGAGGAGCCCTGACAGGGTGGCCATTAGCGGAGCTGCCGGGCAATCGCTGCCGTCGCTTTGAGTTAGGGAGAGCAGGTGCTGGGGACGCCTGGCTGGGCGCCGGCAGGAGCTGCGCTCGGGGCTCGCCGAGCCTCCATTGATTTCTGAGCTTGTCACGCTGTTCATTAGGAGTGGGAGAGCAAACGAGGTGCTTAGCAGGAGTACTCCAAGCTGATCCTGATGGAGTAGGTTTCTCCGCTGCCTGGTTAGAGAAAAAAAAAAAAAAAATTCTTGCCCAAGTCTCCTGCTCATGGAGTCTTCAGCCTCAAACCTCCTGTCTCCAGGAGTGTCTGGCAGGATCTGCCCTGGCACTGCCCTGTCCTTGCAGACTTGTACTGAGAGGGAGTGCAGAAAGTTGTGCTGCTGGTGGGATGATTTTGTTCCCTGTCCCTCGCTCTTGTCCTTCCAGGTTCCCACAGCTGGGTCTCTTGTTGCATGCTGAGCTTGCTGTGTGTCTTGTTCATGCTGGAGCTGCATTGATCGAAGCAGTAAATCAACTGGCTGCTGCTGTGGATATAAGTGATGGCTGTAATGAACCAAGGGGGAGAAGAGGAAAAAAAAAAGGAGGGGCAAACAGAAGGAAAAATTGGGAAGAAAACAGCATACTCAACAATGGATGGGATATGAGATGAAATATTTGCCTCGGCCAAGGCCCCTCAGCAAAGCAGCATGGTCCTAGCAATGGCTGGAGGTGCTGCAAGGGGACCTGCTGGGGGAGGAAAAGGGGGTTTCTGTGCATGCAGAGCTGTGCTGGCTCCCCACCTTCCCCCTACTCTTGCTGGCAGCAGCTAATGGATGGTGGAGATAAGGATGGAAGCCGGTATCTGCCGCGTGGGCTGCACCACAGGGCTGGATAGAGGGCACCAAATGGAGCTAAATCACAGGCCAATTTATAGTCTTGCTGGCTACAGCTATAGGGAAGGTTTTAGATACTATTGTTTGAATGTCTATGCAGCTCTTAAGGTTGCAACCCCTTCATTTGCTTTCTGCCTTAGCTGGGTTTCCTTTTTTTTTGAGTTTTAAAGCATTTTCCTGCTGGTGAAAGGCTGAAAGCCCCCAAGGCTTAAGCCTTCTACTGATTTCAGTAGTTTCTAGGTCTTTGAGCTGGCTGTACTCTGTCTCTGAGCCCTGGCCCGTGCTTCGGGGGTGTAGAAGGAGGTTTGGAGCTGAGTCAGTGGCATCTCCACCTGTGGGTTGTTATCCAGCTGCACAGAGCCTGGTGGCTCCCCATGGGCCACAAACCAGATGTTGTGTGGCAGTGATTTAAAGTCTCTGTCATTTAGAGACAAATCAGTGATAATGAGTCTCTTTTTATAGAGAGGGACTTTGAGGCACGGGAAGATTTAATGGCAGACACTCTGTAAAATTAGGTACTGAGCTAACTTTAGCAGAATCTTGTCCAAATGAACTAAAAATGAGCTAAATTCAGCTAAAAATCATTGGAGAATTGTCAGTCTGGATGGAGGAAAAGCAGAAATTGAAGGGGAAACTGAGGTGTTAGTAGCACTGATGCAGTTGTAACACCAGTTGGTAGTTCAGGAACGTGCCCCAGCCTTGGGTATGCTGCTGAGTTTTGGGCGTCTCATTGGGATGGGTCCTGGGTTGGAAGAAATGAAGGTGGATGATGGGACGCTATTTGCAGGGAGATAAGTGTAACTGCCTTGTGGACCTCACTGCTGCCAGGCTTTTGTAGCTTGAAGCACTTGATGGCTGGGAGCAGGACCATTTGATACCTTCATAGTCACCCTCAGCCACAGCTTTTGTAAGAGAAGGAAAAAGAGATGGGGGGGAAAAAACGTGTCTCATGACTCAGGATGGTATCTTGAGGGCAGAAAAATGGGGGAAAGCATCACTCCTAAGGGAGCTGTGTGTAGCTGTCAGTGCAGAGTGGTCTGCACCTTCCTGCTGTGTGTTGTAGGCAAGGTGCCTTGTCGGATGGGTCAGGAATGATTCATTTTCTAAGGAAGGGTATGGAGGAGAAACAGGGCTATTGTAGTCTTGTGCCCTTGGAAGTGAAATACGAGGAAGGAGAGCTGAAGAAAAGCTTCTGAAGTGTCTGAAGGAGGAGGTGAAAGAGGGTAAGATGAAATCCAATTCTGTCAGCCTGGCTGTTGGCCAGGAGGATGTGGTGAACTTCTGCTGTGTGCCTTGGGATCTGTCATGACCAGGAGCACTTAGGAGCTATTCTTCCTCCAGCAGAGCTACATCCTTCTGCAGATGTTAAGTTGACAGAAACAAGATGGATTGTTGCAGAAGTACAAAGGACTTGGATGTACATTTTTCCCTCTATCCCAATTTATGTTTGAGATAGTTGTAAGCCCCATGGAAAATTATCCCTGGTAGAGGATCTGCCAGGGTGATGTGCTAGTGGCTTTCTGGCTTTTGGCTTTTCCCAGAGACAATTCCAGTGGACTAACCAAGGGTGTCAGTGTTACTGGCCAGCAGTGGTGGAGCCAGTCCATGGGATCCCCATCTCCTCCTCCATTATCTAGAAAGCTTATGGATCAGGAGGGACTAGAGTTGTGGTTTTGTGGATTGTGCATGCTGGAGCTGGCTCTTATCTGCCCAGCTTTTTTCAGCCCTTAGAGCTGGCAGAGTCATTTTAGCTGAGTAATTTTTTCTGAATGGTGCAGAGTCAGGAGGGCACGTGCCAGGGGAAGCCGTGTGGAAGCATCCCTGCCTGCAGCAGTGGGGCTGGGGGCCACAAAGAGGAGCCTAAAGCAAACCCCAGAGCCTGCACTCCTAGGAGGAATGAGAAGGGAATGCAGAGCTGTGCCGAGTAGTGCAGGGGTTTGCTCAGCATTCCCAGTTGACTTCTGGGACAGGAATTACTCTGAGGTTTTTAGGAAAGTGGTCTTGGGAGAAATATGTAGAGGGAGAAATACAAATAACCTCTTAGTTTGCAGACTGTTCTGATAAACTGATATGTTCAGGAGTGACAAACAGGTCGTGCAGTTTTTGTGCTTCCTCCGGAAAAAAACAACCCCTAAATCCCAAAACCCACACCCTTGCCATTTAATGTGGTGGGTAGGGCAAGGAAGAAATACCTCTCTCTGTTTCATTCACTTTCATCAAATATGTTATCAAGGAAGCATTGTTTAGTTGAGGAGTTTATTTCTCCTTTCTGGAAACACTCCCCTGACAGCAGTCCCTGTGCTGGCTGGGCAGACCCTGGCAGAGGGTTTGGCAGTGCTGGCAGTGTTCTGCATGTGGGTGAATGTGACACACGGTTTCACTGCACCTGTGCTGGGCAGGATGGGCTTTTGTCCCATCCTGACCTTGATCTTAGTTTTCCTCTTGCAGCTCCAGTGTGCCTAGCAGGAATGTGGGGCAGCTGGGACAGCTCTCACAAGCCAGTGTAGTTTTTTTGGGTTTGTGGGTAATAATGAGCTGCCATGGGAAATAGCAGTTTCTTTTAAAGCAATCTTCTCTATGAAAGTCCCCTTGAATTTAATGAAGACTTAGAAAGTTGTTCCTGCAGTTTTTACGCTGGCATATAGATATCCATAAAAGAGCCCTCCCGTAAATGGAACAGAAAGGAAACCATTCATTTTAGCGTCTGTGCATTTATGGATTGATTTTTACAGAATCCTATTAGTTTCACTGCCAGTAAATGGCATGAGGACTCTATTTCAAACCAGACAATGTCAAGATATAGAGGTGGGCATTAAATATCATCCCACCTGTTGCTGTTCAGCTATGCTGCTTGTGTCTGAGCAGAATGTAATGGCAGAGGCCAGGAATTCCAAGTCAATCTCTTCCAGCTCTTTGCTTTGTAAAATCATTAGGAGCCACGATAACGTAAGAGACTGGCATTACACTGGTTCAACAGCCCTTTAAATACATCCGATCATTTTTGTGCAATGCTTTCTTAAAAGCAAAGGAATACTCTCCTGTAGCTGTTCGTGGTGCTGCTTTTGAGAAAAGAATGATTTATGATGCTTCTCTTAAATAAACAAATTAGATACAATGAAAAAGACCTAAAACCCCATAAACCACAGACTACTACTCTTCCCCAAAATGCAGACAATTTCTAGATTTTTTTTTTCCTCCCTCTCTGTCAGGTAAAGGACAGAATATTCTCTCCCAGCCCAGAGAGCTGCTGACAGCCTGGCTCTACCTGTCCATTTTACACTCTTCCTTCATGTGTTGTTTGAGCTGCTGACAGTCAGATGGTTTCATAAACAGCCACCTCTCTGGGCCAAGGGTAGCTCACCTTCCAGTGTCATTACCCAGCTCTCAGATTATTACAAATGAAAACATGCTATTAGTGTAATTTCCATTTCCCCCCTCCCTGTTTAAGCTCTCTGCTTTGTGCATCCCACTTGATATTTGGCATTGTGATTTTGTTGGTGGGTGGTTTTACACTTTAATTTCAGTTCCAGCTGCATTTGGTTTGCAGAATGTGGGGACTTTGCAATTAAAACCAAAACTGAGCTGTGCACATTGAAGCAAGGCAGGAAAAGCAAGAGGCTGACACTTTGAGTGTGGCACAGCAAATGGGAGACATTGCTTAGCCACAGCCATGTCAGTCTCCTGCTTGGCCAGAGCAAATCTGGGATGCCTTACTGGACTGTTTGGAAAAGGCAAAGTAATGTGGAAGTCATACATGTCTATATCCATATGTGTATTTTTCTATGTATAGGTTTTCTGTAGCTGAGAGGGAAGAGGTTGTTGCCAAGATCAGTGGTGTAGCCTCAGATGCCATGTGCTATTTAGGGAGTTGATGCTGCTGGTTCTCAGCCATCTGATCACAGATACAAAAAATGTGCTTTGGAGTTGTTTCTCCTGTTTTACCTTTGTGGGCTGACCAGGTCAGCCAAGCTCTGGTGCTGTTGTTGCATGGAGACTAGGACGATGTCACTTCAGAAAGAGAAAATGACCTTTTTGAGGGTCAGAAAAAAAGAAAAGGATGTTAATAAAAGAGAGCCTGACCCTAAGCTTATCGTCTTCCTGGCTGTTAGTCTTCTGCTCACATCCTTTGTCCGCTGTGTCTTGCAGGCTGTGGAAGTAGAGACCTGTCGGGATGGACACTGGTGCCCCAAATCCCTGCTGTCCACCACAGCTGCCAGCACAGCCTTGCCAGGAGTGTTTTCCTGCCTCAGTGTTGGGGAGTGGCTTCTAGGGTTGGAAGAACATGTGGCTCCTTCCTCCCTGAGCAGTCTTGGGCTTCCCCAGCTGAGTGAGCACAGAGCTCAGCTGCTCTGCCTGTGGGCTGGTGAGACCTGTGGTGAGCCAGCTCAGCTCTGAGCTCCCAAAAGTGCTGCAGATGCTTTGAACTTGCCCTTTTTGATGTGTGTAATTTCTGAGTGCAGCAGATGCTGGGAGCTGTGTTTGGTGCGAGTTTGTGCCAGGGCACCTTTAAATTGCAGGGCTGAGTTCCTGGCAATAATAGTATTTGGCTGTAACATCTGTAGCCTAAATTTCATCCTGTCCCAAGGCTTCTGAGACTAGCTGGAGCTGGATTTTTGAAATTAAATTAATTTTTTTTTTTAAGCTTGAATTGGACTGTTCCCAAAAAGCTGCCACATACACCTGCAGCTCTGGGATAGCCCAGCAAATGGGCTAACAGCTTATAGCATATTCCCAGCAGGTTTACATCCCATGGAGAATTTCAGGGTCTCTGTGGGCCAAGCAGTCACTGTTCCATACTTCTGTTGTCCCAGCAGGACATAGGGAAAGGATGGGGAGGCCTGGGTGAGGCTGTGCTGTGCTCTGGAGGTACGGGGCAGGACACCTGCACTCAAGTCACTGCTCAGTGCTTCCCAGTGGGAGGCCTGGGAATGTGGCCTAGAAGCATGGCAAAAGCTTACTTTGCCACTTACTTTACCCACTCTGATGGTGAAAAGCAGCTCCCTGGGTAAGGCTGTAATGAAAGTTTTGCTCAAAGCAGGGCTAAAATCCCATTTCTTTTGCCCTTTAATTATTTGATTTATTTTCTATATTTAACATGCTTGTTCTTCATGAGTCAACTGAATTTTCATTTTTTTTTTTTTTTTTTTTCCTCAAATATTTATCTGTGTTGGCAGAGGGAACATTTTAAAATGAGCTTCTCAGAACTTGCCCTAGATGCCCTAGTGTTTCTTCTGGCTGCTTCTGCTACGGAGTGGTTACTTGCTCCACATTTCCCACCTTTTCCCTGCTGCTTCCAGTGCAGATAAAATGTTAAATCAAAACACAACAAAGAATTTTAATTTTATTCCTCATCTTCACCACTTGGGAAATAAAAGGCTGGTGGGCTTAGCCTGTTGCTGGCAGCTGAGCCCTGCTCCAGTAGTGTTGGCTGCCCATTCCTATTTGGCATCGCTGAAGCTGGGCAGGAGTGAGGGATAAGCCACAGTGAGCCTGCTGGAGCTCAGCTGTGACATGTGAAATAGCAGAGCCCCTGACAAACACCCTGTGGAGGGGAAAACCATCTTGTCCTGGTGTACTAGGATGATGGTGCCTTTAGCAGCCTGGATTTGTATTTTAGAATAAGGAGGCTTTTGCTGCTTTTCTTTTTGTAGTCCTGTTTAAGTAGGGAGGCAGAGTACAGGACTGTTGAACAGCCTTTCCTGGGTAACTTGGGAGGACAAGCAGGGTGCTGCCATGGGAATTGACAGCAGTCCTGCCTGATTTTGCTCCCTGCCATGTTGGAGAGCTGGAAGTGGTGCAGAGGGGGGACACAAGGGGATGGCTTCTCTGCAAGAAGTAGCCTTAGGCTGCTCAGTCTGGCATGGAGGGTGGGGGTTTGTGTTGCAGATCTGGAAAGTCATTAATGGCAGACAAATGGTGGATAGGAAATAGCTCCAGCCTCTTTCTGGACAAAATCTGGGATTGTCAAAGAAAGCTGGCAGGGGCAGGTTCAGTGTGCTGGGACGCAAGGTGCTTGTGGAGCCCATGCAACAGCATTTTCTGGGTGCTGAAAACCTGGCTGGGTTCAGCAGTAACTGGACAAAATGCATGGGAAAAAGGTCCAGATGGCTGTTAAATGAGATCTTCTTTTTCCCCTGCTCCTCTGAACACCACCTTCCTCAGCTCAGCAGTTTTGGAGCTGGGTGATCCAGCTGGATCCAGCTGAGCCCCCTGCCAGTGCAGGCAGCTGGGCAGATGTTCCTGTGCCTATCTAGGACAGGGAGGAGGCTGCATCCCTGCCGGGGCTGCTGTGCATCCCGCTCAGGAGCTTAAAGCAGTGCTTCCCAGGGCCAGAGCACAGCACAGACCATTAGTCTTGCTGAGTACAGCTATGATTGTGCTTAGCACTGCCTTCCTATCTCTCCTGGCTGAACTGTAGAGCACTTTGCAATGATTAATTCAGCATGAAACTCTTAAGTGAGCATTATTGCCCCGTGTTAAAGCAGACATAAAGGTCTCTGGCAGACCAGGAGCAGAAACTCTCTGCCATACAGACGTTCACCAGCCTGGCAGTCTGTAGCCACCAATACATCCCACTGGCCTTCTTTTGTCTCAGCACTTTTTTAGGTCCATTTTGTTGCCCTTGAGAGGTTGTTCCTTTTGCTGCAAAAAAAAAGGGGGATGGATTCAGATGCTGAGCTGTACCTAGCAGTTCGGGATTAAAACTCTCTTTGACTGCCTAGATGAAAAGTCTTGGCTTGTGTAACTGGTTATTTCTGGTGCATCTCTCCAGGCGTCTGCCTTGATGTGGGCAGCAGCAGCAGCAGCATATGCTGCCGGCTGCGGAGGGACCAGTGCTGTCACCATCTGTGTGCAGGCTGGCTGGGGCAGTGGCAGGCATTGTTGCTGGGGCTCTGTGTCCCTGCCTTTCCCAGGGCCGTGCATGAGCCAGGGGCAGGTCATCCAGCTCAGTGCCTGTGGTGCTGTGTCCAGAGCTCTTCACATCTCGTGAGAGTTTTTTCTTCTTCGGGGTATAGCAAGGGTATAAAGATTATGAGAGCTCTCAGCTGGAGCTTGTGCTCTGAAGGTGCCTTTACAACAGTAAATCAAATACAAAAGCAGTCAGGTGGGTTTTTTTACAGCCATCAGGACCGGTGCTGGTTGAGATGCCTTATACACAGCTGATAGGACCTCTAAACTGGCTGATGTGTTTTCGGGAAAGATCATGGAGTAGCATGTCTGCTGCTTGGCACATCTTCTCTATCCACATGGTTTCTGCTCTTCCCTGAGGTAGTGTGGCTTTTGCTTGCTCCAGCATGCCTCTCAAAGACTGAGTGTACCCCCAGGCATCTTCTCCCTTTCATTTGAAGACATACTGGTGCCAAGGGTTGGGGTAGTGAGGGGAGACAGAGACAGGCCTAGCCTGGAAGAGAAGAGCTACTAGAGTGTGTAGGAGAGGATAAGGATGGAAAAAGATCTATGAGAAAAAACAAATCCAGTTGATGCCTAACATTAAGAGAAGCAGCATCACCAATGTGGGCCTTGCCTTGTGCTTTCAGGACCATCCAGACAGCAGAAGGTTGTGTTTTGTCTCTGGTTACACAGGCCCAGCAGGGGTGGTGTGAGACACTTCCCTCCAGCGGCATGAGCCTCCTTTGCAGTCCCCTGGTTTCCACCAGGAAGCCCAGCTGGAGACATGGTTCCCTCAGCAAGGAGATGTAGCTGTGGCCCAATAGGCACTGTATCCAAAACTGCGGGCAGAGAAACTGCATTAGCCAGGTCTCAGCCATATCCCTCTTTTCCTTGCCTGCCTGGCCAGAGTTTGCCAGCATCTTATTTCCCTCTGGCTGGAAAGACTGGCTCCTCGTTTCCTTGCAGCTACTGCCAGCAGCAAGCGCGACCTCATTTGTATTATCCTGTGTCTGATCCTTAATGCAGCTCTGCAGGCAAGGGGAGTGTGTTGCTGCTGGAGCAAGAGGGATCAAAGGCGTGTGGGTTGGGATGTGGCCCAGATGGGTGATGGCGCTGCCTAAATGTGGGTCCAGCCTCTGCTCTCCACTATTTGTGTCACATGAGGGACTTCCCTCCCTTCCCACGACTTTCTAAGAGCAGGGAGCTTTGCCTTCAGCAGATAGTGCACAGCTGCTAGTGGAGCCGATGTGTCCAGCCAAGATGAGATGCTCTCCATAGAAGTGAGTGTGGAGCTGTTCCAGAACTGACTCTTTGGGTTTGGAGGTCCTGGAGGTGTTGCCTATCAACTTGTTTCTGGTAGCTGGGGGAAAGCCTTTTGTGGTGACACCTCTGTGCTGCCTAGGCCAGTAAGGGGAACATGTGTTGTCTTGCCACCCAGCTGTGCTGCAAGGAGCTGTGCTGTGCCCACAACCATTGCCACTGTCTAAGCCTGTTGCTGCCAAAACATCAAGACCCAAGAGATTTAGGGCAGCTTATTTCTGCCTGGATTTGAGCTTTGCTGCTGGCTTGTATTGGGATTGCTCTGCTTGCCCAAATGCATCTTGTGACAAAACATCATCTACAGGACTGCCCTGGTGTCTGCATGAAAGGGGATGAGGTTTGGAGGTTTGAGACACTGAGGTATCTGGCAGGGCTTCCTGCTTCCACAGTGTGTGGAATTGTGGAGCTTAATGGGTGCATGCCATGAGCTGTACTGCCTGGGTGGAGGAAATCTCTTCCTGTATCAGACAAGGGGACTGGTCCAAGCCCAAGCAGAAGCTGCTCACCAGGACTTCCATACTGTGTTTTCATGACTGAGGACTTCTAAAATGCTCTTTTCCTTATTGCAGTGAAACGTATGTTTGTATGTGAGAAAGACAATCAGTGCCAAATGCAGATTTTTTTTTTTTTAGGATAATAAGAGCAAAGCTTGGTGTTGGTTTCTGGTTTCCATCCAGATCCCCATGCTCTTGGATGTTTTGAGTTTGCTGCATCAGGAGACTTAGCATGGGTTTGGTTTTTATAATATCCGTGCTGCAACTTCTGTGCCCAGACATGGCTCTGCTCAGGGTTTTCCCATGCAAGCAGCAGGGCTGTGCTGCTGGAGGATGGCCAGAGCCTGGAGATCTGCCTGGCCAGGCCACACCAGCCACGTCCTGCTTCTGTTTTTTCCCATCCCCAGCCAAGCCTGCATCAATCCAAGGCACAGCACTTGAGGCTCCTGCAGCGCTTTTGCTCATGGCTGGCCGGAACCCACAGTCCTTCCCCAGCAGGCTTGATTATTTTCAAACTTGCTATATCTTCCTAGGGTGCATTTCTCACTAGCCAACACTGACTTTTTTATTTCTATTACTGAGCTGAGATAGAGGAATGCTGGGCTGACACATATGCTCTAAATTATGCTGCTGTATCTCCGGTGCTGTCAGTCATAGTGTACCCAGGCCGAGGATCTTGCAGACACTCCAGCAGCAGGTACCTAAGGATCAAAGGTTTAGATCTGTTCTTGCTGTCACAAATGTTTTATACCTAGTTTCTCCTTGAGGGGAGTTGGGGGGAGGATGGGCTGGTACATCTGAGGAGTACACGCACCCTGGGGCATCGTTGCTGTGACCTGAACTTCATCTCCCTGCGCCTGTGTGTTGAGGACCAGCTGTGGGCTACAGAAACACCTTCCTCTGCAAAATGTGTTTGTTGAGATGAGGACATGGGTCACCAGTACTTTTTGACAGGGGGATGGTGTCTGACAGGCGGGCACTGGCAGCTCCTGAGCTCCAGCTGAGCCCTGAGAGTTTGCCCTGTAGGTCAGTACCCCACAGTCTCTGCTGCCCCTGCATCACATGTGTTAGGGCAGCTCTCATGTTTTCTGGTGATGCTTTTAAATCTATTGGAGAAGGTGAGCTTTCACCAGGAATTTCTCCACTGCTACCACAATAGCTGCTTGACATGGTCTGGACTGGGCTAGGCTGTAGCACATCACTGCACAGTGGCCATATGGCAGAATGGCTCTCTGCAAAGGCTCGGGGCATTTTGGTTAGTCACCAGCAAGGGTTTTCCTCTGCTCTTCCCATTCTGCTAAGAGTGAGAGGTGGGAAAAGGGAAAAAAAGCCCTTGTACTGGAACTGCTCAGCACAAGCCATGCTTCCACCCAGTGGGAGCCTTGTAACTTAACTGTAGGAGCAGGGAAGCTGAGGCATGGTTGGAGGGAGTCCAGGGCTTTTCCAGAACCAGAAATCAAGTGCAGAAGTGGGGAGTTTGGTCTGACAGCATTTCTTGTTCTTGCTGAGCTCCTTCCTTGGAGCAGGTCATGCCTTGGTGCTGTCTTGGTGCATCTCTGCTCCCCAAAGCAGTTAGCTGTCAGAGGGAAGGGGAAGGGTGAAGCTGGTGGCTTCTTAAAGGCAGCTAAAGCCACTCATGTAACTATCCTGTGTATTTGAAATTATTGTATTTTTGTTTAATATCTATTTTTATGTTATATGTGGGTTTTTATAACCTTTCCCTCCCTTGGAGACACTTCACATTCATATGCTGCTGTTACTTATCACCCCTCTTGTTGCTGCCTGCCTTGGAAAGGTGGCTGCTCAGGGAAGGATAGTAGCATTAGTTTCTAAAGCTGTGTAAATATCCTCATGGAAGCAATTACCAGATAGATTACCCCTAGCTTTGCTGCTGTGAAAAGGCCATGTTGGGTCAAGGATGCTGACTATATTAACAGCATGATCCCTTCCTTCTTGGGAGGAGTGTTTGGGATTAACCTCCTGATTTTTAAAGGGCTGGGTTCAAAGCAGGACCCTCAGAGCAAGGATCTGCTTGGCTGGCTCCTTTATTCTTCCCTCCCTGTTCCCTTTTCCCTTTCCTTTCCCCTGATGTGCCCTGTCCTGGGCTGTCCTCTGGCATGCAGGAGCCACAGCTCCACGGGGAATGAGAAGACCTTCCCTGACCTCTGAGATGTTCCAGCTCTTGGTTTGGTAGGATTTTGGCTGTTATGCAGGAGGAGGAGCAAAGCTCAGCTGGAGACGGAGTACAGCTATGGGCTCCTAAGTACTAAATCATCTGCTGCTCCTGCTGAAGCCTGGGAAGGCTGGCTCGACCTTCATGGCTGGGAAGCAGCTCGTGTCTGTCCTGAAAGGCACAGAAGGAAAACAAAACATTGTCTGTCCATGTAGGAACTCCCTTTTGCCACTTTATTTACCCACCATTGCTCTGGGCTCTCCTCTATATATTTCACCTCTTGTGATCCTGGGGATGTGCTGAACCTGGCTGATGGGGGGGCACACATGGGGTGTTGCCTTAATTTCTTTCCCAGTTAGTGCCCTTTGTAATTGCTGATGACCTTTGGGGATCAGCTCCTGCACTCACCCACACACCAGCCATGCAGCTAGCAGAGGATGGCACTGAGTGGGGCAGAGGGCTGGGGAGGGGCTGCCTCTGGGGCACCAGTTAATGTGGCTCCATGGCCCCCGAGATGCTCTTTGGCATCTCCTGGCACCCTGGTGAGCCCAGAGAGGGTTGCTAGGGGATCCCCTTTGGCAAGGGGCAAAGGCATTTTTGGGAATTAGCAGGTGGAGAATGATGGAGAGAGCCCAGGGGAGGTGTGTGTATCCGACTGCTGATGGGGGTGGCAGTGGCAGTACTGGTGAGGGACTGCTCCCATCAGCTCAGGGAATTTGGCTTGGGAATTGATGCTCAACTCATTGTGGGGCTGCTGCCAGTCCAGATGTTTTTCACTTATTTTGGGTTTTTAAAACCTGAAATCTTAAAAAATAAGTGAAAGCAGAGACTCTTAAAATGTATTTTGTCTGGTTTGCCATCTAGAATTACTGTTTGTAAACCCATTAGAAGAGTTCACAGTTGCCGTGGACTTGGACTGGCATTGCTCATCCTTGGGGCTGTGGGAAAACCCAGAAGACCTTTTTTGGAGAGAAACTTGGGGAGACTGATGCAGCCCAAGCACAAGCAGTTGAACTGAGAAGTCCTGCAGCATCCCAGGAAAGCTGTGGTCAGGCGTAGGAGGAAATGACCAAAAATCCTCTCCATCCTTCAGCTTGACTCCCAGCACAGACAGAGCTGGGTCTTCTCTTTTGTCCAGTCAGCAGCTTGGTTTGTGCTGACCTCCTAAATATTCAGCTCATTATACACTCTAACATATAAATAAAACAGAAGCAGGCAGCAATATTCTCCAGGAGGATATAATCGGCTTCCTTTCCTTTTTAATTATGCAGGATTTGTCTCCATGTGTCAGGCTATCCTATGGGTTAATTTATAATTTTAAAGAGTTAAGATCTGTGTTCTTTATGTAGTGAGACTCTTATGAACACACCTGATTTTGGGGGTCCAAGATGAAAGAACATCTTTCTAGGTGGAGAAATGCAAGGAATTTTGTTATTGGATGTTGTTTCTAGAGGTCAGTGGCTGGATCCTGCATTCTTTTCCATCATCACAGAGAGGTACAAGGTTCTTCACGATGCTGGAGATGGTGAGGGTCACCATGGGAATTCCTGGGCTCTGTCTGGGGTGTGTGATGCTGGCTGGCTGCTAGCATGCATTGCCTGTCCCTCTGTAGAGACAGGATGGTGGCCTGGTGCTACAGCCAGTGGATAGGAGCATTGTCCACATATGGAGCTCTAGCTCTGGCTGCCTGTGGGAGTTGTGGATATATTTTAACCTGGCACCACTGCCAGTGCAGCAGTTGCTTGCTGATAAGTGTGGTGTGAACTGTGAGCTGACTTGTTTTCTCCTAAGGGAAGCCCTTGAAACAAAATTTGGCTTTTCATCAAAGCAATGAATCTGTCATCTTCCCCTCTATGCAGCTTGGAGTCCCCTGCTCCTGATTTGTGAATAAATTCCCCATTTTGGTGACTGCCCCGGCCATCAATTTTAAAATTAAAGCTTTGGTGCCCTTACTGGAAAAAGATCAGTAATTCTCCAGTGGCTTTTCATGCTGTTATATTAGGCTAGAGACTTGAGCATATTTAAGCCTCTGGAGGGTGTTTCAGACCATGTATAATGCTTACCACAGATGCAAACAATAAGATACACAAATTGCTGGTTCTATCTGTGATTGACTTAATGGCAGCCCAGATTCCTTAGCCCTGGGTCAGCTGCTTGCACTGACTCGGTGGCCAACAACCTGTGCTGATGCTGGTTGAGTGTAGGGACAATTGGAGGATGATGCTGAAGAGCCTTCTCCAAGACCTTGAGGGGCATGTTTCCATCCAGGCTGAAGCTGCAGCTGTACTTAGTGAGGGTCAAGTCTTCATCCAGTTCCTGAAGGTCACATCTTTTTCCATGGCCCCTTTCCAGCCTTTGTCACTCTTGTTGCCTGATGCAGCAGGTGCCTTGATTGCCTAAATGTGTGTGGGCACCAAAGGAGAGATCCAGGCTGTGCCCACGCAGGAGGTAGTGGGCAGAAAAGGTGTGGACAGTGTGGTCTTGGCCTCAGGGCCAAGTGAGAAAGTGGAACACTGAAAGGTCCTCAAGGACTCGTGCTCCCTGCTGAGCCAGCAGAGGAGGAGGAGATACTCCATAATTTGAAGACGGAGCAGAATGCCTGTGGATGTGCATGAGCAGGAAAGGGTCAGTGGCAATGAGAAGCTTGATGGTGAATGTTCAAAGCTTCTCCAGGGACCCCAGCTGCAGGGCAGGCTTTGCTGGAGAAGTGCTTTGCTTTAATTAGGTATCTGTATTAATATTTTATTTGATTTTTCTTTTGTTTTGTTCTTAGTTCCCCCAAAGTGGGGTCATTACAGACTCAGATCAGAAGCTTTTCTTTGAGAGACAAAAAAAATTACCTCCAAGCAGGGGGAGGTGCTGGTCTTCCTTGGAGCAGGGTGGGATCCTGGATCTGCTGCATGTCTCCATGGGGTCGCTGAGGAGCTGCCACCAAGGTTCTCATGCATGTTGTACTCGGGTACCGGTGCAGGAGGAAGAGGAGTTTCACAGCCCTCAAATAAATGAGCTGGAGCTATAATCTCCGTGGGTCAGAAAACTAATTAGGGCAGATCATGGTCAGGCCCTGAGCTACCTCCATTCCAAGTGTGTGATTTGTGTCAGCACAAAGCAGGGCCACTGAGCCAGTGAAGCACGTAAGCAAGTACTTAACTTCAAGCATTTCTGTCGCTTCCTACAAATGCCTGCAGTCACTTAAGTTTGTATTTATACAAAGTGCTTGATTGTCTTAGGGATTGTGCAGTTTGGGGAAGGAGGGTAAGAGGAAAGAGGTGACTTCCAGGGTTGGTGTGAATTTGATGCTGAATGGTACCTGATGCACTGGAGGATGTGATGCAGGATGAGTACAAAGCCTGTTTTCCAAAGACCTACAGCCTACTTTTGCTACCACCACATCCTTTTTGGATGGAACAGAGACTGGCTGTGGTGCTGCCTGTCTCCCCCTTGTATCCTAGGCCATCAGGATGCACAGCACTGCTCGCTCAGGGCTAATCCGAGGCACTGGGCTCTGGGGTTGAGAAAACTACACCAAAACTTGATTGCAGGATCTTGTGCCTCACTGCTCCATCTGGGTTATTCAAGGATGTGGATGAAGGCAGTCTGACACTGTCCCACTTCTTTTCCCTCTGATGCTGCTGACCCTCTTAAGTGCATATGCTGGCACCGGGGGACAAGGAGGGATGAGCCCTATCCTGTTTGAAGTATTATAATCCTTTCAGATGGCATTAATGCCTGGGCCAGCAGCAGCTCTATAATTGAACCTCCTGTTTGCAGGGGCCCTGCGCTTCAGTGAGACTTCTAAATCTCATTTGTATAATGCCTGGTTGCAATTCCTGCTGAAAGATTGCCCTCTGCCTCCAGTGCCCCTGAGCCTGCTGAGCACAAGGATGTCCTCGCTGGCAGAGGAGTGACACAGCGTGACCAGGCAGCAGCGTGCTGCCTAGCATCTGAGTTTCCAGAGTTTTCACGTGTTCATTGGACCTTGTGATAGGCTGATGGAATTTTTAATTTCTCCCTCCCCTCCTGTTTTTTAATGCCTGAGTCCCAGGGAATGGGCTCAGTGGCAAGTGCTCAGTCAGGTGTTACGTAGGGATGAGATTTTTCAGGGAAAGCTAGGTTTGAGGGGAATCAACATTTGGCTTTTGCCAGACTCCTTTGGGGTCATCTTTGTACCTGCACAGGCAAAACCTTTTTTTCTGGCCAAATGGGTTCCCTGGAAAACCCTGTCAACTCTGCCAGCCCTCTGGGCTGGCTTGGGTTTGCTGCCTCTTGAAAGGATGCTCATGGCACTGGTCCAATTCACTCTGGTCTGAAGGCAGAACCCAGCAGCCCCAAAAGGAAAATGACTCTTATTTTAGCAAAGGCTTATTAAGTTCTTTATGTTAAAACAGTGCCACAAAAGAAGAAAGTGAATCAGAATCTCCCTTTGGCTCACACTGCCCACTCCTGGTCTTGCTGGGCAGCTGGAGGCTGGCCCTGAGGGTGGTGTGACCTGCCTGTCCCCAGTCATTGCTGGCTCCTCTTGGAGGCTTTTCACCTGACGTGCCCTTTCAGTGCTGGGCTGCCTCTGGGTGGCCAAAGTGCTGCCACAGCTGCCCGTTCCCTGCCCAGCGTCCAGCCTGGCCTGGCCTCCCATGCCCTGCCGGGGACGCCGCAGGCCCGCAGCAGCCGCAGCCGGCTGGGCTGCTTCTTCCTCCTTCCCGCTCCAGCAATCCCTGCTGTACTGTAATCACACAATTATTATGCCGTTAAAATGTCACATTCACAGAAATCCACATAAACAAGGCATTAGCAGTTGCCAGGAAATTGTAGTTTTACTGCTAATGACCCATTTTCCCCCCGCAGCACCACTTGGTTTTTTCTTAAATATTATTTTTTTCCCTTCTTAGTTTCTTTGGTATTTTTTTGTCTTGTTTTGTTTCTGAGCTGTGATTTAAGAGGCAGATGACAAATTACATCTTTGCACTGAGAGGCTTTTAATCTTTAATGTACAGTTACAGTGAAAAGCTGCCTCTGTGCCTGCTCTGGGCTGTGTGCCCTAAGCCAACGAGGGTGATGGGTGGTTTTGGAGGAGGTGCCTTTAGTGGGTCATATTTTGGGGGGTGCTTTACTGAAATGGCAGAGAAAGCTCTTGGTGAAGCCTGCGCTTGGCTGAGTGCTGGTGTGAGATGGAAGCTTCTCTCCACAATAAGTTTTGTCCCTTTCTTTTTGTGGGTGTCCCTCTCCTTGACCACCCCTGTGTACTCCCCTGTGTGGTGTTGGAAGAGGCAGCACTTGTTTGCCAAGAGCAGACAGCCACCACTTGGTTATATTTTTCTTTTCTTTCCTTCTGTTCATTGAGTGGCTCTAACTCTTTTAAGCGTTGACTGTGTTTCCTATAATTATTACCAGTCATTAAACTGCTGTGTTGAAAGAGAAATTACCTAATTCCAAAAAAAAAAAAGAAAATTTATTACTAGTACGTGAGAGAAAATGTATAGCAAACTTGAAGAGATGAGCCCTGTAGAAGATAAATAGAAAGGCAAGTGGAGTATTGACTTGATCCCTTTCTAGTGCAGGGTAATTTGGCCTCTAAAGTGAGTTAGATCATAATAAATTAAATTTAGATTTCTGCACATCAGTTAAATAACTCCCAAGACAGAATTCTGGTGTGAGGAAGAGGTGATAATACATTGTGGAAATATTAGAATGAAGACCTTATCTGGTAACCTGTAACCAATGTGCTCTCCCTGGGTGAGCACAGGGATTTCTCCTGATGCTTTATCTCTCATTGACTGTCTCGGATCAGGTGCAGGTGAGAAACAGGTGAGTCCCTGTGTGCAGGTTGGTGAGGTCTCCTGTCTCCTGCTGCTTGCACAGCTGGGAGCTTTTCATGCCTTCCTCTCCTGCTTTGAGCAGCTGTGTTTTGCAGAGGTCACTGTGCACCTGTGTCTGAGCTGAGCATTCTGCTCCAATTTCAGTTACCCTTTTAGGGAGGCTTGGGATGGAAAGAACACCCAGAAGATTTGGGTGGGTGATGTAGATCAAAAGCAAATGACCGACCCCCAGTATCTACCTCTGGCTGAGAAAGTGAACCCAATCCCTGGTCTTGTTTTGTGGCCAGATAGGGATTAAAATAACTCTTTAATCTCTGGCATCTAGTTACTGTAAATCTCAGGTGTTTACTTAATTACCCAATATTTAGTACCCATCCCACTGATAGCTTTCCTCAGCCCAAAAAGGAGAACCTGGGTGAATCAAGGTGGGCTGGTGTCTCTCAGGTGGAGATTGCACAGGAATATTAATTAGTCACTGCAGAGTAAACCAGGAATGCAACCCTGGAATGCAAGGTATATCCAGAGCAGGATGAGAGGTGAATGCTGTGGGGTAAGGTAATTGTCCATTTACTGCTGGGACCCCACCCCTGATAACAGCACATTAGTGGAATTAGATGGATGCTGGGAAAATGCCATCCCAGACCCTGGAGGACCCTGCCATATGCCAAACCTTGCTTCTGCTGCCTGGCCAGAGCATTGCTGCCCTTGTAGCAGGTACAGAAGCTCCAGATTTCTTGGGGAAATCCACCAGCCCTCCCACCTGAGCCATCAGATTCTTGCCCAGCTGCACCCTTCTAGCTGATCCAAGGCTGACATCCAACTGACATCACAAAAACCAAAACAACATATATACACACACACACCTTACAGCCTTAAGTGTTGTGTGGCCACTTTTGAAAGCCATCTCTCTTATTAAGTTTGATAAAACCAACTTTTATTTTTCTTCACAGCATTAAAATTTAGGGAGTGCAGTTCTGGTGGTTGTTTCAGCAGCACCAGGCCTCCTGGGGTCATCGTGAAATCTTATAAACATCAGGCTGTCGCTGGCTCCGCGATGCAATCGCCTCACTTTTCCCTGATCTTTTACTGCGGTGCTAAATCATGTTTTGCAAGATGCCTTAGAAAAAACCCAACATAAACAGCATTTATCACCCTGTGCACGTCGGCCCTCCTGAAATTCCGTGGCTGGGTTATGTGCGTCCTCCTCGTAAAACTCCTGCAGGGACCTTACTGGTTTCATAACTTTCTCCCAGCCTTGAATAACTTTATTCCAGTCCTGAATAACTTCCTCTCAGTATGGCTGGTGACTCAGGGGTTTCTTCTGATCTTCTTGCACTGGGGTCGGTGCTGGAGGAGGTTCTGGGTAGGCCATGGGGTCAGGACCGGGGAGGATGGATACAACCCTGTATCTGGAATGCCCTGCATCCCTGGAATTTCTTGGCTCTTGGGAGTGCTCATGTCACTGTAACCCAGAGAAATGTGAGGCATCCTATAGCTGGAGGTGCCTGGCTTGCTTCTGTGATGGTTCACTTGCAGGAGCCAGTGCTCCCTCCTCCCCTTCCTGTGACCACAAAAAAATGCACTGCCAGATGCGAGTAAAATCAATTATGGGATAAAAATCGCCCTTTTCAAAAGCTTCATTTTGCACTATTAGCAGGCAAAATCAGCTTTGAGATGGTGTGAACTGAGGAGGGGAAAAAAAAAAAGAAAAGCAGAAGAAAAGATCAATTATTGGATAAGATCACAATTTTCTTTAGGGCTGAGATGTCTGTAAATGTTTGCATCTCTCAGTGTTACAGGTAGGCTGAGATCAAAGAGGTTGTGCTGCTGTAGCGATGAGATCTTATCGGCTCTGTTTTGTGCTGGCTGCCTCAGATGCTGCCAGAGGATGCTTGAACCCCCGACAGCTTCTGTTGCTCAGGGATGCTTCAACTCCGACAGCACCGAACCATCAAGAAATGCTTAAACTCCCCCAAAGTTGTTGCAGCTCCTGGGTAACCCCAAAATGCAGCTTTTCCATCCTTCTGGAGTGAGGAGGACCACACAGACACGTGCTTTCCTGATGTTCTCCCTGTGGTAGGGGTGAAATCCTCAGTGGGAGACATGTGGTGGCAAAGATGGACTGAAATTGGGTTGGGAGCATGATGGCCCCCTTCTTCCAGGGCCCTGTTGCTGGAGCTGGGGCTAGGATGTGGCTGTGGAAATGCAGGATTACTCCTTTCCTACCTGAAGGGTTATGGGGGCAATGGGTCATGTGATGTAAAATAGCTTTGTTTTTTGCCTGCAGAAAAATGAAAACTCTTACAAAATGTTTGTATGTTTTCTTGAGATGGTGCTGCTTGAGAGGGACATCCACCAGAGACCTGAATTTGGGTTCAAATTAGTCATTTTTATTCAAATTGGAAGCTCTCTTTGACATATTGTTTCAGGACATGAGGACAAAGAATAAACTCTGAAGACCTTACCGGGACTCCTGGTTAGCCTGCTCTTGCAGCACTTGCCCACATTGCAGGGCTGACCGACCTCCGGCGGGCTCGGGAGCACCTCTGGAGCGAGATCAGGCGTCCTCCAGTCTCTGCTGTCTCTAACGGGGCTGACTTTGTGCGCGCAGGAATCGGACGTGGACTGGGACGACCTTTGGGATCAGTTTGAAGAGCGGAGGTACCTGAGTGCCCGGAGGTGGAAGGGCGGCGAGGACCCGTACCGGCTGCATGCCTTTAACCAGCGGGAGAGCGAGAGGATCCCCAGTGACCGCGCTGTCCGCGACACCCGCCATCACAGGTTCTGCCTCCCCCTGGCTCTTCCCGGTCTCCTTCACCAAACTTCATGGCATGGGGGCGTGGTTCTGTTCCCCTTCAGGGCTGTGGTTTTGGGCTGCCACTGGGTGCTCTTGGGATTGGGTCTGCCTGGGTTGTGTTTCTGGAATGGAGTCTTTGCTTGATTTCTTGGCATGTCCAGAAGTCTTAAACCTGTTAATTGAAACTGTATAAATTATTCCAGAACTATAGGGAAAGGAAGGAAAGGCCTTTATTTTCCCCTCAGAAAAGTAATGGGTTTGCAAGAGCAAGTGTCACTGATGGGCAGTCTTTACTGGTGCTGGGAACTCTTGCTCTGCAGATGCAATGAGGTGATGCAAGGGGGATAAAATAACTGTTGAGTGTTGAAATTGCTCTGCAGAGAGAGAAGTGGGGAATAAGGGGTAATTGCTGAGTGAGGAGGAGAGAAGGGTACGAGCTTGTTTGGTTGCTAGCCGCTCCAGCACCACTGAAGGTCAGAAATACCCTTTGGTGCCCAAAGGAGCTGTTGGGAAAGGCAACTTGACTTGCAGCAACAGTTGCCTTGTAGATGGAGCTGCACTCCGCTGTCAGTGTGAGAGGGGTGGGGTGGGAGTTTTAATGCTTGCTGAGGTCTCAGCTGTAGTCTCCCTCTGGTTGTCTTTCCAAACTCACTGGGGAAGAGCTGTCCTCCCTGAAGGTCGGTGGGGTTGTTAGTTTGCTGGATGGAGTGATGCGAGGATGTCCCAGTGGGGAAGGAAAAGCTCCCAAAGTCTCCTCAATGCAGTTTTCCTCCTTGGCATCTGAGGACACAGAGTACGCCTGGCTCCTGCTGTCAGTCACCAGTCCACAGCTGGTGCAAGATCTTTCCATGGAGCTGTGCCTGGCATTATGTCCCAGCTTGCTGGCAGCAGCTGTCTCTACTTCCTTGTCCTGGGAGCCCTTCTGGGGAAGTCCTGCTCTGGTGGGAGCTCTGTGCTGGACCCAGCCATGGCACCCTGCTGCCCGTGCTGCACCTTGCTTCCAGATCAGAGCGACTCCACTCCTGGCATCTGACCCAACTCTGAACTTCCCCTATTCCAGTTCAAATGCAGCACTTAGGCTGAAATGCTGAAACAGCACCAGTTCCCCAGCCCTGTAGCAAGCCATGTGCTTATTTATTTATTTAGCTTCTTTTTGTTGTAAGGACCAGATGCTCCTTTCTCCGGAGAGGAGCTGTCAGCCCTGACGGACGCCTGTTATAGCTGAGCAGAGAGCGAATGTGCTATTCCTGGAGAGAATTAATGCCAGGGATATGAACCATCTGCCCTATTAAAAGGGAAGATTGGCTCGGTTGCCCCTTGCCTACCCTCACTGTGCGGTGGCAGCCACCTTGTTCCTGGGCGGGCAGATGTGGCACTGAGTGCTCCTGTGAAAGAAGAGTTCTCATTAAGGAGGAAGTGAGGGCACAGCACGTGGGAGGGGCTGGGGCTAATTTAATTTGTTTCCAATTTCCTTAACCCGGTAATTGGATTCTGATTTATTGAATATGCCTGAGGAATGCTGCGGATGATGCACCATTAGCCAAGCATTAGAGTAGCCACGGAGGAAATGAAGCTGCTGGCAGATCTGGGGGAGGCAGGTGCTGATGGAGAGAATGGAGGAGGGAGAAGGATCGAGGACTGGCGGTTGAGGGAGAGATAAAAGTGCAGAGCTAAGACCTCTCTGGAAAAATAATCCTTACTTAGAGCACAGTTGTCCTGGGAGCTGCTGCAGGTGGTGGTCAGGCCCTGCCATGCAACCTGGAAGCTGGTCTGGAATTGTGCAGCAGAAATGTGTGGGAAAGCATGGATAAGCATGGCCTGCTCTTGGAGTGGGGAGAAGTTGCTGGTGGCTGTGCAAGAACGTATAAAGAGAATGCAGCATGGGATTGACTAGATGCCCTCCTGTGAAGGGGAGAGCAGGGTTGTGTGGACCAGGCTATTGTGAGAGAAAGGACACCCAGAGTGCTCCTGCTGCGTGTCCTACTGGAGGCTGTGTTTAGAGGCTTGGTTTCAATGGAGAAGCTGGATTAAGCTGCTCAGAGTGAACACAGAGTCGGGTCTGAATTCTTCTCTAGCTGACTTGAGGCAATTGAGGACCCCACACTAAGGGGCACCACTGTGTCTAAAGGCTCCTGCCCAGCTTGTGCAAGAGTTTAGGAGGCTTTGGAGAAGGTCTTATCCATCATTTCAGCTCATTGCCATTGATGAGCAACTTCTCCTTCAGCCTCTCATTGAGATGTTGTGCTCTGCTCTGTGACAAGGTTTCCAGTGTGTTGGCTCTCCATCCTTCATGCCTCTGTATGATGTGTGGCAGCACTGAGATGGACCTTCAGATCATGGTAATCTCAGAGACCCACACATTTGATCCTAATCCTAGGGACTGGGATGTGGGAATGCTGCTCCTTACAGCTTCTCTGTGGTGTGTTTTTCATTAGGATGGTTGCAGAAAGTTTCCTGGTGTTTCCTCTGCTAATCCAGCCAAGCATCTGGACTTTCCAGCGATAGCTGAATATACAAAATCTGGCAAGGACTGAGCAGCAAGCTCCTTGCCAGGAGGTCATGGAGAGGGCAAATACTTTCAATGGGATGGGATGTGGCACTGACAGCCAGTTGCTTAGCAATGTTTGCTGGATTGATTTTGTTTTTAAATTGCAGCCAGTGGAATAGTTTCAGATGGAGAGGAATTGTAGTCTTCCAAGAAATCAGAGCAGGAGAAACCGTGGTGGCTCTCTTTGCCTGCCTCTGGCTAGTTCTGCAGGGCTATGAACTTTAGCTTGGTTTGTGGGTGATTTCAGCCAGGGAACTGTCATGCTTTCTGTGGACTACTTTGTGTCACTTGGCCTGGGAGATCTCACAGCTGGATCATTGCTCCTGGTGACCTTCTTGTGTTTTCACTGCCATTAACTCCATTCCTGGTTGTACGTTGACTAAGCCCTTGGACCACATAAAGGGCTGCCCTTCTCCAAGGAGAAGACCTTGGATGGTCCTATGGTGGTGCATCCCATCCCCCACAAAAGTCAAGGTTAAAACATCCCGGTGATTGCTTCAGCAGACCGGACCTGGAGCTTGGTGGCACATCCAGACTGTGCACAGCCAGCTCATGCCTCTGGAGTGGGTGGCTAATCTCCATCCACCACGGTGGCCACATGCACTTGGAATTGCCTCATCCCCACATCCCACCTCCTACAACTCCCACCAGCAAACTGCGGGACCGAAGCGGCAGGGAATGAGTCAGTGCCAGGCGAGGGGCGGGGGGAGAGGAGCTGAGCTTTCCAATATTGCTCAGCGGCTTGGAAAGCCGACAGGGGGGACGTGTCGCCCCCAGCCAGAAGATTTTGTCATGATGGCTCCTGGGCTTTTTCCATCTGTGGCAGACAGCTCCTGGGGAGGCTGGTATTCACCACGCCAGTGCTCCATATGCTGCTTGGGCTGACCTCCGCCTCCCAGCGCTCCACTAGGTTTGATGGATGTGCAGATGCTGTTGTGGCTGCCAGGCTCGGCTGGGACCGCGCGGCACAGCCAGTACCGGCCTGAGCGGGGGTTTGTGCTGGCTGAGGGTGGCAAAGCAGAGAGGGGAAATTAGGGATAAGGAGAGGATATCAGAGGCTAGAGGAGAGGTGAGAGCCTCCAGCAGACTTTTCCAGTTACGCAGATCATGTCAGCCAGCTTCAGGCATCTCCCAGTGTCTGTTTTTCTCTATTTGTTTTGCTTTTTACTTCAACAGTGCCGGTACATGTTTAGTAGTGCTGTCTCAAGAGCTGATAAAGCAAGAAGGCTGAGGATGTAGCCCTCTCAAATTCTAGCATAAGACTGCATTTTTGAAATTCCCTCCTTCTCCGAGTCACAAGTGCTTTACAAGAGGTTCTACCTACCCAACTGAAATTTAATTTTACAGCTGCTTAGGGGTGTGTTTGTGTGTGTGTGTCTGAGGTAGAGAAAGCAGCTGCTAAGATCAAGTTGTGATTGAAACATGAGGCTGGCAGGAATGCTACAAGCATGAAGATCAGGTGTTACATTGTCTGCTGAAGGTGAGAGCATCCTGGCAGCCCAGAAGCCAGGTCCTGCCAACTTGTTCCCCCTAGAAAAGCTCTGCTGTTATAGTGTGTCCTATTCTCTTTGAGGACAACAGCACACACTCTTAAGATTTCCTCCAGATTTATTCTCTTAAGTCCTTGTGCTAAGCCAGCTGGATAGTGTCCCTTGGATAGGGAGGCTGCTTAGGACTGGTTGCTTTGCTCATATGGACTGTTTTTGGAGGGATGGGAAGATGCAGGTGATGGCTGTGAGGTTTTCCTAAGGCAGAGCGCTACTGTCTTGTATTCTCAAGGTCCAGAAATGCCAGGATTTCAGCCCTCAGGCAGCAGCATTACACACTGCAGTGCTGTTTTGACCTATTAATTTCAGCTTGTATCCCAAGGGTGCAGAGCTTGCACATTCCACATCACAGTGGAGCAGCTGTAGTTGGGGTAGGCAAAAATACCTGGCTGTGCTGAGTGTGGGGATGACTGAGAAGAATAGGTGGTCCTGAGGGTCACCTCTGCTGGCTGTAGTACCTGTGTACACTGTCACCTAGGGCTGAGCGTGGCTCTCTGCCCTTCCCTGTGTCCCACTTGAACACAGCTGGCACATGGCACGTAGGAGCACCTGTTGCCTTCCCTGTGCAGATGACAAGAGGGCAGCTGTGGCAAGTGCAGGCTTTGGAGGGGCTCCATTTTTGGGTGAGCTGATGATTGCCACCCAGGAATGTCAAGCCCTGGGAATATGGTATTGTCTTCCTGGGAATGAGGAGTCCAAGGGGAGAAAAGCTGACAGCATTGCCTTTGGTTTAGCATGTTTATGATGCCCTTGGACTTCTCACATTGCCTTGTCTTCTTCCAACTTCCTTTTCCTCCCGACCAAAACCAGTTTGAGGTTGTTCTTGAGGTGAACACTGGGTCTCAGCAGCCATAAATGTATTTTTTGCCCCACAGAGATGTCTAAACATTTTACCTTTCTTGTCTTTCTTTCTTGAGAATCCCCAGAGGAAGAACTTAATGTTTGGAGACCAACATGTATGGAAAAGCCCAGGCAGGACATAGTGTGGGCTCTGCTCTGCTGTCCTCATTGGTATGTGAACATTAAACCTGCAGAAGCAGGTCAATCCCTAACAGATGACCAAACCCACTTTGAATTTGAAGGAAGGTTTGTAGGGACCTAGATGGACCTTGCACAATTGAGAGCAGAACCAAACCGGTAGATTTTTGAGGTCTCCTGTTATCTTTCACTTTGCTGACTCCATACATTTCTTACTTTGGCCTCTGGACTGTAGCTGGTCTAATCCACTTTCCTGTGTAATACAGACTAAGTCTTGAGGGATTATTATTTTTAAAATGTGCTTACTCAAGCAGTGTATTGTGAATTGCTGGCTTGGGGTGTGCTGTGTGGTAGACCAGGGCAAGTGGTGGTGTGGGCAGGGGTGCATGTGCTTGTGATCTCCCTGTGCCTGATGCTTCTGGGTACGTCTGCTTGGGGCAGAGAGGTGGTGGGGCAGGACAGAGCAGAGTAGTCTTGACTGCAGTGCAGATGGATGGACCCCTGCCCATGAGGTTGGATGAAGGAGGGAGCCAGGTGAGGAGGATGGGAGACAGGGAGTGCTCAGATGCTGCCACATCTCTGGACCTGGCATTGGTGAAGGCTGGAGGAGGTGTCCTCTTGTGGCCAGGTGTCTGTGCTGCTGGCTTTGCTCTGTCCTGTGCCCTTTTGTGTGGGTGCTCACCCATGAGAAGTGCATGATGCCCTGAGAGGAGAAGGGTGGCAGCACCTTGTTTGAGCTTGGGGTGGTTGGGTGTGAGAGGTTTCAGGTTTCTTCTTGCCTTTGGGGCTCACTATTAGCTGCTGGGTGGCTGTCAGCAATGTCCTGAAGAGTTTTTCTGTCGCTTGATCTGTTATTCCAGCTGTTACTCTGTTTTCTGGGCAGAGCCAGGATATTTGTCATTTCATTGCAAAATATAATTTATCACATTTCAGCAAAATCCTGTCTGTGTGAGGGCTGTCCAAATCTTCTGCCTGCAAAGCATTTTGAAATGCTGAAAGAGCTGAGTAAGAGAAGATCTGGGATACCCCTGCCTTTGATCTTGGTCTTGGTCTCCTTATTTCTAGTGACAGCAAGAGCAGAGCATGACCCTGCAGGTGAGAGGTACACAGATCAGTGGTGGAAAACACGTTTTACACAAAAGCATTTCTGTTAGGAAACAACATGATTGCTTTTTTTCCTTGGACACCAGACCCCAAGAGGTTAGCTCCCAGCACTGTGTTTTTCCATTACCTCCTTAGGCTGAGATCTCTGGGATGAAGATATGAAACAATCCTTTAAAGTAGAGTAGGGGCTGGCTTTTCCTTTGGGATAAACTAGAACTGCCTGCATTGGTCAAGGTCTTGGTTCTGCCCTTGATCAGATGGCTTTTGTGGCCTAAATTTGAAATTTTCATGCTTATGTGGAGTGCTCACCTCACACAGTGGCATTTGCACTTGGTTTTCTGCGTGAATTTGGACTTGAAACTGCAAGGGGGTTTGAGGAACCATTGTGTGATCAAAACAGAGAGATTGTTTCAGGTAGCACAGAGAACAGGGAATATTGAGATTGGCAATTCTTGGCAGATAAGCAAGGAAAGCAAGACAGCTATTAATCAGAAACTGGCACTTCATAAAGTCAAAGAATAATTTGGGCTGTAAGAGACCACAGGAGGTCTCTGATCCAGCCTCCCGCTCCAAGTCCGGTCAGCTCTGTAATCAGCCCAGGTTTGTCTCAATGCAAAAAGCAATGATCCCACTGGGACTCCTGGGCTTGCCCCAGCATTTTGTAAAAGCTGATGTAATTAAAAAACCCTGGTTGCAGCACATGGAATTTGTAATTCTTTCGCCCCAGCCTACCTGTGTTTGTGAAACAACTTTGAAGTTCCTTGAGGTGCTGTCATCTCCTCTTTTGATGTTCATCACTTTAGGGTGATTCACCTAACTACCACACACTCATGTATCTTCTCTGGCTTAACATTGCAAAGCTTTGCTAACAATGGGGTTGAGACAGGCTTGAGAAAGTTTGGTCAAAGACAAAAATCCTATGGAGTCTTAACCTCATTATGTTGCTTGAAGGTGTACAGAAATATTCACTGGACCATTTTGGCACTGCAGAAATCCAGTATTTCATGTTTTCCTTCTTCTGCTGGAGTTGGTATCTGGTACAGGTGTGGGAATACCTGCATTGAGGTGTCTTTTTCTGATAGTTGCACCTTCTCTTCCTGGAGAGCTCATGTAGAAGTGTGGTGGGGACTCACCAACTGCAAATGGAGCTGGACACACACAATCCTGGAAAATGGCTGGGGAATGTCCAAGTCCCCATACTGGGAGTATTTGTGGCCACCCTGGTGTCTGTGACATTTGCTGTCCCACATTTTTGTCTGGTGGAGGTGGAGGGCTCAGCTGACCTGATGGGTTCTGAGGCAGGGACTGGTGGCTTCAGGGGACAAAAACTGATGAATGCAGTGATCTTTTTTTCAAATATCTTTCTACATACTGCCCTCTTTTGAAACTTTCTGGGTTTGGGTTTTTTTTAATGTGGTAGAGGAAAGAAAGGGTAGATGAGAAGGGTCTGTATGAAATGGGATTCTAGTGGGTTTGAGCTGAAAGAAGTTGCATTCTGAGAAGTTGTGACTGAGAGAAGTTGCATTCCCTGGGGATGGCTGCCCATGTCTGAGCTGGGATCTATCCTTGGCCAGCACTCGTGGCTAGACCATCATCCCAACATTCACTTGTCCTGAAGAGCCCATTCTTCTGGATGTGACATCTTCTTGGATGTGACAGGGCTTCTGCCATTGCCCACGTTGGATCTTCCCATGCCTTTCCTGGGAGTTAGTGTGCTTCCTGGGCATTATGGACGCCCAAACCACCCTGTGTGACTTGCAAAACTTCCATGGAAAGGAAAGAGATTTCCAGGCACTGAGATCCCAGTCCAAATCCAGATGCCTGAGGCAGCCTATGGTACTGCTCTGTGCCCTCCAACCCTGGAGCTAGAGGTGGTGGGTTGGGTCACTCAGCATTGCCTCCTTGGCAGGGACACAGGGTCATCGTCACCACCAGTCTGACTGCATCCCAGGAAAAGGAGCTCCTCCCAACCACTTCTTTTTCTTGCATGAGAAGGATGAGGGTAACTTGAGAAGCAGCTGAGGAGTGAGCTAGGCTCTCTGAGGAGCTGATGGAAGTGTAAAGGTGGGTGTTTGGGATGCAGGAGGATGTTCCAGTTAAGTGGTTGTGTTACTCATTTTTTTTTCTGGAGAGCAAAGCTACTTCCATCTGAATGGGCTGTGCAAGGAGTGTGAGTTATGGCACTTGTCTACACAGCAAGCAGAAACTATTCCTGAGCTGTATTCTTGGCTAAAAGATATTTGCAGGCCAAAGGGGATTGTCAGGGTGGGTGATGGGGGACTCTGTAGGGATTCGGTGTCTTGGAGTCTGGCTTCAGGCAGTGGGGATGACTGGGCTGTTCCAGCAAATATCATGGTATAATACTAAATTTCTTACTGCTGAGTTTTGCTTATCCAAGTTGTCCCTCTTCCCAACCCCTCAGTGCCTTGCTGGGTGGGAAGAGCATCTGCATGGGACAGGCATCCTCCCAAAGAGAATCTGAGGAGCTCACAGGGGAGCAGACACAGCTTCCATCCCTGCTGTTCCTTCCCTGAAGAATACCTTTATTTTGTGTTCCTTGCCAAAAATTGCAGTTTCAGAGAGGGAGAAAAGCTGAGAACTTCCCTCTCCTCTCCCTCCCCACCACAAAGTGATGTGTTTCTTTCCCTAAGTCATTTTGGCTTTGTTTCCCTATGAGACAGATTTGATTTCATTTTAGAAATTCTCTATTCACCCATCCACTGCATTTTGCCAAGAAAAATGCATGTGAAAGCAGTTCTGGTTCGATTTGAAATGACCCTTCCCTCGTCCTTTTTCAGTCCCTCCATTTTCCCTGTTTGCATCCCAGCCCTGTGGAGAAATGTTGTGCACTGCACTGAGGACTTCTGTGCAGGCACTGGGGGAACCTCCTTCTGCAGAGTCCCTATGGGAATTTACTTCATCTGTTGGTTCCCCCATGAGGACAGGTTTGGTTTTGGGATGGAAGAATTAGGAGAGCCCGTGGGATTTCCCTTTTGTTGTGTACATCGCGGTGCTGGAGCAATAAGGGAAGAGAGTGCCTGGGGAGAAGGGATGGGGACTGGTGTTCCAGTGTCAGTGCTGTTGGCTGAGTCACAGTGCCTTGGTTTTTTTAAAGCGTCCTTGCACAGAGGGCGTGGAATGGACAAGAAGAATGTGTACAGGCTTTGAAGAGAGGGGCTTGCCTCTGTTAATATCCTTTGGCGGGTTGGTTTGTGTTGAGGAGTAGCTGCTGGTGAGATGCACTGTTAGCCCAGAGTTGAGCCACTGTCTATCCATCAATACCACGTGTCTCTCTCCAGCCTCCAGTCTCTTGCTCAGTCCCTTGGGAAATGGCAGAGCTACTACTGCCAGGGCTAATTATTCCTCAAGACAGAAGACATGTGATAAAATATTAACCTTTTTTGAAAAACAGAGCCCCAGTTAATTAGCTCCACTTTTGTGACACATTCACCCAGAGATAAAAGCTCGTTCCCCAGATATATGTCTGTGGAGCAATGATCTTTCTGCGTGTCCCTGTCACAATGGGGGACACAGCGGAGTGGAGGAGTGAGAGCTGGGAATTTAATAAAAGACAGTGACCTGCCAGTCACTGTGCCCTGAGGACGAGCTGCTCCATTTCAAGGTGAGCAATGCCTGGGTACAGGCACTGCTACTTTTGTTCAAGAGCCTGAAGCTGAAAACAGAGACAGAGTGGGTGGTGGGATCCACCTCGCTGCCTACACCTGGGCTGTGTCTGTGTTGTCAGTGCCACATCTCTGGAGCTTGAGTCTGGGGGCTACGTGGGTAGGTAGGGCTCAGTAGAGCTGAGTGAATAATAGTGTTTCAGTTCTTTGGTTATTTAAGAGAAAGAAAAGCCAGGAGATGGCAATTTCAGGATAAACCAAAAGCAAAGCTGTTGGTGAATCTAAAAGTAAAAAGGCAGGAAAACTTAAAGCTAAAGAAATCTGTTTTTCTCATCCTGAAAAGGGAAAAATTTCATTTAGATCTCAAATGTTTTTGACACTTTAGTCATGTAAAAAATGACAAGCTGTATTTAAAAGCAAGTATCAGATGAAAAGTACACATTGGGCTCCTGAGAAACAAACGATGTGCTGGAGTGGAAGTGATGCTGCAACATTCGCTGACAGGTGCAGGAACTGCTGGTGGGAGGCAGCCACTGCACCAGGGAGAGGCTTCTTCCCAGTGGAGGGAGGGATGGGGGTCTTGGACAGACCAGGACTGACTGCAGACACAGCTGTGGCCCTCAGGGTGGCTGTGCCAACATCAGTCAGTCCATGGGGGCACAGGATTTCTTTTTTCAACTCCAGGGACCTCCTTCCCTGCAACAGACTGAAAGGATCTTGGGGTTTTTATAGGAAAGAGAAAACCTTGCCTACTTCAGTGCCGTTCAGAGGGCACACCTAAACCACACCTGGGCCCTGTGATGATTTCATGGTGGCCATCCCTTCATCACTAAGTGCTTCAGCATTCCCAGAGTGTCATTGATCACCTTCTGCTAGAACCATCCTCTGCCTTTGACTGCTGTAATATATTGACCACTTGTCTTATAGTTATTATGTGCCATCGATTACTTTGATAACTTGCACCAAGTAATTCTGACAGAATGAAGTTGTTTAACTCTTGTGCTTGTCTTGCTATTTCTATTGACCTAATATGTTTATGTAGGCTGAAATCAAAGTCAAGTATTAGTAAATAATGGAACCAATTCTCCAAGACTTGCTCCTGTTGATAATTAAGGCCATGAGACAGTTTCTTCCATCAAGCTCTTGTTTGTTTTTTTCTTCTAGCCAGCACCTTAAAAATTCCTACTCCATCAGCTGCAGCAAAAGGGCATTTTTTAGGGCTGTTTGGATAGATTTCTGCTGTGAGCACTGCAGATCCCTACATGTTGGAAGTGTTTTTGAGCTGTCACAGTGTGGAGCTGAGTTTGTGCATCCCCAGCTGTGACTATGGAGATGTTGTGAAGATGGGGACTTTCTCTGTTTTTACTTGCCACATGATGCCAGGAAGCCCTCTGGTCAGAAGGCATCCTCCCTAAGGAGTCTTTACATCCAGGGTTCCAACCTTCTGAATGTAATTTCAGGTTTTCCTGGCTTCTAAAGATCTTTAATAATGGATTGGTGATTTTCCATGGGAGGTGCAAGGTACCAGATTTTGCTTTTACTTCCACCAAGTGAAAAATTTTGCCATCAGCTCTGGTATTCCAGTAAAACTGGCATCAGTTTAAAATTCTACTGAATTGTACTGGTTTTGCTTTCTTCTTTTCACTTATGTTGTCTCCATTTTTCTTTTTGCCTCAGTTCTGAGGAAGGAAAGGTGGAGGGAGTCAAGAAGTAAGACAGACCCTGAGTCTGTGTGGAGGGCCCTAGAAGTCTGAATTATTCATAAGCTGCCTTGAAAATCAAGACACACAATCTGGTTTAACTTGTTTTTAAAGGCAGCCATGCTATTCTTTCTTTCCTTCTTAGTAAATTCTCATTTTTTTTCCCTCCTCTTTTCTGAAGACAAAAACCCAGCAAATTTTTAATGAATTATAAATGCATCTTCTCATCAGTTTTGAGGTTCACAGGCAGCAGCATGTCATGTGCACAGAAGGTTATTTTTGCCTTCTTGCATTTCCCCTTTTCTTCAAATTTAGTTGTTTGATTAATTTTTTAGATATCTGTCTTGCAGGGAGAAGAAAGAAAGAGACTGAAAGAGGCAGTAACTTAGAGGAAATATTAATTGCATGCTAGCCAAATCCAGCACTGTTTCAGGTTCCAGAAGCTGTGTAAAAAAAGTCCTTCTTGTTTAACCTAAGCATACTGATCTCAGGTCAGCAGTGGCTAAGTTGCCCCAATTTACAGGACTCTACTCTTTTGTGCATTTTCTAGTATTTTTGTGGGGAAGGTGCAGACTTGGACAGGTTCCTCTGCACATCTAATCTACAGCCAGAGCTGGTTCACAGCTTCAGCTGATTTTTCCTGAGGGTCTTCTTTACAATTTTATCAAATTACATATAGTTCAAGCCTGCTGAATAATTCCTTGGTAGGTCTGGTGGTAACCACCAGTGTGTGTTTGTTGCAGATGTGCCTCCTTACCCTTGCTGAAGCCCTTGTACACCTTGAAGTCATCTGCTCAGCCAGGGATTCCTCTCTTTGGATCACCAGTTTCTCCCAGCCCCAACAGCATCTGTTGCACGCCACCCAAAGGATTTTTCAGCCCCTTTTTGGGAATGCAAACCTGAGGGACATGCCAGTCCAGCACAGAGAAATCCTACTGACCTTTCTCAAGGGTACTTTTTTACTCTGGCAAGCCAAACTTGAGCTGGCATTCCCTGCAATCATGTGGCACTGCCAGCTGACATCTGACTCCGCGTCCTTTCTTCTTTCCTTCTGGCACGGCTGCTTTCCGGACTGCCGAGCCTTCCAGTTGTGTTTTCAGCCTCTCTTTGCTCTAGGCCTTTGCTCTGGTGTTTCAGTAGCAGCAGCCTGCCCACAGCCATGGCCAGCCTGAGGTGGACCTGCAGGACCAGGTTAGGCACAAAGGGGTCTGTAGCTGGTGGCAATTCCTGCCGCCACTGCTTTTCCTGCTGTGCTGTGAAAGTCACACCTGTGCTCTGAGCTGCCACATCCTCAGATTGTGGTGTATCCTGGTGGAGCTTAGAGGCAACACCAGAGGGAATCCCAGAGCTTTCTCAGTAGGTGTTTGTGCCAGACTGTCAGAGTCCAGGACGTCCTCTGGCTGCCCTGGCTGTCTCAAGACCCTGGCAGGGGTCTCAGAGACCTTGGCAAGAAGTCAAAAACATCTGTGGCTTCGATTGTAGCCTGTGGAAAACTGTCGACTCTGTATGAGGAATTACAAGTCACAAGGGTTTTAGCAGTATTATATTTGAACTAACACAGGGTGGAAAAGTAGAAATTTGGGATTTTTAGAATGGGGTTCAAGGGCGTACAAGGTAGAGTAATTTGGGCGTGTCCTAGCCTTCTTCTTCTTTGTTTTGTCCTCCATGTCTTGGTGTGATGGTGACACTTTTCTATTGGTTTAAGGTAGAGATTCACAGTCTAACATAGGTGATAGGAATTGGTGAAAAAATTGTAAACATAGACACGCAGTTTTCAGTATATAATGTGGGAGCTGCCCAGGGCTCAGGGCAGATGGCCATGGTGGACTTGCTAGGCAGAGCTCAGCAGGTCAGAGAAAGAATGTTTAGATAAGAAGAAACAAACAACCTTGAAAGCACAATTGGAAGCATTTCAGGCTTCTTCATTTGGTTGCTTTTGGGCTAGGGAAGCAAAGACTCTTTACAATCTCTCTTGGGGTCACCCTGACTTAGGAACCCCGAGAGAGACAAATCCACGCCAGACCTGACCCCACATGCAGGATGTGCCAGGAGTTGTCTCACTGCTCACTGCTGTGCCCTGGAGAGGCTCTGGGTGCCGTGGTGGTGCTGGAGATGCACAGACCGTGGCCAGCCCTCTGTTTGGCAGCTTCTTCCTGACTGAGGAGGGGCAAAGCATACCCAGAGAAGGAGCAGGAGATGCTGGCATAACTTGGGAATAAAAAGGAGCATTTTGAAGGTCTTCCAAAGCTGAGTGAAAAAATATTTTGAGGCAGCGTACAGGAGGGGTAACTTGGGGAGAGTGAAGAAGAAGCAAGGGTATTGATGGGACATGAATGCCATGAAGATCACTTGACCCCTCTATGTGCTCTAGTCAAGCAGATTCTGAATTGTTGTGTCCCATTTATACTCTTGTACAAGACTGGTGCGTTGACTGTGGTGTGAACAGCACTTCTTGGATTTTCCATCTCTGGAGGTCATCAGGTAATGATTTTTTGAAAGGTACTCTGCAGTCAGGCACAAGTCACTGGACTTAATGCACGGATAACTGCGAAATGCAGAAATAACTGGGAGAAATGCCAAAGGCTGTGTTGCTCAGAGGTCAGGTGAGGTGGTGCACGGTCCTGTCCAGCATTGCTGTTTGTAAGCTCTTCTAACTTACTAGATTCCATATGAGTTGGCACATACATTGCTTTATAGCTCTATATCAAACCATATCCAGGGTTCCAATTTTTAGAGTATTTTCATGGAAGTCTCCTAGGTTAGTTATTGGGAAGAAATTCTTTACTGTGGGGCACTGGAATAGGTTGCCAAGAGAAGCTATGGAATGTCGCATCCCTGGAGGTGTTCAAGTGTTGCATGGGATTTAGAGGAACGTGTTCTAGTGCAATGTGTCCCTTCCCAAGGCAGAGAGTTGGAATTAGATGATCTAAAAGGTCCCTTCCAATGCAACATTAAAACATTCTATGTTTTTATGATTTGTGATTTTTGCTTCAGCTCAAAAACAGGGCTTAGGCACAATAGTTTTCCACTGTTGTGTATGACACCCTGAGAGGTTGTCCTGTGAGGTATGACCAAGGTGCCTGCATGTCCTGCTGTCCATCCCTACTGGTGTTCAGAGCCTGCGTATGTTTGCTATTGGCCAGGACAGCTGGAGCTCTGATCTTTTCCTTTCCACTGACAACTCTTTCATTGCCTGTGGTGGGTAGTGGCTTTGTCTCTCACCAGGGCCACAATTTCCATTTTCCTCCATAGAAGTACTTTTTCACACCTTGGGGAATGTTGTCTGAAATCAGCATGGTTTGTCCATCAGGGCTGGTGTGAACCCATCCAGTTGGTGATGGCAGGTCCCTGTCCTCTGGGCTGATGTGAGAGCCCTGTGGCTGCAGAGTGCAGACAAACCCAAATACCCTTATTTTGGATGTGTGATGATGAGATTGTGTTCTCCCATGTGTTTCCAAGGAGAAGAGAGGAGCCAGCAGGGAGGTGAAAGATGGTGTAGCTCTGCCTGATGCAGTTGGCTGTTTGAAATAAATATTCAGAGAGTGCTTTGAAAGTGGTGAGCTATGTTGAGAGAGAGTTTGGACTTCATGGAAAACGTTAAAAATTCAAAGCAGAGTTGTTGGCAAGTGGTGGCTGTTGAAGTAGAGCAGAGGAATGAGCAGAAGCCTGGCAGGGGGAATCTAGGGGAGTGGGATGAGGATGATCATTTATTGAAGGAAGTTAATGAGGCACAGGAGAAGGTGAATGTAAGAGGTGGGTTTTGAGAGAGACAGCACAGCACTGTGGACATGTGATGTGCCCTTGGCTGAGCCTGGGGGCACCAGAAGAGGCTGTGGAACAGGATCCATCTCTGCACTGTTAATCTTCACCATTGTGCTGTGCAGCTGTGGTGGCAAGGTGGGCTTTGGTTATGTGAGGGGCACTGTGAGTGAAATTTGCCATTTTAAATATAAGATGGGTTCAGATTCCCTGGGAACGGGCATGTGCTGCCCTGTCAGAAGGATCTCTAAGGCTGCAGGGGCAGCTGTGTGTGTGAAGGCCACCAGCCTGTGATACCCCTCTGCTCACCAGCAGCACAAGGGCTGAAGAAACTCAAGAAAAATATCTTGAGAAAGGGACTTTGGAGACCTGATGATGCTGGAGTGTCCAAAGTTTTGGACTTTACAGGAGAGCTTTGCAATTCCTGCAGTGAGTGCAGGGCTGTCTGTTTGCTCCATGTCCCCACACACAGGCACTGCATAATTTATTCCTGAGCTGTTAACAGCGCATTGGGAACACAGAGACAAGATTTGCTGCCCTGTCCAACCTGAAGGAAGTATGACAGACAACCAATCCAGGCTGGGATTTTCAAAGGCTGATTCCTAAGGTGTTTGTAGCCAGACTACCCCTTTCAGAACTTCCTGATTGTGAAATTATTTCCATTTTGAATGGAAAAAAAACTTCAGTCAAAATGTGACTCTTCCTATCAAATGAAGTTTGACTTCTTGCATGAGGAAATAAGAATTGTTCTCCATCTGAATGCTCTCCCTGGGGTTTTTAGGGCAGACCAGCCTGGCTTCTGTCTACTTTCACCCCACCCAGGTGAGGGGAACCTGCAGAACAGCCTGGCAGCATTCCTGCTTGCACTTGCTGTGCTAGGATTGCTTCCCAGTCGTGCTGCAAGGTTTCAAAGCATTGAACTTTAAATGGCTTTAGCCAGTGAGTTTCAACACGCTGCAAATACAGGCAGTGCAGTTATTACTTTTTTTTCCCCTTTTTTTCTTTCCTTTTTTTAACAATCAAAAAAAACCTCAAACTTTCATTCGTTTCCTGAAAATGTTGTGGGTGTTGTTTTTGGTTTTGTTTTGGTTTTTTTGTTGGGTGACCTATGAAATACCATCAGCAGCACAAAATGTTTATCCAGTGACAGCCTGAGGTAGCACAGGCAGCTTTTAGCGGGTTTATTTCCATTATTACAGCAATTTTAGGGCTGCATGCTGCAATTTTCACTTGCAGTGAGGTATTAAATTGAAATTACCCCAGATGTAATTGTCACACAAAATAATTCTGGACATGCTGGATTTAATGCTTTTCCAAGCTGTGGTTTTTATTACCCAAGTAAGTGCCAAAAAAAGACACTTGTACCCAACAACTTAAACTGAAGTCTGCCTTCTGGGGACCCTGGATGTTTAGCTGTAGTAACACTGGGGAGGAAGGGGGGAAAACACCACAAGGGACTAAGTGGAGGAAACTTTGGGAAGGCTCCTGTAAGAAGAACCCAAGGGTAGAATCCTGGGCAAGGACAGAGTCAGAGCCATAAAGCACCCAGGAGGAGGAGCACTGGGAGGAGCACAGCAGCTCTGCCTCACCCTTTGCCAGCAGATTTTGGAGAGGCAAGTCCCAGCTGTGGTGTAGTGCTGGTCACAGGGGTGAAGTGAGGCTGGAGGTCCATAGCAGCATCATTCCTGTCCTCGGGATGTGACAAGCCTCACTAGACGGAAGCCAGGGATGAATTGCAGCTCTGGAGGTGCCCATGTGTGACATTCCAGCTTCTCCCACATGCACATTGCCTGGTTGGGCCGGTCTGGTGCATCAACATCTGGAGTTTTGGAGGCAGGTTGTTGCTCAAGAGGAGCCTGAGGCAGCCTGCAGCAGCCCCAGCACTTCCACCCGTGGGAGGCACAGACACACCCAGCTCCTGCTTTCTTTACCAGCTCCTGGGCTGTTGTAATAGCATAAGTAAAGTATCGATGACTCGTATTTTCCAGTCTCGCTCGTTCTTTGCCAGAAATAGCTTCCCTTGTTGGCTCCACAGAGCCCTGCTGGAAGTGGGTGGAAGGACACGCATCTGGGAGCGGTGTATAAATAGCACAGGGAGGGAGAGCAGCTGCCATCGTCTGTCCCTGCAGCTCCGCAGAGCAAACGGGAGCTGAGCCGGAGCGTGGCACAACTGAGCGGCAGCACTTCGGGATGGCTCGGCTGGAGCGGGGAACTGGGTGTTGCAAGGGGCCGCAGTGACCCAGAGAAGCAGCTCAGGGCACAACCTGGTGCTGTTTCATAATTCAGAAACGCTCTGTTTTCAGCATCCCTGAGATGCAGTTTTGATGGATGAGGGTGTTGTCACACAGGGCAACGTTGCTGAACTTTCTCCTGCATATGGAATAGCTGTGCGACTTTGGTGTCCTTTGGGGATGGACCCAGAATTAGAATTGGCTCAAAGGTGAATTTTTGGTGGAGATGACTGTGCTGAAAGAACAGGGGAGTGATGAGAAACCTACTTTTGGTCAAGTTCAAACTGGATTTGGAAAAGGTTTTGAGTGAAACAATTAGAGAAAGCAGCAAGTAATTTAGCATGAGCTTGCAAATATTTTGTCCCACCCAAGATACCATTTTTTCCTTATCTTTGGAATTGTTTCTCCTGTTGCGCACTCTTGTTTACTTTGTAAATAATCAGAAATGCAATTTCAAAATTAAAACATGGAAAACTTTGTTAAAAATAGTATCTGGAGCATTTTGGCATTTGAGAGGAGCAACATGCTTTCTGAATAGCATAAACCAGCAATATCTGGCTGCTCTTATGTGCTTTCTCCTCTCCATCTCCAATTTAATTTTTCCATCTGTTTTTACTTCACCTTGCAGGTACTGTGGTCCAGAACTTTAGGGGAGCAAACTGATGGTTTGTTGGAAGAGTGGTTGCTCAGTGCTCTTTCCTGCCCTGTTTGAGGATGGTATTGGCAGCACCTGGGCAGTGACACAAGAGCAGACAAGTGGCATGTGGTTGGCAAGGGACAGGATGGCTGTAATGGAGACCTACTGTTGTGTCATCTTAACGGACTGATAGGGCCCTGGAAAGGGCAGCATAGATGTAAGGGGTATCTGGATTTTCTGAGCTGGGAATATATTGGTGTTGGTCTATAAAAGCCACAAATTTAATCAGCTAAAGGTCGAAGTAATTACAGAGTCTGTGACATTTCCTCCTGGGAAGGAGGCAGCAGGGGCTATGGTTGCAGCTGTGGGTTTTCACCTTCTGAAGGGTTGGACAGTTTTAAATCCCAATCTTCCCTTTAGTCTGGTTATGCAATTAAGGCAGAATTAATAAGGAAACAATTAATTTAGAAACAAGGCTTGGCTTACCTTACAACTGGCTGGTGGGAATTGCTTCCTCAGGAGTCTGGAAGGAAGGCGGAACGGCAGGGATGCTCTTACCTGTGGTGGTGCTGTGAGCCAGGGGGATGAGAGAAGCCCTGGTGGGTAGTGGGGAAGCACTGGTTAGACGAGAGGTCTACCAGCTGGCTGCCTCCCTTCTCATCCCTTCCCATTAAGAACAATTAAGTTCTTTGCTGCTTTAATCATTGGTGGCTTAGTTGGCAATTTCTGGACTCCTCTAGAAATGATTCACACAGAAAAAGTCTTATTTATTTCTTTGTAATAGTGGCTGGAGACCATTTACTAATAGACTGTGCTGCCTGTGTTGATGAAGTGAACTCTCACTTTGAATTCCAGCACCTGAGCAGCCTTTTCTGCTTTCTCCCTTCCCAGGTGTACGACTTTGCACTACAGCCAGGATCTCCCGCCCACCAGCGTGATCATCACCTTCCACAACGAGGCCAGGTCCACCCTGCTAAGGACAATTCGGAGGTAAGAGCTCCTGGGCGTCTCTTAAAGGAGGGTCAGTGAGCCAGTGGTCATCAGGAATAAAGGCAGAATCTGTTTGCACTCACCACAGCAACAGGACCAGACCTGCCAGCTGTGGTCTCAAATGGTGGGTGACTGAGAGAAATTAGTCTGAAAGTCGCTCTCTGAAAAGTAGGTTTTACAGTGGGATGCTCAGGAAAGTGAGGAGCCGTGCTCCCTTTGCAGGGTCTAGCATGGGAAACTCTTGAGGGATCATCAGCAGCTTAACAGAGTCTGGGCTAAGAGCTTTTATATCCAGCTGGGTATGAGTGCTCAGCTGTATTTTGTCCCAGCCCTCTAGAGACAGCTATCATTCTATGGATATCTGCTCCAGTGCTGCTCTGTGAGCTTCTCCCATGTCCCATCGAGTGCCAGAAAGGCTTGCTAATTGAGAAGCCCTAATGACACACATGCAGACCAGATTTTCAGGGATGGTTTCTGTACTCCTGCAGTGACACGGTGGAGCACTCTGGGCATGTGGCCATTCCTTCATTTGTCGGTTTGTTCTTGGCTGTGTTTTGCTGTCATGGATAGACTGAAGGCTTCATTTTCACTGCAGGCTTTTGGAATCTGTGTTTAATCCCAATGTGTGCCTTAAATCTCTGCAGGTTCTCTTGTGGGAAGGTCTGGTGAGTTATGTCCAGGTGTGGGCTGGTGGGTTGCTCTGTGGCAAGGCTGGGTGTGCTGTGCTCTGTGCCAGTAGTGCTTTGCAGCTGCATCTCATGTACACTTAGTGAAGATCTGTGCCCCACTGCAAGTATTGGCTTTTAAACCCTGGCATCCCCAGGGACCGTGTACCATTGCTGATGCTGGTCATACTGTCATACTGGGGTTGCTGGTTAGGGGGAGGCTTCAGCTGGGCCCTGCTCACTGTCATGTCTTTGCTGAGCTTTTCTTTCAGCATCCTTCTCCAGGTGAGTGTATCCAGGGCCACAAGTGAGTTTGACAGTCCTGAAATTGAATTCCTGCTCTGCTTTATGGTTTCATGCCCAATCCTGTCTCTCTGCTTCACACTCAGTAATCTGTCACTGCTTTTTCTCTCTGGAATGTAGATTTTGGGTGACACATGCTTGGTGCTGTGTACCACCTCTTTGATCCTGGACCTTCCCTTTCATTTTTTACAGTGCCTTGCCTAAGTTTGCCATTCTCCAGAACCAGTAGTATTTGTAACAGAGGTGGCAAGTGCAGTCCTCTAGCTCCTGAGATATAGGGGGTTTATAACATGTGAAGTGCAGGGATGGATTTTAACTTCATTTCTCCCCATAACTCAGCACCTGACTGTCCTGAAAGGTGTTATCATCAATGATGTTGTCACATGGGAAATGTTAGACCCATGGTACAGCTCTTGGGCCTGGATTCCTCGTATCTGGCTTCATTAGAAAACTGCTTATTGCAGTGTTGGCAAGGTTAGAAGTACAAGTACATTGAATTTTCACTTCTTCCTCAAGGTGATTGTCCTTTGATATTTCTTATTTCCAGCATAGAAAGACTTTCTTCCTTGTTCCTCTTTTTTTCAATTTGCTTGACTTGATTAATTTGCTTTACTGCCTTCCTTACCTGGTCATGTGTGATTTTTCACCACAACTTTGTCCCTTTGCACTGCTCCTCCTTGCTTATGTGCCCTGGCAATTCCAGTGCTCATGTTTTATCTGTGGGGAGGTTTCCCCAGCTCTGGGGCCCTTCTGAGCCCTCTTTCTTGTAGGTACATCCCCCAACAGTTCCAGAGCCCCGCAGAGCATCCCACTGAGCTGCAATCCAGAGGCAAGCCCAAGCAGTGAGGAACTGAGATGACAACCTTGGATTCACTCTCCTCTGTCTGTCCCTGGGCTGAGATCCTGGGCTGACCCTCTTTTTTCTGGTCCCCATGGTTTGGAGGTGGCCTTTTGGCATCAGTCTTCACCAATTTCTCCTGGATGCAGTGCCTGATGCAGCCAAGCCTGGGCATACTGATCCTTGGTGGCAAGCTGGTAACTTGGCTCCTGCTCTGTTCCACTCTAAATGTGGTTGTGCACATATTGCCACCTCCCCGCCTCTTTTTGGACCCAGCTGAGGGCTCATCTGCCTCTTTAGCCTCTGTAGGTTAATTTGCTGTGCCTTCTGACTGCTTTGGGGCTTTTTCCCTCTTGCTGGCCAAATACTTGGTTTAATTAGATCTTCCAGATGACTCCATCCCACAGTGGTTGTAACAACATGGATCATTTTCCTTGGCCATTCAAAACAAACTCTGTCCTCCTGACAATGCTTTGTGCTTTTTGGGGCAGTCTGTGGCCAACTGTTTTTAGCACTGTGGTGGGTAAATTTGGCACCTCTTCTACCCTTTTCTCCCCAGTACATGTCCACAGTGGTATAACCCAGATGACAGATGGACAGACTGAGGAACAGAGAGGTGATTTCTCTGTAGCTGGTGGAAGATTCTGAGTTGCAAACCTGGTTTCCTGAGTTCCAGTATGTTGGATTTTCCAGCCTCATTGCAGAATCAATATACTCATGTTAATTGCAATTCTCAAAGTTAATTGCCCTGTCAGGAGCAAGAAATAGGACAAAGGGACATTCTTGGCTTGTCCAAAACCATGGCTGATGGGGCACTGTCCTTGCAGAAAGGGCACTCCCTACAGGACCCCATGTAAACACAGAGGAGTGGCAGAGGGAAGTGCTGAAGGCAGCAAGGGAGGGAATTGCCTCTGCAGTAGTGGCCACGTACCTACTGAACAGGGGGGATTTTGCTGTTCCCGCAGTTTTCCTGGATGCTTGAGAGCCTCAGTGCTCCCCAAGTGCTGAGGCTGAGCTATGCTGCAGGCTCTGTGTGTTTCAGGCTATTGCTAGGAGGCAGCAACACGTGGCCTTATCTAGGTCACGTTGGGAGCACTTGGGACAGTTCGTTTATGGACATTTTGTGTTGTCAGAGGTATTGGGAGAAGCTATTGGATTGTATTGAATAATGTATTCATTTAAAAGTTTCATGATTTTTTCTCTGACCACTTGCCAGCTGGAAGTAAAGCAGGGGGAAATAAAAAGAAAAAGTAAATTTATCTAAGGCCCACATCTCTGGAGACGATGAAGCCAGCATTTATAAATGCATGTGCAACTGTGCTTATGAATATGTACAACTGTCTAGGGAGTAGGGGATGGGTGTCATGAGAAGGGGAAATAGAAAATAGGAAAAGAGGATGGAAAGGAGGAGATGGTCAATAGCAAAGTAGCTCTGGAGATTTTTTAAAGTTTTTTTTTCACTGTGCAGATGGTGAAGAAAGTATCATTAGGTTGTTTCAACCACTGACTTTTCAACAAGTTACTTATCCCTCTGTGGTTCAGTTTCACATATTTCAAGCTCCAGGGCTCAGTGCCTAAAAATTGTGAGTCTCCAACAGTGCATGAGATGGGACCATGTGAATAGACCCAAGGTTTGAAAGGCGGGAGCAAGGGAGAAAATAAGCAATACAGAGGCATTAAAATATAAAATAAAACCCCACCAAACCAACAGTTTCTTCTTTCCTGTCTTTCTATTCTATACACACCTGGATTTAGCAAGGGAATCCTAATCCTGTCATGTGGTTGACCTGCTGGGCAGATGGTGAGACAGTCCCGTTTACTCTGCTGAGTGGTTTTTATTTATTTATTCTTCAAACTTGCAGCTGGGGAGCTCAGGGCAGGAATAAGAAAACTTAAATTATTTACCTCTTGCTGACAAACCAAAACACATCCTTTGGCAGGAGTCCTGATGCAAGTGCTGTGAATACCACATCAAATATTTAGATCATTAATTAGCAGAATGAATATCATGCCTTTCATTTTCCAGTGCTCATAGGTGAAAGAAGTGGTGTCCTGGGCAGCCAGCACCTCTCACCTTCCCCTTGTGCCACTGCCTTGTCTGCATCCAGACACATCTGAGACAGGGAGGTGACAAAGCCTCCTTGCTTAGGCACCATATGGAGTCTGTGCCATAACTGAAATGAGCCTGATTAAAGAAGTAAAAACAAGCCAGGTGTTGCACAGAAACTGTATAATTAGCACTTTGTGCTGACTATTTTTTCATTTCTTCTTTTCCTTTCTGCTTTTTGCTTAAACCCTGGACTTTTTTTTTCTCTTAATTTGCTAATCATCTCTCGCGGTGACTGAGTACACAGCCCTCCGTGCGCTCTTACCTTTTGATGTTAACATAAGAGAACTCTTGAATTTCAAAGAGCTTGGTGGGTATTTGAAAGAATAAAATGCGAAAGCTGCAGTGTAATCAAAGCTCATTATGGTTATTCTTGGTGTGATGTCTTTCTTCCTACATAATTAGCCATTTGGGGTTGTTGAAGCAGTTCATTTTGGTGGGTATTTTCTCTCCATACTCTGTCTGATTTCGATAATTGTGACCCATGGCCCTTTTCATACTTCATTATCCTCCCAAAGGTGTTTTTCTCCCTCCCAACAAGTCCTAATATGTTACCATGGAGAGAATTAACAGATTCATGAGTTCTCAAGGATGGGTGTCCACAGTCACCTCTCTAAAGCAAGTGGGTGATGACCAAAACCACGCTGACTTGGTCAGAAGGTGTAAATTTCTTCCTGCAAACATTTTCTATGTTTTACATGGTCTGGGTGACTTTTGCACTCGTATTTATTTGGAGATGAAATTGCTGGATCCAGTGCTTACCTCTGGGTAGGTGAAAAAGGATCCCAACAAATTCTTGAGGAGGATGGAAGAAGGGACCTTACAATGAAAATTTAAGGTGAATTTCTCCATGGCTATGTCTGGATAAGGTAAATAAATCAGAACAAAGAAAATTTCAGCATTGTCGAAAGATAATTCAGCAGCAAACCTGTTCTTATTAGGGTGAGTAAACACTTTCTGGACTGGAGGCATGAGCTTTCATTTTTATGGTAACAGGTCTTTTGGCAATTTAAGGGAGAAAATGTTGTGATTTTTGGTGCAGCAGAACTTAAAAACTGTTTTGATTTGTTCAAATATGTCCATCACTGCAGTATATGTCTACCTATGTTTGATTTCAGTGAAAAAATACATAATAACAGAGGGACTTCAAAGCACTGTAATATTGTCTTCTGATTTTTCCCATATAAAAGGGAAAAAAAAGCCATGCACAGACATAAAGAAAGGAAAGTATTAAAAAAAAAATCAAAGCTGAGCAGAGGCACAAGTAATAGAAAAGCCGGCTTTGAATTTTTAAAAGTGCTTTTATGGTCTATCTGGGGAAAAAAAAAAAAAACTGTAATGTTGAAAACGTGGAGGATTTGATACCTCTTTTTCCCATCCTCCCTGAGGAGCACTGCAGGAGGGGTGCTTATATTCTGTGTTTGCAGCACCACGTGATCTTGTGTGATTAATAGAGCACCAGGCAGAAAATGCATTTGAGACAGGAATTTGGCTTTGCTGGGCATCTCTCTGTGCCTGCATCAAGTGGCCCCTGGCTTAGCAGCAGTTTTGGGCTTGCTGGGGTCTGTGCATCGATTTGCAGGGGCAATAATGAGCTGAAAGGGTGCTGAACCCAGTGGACAGCAGGTCCCACAGAGCCAGCCTCTGGACTGCTCTCACCGGGGTGAGTTGTTCACTCGAATTTGGGAAAGGTGTTGTGTGGTGAGTGAGTCCCACAAGGGATTTGCTGGCAGAAGGCTGTGATGGTACAGGTGAGGGGGTGCTGTGCCACCCACAGTGGTGTCTGTCATTCACCCCATGGAAGGGTAACAGTTTATGGAAGAGACCTTGGAGACGTCCTTCCCTCACGGACCAGCATGCTGGCCTTTCCCCCCTTGCTCTGGTCAGTCCCACAGATGGCCACTGCTGGGGTCATCTTCCCTGATTTATGGGGTGGCAAGCCCAGGCACAGAGTTGGCAGCAGACAATTTGGGGACAGTGGGAACCTGCAGCTGAGCTGAGACTGGGCTGCACCTCTTCCCAGCCCAGGGCCTTGGAAATGGTCCGTTTTCTTCCATAAGATGTTCTCTGGCAGGAGATCCTCTAAGGCACTGAGTACTGCTTAGAGCCCAGGCCTGAGCCTACACAGCCCAGTGCTTTGGTTGAGTTCTTCTGGCTGGTGCCAGCAAAAGCAGAATCAGCCTCTTCACAGCCACCTTCCCCTAGATTTAAGCCCTGCACTGCATTTCTGTCAGCTACAGGGGAGACCAGGCAGAGGCAAGCCTTGAATGTTCCAAGTTTCTTACGGCCTCCTCCCCTCCCACTCTCGGTGGGTTATTTATTTATTTTGCTGGCTTTTTTACAAGCCTGCTTCTTTCCTGCAGGTTGCACAGAGTTAGGTTTCCAGGCAATCAACACTTGTTAAATATTCCACTGAGCATGATATTGCTCTCCTGTCTCTGTCTACTGATGCTCAGCTACGGTAATTTGCTGAACTCAGCTCTGGCGTACGGGGATTTCTAAAAAATAAGCCTGTTAATAACAATAATTAAAAAACACTTGACAGGTGGAAACAGCACATCTGAATTGTTCTGTGTGCCCCAGTGGGAGGAGGGGCGCTGAGCCACTTTTTCCCAGTACTTTGTTCAGGCTGTGGGTGTTTGAGAAGTGTTGGTTAATTCTGCTTGGTACAAGCCAAAGTGTCAGGGTGGCCACAGCAGCTCCAGACTGTTGCTTAGGGGACAGTGGCTTTCTCTTCCTTTAAACCTTAGCATGCAAGACATCTGAAGTGGGGGAAAAGAATGTTTGTTTTTTTTCCAAGATCCTGAAACTGGAAGAGGCAGGGATTGTCTTTCCAGAGAAAGTAATTCTTGGAAGTGATTTTTGAGGAGCTCCACAGGGGTGGTGCTAGGCTTACCCACTCTGGTCTGATAGAAAACTCCCTTTTTTGAGGATTTCTGCCCAGGGAAAAGAAAACCAGCATAGAGGAAGGGTTGATTATATATGGAATTCTTTCCTATGAGTTGCTCAGAGAAGTTGTACATGCCCATTTACTTGAAGTGTTCAAAACCAGGTGGGATGGGGCATTGAGTACCCTGGTCTAGTGGAAGTAGTCTCTTCTCTGTGGCACTGGGATTGGAACTAGATGATCTTTAAGGTCTCTTCCAACCCAAACCATTCTATGATTCTTTTTCATGCATCTGCCTTGGGATGTCCTGTATGCCTTCCAAAAAAAAAAAAAAAATCTAGTTCAACTCTTTATCTCTGCAGGGTTGTAATTCCACCACCTAGAGAGGTGGGAGTACGCCAGTGCAGGCAGAAGGCACCTGGCAAAGGGGAACCCCATGACTGGGGTGGGCTGCATTTTTTGCCAGCTGGTTGGTTGGCTCCCAAGTCCCCTGGGGCTTCTGCTCTTTGTAGCTCTTCTCGCTGCGGTCTGAGCCAGGGATGTGCTTTTTCCAGACTTTCAGGTGCTTTTTTTTTGCAGGAGTTTTGGGAGCTTGAGAGACCGGGAGAACCTGTTAATAAGGATCTGGCAGGGCATCAGGGCTGCAGGATTGTTAGGTAGTTGGGTGACTGCTGTCCTGTGCCAGTGGGAGGTCTGAAGATCTGAAATTTGGCGGGATTTTAAATGCTTTATGGAAAAGGAACCATTCTCAGGATGAAGGCAAAGAAGTTTAAATGCTGTAAAAGCTTGTACAATCTGACTAGCATTATCAAAGTCCAACTCAAGGACTTAGGCGGCATTTGGAATGCTCTGGGGCTTCTTCTTCAAGCAGACAGCCTTGACCCTTTGCTGGGGCAGGATTTTAAGCATGTGCAATAGCAACTGCAACTCCACGTCTTACGTGTCAGGGTGACTTTTGCACTGGTGTTTATTTGGAAATGAAATTGCTGGAGCCAGTGCAACCAATCCATGACCTCTGCACCATGAGAGAAAGGGAAAGAACAGCTCTAGATTTTTTAATAATAACAATATTAACCCTGGTGTCTTAATTAAGGGAAAATTGTAGCTTTGAGCCATGTTTCACAGTGTCTGTTCACACAGAGGGAGCTGTGAACCACATCCTCCAGCCTCTCTTTCATTACCTGGGTGGGCTCTAACCCTGCTCTTACTCTCTCGGCAGCCTCTGAAAGACAATCAGCTTGTGGATAAAAACAGGAGTTGTCCTGCCACAGCTGTGAGCTGTGTAAAGATGGGTTTGAGCTGGGTAATTTTCTCTGTGTTGGCCCTGCTGTTGCTGGACAACGTATCATTAGCCCCAGAGGCGGTGGAGAGGTGACGGCAGATTTGCTGTAAGCCCAGTTAGGAATCCTGGTGCAGTTTGGACAAAAAAAAAGAGCCAGATTTTCTTGGCTTTACGTGGGGTTCTGATTTTGCTCACAAAGGTGAGAAGGGTAAATCTCAGCTATTTCCTTGGAATACAGAGCACTTAGCTCATAGATCAGGGTACAGGTAGTTGATAGCCAGGCACTGTAGATTACTGGGGGGTAGTTTCTGGGTTCTTATCTAGTATATCCTTTCTAGAAATCTAAGCCTGGTCTTCTGTGCTTTGGCAGGAGGTCAGTTCCTTGGCTTTTCCACTCCATTTGCTGGGTTGTTAAGTTGGTCAAGCACTGTCATGGATTTTCTCTCTTCATTCCTTAGCGTGCTGAACCGCACCCCAGTGCACCTCGTCCATGAAATCATACTTGTGGATGACTTCAGTGATGACCGTAAGTGACCCTTTCCCTGTTAAAAGCAAAGGGCCCAAAAGCCTGTGAGAGACTGGGATTAGCACTGAGACAGGGGAGAGTTTGCTGGAGTGGAAGGAAATTTAAAGCTCTGTAGCTGTGAGAAGCAAACCCTGCTGTGCTGGGTTTGCATTGCCATGTGTAGAATTCAAATTCCAGATGATCCAACCTCTTCTCACAAAAATAATGCAAGAAAAGCGCTTGGTAAATTATTTTATGCCCAGCAGATGTGAATCCAGTCCTTACACGATTATCCCACCACAGCCTTGGTGTGTTTGAGCTGGCTTTCAGTTTTAGCCAGGAGCAGTTCTGGGTTGACACCACTGGAATTCCACGGGACAGTCTGACCCTATGTGTACATTCTGCATACATTTATGTAGGTGGTCAGCAACTCTGGATTTTTTTTTTTTTTTACCACCTTGTTTTTCACCCATGGAAAGAGTACTCCCTGCATGGGTTTTCCCATTTCTGAGGTGCACCATAAATAGCATTATACACCACAAAAACAGCCCACATCCTCCTGCTGTTCCCTCCCAGTTAATAGCGTGATTCAATGGAAATCAATAGCCCTGGTCTCCAGTAGAAGGTAGCTGAAGCCCCAGGGGCTCCCAGGGAACTACCCCTGCTGAAGACCTTGCCTAGTTTGGTGGGAGACTTGAAGATCTAAGTGCTCAGAAACACTGTCTCAGGCATAAAAAGGATGATAAACTGGCTGAGTGGTCTGTGGCACTTATGTTTCAAGGAGCTGCAAAATAAAGCTGTTTACTTGGAAGCGTGAAAACAAAGCCAGATAGGTTTCTTTTAAAAAACCTAGGCTTTGCTCTTGGATGTTATAAATAGGCACTGCCTCGGAGAGCATTAGGGACAGATTTCACACAAGACCCACTTCTTGGCATTGACACCTCTCTGGGAAGTTGCTGAAGCTAGGGGAAGGAGCCGCTGTGACTATGGTGAGCCCTGGAGCAGCTCCAGCACACGGGGCAGGCAGGCTGGGCAAGTCTGGGAACTGGCAGAATGGCTGTGATGGGGAAGAAGAGCAGGTGCAGGGACTTGAGCTGCCCTGGAGAACAGCAGAGCAGGATTTTTGTGGGTGGAGTAAATGCCAGGTATTTGGCTAAATAGGCAAAGCACTTGCCTTCCTGGAAGGAGTCAGGTTTGTAGGAGCACAGATGCCCTGTCCCAGCATGCCAAGTGATGTGAGCCAGGGAGAAGGAGCAGGGTTTTAACTCATCCCAGGGCACCAGAGGGGAGTGTGTTTCCTGTGTAACTTAGAGCAGCCCCTCAGCTACTCAGCACTTCTCAGCTATCTGACATCTTTGCTGTGATAGTCTTGAGCCTGCTGGCATCTGCTTTGCATGCATTTACATAAAATACATTCATTTGCATAATGCACTACACACACATGGTCAGTTTTTTCCCTGCAACCCAGCCCAAGCAATTAGTGCTTTTATCTCATGCCCAGTTGTGTCTCATTTCTCACCTCTCTCTGCCTGCTGACCTGTTATTCACTGGGATGCAGTTCTTCAGCACGCGAGTTCCCCCTGTCCCCAGCAGATTTTCACTTTGAGTCCATAGCCAAGCCCTGCCACTCCTGTTCCTCTGTTCCAGCTTTGTCCCTGAATTGTTAGGGCTGTGGGTACAGTGATCTCTTGCTGACAGAGATTTCTGGAAGGGGCGAAAGTGCTCAAGGGGGTGTGTGGGTTCAGGGGTTAGGCAGAGGGGATGAGGCACTCACCTCTGTGTTTATAGTGCTGAGGAAGAGGAGGGAGAAGGGTGAGAGCCATGAACGGGTTGTGGAGGTCATAGTGTGGGTGTGTAGAGGTGGAGGGGGCTGTGATGGGTACACCTGACATCCTCCACTTTGCTGGGAGAAATATGGGGGAGGAGGGATCCTAGGGCTGTGTGTGGGGTTGCAGGACTTCCCTCCCTAGCTCAGATGTACGTGGCTATCAGGCCTTTCTGCCCCATGGAGCTCTTGCCCAGGGCATGAGGACCCCCCAGCTGCACCACAGGGTTCTCTTTGAGCATCCCTTTCTCCTCATTGAAGGCTCCAGGCCACTACAGGAAGCTCCTGCCCCGCCAGGCAGACACGCATCAACAGCTTGTGCGTTGCTTTGCAGCTACCAAAAATAGTCATTTGCATTAATGTGCAGAAATTTAGATTCTGACCTGAACCACAACTTTTCTGTGCTGATTTTAGAGCATAATTCAGCTGCTCTCAGTGTAAATCTGCTGAATTTACACTAGTTTTATGAAAACTGCTGCTCTGCCAGGATCAATTTATGCTTCACGAGCTGAGGGGTGAGGCTGTTGTGACCCAGCAGTGCCATTGCCCTAACAAACCATCAACCAGAACAGGACAGGGTCCTCCCCCTGCTCCCAGTCTCTCCTAGGAGTCCCCATTTCTGCTGCCAGAGCCCCTGTGGGGGCTGAGGGTGACTTGTCCTCCCTTTGTGTCTCTCCCCAGCTGATGACTGCCGCTTGCTGGGCCAGCTCCCCAAGGTGAAGTGCTTGCGGAACGGCCGGCGGGAAGGTGAGAGCTGCCTGCCCACAGCCCACGTGGGAAACACAGGTTTTGGGAGGTGGGAGAGGGATGGGGCCACAGGGAACCTCCATGCAGTGGTCAGCCAGGAGCTCAGTGGCTCCTGGGATCAAGGGGGCCCCTGATAAAAGAAAATGTGATAAAGAGCTGGGATTTGAAATGGATCTCCCCTCTCTCACACTGAAAAAGATGGGACTATTAAGATTTCCAGTGAGGCTCAGCTGTAGCTTATTAGCCAGAAAATTAGAACAGGCAAAACAAAGCCCCGGGTCTTATTTGTAAAGATGTTAGCTCTAATGAAAGGGAGAAGATCTGCTCTTGCTGCTTCTGTGGGATTTTTTTTTTTCCTAATAATTAATTATATTTGAGAGATTAAGAAGGACTATATAGAGGATGAATGCATGTCCTACTGGACTGCTGCTGGCAACCTTTGGAGACATCTCCCCATTCCCCATAGCCTGAATGTGTGTTTCAAATCCTGGTTTGCAGTATTAGGATAACTAAAAACAAAGAAGTTTTTTGGTGCTGCAAATCCGGTGTTGGGTTGGGGAGACTGAGGAGTGGAAAAGGTTCTTTCCTCTGTGGATTCTTTCTGCAAAGGATTTCAGCTCTGCAGGCCTGGTGACAGGGTGGCATCAGGTCCAATGGATGTAAGAGACATTCCTGCTTTGGCAGGAGATCAAGGGAGATCTCCGTAGACCTGCACCTCCTTCTCACCTTTCTCCCCTGTCTTATGGGGGTACGTGTGTGCTCATCTCCAGCACTTGAGAGACCTGCAGTTATTGTTATATTATGTTATTATTATAAACCAGTCACAGTGTGGGAACTCAACCTTACCTTGCTGAATACATCACTAAAACTGTATCCCCCAGGGGCTGCCAGGATTTGGGAAGGGCAGGGGTGGGTAAAGAACATACCTATGCACAAGATCTTAGGAGTCACAGAGATAAAGGGACAAGTCTACATTGGAGGAGGAGACCTTGGAAAATTCTGTATGCTCCAGGCTTTGTTCATGTGTTCCCTCTCCAGCTCAGAGGCTGTTGCTTAACCATTTTCCCCTAGGGAATTTTAGTATCAAAGTCAGTGACCTCCTGCATGAACCTGATGTGTGGCTGCTCCCTGAAATCCTGTTTCTCTTCATCTGCGCATATGTCCCCTTGTATTGGCACTGTTTCTTCTTCATAAAGAAATTCTGCTCCTCTTGAGTCACCTGTTTCTCCTCTTGTTTGATGCGTGCAGCAATCCATTTCCATCTCCAAATGATTCCAAATTCACCATCATGACCCTGATAAGTCAAGCACCTTGAAAAGCCAGCCCTCTTTCCTTGGTGGAAAATGTGTTCCCGTTGAGCTGCAGATCAGCAGTGCCCTCAGGGTGGGAGAGAGGTCCAGGGATCACTGGGACACAGAAGGGGTTGCAGCAGGAAAAATCAGTAGTCTGAGAAAAGCTTAATTCTGGTACAGTGTGTTCCACCCTCAACTCCTCTGTCCCATTCCCCACTGCCTCATATCTGTGTTAGATTTGTTGCCTGCAGAGGATCATGAAAGCATTTTGAGTCATGTTTTGTCCCAGAAGGTGACAGCAGAATTAATTGTGCAAATTACATATTGGCATAAATGCCATAAATCAGTAACCTTGGTGGAGCCATTTATTTCTTTGGGAATCTTAGGAAATGCTTGGCATACCTTGCAGTGCTGGAAAGGAGACAGTGAGCCTGGGATATGTTTTATCTGGGCGGGATTCAGGCAGGTTAAAACCCAGGAGAGGCATGAGTGGAGGAGGCTGGGGATATTACCCAGCCATCTGGGCAGCAGCTGACATGGTGCATCCCTGACCAGGTCTGATCCGGTCCCGAATCCGAGGGGCAGATGTGGCAAAAGCCAATGTCCTGACCTTCCTGGACAGTCACTGCGAGGTGAATAAGGACTGGCTGCTCCCTATGCTGCAGAGGATCAAAGAGGTGAGTGCTCCTGAGAGACCAGGGTCATCCTCAGGGGATGCATCCCGATGTCCCCCTCCTCTTCCTCTCAGTGGGTGTGACCATCCAACCATAACCAGCTGCATGCAAGCATCCCAGTAAGGGGTACAAAGAGGCCTTTTGGGGTATAAAGTGGCCTTTTGTGGTCTTCCTCCACCCAGCAGGCAGGTGTCTGTGTGACTGGGGGAGCTTGTGGGTGGGTGGGACAAGTTGTCTCCCAGGGCAGTCTCTGACTGGCAAGCACAGGTTGAGTGGTGATTGGGGAATACATGGGCAGTGCTCCAGCAGAGATTTTAATTAGGCTCATGTAAAATGCTCAGTGATGATGATTTAAGGGAGTGATGGCTCCTTGAATAGGGGCCGAATTTAATTTCATGCAAATTAAGCGCTAATAAATTGATTTAATAGGATTTAAATTCTGCTGATTTTGGAGCAGACAATGACATTCGCCTTTCTCTGGCGGCGACTCTTTTGCCAGACGTGCACACAGAGGCTGCTGGCTCCTTGTCACTCAAGTCAGGGGAGCTCTGTGCCCATGACCTGCTGGCAGCAGAGTGCTGGGATTGAAACCTTTAGCTCCAGTGTGGATGCACCATTCTTTCCCTTCACTGTGCCTGGCTCCTTCACCCCTGCTATACCTCTGCTACACCTCTGGCTCCTGATGGCCAGTGTTAATTACTCAGCAATTTTATAACTTCTGAGTTGCATTGACATAAGGGCAGCTGAGGAGCAAGGGGATGCTGAGGTGGTGGGTCATGGAAAAACCTGCCTGGCTGGTGTTCACAGTGCCCCTCACCTAAGGCATCTGCTTTTCACACCTGCAGATGTGACAGCTGTGATGGCTGGACTGCGCATCCCCTCTGTGTGTCAGTGATGGCACCAGGGGCAAGGGGGGCACAGCACCAGGGCAGGTCCCTCCACATGGACGATGGCAGTCAGTGCTGCTGGCACGCACAGCACAGCCAGCACTGGAGAGGCCCCAACCTCGGTTTGCAGGCTGGGCCACAGAGCTGCTGATAGATGGAAATGTGATGGAAATGGTCTGTTGTATCATCGATCGTGGCTCCGGTGGAGTTATGAGAACACATGCTGTGATATCCCACTGGAGCCTCATGGCTGGACTGTCCAGGGTGGGATTTACTCCTAAACTTTACAGCATCACTTGTTCCTCTGTGCTTTTTAAAGGCAGGCATTCCTTGCTTTTTGCCAGAGCCCCGCTTGTACTTCAGTGAGGACTATCCAGAGCAGTTTCCTCTTTCCCAGGCAGAGCTTTTGATGTGTTTTGTCAGGAGAAGGGCATCGAAGGCAGCAGGAAGGGGGCTGGCAGATCTTCTTTCCCACAGCCGCAGGATGGTGCCCCATATCCAGCATCCATGGGGTAGGTGAGCGTGAATGCCATGTGCAGCATCACCATAGGAGTGTCAGTGCCTTGTGATCTGAATGCAGCATCAAGCACACACATCACCTCTGTGAACTCTTCTGGATTGAATCTTTCCCCAGCTGGAAGGAAATAAGGCAGTCTGTAAGCTTGCAGTGCTGCTCATGCTGCCCTGACCTTGCCCAGTATCTTGCAGCCTCAGGCAGCAGGGGAGATGTACTACAAGAGTGTTGAGGAACCTGTCAAGCCAGAGGGGTCCAGCTTTCCTGCTTTTTAACTGCTCACAGAAGCTGCAGGATAGGGGCAGAGTCCTCAGATTCCTTCTTCCAGGCCCACCGTACCCATCCTTGCCAGCTGGGTTAAGGTATTGATCAGTGAAGTGTATGAAATGTTACTGCTGCCACCTTCAGGCTGTGCTCTAGAGATGGGCTCCCTGTCCAACTGCTCCATGAGGATCACCTGCCTAGGAGGAGCATTTTCTCACTCTATTGCTCCCAGGAACAGTCTGTTTTGAGCTAATGTGGTTTAAGTTCCCAGCAAATGAGCAGTGAGTGCCTCAAGGCACACCCATCACTTTGCCACCACAGCCCAGCCACCCCGCTCTTTGCTTCTCTTATTTTCTCTGCCAGAGCAGCTATTCCTGCCACTTTCCATGGTGGGAAGTGCCAGAGCCCATGTGTGCCACCATGCAGCCATGTGGAGGTGCCCCTCAAGCTCCACCTCGAGCTTTCTGAGCAGCTGATGACTCTCCCCATCCGAGGCTGATGCTCACTGGTGGGTGTGGGCAGCACATAACCAGTGCATGGATTTGGAAACCAGCAGGAAGAGCAAGTGATGGAGTGTGGGGGAAAGAGAGAGAGCCTGGGGGATCTCAGCCCTGTGCCTGGGAGGGTGCCTGTCTCAGGGAGCAGCAGTGATGGTCAGTGTCTCACACCAGCATGTTTGCAAATGCATAGCTGAGCACGTGGGCCTGGGCTCTTATTTGTACTTAGGGAACAAATATCTCTAAAGTCATTAATGGTGCATTTCAACTGAGTAACTTCTCTAAAAATGTAATTATCCATCCCGAGGTATTTTTACAGTATGACTCAACTAGCTTGTCCCAAAACTGGATTTTCAAATGGCACTGGGATGAACCAATGAATGGTGACTCCCCACTCCCAGGTCAAATACCCACAGTCTGGTGCTTTCCTGGGATAAAGGAGACATATGAAGGGCAGCCTGCCTAATCTTTGCCTAATCCTGCTATGGGGCCAGAGGAGCAACTGTTGCCCTTTTTGTTGTCCATTACAAGGTTAGGATGTAGAGGCTGAGAGCCACCCTGCAGCCAAAGTCCTTCTCCAAGGCTGAAATATATCTGTTATTTTCAGGACCATTTTCAGAGTTTTTTCCTGTTGGTTTAGATCTGTACATTGGTGTGCTTGAGAAGGGTATTGCAGAAATTAATTCTCAGATTTTTGAGAGAGAATTGAAGGCTTGGGTGTTGTTAATATTAGCATGCCCTGGTATGGGTGGGTAGCAAAAAAACCCAGAAAGATGAAGCTGCCTATAATAAGATCGGGTACTCAGCCCAAAATAAATCATAGCAACAGCACTGTGCTCTTGAGCATGCCGTGCTTTTCTTTTGAGGGTCAGAGAGACCTTCATGAAAGCTGAGTAAAAATATGTGTTCTCAGGACATGGCAGGGAAAGCGAAGCAGGGAGAAGACAGCACTTCTCAAGGTTAGCATCTTGCAGTAGTGCTCTCAGCCCAGATGTGAAGGGGATTTTCTTACAAGAAGTTGTGCCATGCAGTGAGTAGCAGTGAATTGAAGCTGGGGGTGGTGTCAGCTAGCTAGAAGTGCTCACCAGTAAGATGCTTGAGGGGCAGGTTTTAAATGAGTGGATGCAATCCTTTCCCTGCACTGCTCAACACACAAAGCAGATGCTTTGCTTAAAACCTTCCCTCTAGCCTCAGGCAATTAAAGGATACTTGGCTGTACTGAGCTGCGGCAGCTTGGGGGGCCCTGTGCAGCAGCCACGATGGATTTGGTGGGTTTGAAAGGCTCACCGTGCTTGGATGTGGCTTGTGTTTCCCTGTGCAGTTCAGAGGTGCAGCAGACCTTGCCCTTTCAGTGAGATGTTTGACTCACAGAAAGTGATGGTGAGACCCCTGGCTTGACCCTGTTATGGAAATACCAAGTATTTGTCATGCTCAATTGGAAAATCAGCTCTAGTCCAGCTCCCAGCTCATGGCCTTTGGTTGCTTCTTCCTACAGCTGCATTTGAATTCTTCTTTGTCAGGACTAATTTCTAAAACAAAGTCTTTCCCCAGTGAGAGAGCAAGCCCGAGTGTGCTCAGATGCTTTGCTTTGTATAGCTGTGAAAAACAATTTGATCTGGTGAGGGTAAAACCTTGAAGTTTGAGCTATAATTGGAGTTTGGGATTTTTGAAAAGAAAAAGGGAGATAAGAGACCAGTCAAAGCTGTCAGAGTCTCTTCCTCCTGTAGATATTTTTGTTCATAACTGTTTGTATAATCTCTTTGCCCATAACAAGATGTTAATTAAATCACCACCAACTATTTTGAATAAATCAGGTCTTTCTTTTTTAACCCTTTTCCAACTTTGGCAAAACTAACTATACTGCAATAGTTGGTGCATTAAAAAAAATACCCATATTTAAGCTATGTTTTTCCTCTGTCATTTCAATTGCCTGTTTGTGACTTGACTTCTGAAATCCTGTTAAAAGTATTTAAGGGAGGTGAAAGGGGAATATTTTGGTGAATTTGTAAAAGGCAGAAGGAGCTTTGCATCCAGCCCAGCCAGTTGCAAAGTACAGGCACAGTCTGAGGAAGAGGAGGCAGTGAGGGACACTTGTCCCTGGTAAAACCAAATGACACCAGTGTTTCCAGGCACTTGATGTCTCCAGGAGTTTGGTGCCCCTTGCCCATTTTGAATGGTGTCATCTGAACTCACGGGTGTTTTTGCTTCTGCTTTGCAGGATCCCACCCGAGTGGTCAGTCCCGTTATTGATATCATCAACCTGGACACTTTTGCCTATGTGGCAGCTTCCTCAGACCTCAGAGGAGGTGAGTCCAAGCTTTGTGCATGTCCTGTGGGCATCCATTCCATGGTGGGCATGTGCACTGGCCTTTGCCACACCTCTATCTCCTGCTGCCTCCCAAAAAAGCACATGAACCCTGCTCAGTGCTGCTGCTGGCTGCTCAACACACGGGTGTGGTGTGAGCAGTGGGCTTGCTGCAGTGAAGGAGGCAGTAAGGCAGGAAAGAAGTGTCACGTCAAAGGCACCCTGGGCAGCACTGAGGGCGACAGGAGGAGATGGGAGATGTCTAGGCAACAACTGGAAGATGCAAGTGTAGTGCTTATTAGTATGCCTGTGCTATTTGGAGCACACAGTATCCATCAGGGCATGCTTCTGTGTGCACAGGGGGGACTAGGTTGCAGCAGCAGCTTTAATTCTGACTTTTCCTGCCTTTGGAGCACTTGACTTTGAAATTGTAATGCAATGTGCTGTTTCTTGTTCATATGTAGTAGTAAAATATGTTAGGCATTGGACTTTTCGCTCAAGAACTGCATCTCTGTGGCTTAAGTCATTTGAAAGTGGGGAAAATGTTCCATCAAACACAACTTTGGCAGCCTGCATTGCCTCCTAATCCATATCAATTTCTAATTTCCCCATGGCACTTCTCTACTCTGGTTTTAGGTTTTGACTGGAGTCTGCATTTCAAATGGGAGCAGCTTTCCCCGGAGCAGAAAGCCAAACGACTCGATCCCACCGAGCCCATTAAGTAAGTCAGGAGGGGAAAGGAAGCACCCGAGTAACAACGAGGGGCAGGACAGGCTTCTCATGTGACATCACATGTGTCCCCATGCACCACAGCAGTGTGCAGTCTCTTCCAGGACAGCTCTGAACTTCTAGTACCTCTAGTGAGCTCCTGGCTGGCCTGGGTTTTGCAGTACAGCTTCACCTTCCAACACTGAGGCCTGAGAATGCAACAAAGATGGAAGAGGTGTATTTATGGTTACGGGAATTTTGATAGTGCTAAGGATTATGGTTAGGGGAAAAGCCCAGTGCTGTAGCAAACTGCTTCTCTCAGTTCAGCTACCACTTAAAAATAAGGCACTGCCCTCATGATAAACTTGGTGCCTAGTCCAGCCTTCCCAGATCAGCACTGATCTTCTCTTCCTCCCTAAGACTCCTCAGAAACAGGGATGTGCAGGAGAGAGAGCAAAGCTGAACAGGAGAGGAGGTGCCATCTGTCCTCATGCCATGGGATGGGGTGGGTCCTTTATTCTGCTGGAAATCTCTGCTGGCAGCAAGCCTGGTGCTGGTGTCTGCAGCCCCAGACAGATGTGAGGCGTGGAGGACCCCCAAGTATAGGGGGAAGCTCAGGGCCTCAGAAGGCTCCCAGGCAGGAGAAAAGCACTGCTTCTCCATAGGATGCTGCTGTTAACAGGAGCTCTCGCTTCCCACAGGCTGGCCTTGCATTCCTGATCACTCTGCAGTGTAGGACACTGGAGATTAGCCTGGGCACAGCAATCACCCCAGTTTCTTGCAAACCTATACTGAGACATCCACACTGTCTCAAATTGAATGGAGATGGGACTTGTGCCAGCAAGCAGCAAGTCTCCTCAAGCTATCTTCTGGGTCTGCCCTCCCCTCCTCCACGGGCCTTCTCTGCGCAGTTTTCTTAGCTAATCTGAAGAAAGAAAAATAACCCTGGTTTGAAATAAAGATCACACAGCTAGTGATGGCTTTTAAAAAGCCCTTCTGAATTGGCTCTGCCTTCCTCTCCCCGGTGGAATGGTGCTCTTAATAGGCTGGCTCCAGGCAAAAAGCCCGTCTGAGTGAATAACCCCTGAGTGCTAAGTGCATTTTTGATGCTGAAGCCTACAATCAGGGCTGTCAACTTTGGGCTTGTAGGAGTTGTGCTGACGGGTGCATTAGCCAGTCATTAAGTGCCAGGCAATTTGTGATTGGCAGCAAAACACCAAAGCAGCTGAAAGAAAGGGGCCGATACATTTTGGGGTGTTTTGTCCTTTTATTGGGAGAAGGTGATGTCCTGGTCATGGAAGAGGAGGCAAAGGGAAGGGCTGCTTCGGTGCATCCAGGTCCTGCAGCAGTACTTGAGAGTGTGTACTCTTCTCCTTGTCCATTCTTCAGGACACCCATCATTGCTGGAGGGCTGTTTGTGATCGACAAGGCCTGGTTCAACCACCTGGGGAAGTACGACAGTGCCATGGACATCTGGGGTGGGGAGAACTTTGGTGAGTTGTTTCTTCATCCTCCTATGCCTTGCTGTATTGGCTTCCCTTTCTGAGTCATGCAGGATGGATACAAGGTCATTTCAGACTTCACTTTGAATGTTCTGGGTGGTTTCCCTCATTTACATTCATAGGTTGTGGTCTTAGGAGAATGAGAGATCCAGCAACCACAAATGATGGGAAGCAAGCAATTGTTGGTACTTGGGACCACCTACCTTCCGTGCTGCTTTGATTTCCTGTAGGCAAATACTTCAACCACACAGTTTTCAGCTTTGGTGTTACCAACAGATGAGAGAACACTACATGCACCCTTCTATTCCTTCCTGATCTTATTTTCTCCTTAATAAAGAAAAGAATTTGTCTTAATCCATTCATGACAGCATTTCCAAGCTATGAATGGAGGTATCAGTCCCTCCTTGAGTTTGCAGAGTACCTGAAACTGTAGCTCCATCAGCATGCAGCAAACAGGTGGCAGAGTGCCAGGGCTGCTTATCCATTCCTGTATCCCTGGATAGCTGAGAGCTGCCTGTCTCTCTCTGATACTATCACTTTTCCTGCACCAAAAAAAAAGGGTACTCACCTAAATTCTGTCACCTCTGGCCCTTATCATGGGACAAGATGGACATGAGGAAATCTCCTGCAAGCACACTTGAGAGGGCACATGAAAGAGGCAACAGCCTGTCCCTTGTCCCCTTGTCAAACAGAACTGGATTGGGCTGGGCTGTTCTCCCTTTGGAACTGCAGTGATGCTGTGGATCAGAACAACAGACTGTGCCCAGTAAAGAAGGGAGAGGCACTCGATGTCAGGCAGACAGATGAGAACCTGGCTTTAGTAGCTTGCACCTCTGGGGAGTGGGGCTAGCCAGGAAGCTCTTGTGTCTCAACACACACAGCGATGCTGTCAGTCATCCAAGGGAGCAGATGCTGCTGCTTTGCAGTAATCCATCCGCTGCCTGGCACTGGTGTTTCCTTCACATGCCTTGTCCCCTAGATATATTTTATGTATTTCTATCTTGTTATGCAGTAGGAATCTCACTCTTTCATGCTTTCTCTCTGGGGGAAGGTGTCTTGCCTCTGGACTGACCTGAAGTATCTGAGTGGGGTGGCTGTGAGGAAACGTGGGAGGGGAGTGGCAGCCCTCCCACCTCCCCTGCTGGATCAATAGCCCAAACAAAGCATTCAAGAAGGGAACTAGACAGGAGAGGAGCTGCCATGCTGTGCCTGACCTGCTGTCTGTCTGTTCTTGTCATAAGTCTCTGACAGCAGCCAGCAGGAGCTGCTCCTGGGAGATGAACAGTGACAGGACAGCCTGCTCTTGGGGGAAGCTCCATCCTGGCAGCTTTTCCCATGCCCTGTAACAGCAGGCATTGTGCTCCTTATGCCTGGTTGTGGCCCATCCTGCAGAGGAGAGGTTTCCCTTACTGGTGCTATTCCCCAGGAGACTGGTCCTGACCAAACACTCACTGGCAGTGCTGCAGGGTATACCATGGCCTCGTGTGACAAAGGAGAGCAAAATCAAGGTTAACATTGCAACAACAAAAGGCAGGTCTGCATAGCAGCAGGGCAGATCCTATCTTGCCCATCTTCCTGGGAGCAGAAGCATGCTTGGCTCACAGCTCCATCTCCTGCAGGTGTGGCAGTTGAGGACAGTGTGTCCCATCTCTCCTTTGCACCCTGCTGGCCTGGGCCAGCTCTGAGCAGGAAATGGACAGCAGGAGCTGACATGGTTGTTTTGGGCAGTGAACCATGCTCTTCCTGGTAGCTCAGTCCTGAGGAGGAGCAGGACTCTGGTCCTGAGGAGCAGCACTGCTGCCCTTAATGTTATTGATGGGGCAGCTAGAGGGGGCTGGAGGCTTCAGGCAGAACAAAAGTGAGCGTGTTTGGCTTTGAAGGAGGACACTGTAGGTGTTTTGCACCTTAAATTTACTGAATTCCCTGTACATGAGTAATGGCAGGAAGGACTTGCAGGCCAGCAAGAAGTGCTAGAGGTATTTTGCTGAATGAGGGCTGAGTTCCACGCACCCCAACATGTACTGCTCACACCCCTCCTGGGGGTCACTTGGAGGGGCTGTGTGCACTGGCAACATCTCCTGAGGGTCAAGGGAAGCACACTGTTGGTTCCTGCTCTCCTGGCTCCTCTGAGTTGACCCTGTACCATGCTTTAGTTGTTACTTCAATTTGCCTTCCCTTGGGACACTTAGCTCTTGGCTGCATGTCTGGAGACCTTGTTTGTTACCTGCCATGGATGGCTCCATGGGTGATCCCTCCCTGTGGAAACTTGTGCTTTTATTGCTCCTGCTGTACCTGGAGCAGGCTCTGCAGGGTGCAGCAAGCCTGAAGCAGAGAGCTCAGACTCCTCAGCATCTCCTGTGCACTGTGTCCTCATTCCAGTTCATAATACACAGAGATGACCTCTTCACTAGGCTTTAAAAAGATCAGGCAAGGACTGAATGGTGTGAGTCTTTCCCTTTCAGCACACCAGGGAGCTGCTCTTCTCCCAGGCTGAGCAGAAGGACCAGAGGAGGGGAAGGCAGCTTGCAGTAGCCACGCTGTGCTCCACAGCTGCTCAGCTGGTTGTCCCTTGTATCAGGTGTCCTTGTGGCTGACACAGCAGTGCCAGCAGAGTGGCCAGTGCTGTGACACACAGACAAGTGACAGCAGCAGTCACGTGCGAGGAGAACCGAGAGCAGCAGCTTAGAGTGGCCGCATCCTGCCATAATCTCATTTCCCTGCAGCTGTGATTGAGCTTGCTCCCAGTATAGCACCAGGACATGGCACAAGGGCATGTTTTATTGGCCTCTTAATACCCAGCACTGGGGAAAGTGGTGAGGCTCCAGCTGCTGTTGGCAGCTCTTGCATGTAAACACAGCAGTGAAGGGAAGGGAATTTATGGGAAGGAATACTGCTCCCTGCTGTGCTTTCCCACCCCTGCCATTGCTTGTCCCTGCTGTGGGATGCCAGGGCCAGCTGTTGGGGATGAGATCAAGGCCTTGAATTTTGGACCCAGGCATCAAGGCAAGAAGCCTTTGCAGATGTGTCAGCCTCCCCTTTCCATTAGCTCAGGAGCAGGTGGGTGTGCTGGGAGTGGGATGGGAGCAGCATGAACTTGGCTTCCACCTCTGCAGCAGCTCAGGGCTGAGCTGTGTGTGCTCAGAGGGCTTTGGTGGTCCAGGCTCCAATTGGCCTTGCTCCCTGATGCTGTGAGCTGTTTTTGGAGGGATGGAAGCTTTGTAAGCCAGCAGTGCCTGCCCTTGGAGGCGAAAGAGTCCTGTTGGAACTGCCCAATTCCTGCCGTAGGTGCTTGTCTTGCCAGCATCTGACCTGGGAACAAGTCATCCTTGTGCTGGCATATATGAGGGGACTGCTGGGAGCACAAGCTGGCAAAGACCATGGGTGTTCTCCTGTCTTAATTCTGTAGTTAAATGGAGAGGGAGGGGTAGGTGTGAAAGCAATTACTAGTTTTGCAGTAGATACATGTTACATACATCTCTGCACTGTCAACAGATGATAAAATAGGATTCAGAGAACTGCAGAAGCCTTTTCATTTTAATTTCATTTCTTTTCCACGCTGGTTCTATCTGAGCATGACTGTCTGACAATAGAGCTACAGATTCATAGCTTCATAAGCATCAGGACCAGATGGACCCATTTGATCAGCCATGCTGCTTATCCTTCCTACCTCATCCAGCTCCCTGCCAAGAGCTTTATAACTTCTGGTGTCAGTTGTGCCACAGGATCATTTTCCTTGAGAAGGGCCCTGTGGGCCAGCCATAGAGTGGTTTGGAGTGACTGAGAGACATTTCCCATACTAAGAACTTATCCTGTTTTTTGGGGTAATCCCTCCCACTGCTGACCTTTGCTTGTGTGGAGGTGTGTGCCTTACTTGACTGCAGCATTGGCACTCAAGGCCCAGAGTACCTGGTCTGGGTAAGCTCCTGTCCATTTTGGGACAGGTGATGACAGATGCACAGCTCTGTTCACTTTGCAGGGTCAGTGGTGGATTCATAAAGATGATGACATTTGTAGTCATTAATGGAGAGAATTCATAGCTTCTCCTGCTGAACTTGAGAGCCCTTTGGAGGGAAGTGACTCTGAAACAGGCAGTGCAGAAGTAATAAGGGAGGCACAAAACTGGTGAGAGGATTCTGCAGTGTATGAAAAGGGACCTGCTTACGGTCTCACACTTGCCATTGTGATTGCACCTGCTGTGCTAGAGGCAGGTTTCAAGTGCACTGACTTCAAACAGCTTGCAAAGAAGCTTTGAAATTTGCTTTTAAGGCCGTTGTGCCTAGGAAAGCCCATCTGGTAATTGATTTACCCCAGTTTAATGTTGCAGAGGATGAAGTAAGAGGTAATACCAGGATTCAGACTGCTTTAGGACAGAAAGACAAAGTGCTGAAGCTGCTTCTCTTACAGAAATCTCTTTCCGTGTGTGGATGTGTGGGGGGAGCCTGGAAATCATCCCCTGCAGCCGTGTTGGGCACGTCTTTCGGAAGAAACATCCCTACGTCTTTCCAGAGGGAAATGCCAATACATACATTAAGTAAGTAGTTTGCACTTGCTTTTTTGTTTTTTTTGTGAATCAGCCTTGTAGAGAGAGGGGGGAGCAGAGAAGACAGGCAGGAAAGTTTGTTTGGAAACTTTGAAATATCCTTGGGCAGGAATTTCTTGAGCTGAAGAAAATGTAAGTCAATACAGCTGTCCCATAGGATTTCTCCAGTGTTGAGAGTATGACAGAAATAGGACATTTATATGGTAGTTTTCATCAGCACAGAAATGGAGGGATGGCCCTAGCACATCCCTGAGTGCTGGCTGCTGGGACATAAAATGGTTTAGACCTTGAGGTCATCAGAACACATTTATGATGACCTGAAATCAGGCTGCCAGCAATGTCTGTCAGTAGCCAGTGACCTAGGCTGAGGGCTCAGTGTGGCTCAGCTGAACCAGAAAATTTGGTTCCCAGTGCCTCTCTGGGATGGAAGCCACACATCTTGCTGGAGAGGGTGGCTCTGTCTCCAGGCTGGTGCTCTCTCCTGACCAGAGGCAGCACCTGGCTGGCTTGGACACCAAAGGGACTGCTAGGGCATACCAGCTGAAGGGCACCTCTCCTCACACACAGGAACACAGACTGAATCAAATACTGAAAGGGCTGTCTGAAAGGGGCTAAGATCCTGGAAGCATCCTAGGCAAAGAAGAAGGAAATCCAGAAGTGGGAATAGGCATGGGAAAGATGATCAGAGCAACTAGTGAGATCAGGAAGGATTTCCTCCCTTTTTAGAGTGTGAGGGTGAATGTTGTTGCTTAAGTGAATGACAGAGAAAAGCACTGGGGGCACTTTGAGTAAATGCAGGGTTGTTTCTGAGCTAAGCTGCAGCTGTGAGTGCTCACACAGCAGGCTTTCCTTTTAGTGTGGACTTCCTACTGTCAGAGGGAGCCAGCAGCGTTTGTGAAGACCCAGGTATCTGCCACAGGTTACTGCTGACCCAGGCTCTCTGCAGCTTCCTCAGACTTTGCTTAAGACAAGGGGGAGTGCAAATGACACCTCTCATTAACACCTAATGTGTGATTTCCAGTCCCACAGTGGGTGGAGCAGGAAGGGGATGGCAGTGACCGGCACAGGGCATCATCAAGGGGCAGAGCACAACTTTGAGAATCGCTAGGAGGGCTCTTGGTTTCAGTAGTGAAGCAAGACTACTTGAGAGGGGCCTCGGATGGGGCAAACTCTCCCCTGTCAGAGTCACTGCAAACCTGAGTGAAGAGGTGGTGCCTGCATTGCATCACCTGCAGGAGGAGCAAGGGGAGCTTGAATGGGTACAGCTCTTCTGACTCCCTGCCAGGCACAAGCCTCTGGGGACTTCGGGGACATCCGTGTCATGCCTGGGTGTGAGCCTTGGCACTTACCCCTGCGTTTCTTGTAAACTCAAATGAGATCAGGAAGCCAAACAAAGGAACCTTGCACTCCGGGGAAGGCTAGGTACAGATGTAGACACTGATTTAGTCATCTCTTGAGCAAGAGCACTTAGACTATTGCCTTAGAGAGAGAGGAGGAAGCCCATGAATCAGCAAGGAACTGAGAATCAGTCTGGAGAAAAGTACCTGTAGGCATCAGGAGCTGGGATGTTATTAACCTTAGGGTATCTATCAGCCTTAATGTTACTGTTGTATAGAGAACAGAAGCAGCTCCTGGCAACCTGATGCTCTGTAGCACTTCTGTTTAAATAGAGGTGTTTGCAAAAATAATCTCCACCTGTCTGCCAGATACTGGTTGCTTTTCCACAGAGCCCCTACTTCAGTGTGAGAGACAGTTCAGGCTCCAGTGTAGTGCTGGCTTCATGTGCAGAATAATCCTTTTCTGGGCACCTGGGGCTTGGCTGGATCCAGAGCCTGCCTACAGCACCTGCAGCTTAGTGGTGTGGCAGCAATAGCTTGGAGACTCTGGCCTGCCTTGGAGCAGGAGACTGGAGGACTCTTTGATCTGGGCAGGGACAGGCAGATAGGCATGGAACAGGAAATGCATTTGCAAGAGGAGTTAGAGCCATCTGAAGCCAACAGATTTGCTGAGGTTCAGAAACCTTCTGCAGACACCTGGCTGATGTGGGAGAGTGGAATTCGTGCCGCAGCACAGTGATGGGGCCACTTTCTCTTTAAGTTTTGAATGCTGAGGTTTGCCTCAGTGAAATCCAGGAGTGCAAAGCAGGAGAGTCCATTCAGGACTGAAACAAAGGAAATACTTGCAAAGTTTTGGCAAACTTTTCAGAGCTCCATCCCAGCCACTAAATAAAACCCCAGGCATTCCTGTCTTGGAGATAATGCTTAAGACAAACTTCAGTTCTGACTCTGGTGGATGCAAAGCATCCAGCTGAGTTTGAAATGGTGAATTCTTTATCCAAGCTTTGTTTGGCATGATGTGTTTGGTCCCTGCAGTGATGGGAAGGAAGGTCTACATTCTGTAGAAGTGAGGGATGGGCTGGCTCAGAGGGGGCTTGAGTGAAGACCAAGCTGAGGGTGGGAGGAGGGTAGGGATGGATCAGTTGGTGCATTCTGGAGGATGTCACCCTGCATGCCTCCTTGGTTTCAGCATGTCCCCTTGCCTCCCTCAGGAACACCAAGCGCACAGCTGAGGTGTGGATGGACGAGTTCAAGCAGTACTACTACGCCGCCCGGCCCGCAGCCCAGGGGAGGCCTTTTGGGAAGTAAGGATTCTTCCTGTGCTGCCTGTGCCCTGCCTGTGCCCTGCTTGTGCCCTGCCTGTGCCCTGCTTGTGCCCTGCTTGTGCCCTGCTTGTGCCCTGCTTGTGCCCTGCTCATTCCCTGCCTGTGCCCTGCTCATTCCCTGCCTGTGCCCTGCCTGCTGCAGTGGGTGCTCATAGAGATGTTCCCTGCTGTGGAAACCCACCTGTGTTGTTTCTGTAGTGACAATAAAATACTGATGATAGGCACGTGCTACAGCAGTGAGGTGGATAAACTGCCAGTTTAAATGCGGTGCTGGTTTATTCCAGTGAGTGAACCAAATTCAGGGGGGGAAAACCCCCTCTGCCTCTGTCCTATCCTTGACATAACACAGAACTACTTCTGATCCCAGAGCGGAGTTTGGTAAGGAGAGTCCAGAGGTGTTGGTGGCAGCTGCTAGGCAGGAAAATCATCACATTTTTGACCTGCCGATGCTTTATTGGAAGGCAGCAAGTGTTTGTGTGCAGGGAGTTTTCCATTCATTCTATGAGTCAGAAATGCCTCCCTGTCAGGAGGACTGTAAATATTTGTGTTGTATTTCTCATTTTCACATAGCTCTTAGAAAGTTTCCTTCAGACTCCAAGGGGTTCTGAGTCCAAACTTGAATTCCTTGTGATCACTCTTCAATCTCCAGGATAAATAATTTGAGTCCTGGTGACTCCCCTGTTTCCTCTGAATTAATATTCTCCTCCCATCCATCAGCACAAAATTAAGTAGCAGCTCTGTCCTCTGCTTAGGGTATAGAGAAGTTAACCTATGTGAAAAGGAGGTACTGGAGGCTTCTGACTATTCCATAAAATTCCAGTTCATAACAACCCCACAGCTGGAGGCTGGCCCAGGGAGGAGCTGGAGTTTTGAAAATGTCACTGTACAGCATGATCCTTCAGTAGAAATTTTGTCCTGATTAATAAAAGAAAAGTGTTTCACTGTGTGATTAACTTCTGCTGGCTTACCAGCATGTTTAGGTGCTCTTGCAAATCAAGGCCTCCTGTAGTCCTGTAAACCAAGAGTAACTTAGAATAGCAAACAGCATATTTTAATTTCCCAGTATGTTAATATATTCAGGTAAGGGTTATAGTAGACAGCATACATTTTTCACTAATAATTTTTAAATTACTGTGCTCTTCCATGAACCTTCCCAGATCCAGACTCCTTGTTAAAATGACAATATGTCATCGTGCCATTTTACCAAGTGAGACCTCCAAAGAGACAGATCAAAATAACTGCTCAAGCTCATACAGAGAGAAACAGAGCTGCTGATGCTCTTGTATTTGTTGTCGGTGCATTTCTGATGGGTTTTTCTCATCCTCCCTTCTTGGTGTGTTGGGTCTCACCTTCATAATTTCCATCTCTGTGTTATTTTCTTCCCACAGCATCCAGAGCAGAGTGGAGCTGCGGAAGAAGTTGAAATGCCACAGCTTCAAGTGGTACCTGGAAAATGTTTATCCTGAACTTCGGTACGGATGTGTGATCTCCGTGGGATGCTTCATCCCTCCCTCCTGCCCCACAGAGCTTTCTTCTGCCCCAGAGACATAGGCATCTCCTTCCTTGGGCTTCACAGAAGGGCAGAGGGAATTTTGTGCTGCACAGCTTGCTCACAGTGTGACATATTGCAGGGCTTTGGAGATCCTTGGGGGTCCCTTCCAGCTCGGGATATTCTGTGATATCTGTGTCCTCCAAGCAATTTGCTGCAGGGCTGGTGAGGGACAAAGCACCAGTTATTCCCATTTGCTCTCAGGAATTCATTAGATATCTTCCTGCCCAAGCTGTGGAACAGGCTGTGTAGGGAAATAAGTGAATTTCCTTACAAAAGTATCCAAGGCAGAAAATCCACCGTAGTGTCCGCAGGGGTGTTTTGGTACTTAATGACTCCTACTTATTAAACAAGCACCTAATTTCCAGTCCTTTCACACTGTTCTGTGGCACTCAAATCTTCTCTGTTGTGAAACCATTCACTCTAAGATCTTATGACTTGCATTCAGATGGCTCTGCCTTGCTCCTTGCCCAATGCTTTGATAAATATTGTTGCTTTTGCAGATATCTTTTAGTTGCCAATTTACACTAGAAGCCATTGCATTAATTCCTCTGATCCCTGTCAGGAGCCATCCTAAGAAAGGTTGGTACAATTCTGGAGATACCATCAGGGACCTGCTGGTGCAATAGCTGAGTGCAGAATTGCTGTGTGAAAATGATGATTTATAGCCATTTTCGTACTATTTTTTTTTTTTTGCCATGTATGGCATTGCACAGCAGCATCATGGGCAATGCCAGGGCTCTGTGACAGTTTGTTGTAAAGTTCCCCTTTCCTGTAAGCTGAAGGCTGCTCACAGCCTACTCCTGGCTCCTCTGTTTGCCTTGGGCAGTTATTTATTTTTCCTCTTACAAAGGTCAGCCATCCATCTCTGAGCGCTGCTTCTGCAGCATCCCTGTCCATGTGCTGCTCTCAGTGCTTCAGTATTGTGGTGGATCTTGCCACCCCTCATTTTCTGAAGGTGAAATGGTGCAACCTCACCCCACTGAGCCTCCCTGTGTGTGGGCCAGTACAATGTTGTTTTCACGCTGTTCCCACAGGATTCCCAAGGAATCGCTGTATCAGACTGGGATCATCAGGCAAAGGCAGAGCTGCCTGGAGTCACACAAGTCTGAAGACCAGGAGTTCCCCATCCTGAGCTTAACTCCTTGTAACAGCAGCAAGGGCACAGTGCCAAAGGCACAGGTAAGATGTGTTGTGTATCCCCATGATGCTGGATGGGAAGAAGCCATGGGGGCAGCTTGAAGATGATTCCTTAAGTTTGCTAAAGCTCTGTTGGAGGATTTACCCATTCTGCCAGTGTCTTTCCTTAGGCAGCCTATCATTAAACCTTGGCAGCTCCAACTGACCTTGGTGGAAGCTCCGGGCAGCTGCAGGGACTGGTGCAGGAGCCACAGGACAGTGTGTCCCACTCATCCCCGTGGGAGCCTGTGCTGAGCTCTTCTCACTGCCCAGGAACACCACATGCTGCACAGATCGAAGGCAAAGAGAATTATAACTTCCTCTCATCTCTCGGCCTTTTTTCTCTCAGAATGGACTGAGTTGCAGTGGCATTTGCAACTTCATAGTCTGCAGTCTCTCAGTATTGGATTGCCCATTAAACTAGCAAGGATTTAATGAGGATGATCTCAGTTTTTTCAGTCTCATTGAGATGAGAAAAAGCTGTATGAATTGATGTTCCCAAAAGCACAGCCTAGGAGATTTTAGAGCCAAGAGCAGGCACATATGCCTTTCTCCTTTCTGGAGCAAGACACTGAAGATACACACAGCTTCAAAACTCGCCTTTGTGATTTTGGGCATGTCAGTAAGTTCTGTGTTCCCAGCTATAAAATGGGGAGGATAACAATCCCTTGCTTCTCCATGGTTGCCATGAAATAATTCAGTAGGACATGGTGTGGTGTGCTTGCACTTGACTGTACATCCTTAACCCTCATGGTTACATATTCAAACCAGGTAGCTGTGCATATAAAAGGCCCAGCTTGGGGAGACTGCTTAAAATATCCCTGATTTGTGTCTGCAAACAAAGCATGTCATTATGTATGTCTCTCTTAAATGCAGTTGCATGCCTGTCTGTAGGCAGGAAATTAATATCTGTTTCACAGCATGGAAAAATCAACAATGACTATTGGAATATTAGTCAGTTCACAAAATGTAGTTAATATAATTGCAAGTGCCACACAGTAGCACTTCTTACAGTTTCACTGGTTTCCATGTTCCAGAACAGTTTTTTTTTCCTTCCAGTGCTACATGGACTTTTCACACAAACAGCAAGCTGATGAGAGCAGGTCATCAGGTTTTTCAGGGCTAGCTCTGCAGAAGAAAGGAAAAGTGTTCTAACAATAATAGCAACTTCCAATGAATTGGCTGTTTAAAAAAAAAAAAATCTGGGAAAATCAGAATGAAGAATGCTGCTGCAAGTTAGTGTTTCAAAATGAAATGGTATTGGTCTTTCTGAAATACCAATTTGATGTGGTATTTTAAAATGAGAAATGTCATGCCAACAAGTTGGATTGTTTCATTCCTACCAAACACATTTTGTTTTGACATTTCTGTGCAGTAAATTTTCAGAATTTTTCACGCCATGAACTTTTCATCTTCCTGTTCTGATTCTGCAGCAGTTTGCAATAGGTCAACACTTCCCACTGGATGGCAGCTCTATTTCTTGTGCACATCCAGGACTAACTTTGCAGAGGAACAGAAAAACGCACTACAAACAGATTGCAGAATGACTGCACTCAGTACACAGCAGGAACAGAGAAAAGCCTTTCCTTTTTATCTTTTTCTGTCTTTTTAGTATAGTTCTTTATTACTTGTACCCATGGAGAATAGTTCAGATTAAAACAGGATGTTTAAACTTTTATTGTGAATAGAAACTTATATTTTAATGACTCAGTTGCCACAAGACCACCTGAACTTGTGGACAATGTGGGTGTTACAGTCACCAGGCTGTGTAGGATTGATTATGCAGCAGCCTTGAATTCTACTTGGTTTTGCATTTGATACACCAGAATAGAGCAATAATCTTCACTTTTAACATACTGAAGTCACGTCTTGTTTACCCTAAGCTTTATTTTGTGAAAAATAGGCTTAGCTAAATCAAAGCTGTGCTTCCTTGGCATTCAGTAAGTACTGTGGAAATATCCTGGCTGTCCAAAATCTTTATTATCACTATTACAGTAGCAGTAATTTCATTGCTTTGATTGCCTTTCTGTAGCTGTCTGCCTGCTGGGCTACCCCAGCCCTTTACCAACATTTCATGCACAAAGTCTTGAGATTCAGTGTGAGAAGATCTAGGCTGTCATGGTTTGAGGAGAGAGGCACAGGATATGTCAGGTGGCAATCAATTGCTCTTCATTTTAGGTTTTACTAATTGTAGTGTAGGGGAAGGTTGTTGTGAGACCTCTGGCTACATCCATAGCTGGGATAAATTGAGATGAGTACTCAGTGGTGAAATCAGACTTACACCCTTAGAAAGTCTCAAAAAACCTCATTGCTGGTGTCTGGTGTTGGTCCTGAATCACTGAAAGGGGCACTGAGATGAAGAAGACCCCTTATCTTTGTGTGGGAGAGCTCTGTCTTATCATCCTGGGGATCCACTTGGTCCTTTCCTCTCCAGAAGGCCTGGCAGCGGGCAGGGTGAGTTCTGTCCCCTGGGGTGGCTCTCAGAGGGAATTGAGGTGGTTGAGAACCTCAGGGTGGCTGTCAGAGGGCTCCTGAGCTAGTGACAGGCAGAGATGTTTGTGCAGTCCCCAGGACACAGCAGACTCTGCCTGTGCTCCTGCCCGCTGGAGCCTCGGCACTCCACGCCTTGTTGCATCTCATTTGCTAAATTAACAGATTGATTTAGTTTTTCATGAGAGAAATGCATCTGAGGGAAAATAATTGATCATAATTTTGTCCTCATCTATCTAATAAAGATGTGAGTAGTTGGGGTTATTTTTTTCAAAGCAAGTGTCAGTTGGTATTAGTTCATAGAGTTTGGAAAAGACATCTGACTGGGATTTATTTAAGTCATTAGCAGCTTCAGGAAACCTGACATACTTCAGATAAAAAATCTGAAGATGCTTTGACCTGGATATAACACATGTGTAAGCAGTTGCTGCAAGAGGAATGTAAAGCTCAGGCATCTATCTTTTAGACAAGCAAGGAAACAGGGGAAAGGCTGCAGCATCCATTTCCTGGGTCTGCAGCCCAAAATACCTGGGGTTTGCAGCTGAGTGGCTGCCATTGCATTTGAGTGGCATGACCTTGACTCTTCTTGGGAAGGAAAGGCAGTGTGATGATCTGCCTGGTGTGGTTTGAGGTCTTCTGTGTGCTGACTAGATCTGCCCTTTTTTTGAAGAGCATTTAGCATCCGTCCAAACTCAGTGACCCTTCTGAGACATCTCAACCATAAACATTCTCTTCTGACCCTCCTCCCCTCAAAAGCCTTCATTCTTCTCCTCCGTGACCTGCCCTGGCTGTAGGCTGGCTGGAGCTGTGGGAGACACGCTGAGCAAGCAGAGCAGGGGGCAGCAGTGTCGTCTCTGCACCCAGGTTGTCCTGGGCCCTTGTGTACTTTGCTTTCCCTCTCCTGAGAAGTGTAGAAGTGCCAGTTGTATCCCAGGGTCTTTGATGAGGGCAGCACTTCGGTATCCTCAGGTGACTCATGCAGTCGTGTGCCTTGGGAAGTCCTTCTCTGGGATTTTAAGAAGATAATTGGATAATTAGATGGTTCCACCTTCTTCAGAAACACTTCTCTCTTGCTCCTACCCCTGCTTTAGGGCACGGCTGACCTCTTGCTCACAGCAGAGGCATTGCTGTCACGGAACGCTGGGCTCCCCTGGGACTGCTCCTGCCTGGGCTGAGGGGCTCCTTGCTCCATCTGCTAGCCAGGCAATGCCAAGCCAAAGGTCACTCTTGAAAATAATTTGCTCAGTTCACAATAATGCTGAGTAACAGTGACAGGTGCCGGCTCAGATGATGCTAAAGCCTTGAGAAGCAGTCACAGGCCCTCCAGTGAGGGGTTGGTGTTATCTGAGGCTTTGGAGGAAGGGGGTTGCTGGTTGTGCTGTGCAGCTGGTGATGCTCTCTTCACCAAGTCCACCCTCTTCCTCCTGATTCCACCACCCCTCCATCTTTGCCTTTGAAAAGGCAGGAAATCTTGATGTCAGTTTTACCTCATAGATCTATTTTTCTTTGGTTCTGGGTCAGCTCTAATCCCTGATGGCATCTCCTCAGGCAAGTCTGCAGTCCTGAAGCCATGCCAGCTCCTTTCAGGGCTCCTTAGGGGTACTATAGGCTGCTCCATCCACCACAACCTTGGCTATGCTGGTCACGTCAGTGTGCCAGGGATTAGGAGATAAAGTAGTTCCTCATGGAAAAAAGAAAAAAATAATCCCAACTCATAAAAATAAGGGAAGAGAAAGGAGTAAGATAAAAATTTGTGTGGCCATGGGCATGTATTTTTACCCAAAGTCCTTCATGGATTCTGTGGTGTTCAAACGACTTCCCTCCTCCTTCCCCTTCAAATTTCTTCATTTTCTGCATAATTTTCTTTGGCTTTCATCTAGGGCTGAAAGGGAAGAAGACATGATTAGAGCTGGATAAAATATTTTCAACAGGACTGGCTTCCATAAAAAGCCATTCTGCTGAGATAGATGAGCAGTGTGAAAATCTGTCAGCTGAGATAAAGACAGTGGAAGGACAGCCTGGGGGCATGAGGGTAGGATCCAGTGTCAGCTGTGGAACTGGTGCACACATCCAGCTCTGGAGCCACTCACTTCTTACAATGAACAATAGCTTAGGGAGAATGGTTATCACCACCCTTCCTATCCCATGGTCCACTGCTGGTTGAGAGGATAGCTCTGCCTTAAGAGGATGTGAATATTCTGAAGCTTTGAATGTAGCCTGGTCTGGATAAAAAATAATGGAAGACTTCTGGTAGGAATAGTCTTCTGTAAGATAATCTCAGTGAAGATATCAAACAAACAAAAAGTCCCATGGCCTGGGTTAGTTGAAGAATATAGCATATACACAAGTTACAGCATTAACTGGCTGCTGCTGAGGAGCCTCATGGGTGCAGCTTTAGCCCTGTCCTGAGCTAAAATGACCAGCAACTGGTTAAAAATGTTAAGCAGGTTTTCAAAGCAGCTTGTAGCAGCATGGGTGCCAAGAACAGATGTTGGAGCTTGCCCCATAGGGTTTGGTTCTTCGTAGATGCTGGACTAATTTGGCACCTGATTTCCCAGGCTGGTGGTTTACACAGCAGCTGACAGCGTGCAGGGTTGGGATGTCTGGAACGTGTTCACTGTGGGATCAGGTGAACCCTGCTCCATATGACAAAGAAAAGTGGTTGCCAGAAGGGTGTGGATTACAGCTTTGAAAATGAATGCTTGTTATGTACCCAGATCCTGGGCAGCTCTTGCTGAGGAACCTGTGGGCAGGCTGTTCAGAAAGCCAGGTTTGATTTCCAGGAGCTGGTGGGGAATAGTGGGCTAAGAAGCACAGAGTATGAGGATCACAGTGTGAAGTCCTTGTGGAGCTGGGTCTGCTGTGTAAAAGTGTGTTTTCCCTTCCAGCTGGCTAAAAACCTGAATGAAAATGGGATTTATATTCCCAAGAGTTAAATGCCTGTACCTGTCTGTTTTGAAGTTGAGGAGAGGAGTTAGAGCTGCTGGCAGTGACAAATACCAAAGGACTGGAAACGTGTCCCTGCTCTAATAACTCATGCTAATGCAACCCAAAATCTCCACCATTCAAAGTCAGGGGTGCTGCAGGCATCCTAGCTCTGAGAGTAGGACAGCCATTCTTCACATTTCCCTCCAGCACTCAGAAAGGGTTGAAATCTCTCCAGAGCCCCATTTTTCCAGCTCCAGCCTAAGAGCCGTATGTTTGAGCACTGCCTTCCCCTCCACTGCCAACACTGCTGCTCACATCACTTCTCATGGAGCTCTGACTTCTCCATATCTGAGCTCCCAACTGCTCTGCTTCCTTTTTGCACCCTTACTTTCCCGCCATGTTCAGAGTTTTCATAGGCTGTACTTTGCTAAAGCATGTGCCATGGCTCCTGGGGTCTCTTGTGGGAACCCTTTTGCTCCCTGGACTTGCTGTCTCTGGCAGGGTTATTGCACTCTGATAGTGAAGCCAGCCAGCTGTTGGTCCTCCAGCCCTGCTCACCTGTCCTGCCATGGCTCTGAAACCTGCTTTCCATCTGCTCCCACTGCTGCTGCTCAGAGTCACTTACAAAGCAGGAGCTGATCCTGCTTTGCACCCTGGATGGGAGCCCTCGGAAAGCTCTTGCAGCCCCACTCCTTCTAATTTCAAAGTTGATGTTCACAGAAAGTTACAAGCAAAACACCTCTTCCAGAAGTCCCTGTCTAGGGTTGTGTAAAAGCATGGCTTGTGGTTTCCCATCAGCCAAACCAGCTCTTGTCTGCTTGTGCACACAGAAATAACAGGGAGGCAGACATCCCTTGGCTGGGATCCTCTCAGGAGGTGCTCTTGGGTAATACGAGCACAGGTGAGTGATAGAAAATGTTCAGCTGGAATAAACATTGGAGTAAACTTCTGTGAAACACTCCTGGGTTAAGCAGTGTGTCTGTACATCCATGGTGCTTTGTCCAGCACATTTGCAAATCCTCATCAAACTTATCAGCTGCTCTTCTCCCAGAAACATCCAGTGGTGAAAAAGATGGTAATCCCCAAGATCTCCTGTTGTTTGGTAAGCACTGCACAGGACAAAGAGTCTCTGCTCCTCCAAACTTTATTTCTGGGGCTGAGGAGCTGATAAAGAGCTGGTGAACATGAAAAAGCAACAAAAGAAAAAATCCTCCAAGACAACCCAGTGGAATGAGAGTAGCAATGGTTATAGCCAACCATTACAGCAAACCTTTGAAATTTGGTCCCAGTATCTTGATAGAAAGCAGATATTTACCTCTTATTTTTGTGATATTTGGGAACAGAACCCCAGGAGTTGCAGATATTTGCTATATATCACCTCTTGTCTCCCACTGACAGCTGCAAAACATCTCTGCTGCTCTTCCCTGAAAAAATAGGATTGCACATTGTGTGGTTAGTATGTTCCTGCCTCTCTTCTGTTTTTTTTTCCCATCCTTCTGTTCTCCAACCACAGCCCAGTTCTGGCATGGAATCTTTTGTCTCATGAAACTTGTTCTTCCAGCAGCTTTTGTAGACATTTTCTTTGGTACCTGCAGTCCCTCAATGACAACTGCAGTTTTGGGGAGGCTTGAAACATCCCAGTGACTTCTCCTGATGCCTCTTGAAGGCATTGAGGTTTGTGCTTGATTTTGTAAGGGGCAGGATCCAAGCCAAAGTGTTTGTTTTCCAGGTAAAAGATCAGCAAGAATCAACACTGCTCTCTCACCACCTTTCTTTTTCTTCCTCTGTGCAGGAATGGACATACACATACAACCACCATGTCCGCCAGCAGCAGCTGTGTTTGTCTGTGTACACCCTCTTCCCTGGTTCCCAGGTGCTGCTGTCACCTTGTAAAGAAGGTGACAACAAGCAGGTGAGCCCTTTTCACTGATCCCCCATTTTCTTTGAAGTTCCCTTTCTTTCATCACAGTATTACTGCACATTAAATGGCCTGTGCTCTGACTTCATCTGGGAAGCACAGTCAATTTGGGAGTACAGACTCTGGCCTGTTCAGCCCTTTGCCTCTTAAATGAGTGTGTTGATAAGGGTGTCTATTAGTGAGGGTGGTGATCTGGATACTTCAATGCAGAAGTCAAACCCAAACTGGCAATTTAGTTCACATGGGCTGCCAGTCAGGCAGCAGATGCTAACATTTCCCTGCAGTTAATCACTGAGCTGGCATTTGAACCAGTGACCTGGGGAAAAAGCTGTTAGTAATGTATTATCTCCCTGAAGGCAGGCCGAGGCCGAGTTAAATGAGTGTGCTTCTGATGGGAAAAATGCTCAGTGTGAGCTTTGCCTGGTGTGAGTTTGGGGACCTTGTACTTGACAGCATCAGACCACAAAGGCTTGATGACAGCTGTCCTCTAGAAGCTGGAACAGTGCAATAAAAGCATGGTGGGGAGGAAGCTTGTTCACCTGTTTCTCCTGTCGTGTGTCTCCCCTCAGCGCTGGGGCAAAGTTGGCTCACACATCGAGCACATAGCTTCACGCTTCTGCTTGGACACTGAGACCATTGGGGACACCCATGAGAGCATCAAAGAGCTCATCATCAACCCCTGTGAGAGCTCAGCCATGAGCCAGCGCTGGGACATGGTGATGTCTTGACCTGCTGGAGGATGTGTGCGGCGGGGACGAGCACTGGGCTGTGGCTGAGATGCACCAGATGGGGCTCAAATCCAAACCATTGTGGGTCCCTGTGTGCTATGGGACAGGAGGAGAATCACTTGAATCAAAATGGGACATGGCACTCCAGGTGGAAGAGCGGATGTTGGCTGCCAGGCATGCAGCTGGTATTGGCCTGGTGATGGTCAAGGAGGAGGGATGGCAGAAGAACAAGCTTGAAATGTTTTAGAGGGGGACTGGGGCTCCTGCAATGGGCTGTACAAAACTTCATCATGCACAGCGTTGATTATCTCCCTGGCAACGCAGGTAGATGAGCCTTTAATGCCCAAAGGAGACTTGGGCTGAGCAGAACAAGCATCTCAGTAGCTCTTGGGGGCTGAGGTGGGTGCACAGGGTGGGATGTGCCAAGGAATGCTAAGAAACATCGCCAGGGATCAAATGGAAGACACTGAATTATTTTTGCACTTTGCTGTGGACGTTTCTGTCTTCTGCAGGCAGCATGAGTGGAGCTGTGTTGCACATCCGAATTGGTACCTGGTCCACGTCCATGTTGTGTATACAGAGGCAGAGCAGTCCTTGATGGCTGGGCCAGGATCAGAACAGTGAGTGATGGGGGAATCCTGCTCTGTGCTAACTGCACACGGTGCTTGTTGAATCTCCAAAGCCCAAGCAAACAGAGGATTCACTGCGTGAGATTAAAGGATATACATTTCTGTCAAGCTGGGAGGAAGGGCAGTAGCGTGATTATTTCTCCTCTCTGAAGGCCATGGGTCACTGCAAACTCTAAAATTTTGCTATGTGTCTCTTACTGCTCTGCTTCAGATCTGGACTAATTCAGATTTTCACTTTTCTTCCATAAAAGTAATATTTTTGGTAATTGAAGGTAATTGTGTCATATTTCTGTTTAACAATTTCCCAACTACAGATTAAGGGACTCCCATAAAATACTGCTACTGATGGAACGGTGAAGGTTTAATTTTTAATTAAAATTAGAGACTGCTCCAAGAAAGGAAAAGGGATATTACTTGGGCTTGCTTCCCAGTTACCTTGTAGCCCACAATGTAAAGTACTGAAAAAAGCATTTGGGATTCCCCATTCACACCGGTGAGCAGGGCATCCTGGGCCTATACCTCTCTCTCCAAGTCACTTAGCATAGCCAGAACCAGGCAGAAATTATTTCCTCAGCTTTTGGAGCTGTCTTCTACCAGAGATCATGTCAGGTGCTGCCTCTGTGGGGGAGTGAGGTGACTGCCTGAGGGCAGATGACCTCAGGAGGGGTCTTAGGAATAGAAGACTGGAAGGTCCTTTCCAGCTATTCAGGGCAGTGTCACTACAGCCACAGGTAACTTGTAAAGAAGGTGACTTGGCTGTGCATCACCAAGAACTGTGCACACAGCCCTCGTGTAGTAACAATTCTCAAAAAGAACTTCCACAGGACTGTTAGTGTGACTTGGAAAAAAAAAATACATAATTTCTGTCCAAAAATGCTAGGATTTAGTGAAAATCCTATCCTTTGTTTCCTATGCTGCAAACTACAGGTGAAATACCATAAGCTTTAAGCCTCCAAGTGCTCTCAGCATCCCTTCTTGAATAAATTGCTGGCTTTCAGGATTTTACTGCCTCAGTTTCTCCTCCCTCAGTGCTGGGAGAAAGCCATGTGTATAAATCTTCCTGGCTTTAGAAGCAAAACTACTATAGCTCTTTATGTGCAAAAGGTCGCAGTGCAAAATGCTTTTCATGTGTTGCAGTGATTACTAACCTCATCAAGCTCCCTTGGTGCCAGCCTCAAGGGCTTCTGTTCTGAGAGGGCTGGAGCAAGCTGTCATTTCATGGTGGGAGGTGGCATTGTTTCCGTGCCACCACTCTGCCAGGAAACAAAGGGGAACACTGCAAATGGAATGGACCCATTTCACAAAGGAGGGCAGGGACCTTGGGCTTCTCTTCAATTGAACAGGGACATATCACATCTACTTCTCACAATGGTGATGACAGGCAAGGGGTAGTAATTCCCTGCCTAGTGTTTACAAGGGAAAGCAGCTCCCAAGAGCTTGAAGCTTAACAAGTTCACACCTGTACTGTGCCCACAGCCTGGCACTGCCCAGCAGCTGGCAACTTGATTCTGAAAATTCAAATTGCTGAACAGCTTGGCATGGTTTATGAAGTTCAGCACCTGGCAGGTACACTCTGAGCAGGACCTCAGACCTATCTAGCTTTACTGTTTTCTACCAAAGCTGAAAATCTCCATTCTCCTGACGGCCAAAACACTCAAAACTGCTCTTTGCTTTAGCAGAAACAGCTACCTCACTACATATGTGTGTGCACTTGGGTACATGGACCCATAGGACCTGCAGGGATGTTTCTAGGAAGGAGTTGTTTGACCAGCTTTGAAGCTCTCTTGCATTTTGGGAAATACAAATGCTATAGCAAACCCCTTCTATTCCAAAATATGTGCTCAGTGCTTGCTGTGAACATGTCGGGGGACAATGGAAGGCAGGCAGTGGAGAGGGGCCATAGGGCATGGTAGCCCCTACCAGGGAGCAGCAGCCAAGTTCAGCTAAGTCTCTTGCAGGCCCAAAAGCCACCACATACCCCACAGACCTGAGGAGCAGCAGCACTTGTCAAACTGGTGATTGTGTCTCACACAGCCATCAGCTGTAACCCTTAGGCTACAGCTTATTTCATGGTCCAGGAAATGAGATTATCCCTATGGATCAGCAATGTTTTCAGAGAAGCCTGAGAGTATCAGCCTGACTCCTGGGGAGCTTTATATAAAGTGGGCCATGGTCTGGCAGTCTCCAGAGTTAACCCCAGTATGGCATTTAGCAAATCTGCTTAACACCCCTGCAGAGAGACCTTGCATCGTGTCAGGGAAAAGGTTAACTTGCTGCTGAAATCCAACTCGTACCTTCAGGTTTCATTTATTAAAATACACTGAAAGCAGACGAACTTCTGTTGCTTTGTGTTTTTTCAATGCCTAGACAAATGATTGTCATGCTGTGAACAGGTACAATGTGACTGATTGGGATCTAGTTGGGCTCCCACACCAGTGCTGCTTAAGCCCCAGCATCATTTGGTAGTAATGCTTTTTGGTAGCATTTTGCACTGACTTGAAAGAACATAAGATAAAGCAGAAAATATTATTCTAATCCTGGCTGTTGAGCTTAGTGACAGCCTTTATGATCTCCAGGTAAGTCACTTCTTGTGCCTTGGGAAATTTAGATTCAGAGCAGCAAACTCAAGGTGAGAACTACTACTGGCTTTTAAAGGACCAACTAAGGCTATCTGAAAAAAACCCCAAAGCCCAAAACACACCAGAAAAAGTCAAAAAAAGCACTTCCCCTCCCTTTTGAAGGATATCCATGTTCCAATTAGAACAAATCTATCTGGTTTAGTTGGGCTGGAGAAGTCTTGCAGTCCTTAAGTTGCTGCTTATGTGATTTCTAGGTGTCTTGTGCTCATCGTCTCTCTGCACCAGTGCAGTACCACAAGGTAACAGCACAAATCATCTGTGCACCTCAGGTTCACCTGAGGAAATCGGGAATTCACCTGAGGAACCTCAGGTTACAACATGTCGAGGTAGTGATTTAGTGGTAAAGAAGTGGAAACCAAATTCAAAGATCTCTGTGTATCCAGCAATGCAGCAGCAAAATGGGGCTGGTGGATGAAGACTGGAGAACTGGTGATGGTTCAGGACAAGCACAGCCCTGAGTGCTAATCCGTTCTCCTGCTTCTAGGAGTGGCTTGGGATGGCTTACTTCATTTCCCTGCCACAGTTCCCCAAAATTTTAGTGACGATTGGGTGTCTTGAAGGGAGAAAAAGCCAAGGATTTGTTTTTGTAGCATGCAACACCAGCAGTACTGGCTGGCAGTCTCCATGGACCCTTTTTATCTGCCTGTACAAGGTCTGGTTCAGATGGAGTTCATTTTCTTTATGACATAAGGTGCTGTGGTTTAGACGGGGACCAAAGCAGTGTTGATAACACACAACAATGTTTTAGTTATTGCTGTACCTGCACAGTGTCAGGGCCTTTTCCATCTCACTCTGCTGCCCCTGTGAGCAAGATGGGGCTGGGGGAGAGGATTGGGATGGGGGACAGCTGGGACAGCTCCCCCAAACAGACCAAAGACACATCTCATACCATATAATGTGACACTCAAAGGTAAAACTAGGAGTTCTGCTACAGGAGGTTTCTACCTGGCTGGGCATCAGGCTGCAAGTGACTGCCTTTGTATCACTTGGTTATTTCATTTCATTTTCCATCATGACTGTCTTTATCTTGACTCACAAGTGTTTCTCACTTTTGCCCTTCAGAATCTTTCTCCCATCCTCCTGGGCAGAGGGAGTAGGAGCTGAGCTGCCAGACAGGGTCAGCCCACCCCAGTGCTCTAAGCAGACCAGGGTCTGTGATGTAACACAGACCTGATCACAGCCCTGCAGTGTGATCTGCACTGCTCACATTTCCAATTTTAAAAGCTTCAGAGAAAAGCTGGGGGCTAACATTTTTTATAGAAAGGGTAGAGGAAGCAAAGTCAAGGAGGTTTCACACAAGCAACAGAAGAAACTTCTGCTGCTCATTAATGTTGTGGCTAAATTAATTTTGAATGATCAGTCCAGCACCAGTTTTAATGTGCGGCTGCTTTACATGGCCGCAGAGTTAAAGGAACCCTGTGATATAGGTGTCCAGCTTATGTGGAGACTTGCATGCTGAAATCCAGTGGCATTTTTCCAGATTTATGGATGTTTTCCCAATGTTCACTGTTCTGTTTCTCACTGAAAGTGCCTTCAGAACCCTGTAAGAATAAAAACCTGTTGCAAGCTGCTGCCTCTCCAACTAAATCTAATTAAGTTTCGAATGGAGCTTCATTTTAGCACAAAGGTGACAAAAAGCAGCACGTAAATTTACAGGTAAGGATGCCCATTTTGTTGAGCTGGGAGCTGTTTTGTTTTCTCTGATACTGCTTGGGCACTAAAGAAACCCAAACTGGTTCCGTGTGATTTATAAAAGAAGTCATGACTCTGTTTCAAGGTTGAGTTTTGCATAAACACTCGTGTAATAATTATCAACTGTCCATCACAATGAGTGATGCTTCTCTTTTTCCTGTGATTTACATGAAAAAGTGTTCAGACAAAGTGTTGCTGCTGCAGAGGGTTAAAATCAGTTGTAAAACCAACCAGCCATCCAACCAACCAACCAAAGAGGAGAAAGAGAACGAGCACTGAAAGCTTGGATGTAACCTGATAGATGCAATAAAAGAAGGATATTGTGAAATTTGGACTGTTCCCAGGGTGAAAGGCTTAGAAGTCCGAAAGTCAGTAGGAATGTATTCAGGGTTACTTTTAAGAGCCCTAGTGACTCAGAGTTGCACCATGGGGACAAGTTTATAACACACCACCCAAAGGAAGTCCCCTCAGTCTACAGTTTTCTGAAAGAACACAAGCCTCTGCACTGCTCCTGTGGCCCAAGCTGTGCTCATGTCAGGTGTTCAACATGCACCTTGTGGTCCTGACTAGCTCTGGCCGTGGAGACACCTGATGATCCATGTGTCTGTCTCTGCAGCAGCCAGATAAAACCCTGCCTCCTTTTCACTGCTTTGGAACAGTTGTGTGAACCTCTTCTAATGGAGATTGACATCCTGGTGCTGTAATGGTGTTCTGGCATTTGAAATGTTTTCAGAAGAATCAGTGTTACAAGCCCTTTGAGCAGTTTTCATGAATTCTGATCCTGCTGACAATTCCTGGATCATGCCCATGGCCGTCCAGCCTATGTTATGCAGCAGAGATGATTGTTTTCTCTAAATGCAGTCACACCCAAAGCCTATGCATAGTCACAACCAGATCCAAGGGTATTACTAACATCAGCTCTGACCCTCTTGGCCTAAGCCCACACAATTTACATGGCTTTTATAAATGTTCCTGGACTCCAGCTGCCTGAGGCCACTGACAACAAGAACGTGCAGCAATCATCTCAGCAGAAGCAGGAGAGCCTGTGCTTTGGGAGAGGGCATTCTAATCCTCATACTGAGGCTGCTGTGAGATCCTTAATCCTTGGGAGGTTGGTCTGGGAGAGGGCTGTGCAGAAGGCAAGGTGAAAAGGAGGTTTCCTGGAGTCTGGCAGTGGTGGGAAGCACTGGCTGACACTGCAGCTGATGGAGGCCAAGGTGGATGGATTTACAAGATACGGAGGTGTGAGGCTGTTGAGTTACCAAGGAGAATTCAAATAATTTGAGCATGAAAACACCTGCACCGAGAGGTGCAGAGTGTGGGTGGATCTCAGATCAGCACCCTGCACTTTCAGGGGGGATTTATTTTGACTGATAACTGATCCAGTGCTTGAAATGGCTGTCCCAGAATGCTCTAGGGGTTAAAAAGAATTTTCTTACCTAGTCACAACATACTTTCAGCTCTGTTAATGGAACTGTTACTAGAGTGGCAGTGGATTATTCAGTTCCCTGGATGTGAAACCTTGATTTGGACACGGCCTGTATGTTGATAACAGGCATTGCTTGTCCTGTTGCTGCAGCTGTGCATTGCCAGAGCATGCATTGGTATGTTTGCAATGGATCTTCGGCGTGAAGGATTGCAGTCATTGCATCTTGAAATTGATTTTCTTCTACAGAAGGCTGTTTGAAGCAAAAACCAATTTGGTTTGTATAAACTACATTAGAGATAAGAAGATATCCCTCAGAGTGCATGAGATCACCTTAGAAGACGTTTTCACCCTACTGCAAGTAACAAGTCACACAATAAAAAGAATTTCTTACAGCTGATCTGATCTCCACCCATCCGTGAGCTGGCTCTGAAATGAGATAAACCTATCTCCTCTAATTCAGGACAGGTGTATCATATTTCCCAATCATATTACAGAGACTAGGGAGGCCTGGTGGTGTTAATACTGAGCACATAACCTGGGCAAGTGAGGTAGCTTTATCTACTTTGGGGGACTGGCCTTGTAAATGAGATGCTAAACTGCTCCCACTGATTGGAAGCCGGACTGTGAGGTTTTACCTGTACTGCTACCCAGTAAGTAGTGGCTCTGGAGGGTCATCTATGTGGCTTGCTTTTCTTTCTGGATAGATTTGGTGTCTTTTATCTACTGTCTAACTCAGTCCTTCCAGACTGGTCCTCAGTTGGTTACTGTTTGTTTAGTGTGCTAGCCAACCTACAGAAAGAGCAAAACAGAAAGTATGCTTTAAAGGGAAATAGAGTCAGGGAAAAAATAAACACAACAAACCCACTACTTTTTCCTCCTTTCCTTCTCCCAGTCTCTTGATCTACTGTAATAGGTATCCCTGAGGTGTAATAATCTAATTTGTAGGATATCTAAGAGGTATCAGGGCTTGGGAAATACAGTGGTGTTGAAGATACAGGTGGATTTGCAGTCCAACTCTGGGCTGCAGCCATCCCTTCCCTTCACTAAGCACAAGGTTGTCAGCTCCAGTTCTAAGACTGGGTGTGTTTTGTGGGTTCTGAATTGCCATTTTCCCTCAGCACAAGTATCAAGTTGGTTCAGGATCACTGAGAAGTTTCTCCAAACAGGAGCAGATGGATTCCTAGCAAGAGCTGCCAACTCAGGTTATCAATGGGACTACAGGGGAAAGGACTGTGGCTGACCTGGCCTGGGGCAAGCAGTGGCTTTTCTGCAGGGAACAGGGTGGCATTCACATCTGGGCTTCTTGCTTTTGATGGCAGAAAGCAAATATTCTGTTGGTTTGGCTGCACGTAGCTGTGGAAATGAAAGATGCCACGTTCATGTATCACAATAATTAATGTGTTGTCAAAAAGTGCCTGAGAACACAAGCATCTAGAAGGAAAGGGAAAAATCTGTGGTGCCTCAATTGGATTTTGTAAGAAGTTACTGGACTGAGGAAAGAAAAAGAACACGTTCTTAACCCGACTTCAGCTTTTTGTGGCAAACAATGATGGCAGAGCTGTGCATGGGCAGATGTGCAGGAAGGGGCTGTGTGCTACCCAGCCTGTGATTGGAAAGGGCAGCCCTGAGCTGCCTTAATGAGAGGCAATGGATCCAGGGTTAAGAGCTCTGCTTGCTCTATCAGGTGTCCTGTGTGCTCAGGGGTGCAGGGCTGTGCTGGGGAGCTGGGGAGGCTCCATCCGTGCTGGCTGTGGGGGGATGTGTGCTGCTGTGCCCCCCTGGCTGTGCTGTGCCCCCTTCCCTTCCTGGAATGACACTCCTGGGGCCCGATGCCTGTCCCAGCACAGCCAGGGGAGCACAGGGAGTTAGTTACCTTCGGTGGGACCCAAGGGAGTGAGAAGCCAGGTCTGTTCAGGCATTTGGGAGTTGTTCCTTGGAGGCTGCTCTTTTTAGGATACCTGGCTGTGCCTAGAGCATCCTGCAGTTTTTGGCATATTATCAGCTAATTTAAAATTACTTACACAAGCCCTTATCAGTACATGAGACCAAAGGGTGTTAGTGGGCATAATGACAAGGAAGGCTTTATGAACCACTTCATGAAGCCAAATCCTCAGGAGCTACTGAGCTGTAATTAGATTTGAGGATAATAAGATTTTTTTTTTCTTCTTTCTTCTTTTTCTTTTTCTCCCATCTTTCTTTCTGGGAACAAATCAAGGGAAAAATTGGAGCTCTCAGTTAATTCTTGTGTGTTCAGAGTGTGGCTGCAGGCTGTACTCAGTAACACAAAGGGATTACAACTTGATATCAAGTAGCCTGGGAGAAGTGTGAGCATGAAAGTACAGGGGTATGTTTTACTCTAGACCCTGTGGATCCCTTATGGATGTGCCTGGATAAGGCCTCCCAAGCCTTAGGAGCAATTAATAATGAAATCAACTAATAACAAGACCTGCAATGTGAAGGGAAAACTAGCCAGCATTTTGTTATGGGGAGAAAATGAGCAAACCAGCAGGGGACATGCTGATCATGTCTGATTCATGTTGTCTCTATAATCTCAGCTAAAGTTTTAACAGCCCGGGAAGATGAATTACCCACTCTAACCAACACAGGGATCAGCATGGGGTTTATTAGAAGTAGGCTATCATTTAACAATGTCAGGACTGTATTTATTATTAAGCAGTAGACTCCACAGTCTAAATGGAAAACCATCACTCCTCCTTAGACACCAAACAAGGTATGTTCATAAAGCCAAATGGCCAATACATTGTAGTGCCTGAACACAAATACACAGTCTGCTTTACTGGACCTCAGGGCTTTCTGTGTTTAGCTACAGGCTAACAAACCAAAGTGTTTGAAGCTACTGGAGGACAAAGCTGTACACCATATGCTAATTTTGACTCTCAAAACTCCCTGGTGACTTCATTCCAGTGAAGAAAGAAGAGAAAGAAACTGGAGAAAGAATTCGGGGTTCAGCACAGAAGGATTGGTTAACAGTGAATGTTTATGGACCAGGGTACAAAACCCTCTGAAAGCAGCTCTGCTTTCTTAAATGCACAGTGTACTTTCAGCTCAGAGATTGCTCAGTCCTTCCCTGTTCCTGGAGCCCAATGCCTTTGTCCATAAAAAAATCAATCAGTAAAATGTCCGGTAATACACAGTGAACATTTTGGTTTTATTTATTGCCACATTAAGATACCCAGTATGGAAGCATAAATAATACAGTTCAAGTAAACCACCACTTAATGTAATAATATTTCAAGCTGGATTTGTGGGAAAGGCTTGGGGCTGGCCATGTTTTCAGTCCAGCTTTGTAAATCCAGGGTATTTCTGGACCAATACAAACGATGCTCTCAACCTGTAGCATGGGCAAGGAACTTTTACATTTTGCAGTTCTGCTCTTGCTGCGCAGTCAAACAGCAATCACAGCAACATCTTCTGGTCTAAATGTGGGAAAGGATTCCTAGGCACAGCCATCTGAGTGATGTGACTGTCTGACTGTGGGCTTCCACAATTGGCTCTGAACATCAAAAAAGTCTTTTCTTTGTAATTTATGAGGCCTGATTTGCCATATTTTTAACATGTCCCCCTAATGGCCCTGTTGGGAGATACCTTGAAATATGACAAAGTGGATTTTCAAAATTTAGAAGCCAAACTGTGGAATGGACTGAGAGCTGAGTCAGGGATGGAGCAAATATATCAGACTGATTTTTTTTTCACCTATTTGTATCAGCTATCTGGGAATACCTGGTTTTTGAGGTTTAAGCAATATTACAGAAATTTCTTAACATTTCCTGTCACTTTAAATTGTATTCTTTAATTTCTCAGATTGGGGATTTGTGAATGTACTAGACTAGAAATGCAGGATGTAGATTATGCAGAGTTAATGATCAACTTCAAACCTGTTCTTCATCAAAAGTTGCTTTGTAAAGAGAAAAATGAACCAGTTGACTTTTCTGTTCCTCATTATTGTCTTGCACTTGGAAAGGGAAATACCAGTTGTCCATTTGAATGTTATTTGCAACTGAAGCCAGTCTTTGCATCTCACTCTGACAGATATCTTTTAGTCTGGGGCATGGATCTGGAGGGTCTTGCTGTAACATGACTTTTTCTCTTCACCTTCAGTGTTTAATTTGTCCATTCAAATGTAAAGTCCTTTTGTGTTTCATTGCCATTGCCATTCCCATCAGCTGCTTCTACTGCTGTCACTGTTCCCTGAATTCCCCATAACCATTATCCCTGATCAAGTCATAAAAGCAGATACGATACCATCACCACAGGAATTATTTTCATCTAGGTGTGATGAATACCTCTTGCACTGCAATAGCTTGGATTCCAGCCATGCATAATTTTTGCATTAATTATGTCATTACTGTTTAATCACTGCAATTAACAGCATCACTTTATCTGAGCCATCACTGTCATCATATGGCCTCCACATTATAGCAGGATCCCACCTGTTGGGGCAGCCTATGCGGATTTATGGGGTGTCCATGTAATAATATCAAGAAGCTGTGTTCACCTGACCACAGGAAAGGGAGTACCTGAGCTAATACCTCTTCGCTGTGAAGACACCTAAAACCCTGCAAGGTGACCTGCAAAATGGTGCCTCTCTGAAATGTTTCTTTTTTATGTCCTTTTTCTGTAGCTTCAGATGGCTACACAAAGTACAGGAAATAGGGAATAAGATCTCAACCTGAATTTTAAGGAGCTTCATAAACTCTATTTATATGCCATCGTGACAATAAGTGCCACCTGGGGGTGATAGGCAGGTTGTTTAGGAGATGAAGACCTGGCTGGGACTGTGTGTCAAGAGGCAGAGTGACGAGGGTGTGACCACACTCCTCAAAAGCACTGTAGCTGGTCACCTCATGCAGAAAGGGATTCCCTTCAGAGCTATTAGGGTGATGTTTCTGAAGATGTCAGTGCTTCCTGCCATCTAGTGAAAATGTTAAATGGTGGACTAATGACAGGAGTGTCATTTGGGAGTGCTTTAGGAATCCAACCCCACCTAAGCCCCTGCTGCATATGCAGTGGGGGACTCTGTGCAGAGCCACTTGTGGGTTTGTAGGACTTCAAGGACCCTGTCAGGATGAACCCTCTGTTTCCATCTTACAGCAGGGCTGGCCACAGCACAAATTTTACACCTCCAGACCACACCTTTGCTGTTTCTGACTTTTTTAAGGTAAAATTTTCAACATTGCTTCTTGTCAGTCTTCTGCCCTAAATTAAAAGCCATTTGAGATAATGTCAGAGGGTGGTAGTGCAGCAAGTTATTTGTTAATCCTACAGCTATAACACGTGGAAAAAGCTGCCGGGGCTAGGGTACAACTCGTGGTATGAGACGAGTACCAAAGTCTGCATTTCCGCTTTGCAGAGAGGGAAGGGCTTGTTTCCCAGAAGTAATCACTCTTCCAGTAACCTGACCAACCCTCGAGAGATTATACAAATTAAAACTGCATTTTCTTATTCAGAAGCAAGATCAGCTCTTTAAGGAGAGTCATGCTTTGTGCTGTGGTTGTTGGGCTCAGGGGGTTCCTGTCTGTGTGACTCTCAGGTCTCAGATTCAGCGTCAAGCTGTCTGCTAACAGCACCATCAGCCCTCATTACCACACAATATCCATCAAGCAACAAGCCCTGGTATCTATTTAGCAGCAGGAGTTCCTTATCCAGGAGAAGTTTTCTGCTTTAAGACATTCTGCCTTAAACAAGGGTCAGCCATCCTGCGAAATGCATAAAACTTACTTTACCCAAACACTTTCTTTGAGTAAAACAGAGAGAAAAACAACTTTTTGAATTGCTTTTAATTCTTAGTAAATTTTTATCTTTTTTCTTTTTTTTTTCTTTTTTTTTTTTTTTTTTTTTTACAATGGCAATAGCCCTGCTGGAAGTTCTTATGATTGTTGCATTCATTTGAGCTTGCTTACACAGACAAAGCTCACTCAAGCAAAATCACTGCTGATCACTCTGCAAGTGGGAATGATGATAAGGTGACAGTTATATGGGCTCAGTTTCATGGGCATAAACCATCTTCATTGGCTGGAAATCTGCCTTGGGAGGAGTTCAACCTTTTTGTGTTTGTTTCAAACACTTAGGAAAAAAGGTAGCAATTACAGAACATGGCTTTAGGTCACGTTAAGTCACCCAGTGATGAACATTTATGCCACATATTACCAGCTTTATAAACTGCACTGTTCTGTGCCAGTGGTTACACACTGTATAGGTAATTGTAAAACAAACTCCATATTCCAATTGACACCCTTTCTAATTACATCTCACCTTCATTAGGCTATTAAAGTGATAAATGCTAGCAATTATATTGAACTCCAGTGAAAACCCTCAATCTGTGGTGTGAGTGATTTGCCCAGGAGCCTGGTAGAATCCTACCAGTGAAGTTCTGAACAAAACAACCCCAAAAAAGAGTTGGTTTTGTTTTGTTTTTTTTCCTGAAAAACAGCTGATTAGAGAGTGACACCAAAGTCCATGCCCAGCATTGAACAGCACAGCTGGATGGGGCCGATCTGCCAGCTGTGAGCTGCAGCTTCTTCTCATTTTAACTGGATCTCTGTATGATGGGGAAGAGTGAGTGGATTTGGCATGTGCTTCAACATGGCACGAGGTGTTCTCATTCAGCACTGGTGGCTGTTCTGTGGATACCTTTGCACATTTTGGCCCTCCCATGTTCTTGAATGGGGAGGGAGATCTCCCTCACATGAAGGATTCCTGAGATAGGCATGGATGGACATCTTTCCTCTGTGTGTAGGATTCAAATGTGCATAGTCACCTGTGTTCTAGCTTAGGTGTGGTCTCTCCTGCATGAGCCAGACGTGGGTGGGAAGACAAAAAGCTGTTTTCTGTCACAAGGATGGGATGTGGCACAGCCCTGGATGGTGGGGGAAGCCGTAAGGAGGATTCCCAGGTGCTGAGCTGCCCTGTGGCAGGGGTGCCCTGGTTTTCCTTCCTCCCTGGCAGCCCCTTCTAGAGAGCCAGGAAAAAAAGCTGGAAATATCTGGGGTTTGGGTTTCTCCCTGCTGAGTGATCTGGGGGAGCAGAGGAGACAGGAAGGGAAGGGGCTTTTTTTGCTCCAGTGCCTTCAGCATCTCCTCCCAGCCTAATGTAGGGAAGGAGTGGGAGGGACACCCAAACAAGAGCCTTTCTGTGTGGTCAGGAAGTGGGACAGCGGGTTTGGGATCACCCTGTGGGTCTGCCCAGTTTCCATCTCATAGTAAATTTAATTTTAAATCCTCACAATGCTTTGTTACAGCCACACATGCATTTCAGTGGAGACAGCAGCCAGCCACCACAGCAGCAGATGTTTCTTTTCCTGCAGGGTTGAGCCAACCACAGGGATGGAGTGACAGAGATTTGTAGTTCTTTTTAATAAATCTGATCACTTCTGCAGACTTTTTTCCTGAGGGTTCCTGCAAGGCAGCTGCTATTACTGCCAAGAGCATAGCTTGAGCTGGACACAGCCTTGCCCAGCCTCTCAGGGATGGTTTCTTGGGGGCCAAACTGGGGCTTCCTATGAGTAGCATATTTGCCAGAGAAGGAAGGACAGGCAAAGTCACCTCCTCTTATCATTCCTGATCTTCGTATGGACAGATTGAGGGCTTCTCGAATGCAGTCGCTGTCTGATATTATTTGCTGAATGCAGCCATTAGTCATTTCTGATTTATGAATTTTTCAGTCTGTGAGCACCTCAAAGTGAGGAATTTGAGATTCTAAATCCTGCCTGTGCTGATGTGTTGATTAACTGGTCTGAATGCATTGAGGTACTTGATGTGTTTCTATTTTGTGAACAAAATGATTGTGACCTTAAAATGTTTCGTACTACTAAAAATAATAAGCCATTAAAATTCTTAGTAATTGGCCTGTGCTTTAAGAATATTATCCAGAGCTAGGAAGGAACAGCTGTGGGCTCCTTATTGACAAATGATAGCAGTGAACTTTCCCCCAGCTTCTTTTGACAGGATTGCTTCTTGATCTGTACATTTCCTTCCCATATCTTGCAGAAAAACCCTGAGTAAATCCATCACCATCTGTTTTATTATTTCTTCCATTATACCAGAAAAAGACAGAGGTGGAAGAGGATGGTTTGTTTTGGTATGAATGCTTTCTCTAATAAGGACTGTTCCTAGCAAAGCTTTCTGCATTTCATTAGCTACAGACTGGACATTGCAGTAGTCTGTTGATGTGAAAATTTTGTGAGTTTTCACCCAAATGATAGAATCTCCAGCTATTTTCAGTGACTCATGCTACACAATGTGAAATCTGTTTGCTGTGACTATTTTTTGCCGCTAAAATATTTTCTTAGAATACTACTTTTGGATATATTATTGCCAGTAAAATTATTTAGAGTGTATTTGTAGAAAAGTAACATGAAGTTAGCAGGAACCTGGAAGGAAAAAAAAACCAAACAAAAAAAAAAAAAAAAAAAAAAAAAAAAAAAACAGAAGAAAGCAAGCCTTTTAAAAAGATAAAAGATAATTTCTCAGAAAAACAACACAGCTATTATAAGCCTCTTCCATTGAATGCCAGCATGGTGACCTCAAACAGGGATTTGCCAACCTTCCTGAGCCTCTCTGCCATTCTGAAAGGCACTCTCTGCCTGCCACCACCCAGCTACCTTCTGGGGATGAGCTCTCTGGGTCTCTGGGGGGAGAGAGAGAAAAATCAGTGGGAGATGCCTGGTTCTGTGCAAGGGTGCAGTTCATCCCTGGTGTAACCTTGTGAAACCAAAGGTGCTGTGTGTGAGTGTGGGGCAGAGCTCCTGGCCCTGCCCTGCTGCTGCCTAGAGGCCACAGGAGTGCTGGAGGGTGTTTGTGGGTGCTCTACTGGATCGAGAACAAACTGGATCGAGATGTGTGTGTGAGTCAAACCAACTCCTGCCTCAGACAATGGCAGCAGCACGAGTCAACAGATGGTGTTCCTGTGCTCTGGTGACACCCAGCTTGCTGCCCATGAGGAACCCAGCCCCAGGTAACAGTCAGTAGGTAGAGTCCGTGGACCTGGTCATTGCAAATATTTACTTTTCAAGCACTTCTGACACAAATTTTACTAAATAGCCTTGCACAGATGCAGATGTGATGTAGCATCTTGTGTTAAAATTATCAACAGAGAGCAGATGAAAGGCAACTGGGAAATGGTCAGGCATGTGGGCTTTCCTGCAGGTCTGAAGGTAACCTCAAAAGGTTGCTTTTGCTGGCTAGAAAAGCAGTGCTATTATTTATTTACCAAATGGCAGTTTGCAGATGCCCATCCCCTCCAGCCTGGATCAGATGCCTTCTCTAGGGCAGAAAATAAGTCTGGTATGGGCATGTGGCTCTTGGCCTCAGAGGCAGACTCAGGCCCTTGGCATCTCCTGTGGTATTTAGCAGTAGGGATGGAATTCAGTGTTTGTGGCTGGTTCCTGATGTGACCATTGACCCCAGGAAGGGTTGGGGTGCTGCTGCCTTGTCTCAGATGTGCTCCAACCTACACTGAAGTTATTGGATTATTCTGTCCAAGTCAGTAGCCTTTGGGTTAGATCCTGAAGCCAGCAGGCACCTGGGCATGGTTTTATTCAGAAATCCAGGCCTTGAGCTAATCCCTGGTTAGAGAAACAAGATTTTTCAGGTGTATTTCTGAGATGGACTCTTGAGTCATAAACAGGAATTAATTTTCCAACTAAATGGTTTCTGATTTCACTTTAGATTGTCTCTCTGCGAATGTTTCACCATTAAAATTTTTGCTCTTCCTGCTCCCTGTTGATTGAGATAAGATGATCTAAACTGCTACCAGAAGTAGGGGCAAAAAAAGGTGAAGGTGTGTACTTATAAGGAGGGGGAGTTTAAAAAGTGGCTGTATCTGCCCTGGAGCTCTGTATTGCTGACCATGTAACACAAGTAGAACTAAAACATAGAACTCTTAATAATACATAATTTTTATTATAATCACTTGGCTTTTCCACAGCCCATAACTGCGGTCATTAACAAAATGCCCAGAGATTTATGAAGTCTGCTAAAAAAAAAAAAAAAAGAAAGTTAATCTTTAACTATTCTGAAACTTCCTTGGGTTTTTATATACCCAACAGTTAAAATACAGTAAAATGATTTTAATCATTCCTCATCCTGACACAGAATAATTGTTTGTTCTTACTATTTGGATTACAGAGGTCTTTCAAGATTCAGTCAAAGAATCAAAGTCTTACTGTGTGAGGCACTGTACACACATAATAAACCTGTGGCCCCAAAGCAGCTGCAGGATGGGCTATTTTTCAGTTTCTGTCTCCCAGCAATGCAGTGATGTCTTTTCCCTCTCTCCTTCTCTGACAGTCCAGTTATTTAGTGCAAAACCCATCTCTGTGATTTCCTCCAATGCTCTGTGTAGCCCATAGTTAATAGGACCATCCTCAGTGCTTTGGCAGGAGGATATAAAGGGAGAGGAGAAGAGGAAGGTAATTCTTTGTTCTGGGAATACGATCCATCACAGCCTGTGGTATTTCCTGCTCAATACCATTCCCTGTCACTCACTGGGGCTTATATTGGGTCAAACACATTAGAGTTGGATTCTCCAGCTAATGGCTACCAAGGCCTGCACTCAGTGTGCTGCAACAAGCACAGTAATTGAAATTCAGACTGCAGGAGAGAAAAGGCTTAGTCTTCATCTTAGCACATCACCCACTTAGTTATACACAGTTTTCTCCTGGATGCAGTAAACAAGGGGCTCGATTCAGTATTGCCCCAAAGCCTTATCCCATATTAGTAAAAAAAAATATGACAGTACATAAAGATCCCAGCAGTGATTGTTTTTAGGTTCAAAGTGTCTCAGCTTTTTGCTCTGGAGAAGAAACTTTTGCTGGTTCACTGTGGCAGAGTCAAGGTCCCCGATTCATTCCTGGGAGTTGCTAGATTTTGTGTTGCCTTTTCCATTAGTGAGTCAGGAGAGCTGCTTCATGCAGCTCTTTACTCTCACTCCCTTTCTGTATCTCCCTGTGGCTCACCAACATCAGAGTAGCTGGAGTCAGATGTCTGGGAGAGGGACAAGATTTTTCTCACCAGGTGGGCTGAAGGGGAGATGTGACTGCTTCTCATTCTGCTCTTGCTCCATCTTAAACCCTCTCTTATATTAGTGTTGATATAGTGAGATTAGTGATTTGGTCTGGGATTTTCTAATAAGCTCACCAAATTTAAAATTGACAAGTTTTGTTTCAGAACAAGTTAATTAAAAATGCACCAGGAATCAAGGCACTATCACGTTGTTTTCCAGTCTTTACTCTCTCTGGGTGTTTCCCAGTGTGGGACTGTGCCAGTTCTCACCTTAGTGGGAAGCAATCATTTCCAAGTCTGTCTCAGCCTAGGGATGGTTTTACTGAGCTTGTCCTCTCCTAGTGTCCCTCTTCCCTTTCGGCATTACCTTGCATGTTACACTTTTTTACTGGATGGAGTAATTTTCACAGAAGTCGTCCTCTGTAAATAACCTGAGACTCTGCCCTTCTTTTTACAGTCTTGTATATTATGGCCCTGTTTCTATCCCGTGACTGTTACCCTTAGCCTCCTGTGTTTGACCATGGAAACAGACAGTTCAGTTCTTCTCTTCCTCCTCCCCCAAGAAGAAGGAAGCATTTAGAAATGTAGTGCAGTTTGGCTGGACAAATTGAAGGCAGTGTCTGATGTGCTTCCTTAATACATTGTAGAATATAGATAATCAGCGAAGAACCTTAGTTGAAATGTCAATGAAAAGTGACAGAAACATTCACTAGGGACCATATGCTGTTCTCTGCACTGGCATCTCACTCTGCATACATGGCTCTGAGCCCTAGCTAAGTACCTTATCTAGCTATTTAAGGTATTTAATTAATACCTCAGATAGAGTACCCATCCTCATTTTTCCATGTACTGATAGAGCAGAGCAAAGAGAGCAGCCCTGTTATCAAAGCACACCGTGCAGCTCTGAGAGGAGCCTTTCATCCTGACAAAAGAGCTCAGGGCTGGAGCTGCTCTGAGGCAGGAAAAGGGAGCCTGCTGCCAGCACAGTGTGGGGACAGAGGTCACAGTGCAGGGCCAGCCTGGGAAAGGTGGTGGCAGCTGCCATGCCCATGCTCCACGGGCATGTGGCAACCAGGTGAAAAAAGGAAGCAGAACACACAAACCCTTTCTTATCACGGGAGCTTCAGTGATGTGCTGCTCTGTTAGTCCCTGCAGGTCACAGCTGGCCCCCCGTAGCTCTTGGGAAGCAGAATTTGGGGAAAGCAGCTTTCTCCATTGGGGATTTGTAGGTTTGAGCCCAGGCTGAGTCCAGATGCTGTGCTGCTCAGGATGACTGCCCTGGGAGGGCACCACTGGGCTCTGTGCCTCAGAGTTTCCACTTGTGCTCTACAGCTTCACCTCTTGATCTTTGTTTCTCTTTCAGCTTGAACGGGATTCAGTCCACATGTCCTAGAGCCATGCTGCAAAGGAACTCTCTGGTTCCAAATCTGTACAGTTCATCCTGGTAAGTCCCTAAACTCTCTCTATACAAGATTTTATGGTTGCTTTTTTTTTTTCCTTCCTCTCTTGCCAGCAGGCCTCAGCAGCAAAGCTGTCTCAGTTGCTGGAGGAGACCACTTCTGTCTGGAGCTTTTCTCCATGGATTTGCTGCCCTTCGTATGCCTTGCAAATTAGAGGTCATATTCTCCTTTGGTTTTGGGCTGAATAAATCTAGTCTCCAGACTAAGTTGAATAGCTTTCTTTATGGGCAGTGCTTTCCTTTTTACTTGTGTCAGTCAGATGAGAAAGCTCTGATGCATCTGGCTACAAAGTCATCAGGATGAGAAAACTCAGGCTGGTGATGTTTTGGTGAGGATCTTTGAGGGTTTTTACTCTCTGACCCTATGATGTTGGCAAGTGCTGGTGCTGTTACAAAAGCTGTGATATTACTCTTCTTTTGGCCAAAATAATTCTTAGAGGGAGACCAAATGGGTCCCTAGTGGGATACAACGTGTGGTGTGCTTCTTTCAGAGGAAAAACACCAGGTTTAGGTACCCTGAGTATTCCAGGGAAACACAGCATGATCCTGGGAGCCTTGCACCATGCTCCCTGAGACTGCCAGGAGAGCTGCCTGCTGTCCTGTCCAGAAGGCAGAAAAGATCTGCACCACTCTTACCTAACACGGTAACTGAGGTGAACACAAATTTTTTTTCTGACATTACCATCAGGTCTGTAGGTATCTCACCATCCTCTCTCAAGACAGCCTTTCTTTTTAAACTGCCTGGGTACCTTGCAGTGTGTATGCTTGGGTACTACTGCTTCAGGAGAGGTCACCTCTGGTGGATCAAGGGAGGATAAAGCCATATGATTTCTGTTTTTTCTAATATTTTAATTTTGCAAGAATTTGGTGATGGATTATTAGTTTGAAAGATTAATTCAATTTCTCCTTCTATGCCATTATTTGTGTTTTGTGGAACCAGTATGTTGAAGCAGTGGCCAACACTGTCAGCATCCAGCACAGTTGCTGTGTGAGGGAGAAGCTCCACCAGCACTTCTCAGAGGACAAGTCCAGGGTGTCACATTGTGTTCCAGCCAACTCATGGCCTTAATTCCCCTGTGATGGTATTAGGGTTTGCCATAATTTAGCTTCAGATCCCTCTGCACTGATTTGGATATGAACCCCATTTTCAGGTTTCGAGTATGTGCTGCAGGACATGGAATCCCAGAGGCGTCGTCTGGCTTGCCTCAGGTTGCAGCCCTGAATTTCTCCAGGTGTTGGATGTCCTGGGGGAGCGAGGAGGGAGGTGGACAGCAAGGAGCAAAGGTGGAATGCCAGCAGCTCACCCTTGTTGGCACCTCACAAATGGCAAGATGTCAAGGAAGAAGCAGCTGTGCTGTGCATGTCGGTAGTCAGCAAAGACTGAGGCAAGAACTGGGAACCTCAAATGTTTCTTTAAGCTGTCAGAACAATCTGCAGGCCAAGGATTCTCCTTTAGAGGATGGCAGGAATGTTTCTGGAAAACAAACAAATGTGAGACTGTCACAATCTGTTCACACCAAGACAAAAACAAAACAAAAAAGCGTGAAATAAACTTTCTCATACCCATGAGGCTTGAAAGAGGCTGGAGGCAGAAATGCCAAATAAGGGCTAATATGCTGATGAAAACAAGAGCTTCATTTTGATGTGCCTTGCACAAAAGTCTATCTCTGGAATCCAAAAGCTGCTTATGAAGAGGTAGATGAAGGACATCAAGGAGAGAGGAATAAAAGTGTTTCTTCCTTGCTTTTCCAAACAGTTCCTAGCAAGGTTTGGTGAAGCAAAGCAGCAGTGCCATGACCAGGTGGGAGGCTGTGTCACTTGCAAGGACAATGTCAGGATGGCTCTGTTTAAAATATGTTTTGATGTTACTCCTGGTGATAGGATGGGCTTATTCTCAAGGAGAGTTTCACTGCTGGCTGCTGAGTGGCCAAACTTTTGTAGAGATTCGGAATTCAAAGTGCTGCCATATTCTGTTCTTCATTCCAATGAAAAACAAAGTCCAAAATTTCTTGGGAAATCATTCTTAAAAATCGCGTCAGACCAAATGCAGAGAACTATTGCAATAACACTTGAAATCTTTTTTACTTTGCAATGTTAAACCTGGATAATGCAGAGATGAGCCTGAAGTGATGGGGTTTTCATAAGTAAAAGTTGCAACTATTGCAAAATCAGAATGGAGCCCAATGGCATTATTGAAATGTTTGTGTCTTTCTTGTGGTGAAAATTCATTGTTAGTGTCTTTCATGTTTGACAGAATTGCATTTTTCTGAAGGAAAAATAGTCCACTGGGAAATTCTAGTGTTAATATGGGTGTCAGTAGCAGACTGCCTATTTTTTTATTTTTATTTTTATTCTCAAAGAATTCCCACTGTGGTTCTGAAGTCAGTGGATATTTCTTATGAAAATAGGGCTCTGGAGAGAGATATTTTTCAAACCAAATCTCCCCTCCCCCAAGTGGCAGTAGGATCTAACTCTGTGGATTCATTATGTACTGTTAAGCAGCTGCCACATTTCACTCCGGCAACACTTGTACTTCATTTATGAGCAAAATGATTCATGTGTGAATGTGGCAAAAGTGCTGCAGCTCATGGTGAATTTGCACTGAGGAGCAGCTCGTGGGTGAGGACTGGGTAAAAACAGATGCTGAAGTAGGACTTTGTTACTTGCCTGATAGTTTTTACAGTCATAAAAGTTTATGTTTTAGAAGGGCAGATTCTGCCAGAAATAGGAGTTGCATAAACACAGAGCAAAGGAGCTTGTTTATGACTAATATTAATCATAGCTCCACTTCATCTTGTGTAAGAGAAGCAAATAAATGGTAACACTTGACCTATATACAAAATTATGAATGAGGAAATGAAATGGATTGATAGTATTCTTACATTAGTCCCATAATGCAAAAACAGTGGGATGCCCAATCACTGCAGCAAATGTGACAATGATTGAAGGATGATTCCTCTTTTACACAAAACCTATTTGTGTTCACTACCCTGGAAAATTTCCCAGCCTGTTTCTTTTACTTACCATGGTGTAAATTAAGAGCCTTTTTGCTAAAAAGAGTGTGATCTTCACAGGGGTAAGAGCAGCAGAAGTAAGAAATTAAGGCATATGTCTGAAATGTTGCAAAAAATAACAGTCTTAATACTTCAGTGCAGAAGCTCTGTGGGTGGAGTGAGGAGAATTCCCTTTCTAAGGCCAAGGCTTCCACTAGCACTTGGGCAAAGTCATGCAGTTCCTCCCCAGACATCCTTGGAAGATGATGCAAAACTCTGCCTCAGACATGCTGCTGGCTACTGTGCTGGTTTAAACTGGCTTAGATTTATTTTTCTTTACAGTGCGGGGCTATAGTTTGGATTTGTGCTGAAACCAGTGCTGATAACAGAGAGATGTTTTTGTTACAGTTTGGTAGTGCCTGCACACATCAAGGCCTTTTCTGCTCCTCACCCCACCCAGCAGCGAGTGGGCTGGGGGTGCACAAGGAGCTGGGAGGGGACAGAGCCAGGACAGCTGATCCCCACTGGCCAAAGGGACATCCCACAGCCCAGGGCATCCTGTTCAGCAGATACAGCTGGGGGAGGAAGGAGGAAAGGGGGTGTTTGGAGTTACTGATTTCCCCAGTGACTGCTCTGTGTGATGGAGCCTCTCTTCCCAGGAGATGGCTGAACACCTGCCTGCCCATGGGAAGCAGGGAATTAATTCCTTGTTTGGCCTTCCTTGGGCACATGGCTTTTGCTCTGCCTTTTGAGGCGTCTTGTCCTCAACCCATGGGTTTTTTCACTTTTACTCTTCCAGTTCTCTTACTGATCTGGTGGTGGAGTGAGCGAGCTGACAGCTGCTGTTAGACCATGACATCCATCCAGAACAACAGTCTACCCTCAGGAAAGCCAGGCAAAGAGGAGATATAAGTGTTTAGTTTAAAATCTTGTTTAAAAGAGCGTCTGTGTTGTGCATATTTTTTTCCGTGTATTTTTATCCCAGGGTAGAGAGGAATAAAGAGTGACTAAATTCCAAAAATCTGTGATGCCAAAAATCTGTGGTGCCAGCTGAGACCTCACATGTGGGCTTCACAGAAAACCTGGGTTCAACAGCACTTGTTGGTATTTGCCCTCTGGTGCCAGTACCCCGTGAAAGAGGAAGCTGTTGGTCCTTTTATTTGGGCTTTACCAGCCCTGAGGCGGTGCCTTACAGAGCAGAAGCAGTTTTGATTTTTCAGTGATCCTTCAGCATCTTTTGTTCACGAGTAGATTAAACTGCACATCTACCCTTAGATGGATTCATGTCCCTGCTGTGCAAAAGCAACCTTTAACTCAGGGGAATTGTTGGCACTTTTCACAATCTCACAGGGTACCACTGGAAGAAAATCCCCCTGCTCTCCCAATGTACAGCCGTGTACACTTTACTCAAATCCTTCATGGGTTTGGTTTTTTTTATTGGTTTTTTTTTTTTTTTTTCTCCCTTGCAGGTTTCCACAGATACTTATGGTAGCAAATAATCCCAAGACTCATTACTGCACATAAATCCCTCAGCCTTCTGGGCTTCCTTCTCTGGAGCCACTGCAAAAATGGACACATCAATACAGCCTTCTGCAGAAAAGCTGACAGCCTCAAAATGGGCTCATGCTGCAACAACTGAAATCTCCTGCCAGGTTGGTGATGGGGCTTTCTAATCAACTTTGCAATGAATATTTCTTAAATCATGTTAATCCACCATTTAAGCAGAGATATCAGTTCCAGACAATGAATCCCCACACCTGGAGGGGGATATACCTGCCGCTTCCCCGGAGAAGAGGCGATGAACAGCGTGCCTGCTGTCAGAGGAGCCAGCAGCTATGGCATTTATCACCTCACAGCTCCTTCGCTGCAATGAAGGAAATCTTCGCTCCACGCTTCTGCTGCAATCAGCTTTTATTTATGTAGTGGTTATGGAAAACAGCTCTTAAAGGAAAACTGCACCTGTTTTGCCCTCTGAGACAGATTTTGCTCTAATTTACATGGATGTATTTTCTATTAGAGTTTAAATGCTGGGAGCTCATGAGGAAATGAAAGCTCTTAAATACGAGCAGGCAGAGTGCAGTACCCAGCTTTCAGACCCACAGAGCTATAGTAAACACTGGTGAAGAAGAGGAACTGTCTTTTTCATGAGAACTTTCATGTTTTCAGCTCCCATAGCTCCTAGGAACCAGCTGCTATGTGAACTGTTGACATCCCAGCTTAAAGAGACTGCAGAACAAACAGAAAGTTTTGGGGAAATTCCTGAGCCCAGGTGATTGTAGGATTACTTTGGATAAGTAAAGAGCTATGGATTGATAAGTTTTTCTGTTAATCCCCAAGGTGAACTTCATGAACGTTCACTGCAGAGTAACTTTTCATGAACAAGCTGTGGTAACTTGAAAAAGAGAGGGTAATTTCTTGGGTCCTTGAGTCCCACTCCAGCTCAAAGTAGGTTAACTTCTGAATTAGGTGTTGCTGCTTATGTCCTTGTCCATGTGAATATCTCCAATATCTCTCTGGGCACCTGTTCCTGGGCTTAGCCACTCTGGAGATCTTTTTTATCTCCAGCCACATGTCATTTTCCTTGCTGCTCGGTGTGCCTGTTGTCTCTGCCCATCTGCTGTGCACCTTCAAGAGCAGCCTGATCCACCTGCTCTGGAACTTTTTGGATAGTGGGAGAGTGCAATTAGGTGTCGCTCCTGCCTGAGCATCCACACTCTCTGCTCTCTTCTCTGGAGCACATCATGTGCTCCAGCCCCCTGACCATCCTGGTGTGTTTCTGCTCAGTTTGCTGAACTTTCGATGCCCCTCTTACACTGGGCAGTCCAAAACTGGGTATAGCAATTGCACATATCATCCCAAAAATACTGTGCAAAATGGAAGGGTCTCCTGCCTTCACCCGCTGTGCTGCAACTCATACTGCCCAGGGGGCTCTTGGTTTGCCCAATTGCAAGGTTTCATCGTTGTCTCTTGTTCAGATGGCTGTACACCAGGACTTTTATTCAAATACATGCTTGCAGGCTGTAGGAATACACTTAGGATTGCTGCCAGGGAATGTGTCCCTGAGAATGGTCTGCCCACATTGCCTTGAATTTTGGGCCTCTTTAGGCTGTCTCAGTTTGGTCTCCCAAAAATAAATGTTTCCACATTTTTGCTAGATACTCTTTAATTATTTGGCTTTGGGTTTTCGCATAATGAAGGTCAGTCCCTTCCTAAATAAAAGGATAAGTTCTTCTTCCTCAGGCAGTCCTGGAGGAAATGAGCTGCCCAAGTGAACTGATGTGGAATTTAAGTAAGAGCCCAGCATAAATGCTAACAGGCATTGGCCTAAAAATATCTGCTGATTTTACTGCTGCAGAAAGAATGACACGCACCTCTGATAACTTGTCTTGTGGTGAGTCCTGCCAGGCTGTGCCTGGATCCAGAATGATTACTGCATTTCCTGGTGGTTTGAGAGGAGAAAAACAGGTAAGAGGTGCAAATTAAACTGTTTTTCCTCTGAGAATAACTGCAGCTGAAGCCACAGATGGCCACAGGATGCTCTCCACAAACGTAGGTCGACAGACAATTCATTGTGGATGGCTAACAGAAGTATGTGTGTGCATATCTATATCTATATATATGTGTGTATCTTCATTTCTGTATGAAACTATTACACCCACACCAGATTGGTTGTTGAACTTCAGCTTGGTTGTGTTTGCTCAAGGCGTGGCAAAAGCTTCCCTATAAAGGAGAGATGGAGAGCAGGAATTGGGCCAGCCCATGTCTCTCTGTTGGTGGTGGCTGGAGTTACGCCTGAGGCACTGCAGGTAAAAAACATCCCTTTGCTGTTTTATTTAGCACAAGATGAAGCAGGTGAAATACAAGTAATAGGGCTGGAAAAGCACCACAGACACATTGAGAAGGATTTGCCTTGGAGAGACAGAATAAATTAGAGTCCCTATCCTTAATGTTACCTGGAGGGAAAGAAAAGATGAATTTGCTATCCTAGAAGGAGCCTCCTTTGTAAAACGGTAAGTTGTCAGAAGTAATTGGATCAAGTGGGAGTAGAGATTCTAAGATGAGGAGGATTCTATAGTTACTGTAGGCTGATGTTAAATGAGGTAGAAAAAAGGTATCTGGAACTGTCCTATGCTGTGTATGCAAAACCAGAAGAAAATTGACTTAATAAATAGCCAGAAGGGAGTACTTCACAGGCTGTTTGGAGCAGAAGGTCATGCAAGAAGCCACTGGGAAAGTAATCTCCTGGACGGTTGCCAGAGTGCCTGGCTTTGGTTTTTTATTTTCTGTGGTACTCAAGGCTTTTGTACAAGGTGTGTGTACAAGGAGCTGTTGTCCATCTGGGGTTTGGGACACCCACATTCTGGTCCCTGCACTGCATCCTCAGCTCGCTGTCTCTGCAGGAGATTGTTGGCTCCCTTTTTTTTCTTCTTCTGAATGCTAGGAGGGATAATAAACTCACCCTTTCCTTCATTATGAGATAATTCTGGAACTGAGTCCCTGAAGTTTCTACAATGCTTCAAGTATGTGAATGACAGGATCTTAGAGGAAAGAGTGCTGGTGTTACTGTAGCATATATTTAATATTATGGGGAGATGAAATGTAGCTTGATAGTTTGGAGTGTTTGAGAGGAAACAGGGGAAGAAGGGCTGCTGGCTTTTCAGCTCTTCTGGTACTCTTAGTTATGTTTGAGAAAATTAGTTGCTCTTTCTAAAGTACAGAAATTCAGCTAAGCCAACATATAATGGAAAAAGTGGAGAGGAGAAGGTTCAGCTATGAAGTACACGTGGTTTCTAATTGCCTATTTCTACTTTCTACTCTGTGAAAAATACCAAAGCCATTGAAGGAAATGATGTCTGTACTGTGACATAAATCTTTATGTAAAGTGTGATTAGCTGTCAGTAGCATTTGCCGCTGATTATAGTTGTGGCTTGACATCTTTCCTGAATGAGAGCAGGAGGGAGACAGGACACACCTTCCCTGCTGCTTTTGAAGCTGTTCAATGCAGAGAATCGTGGCTGCTTGGGGTTCCCCCATGGATTTCTGCAGGAGTCACCACTTTTTTGCCCTGCTATGCTTGGAGACTCCTCTTTCCTTCACATCCCTTCCAGCTGCAATACTTGACTTCTTTTTATCCTTCTCTCTGTAGGTTTTCCTCTATTTACCTTCTCTCCCTCCTTCTTTTCTGTTTGTCCCTTTCTCAGAGACAGACAACACGGATGTCCCTCTGCTGAGAAGGAAGAGGAACCAAAAAAGAGCAGCAAAGTTGGGTGTGAGTCCCTTCCCCATTTCAGATAAGTACGTGTGTTGAAGGAGATCCCAGGACTAAACAAATGTTTGTTTAGCCCCTCCTGAATGTTTACCCCTTTCTGAATAATAATTTCTTTCCTTAGTAAGAAGTCTCTTTGTTTTCTTTAGAGTTTGACAATCAAGCAGATTTTGTGGATGTTTTAAATCCCTCCCTCTCTCCTTGCATCTTGTGGCAGGCAGCAGTCCAAGGGCAACATCTCCAATATCCATTCCATTATAACTGTCCCTTGAAAGCCTTTCTGGCTCTCGAGGTCAGAAAGAGTAAGAAGCTCCCCAACCAAGCAGTCAATAATAAGAACTTTGTGACCTTTGCTGTTGCTGACAGACCCGTGAGAGCCACATGGGAGAGCTGTGGCCAGGATTCAGGATACTGCTCCGAAAGAGGTGGCCATCAGAGTGTGCTGGAGCAGCCAGGGCACTGCTAGCCAGGTCCTGTCCCCATGGACAGCCTGCAGAGGGGCATGGGTGGGTGTAGAACTCCTGTGTCTGTGCTGATGAAGATATTCCTGCAAGGGAATAGTAGTTAAGTGTGTTATTTTCCTCAGTCTGGTTGCTAATTTAATCCCAATATGTTAAACAACGTAATTAAACGTGCACACACACATGCTAAAAACTCTTGTTCTCTGTCAGAAGAGAGGGAACGCGTGTCAGACCCAGCCTTCAAGCTCTGTTAATTTTAATTTGAGCTTTGGAATTAGTAATCAGTTTTGCTGGAACGCTGTTTCAAGAAATAGATCTTAGCATGCACGGAGCCTGGGCACAGCTTCAAATGAGTATTTGTTAAGAAGCCATTCCCTTGTCGTGTTATGGTACATTACATAAGATTTATTTCCATTGTATTAAAAAATGCAAACCCCAGGGGAATGCTCTCTCTTCTTGTTGGCCGAGGGTGGTTTTGGATTTTTTTTGTGGGGCTTTTAATTAAAACAATGAGATGCAAAACCACTTATTTGTTTAGGTTGTTGTTACCATGCCAGGAGGCTAAGTGACTTGAAGCACTGAGAAAGGTGATGAGACTAAGTAAAAAGGGTGTAGGGAGGGGGGTGGGGGGCTGTATCACACCTTCATTGCAGCTGAGCTGTATTTTTGACATGTGGGAAGAATTAACAATACAAACCTGAGGCATTGCTCTTACTGGAGCCGTCTGCTCTATTCGTGCAGCACCAGGGACATCTCAGATTGACAGATAAATTTGTTTGGTAAAAAAGAGCCCTTTCATCTAAAAAAACCCAAAAAAAAACCAAAACAAAAAAAACAACGACAAAAAAATCAAACAAGCAAACAAAACCAATCAACCAAAAGAGCTATGGCATCCAGTTGCTGGAAAGTGAAACTAGATGACTTCAAGCTAGAAATTAGCTCAGCAAAGTTAATTAATTGGAGGTGAGGCTTGCCAAGGGTATGTGGTGGATTTTCCAGTGCTAATTTATGGAAGCCAGGGGCTGGGGGCAGGAATCCCTGGATCAAGTGTGGTGTCATCCATAAAGCAAGATGGCAGAGGACGATCACAGGGATTCTGCCTTTAAAAGTCTGCTGATAAGGGGATTCTCTTTTCATATAGAAAGAGGCAAAAGGGGAAATATAGCTCAGGATAGTTAGTATTTTGATTTTGTGAGGGCAATTGGGAATGAAGGATGAAAACTGGTGTGGACCCTGAGTCATGTGTTTATCCAGCAACATGTAATTCTGTGTTACAATAGAAGCTGAAGGAACCAGGAGGCAAGGCAGGCTGCACAACCTTCCTGCTACTTCTCTGAGCCCTGAAACCACAGCAGAGCCTTTCAGCTGAAGGGACATCCCCAGGAGTTGGTGCCCAGGTGTGTGTCTCTGTACATCCATGTGGCTCTGGGGAGCACACCTCAAAACTCATGCTCTGGTTGGACAGAACAAATTGCTTTCTTTAAGCTCCAGTGCCACTGGTCCCTCCAAATGTGCAGGTTTTTTTCTTTCTTCTGTCCTTCTACCACTCCTGTACTACAATCTCTCCCATCCCACAGTCCAGTGTCTCCTTGGAAGTTGGACTGCCTCCCTTTGGAACAAAAGTAGATCTTTGATGGCAGGAATCCTGCTGCGCTTTTTGATGCCTGTAAAGGGAAAAAAACCCCAACAGGAGATTTTGGCTCCTGCATCCATCCCTATCTGTGCCATCAGGTGTATTAGCAGGTCTGTTCAGTCCAGGGTTTCACTGCATGTATGAAACGTTCTTTTTCCTACTTAAAGCTCCTCTTTCTGTTAGACATATTAACAGAGAGGGCTTCACCCATGCTTCAGACTGGAATACCTGGAGATGCCATGCAGTGCCTGCCCAGTTTAAACAGCAGCTTGAAATCCTGTGCACAGCTGTGATACCTGGCCCGGAGAGTCCTGGCTACCTGGGGGCATCATCCCTGCTCCCACTCCCACTCCCCTGCACGTGCAGCTCCTGTTCCATCCCCTGTGCTCGCTTATATTGCAGCTGTACCTCAGTGCTCACACAGCAGCTCACTAACAGCTTTGCTCTCTGTCCTCAGGGAAGACTCCAAATTGAATTTGTAGCACTGACAGAACTGGTTTAAGATAAACCAGTCGGGATTTGACGACTGCTCTTTCCCCATGCATTTCCAGCTAATAAGGATTTTGTCACTGTGGCTGCCCTCAGTTTTGCAAGCTGCTGCTCCAGAGTCCTCCTGGTGGGAGGAGGGGTTGGTGTTATCCCACACACTCTCGATGCCCACTTTGCATGGGGAGACTAATGGCAGTCCCTGTCTGCCCCTCACAGGAAAAGGGCACGATGCTCGCCCCCAGCTCCTCTCTGATGCCAGAGCAAACCACGGGAGCAGCAGGAAGCCTCCAGAACCTGAAGAAATTTAACAGCCAGGACTTCAGAGACCTGAGAGCCTTGTGCCTGAGTCAAGGGCTGCTCTTTGAGGATGCCACCTTTCCTGCTCACATCAGCTCCATTGGTCCCACCCTGCTCCCAGAGGAGAAGCTCTGGCAGATCCAATGGAAGAGGCCAACGGTGAGTTCCTCCAGCTGGGGAGCTTTGTTGCACTGCTGCTGAATGGGACCAGTGATGGCCAGTGGCTAAAGGCCTGCACTCTAGGGTGGGAGGTCTGTCTTGAGCAGGAAAGCAGATCTCAAGGGGAACACTGGAAGCACAGTTGTAAGGAGGGATCCTTGCTGTGGGATGTGTGGAGGGAAGAAAACCTGTAAGAAATGATTGCTCACTTTTAAAAATTTTAAAGGTTTATTAAACATTAACAAAAATTACAACAAAAGGACTAAATGACTATCAGCCCCCATGACTATTAGCCACATGCTCATCTACAAAATTGATGTTTTGCCTTTTATACCTTTAGCCCCTCCCAAAGTTTTGTCAGTAAACTCTTTCTCTGCTGTCCATTTGTGGAGATTACTTTCTTATATCTTGGTTGGAAGTCAGGTGTTGTTTCACCGAGCTTACTCTTGGTAATTAGCTGGCCCTCTCTAAATGCCCTGACTACTGATGCTTTTACAAGGGGGAGGGGAAAGAGGACTATGGGGAGCACATATTACAATAACATTGCTATGCATTTTAACATCTACATAATATCTATCTCTCAGTTGTGAGAGCCAAGTATTATATTACTCATCTATAACGTAACCTCTGCAACATTAATGATTTCATTAGGTACATTTTTGTAGGAAGTTTGCTTCCACCTGTGAACCTGACTAGAGCTACTCTTCCCCCTTTGATCTGTTTCTAGAGGATTTTGTGCAAACCTGAAAAGTTAAGTTCTATTGAAGATCTCCGATTTCTCTAATCCAGGAGACTGAGTCAGCAATACCTATTTTAAAGTAACTGGGACAAGGCAGGAGATGCAGCACGTTTGTGTGCTTATTCCCAGTTGCAATTTAATAGGCAGTTATCATCTGGCATATGGAAGTTTAGAATGGGAGGTGGAATCACATGCTCAGCTCTTTTATCCTAGGACCTAATTTAGGAAATCTTCCCGTGGTCCAACTGCTTAGTTGAACACTGCTGTGTGCCATTTGCTGCTGGTGCAGCTCCTGGATGAGCCACGTGCTGCCCTTTTTCTGGATTTTGCTGAGCACACTGCTAGTGCCTGGGGCCTTTGGCTTTCCTGGGCTGGGACAAAGCTTCAGGGTGTAGAGATAGTGACTGTGAGACTGTAAAGAGACAGCATGAAACAACAGGAAAATATTTATTGGGATGGCAGATGTGTTAGGGCAGTGAGGGTGTGCTAGAGCTTGGCAGCATGGTGGCCTTGGCACAGCAGCAGCAGAGGCTGCAGCCAGCATGGATGTTGAAACTCATGGATCCCAGAAGGGAAGCAGAGTAGCCAGAACAGCCTGCAGAGCTGCTAAATGTGGATGCCCACATGGATAGGCAGGAAACAAAGCACATGGATTGGAAGGTGTGGAGGTGCTGTATTCTGTGGAGGTGCCACAAAGAGATCATTCTCTTCTGCAGAAGCTGCTTCTGCCACAGGCTGAATGTCCTTAGGTAGTTTTCCTTCAAAGTCTGTGTCTGGTGAGAGTGCAGCCGGTGCTGAGTTTTTTACACCAGCATTCTGCTTATGGGTTCACAGCAGATGGGAATAATCTCTCTTGAAAGTCGGTTGTATTAGGAAAGTAACTAAAAATGCAAAGGAGAAGAGTTAGTTGCCTCTGTTTCCTGTCTGGGAGAGAAAAAATAAGATAACTAAGTATTAGACTCACAAAAGACAAACACAGATATTAGAAAGGACTCTCCAGGGGCATTTAAAAGATGAATAAACTGGAATGAAATGTTATGATACAATTCTCTTAAGTACTAACACCACGGTGCTTTTGCAGCAGAGAAGTGTAGGACTACAAAAGCATACAAAGTGACTTAGAAACACAAATACCACTGATTTTGAGGCACTGCGCTGTGGGATGAACATCTATCCTATTCTAATATCCTGAGAGTTATTTCATGTGCAAAGGGACTGACATACCTTGCCAAAAGCAGAATCTGCTGTTGTTAGTGCTTGAAGTTTGTCAGGTGAGGCAGGTATTGGAGAATTCCTTTCTATTTTGCTGAATCCATGAATACTAAGGTTGTGAATAAAAGTTTTTGTACAATTGATTTCAAAAATTTACATATGTCCTCTCCATCCTCCACTTCCCTTCTAAAGAATTTTTTTACAGCAGCCAAAAATTTTCCAGAGTGTTTTTTCAGAAAGGAGCAGGATCAAAATCCTTGGCTTTGCTAGAACTCTCCTTCAAAAAATTAAACTATGTGCTCGTGGCCCAGGGCACGTGATGTGAACATTGAAAAGCCTTTCGTTCTTTTATAGAGGCTAAAGCAGCATCATCAGCTGCCCTTCTATGGCAAAGGGCAAAGTTGAGACTGCCAACTCAACTGGGTCATCTGGATCAGAAACTCAGGATTCCAGTGCTGAAGAAAACCCCATTTTTTTTCCTCAGTTTGACCAAAGGCTTCACCTGTAGATGTCTCCCAACCATGCAGGCTTCACCTTGCCAGAAAAGATGCAAGATAAAGGGCTGAGGAGAGCAACCAGAAATTCCCAAACATCTCCACAACAGCCATGCTGTGTCATGGTGACATCGAAGTGAGGCCTCGCTTTCCTGACAGAATTAAGCAGGGGTAGAAGGTGTTGCTGAATTGCAGTGTTTCCTTGTCATTTATAGAGCTGCAGATGTTTTGAGTGAGGGGTCAGGAAGCAAATAAAACTGTGTTTGCATTTCATAAGTCCTGAAAAGCCAACGCTGTGTCCATCTGCCTCTGGGAGCTGGTCCCCCAGGAAGAAGAGGGAGGTATCAGGAGATATCACATTGGGCACCTTTCAGCCATGCAGAAATGTTTGTACAATCTTTGTTCCTAGGCCATTGCACTGCTAACTCTAAGGATGTGTGATGCCAGGTGTTCAAGCTACCTAAACAACTCAGCCAAGAGATATCTATAATTTCCCTGAGACTGTTTCCAACCTGAATCTTCCAGAGACTCAATGCAGTTGTATCCTGCTGACAAATCGTGGCCAATTTAACCTATATCTGTATTTTTCCCAGCCTCCACCATTAGCTCACTCTGACATTAAAATAAATTTGTCTGGAACTGTACCTGTGACTGGCATCTCCGTCCTAATAATCTCTTAGCCTGCATTTACTGTTGTGCAGTATCTGGTTATTTAAGTGGTAGATAGCAATTATAGCTGCTGTCTTTGTTCCAGATCCAACTGAGCAGTTGAGCAACATGCTGCTTCTATTTTACCTTGTACATTGTCAAGAGAATTGCCAATTATGCTCAGAGTTTGGAGTCTTCATATCTGGGGGTAATGTATAAAGTGGAGAGAAAACAGCTTGATTTCAGAGAGAAACAGTCAGCAGTGACAGTCAGAAACAACTTTTTGACTTGTAAACTCATCCTGTTTAATAGACATGTGCCTGAAAAGGGAGGGAAGGTGCATCAGGAGCACCAAGACAACATTTGAAATGTCACTTTTCACAGCTCTGCAATAGTTACAGTTTCTCATCAGATGGGGACTGCTTCAGGCTGTGTTTGCATCCCCAGGCCCTCAATCTATGCCCATTGAAATGTGTAATCAGTAACAGAGGTTTTGCATGTGGTATTTCAAGCATTACTAGAGGTCAGGCTGAAGGTACCAAATACAGCAGGACCTCACAATTAACTATTCCTTTGGCTCACCAACAGTTTTGAGAAATGGAAAAGAAGTTCTGTTTTAGACTGAATAAAGCATTTCCTATAGCGAGGCTTTTCTAAAGATCAATCAAAGTGAAAATCTCTGTGAAGAATTATGTCAGATTTTAAAAATTGAGATGCTCCTTTTAAAATGTTCAGAACAATTCTTTTTCCTTGTTTGTAGCTTTTCCTTCACACAAGCTATTGATTGGAACCGAGAAAGCCATGAAATGATTAACTGTTGCAGAATATGCATTTTTATTCAATTAATGTTCAGGCTAAAGATTTCTCTCTGTTCTGATCATAGTGCATAATACTGTGCAGATGCAAAAAGAAATTGAAGGAGAATGGTCCAGATTATGTGAATTGTCATGATGCTAAATGTGAATTGCTTCTGCTAACATTGGTTATATTTTCAGATATGTGTGTGTAAGGGCAGAGAGATTACCACCTGTGCAGCAGTGCCTTAACCCTGCACCAGGGCTCAGTATGGTGCCCACTGTAAATGTGAAGGATAGTCCATGATCTTCAGTGCTTATGCTTTAAAAGAAGGCTAAAATAGGCACAGAGTGAAGTTGCTGAAGGCTTTTCTGAAGGGTCTTCAAGGTTGCAGATTACTGCTCCTGCCTGCTCACTCTTGGTCTATTGGGGATCCTGTAGCTCCTTTATGGAATGAGGGGATGCTGAGCAGGAGCTGGCATAAGAAGATCTGTCCTCTGGTTAGAATAGACACCTGTGTGTGGGGGCAGCTGGAAGAAAAGCTGCAAGGTGGCCAGTGGAAGTTTGAGGATCAGCATGGGAGGAATCTCTGAGGGCCTCTGATATGACTTATAGGGATGTGGCTGGTGAAAGGACTGTCTGAAAGAGCTGACAGGGGCTTTGTCTGCATCATCAGTCTGCTCAGAGCATCAGGGAACAGATTCCTTGAATGCTTGTCTGAGGTGTCTGGGGTCAGGTTGATGCCTCAGGTTCTAGCTTTTGTATTTTTCAGATTCTGTACTGTTTTAGTGTGTAGCTCTGAATTTCATATTAGGGGATAGTAAACTCCCTTCACAGAGTAGGGAGACAAAACAATTCCTTCTCTAGCTGGGGACCAAGGACAAATGATCCAAATTTCAGGCACAAGAGCATAAAGAATGGCAGAATGAAGAGAGAAAAACAAGAAGGATGGGACTTCATATGGTGAAGCTGTAATTGGACAATTAACTCCAATATGCAAATGACCAGAACTTATAAAAGTGAGAGACCTTGTGTCCAGTCATCCATTTTGTGACCATTTTGGGTTCATCTTGGATGTAGCCCTGGCTGGGCTCTTGTACTGCCCAAGGTGGATCCATAGAGGCCTTCTAATAAATACATATTTTATTCTTTAACTCTCTCTAGCCTCTGTTTTAGGTCAGCCTTTACAAGGCATAGAGGTGATGAGAAAGGTGGTGTCCAGAAAACTCCTTGGATGGAAGGTGCAGAAAGAGGCAGTGTGAACTCAGGCAAGGGAATACACCTTGTTTTCATAGCAGAGTTCTGTGCTACTGCACTCAGCACCTAAAAAACATTGGAGAAAATTACACTCATTGAGCCAGTGCTTGCTAGCTGGGAAAAGTGATTCATCATTTGAATCACTCACTTTGTAAAAGAGCTTGCTCATGTTTTTAATTCCCTTCCTCTGTCCCATCCCAAAGAAAACATAACCACCTTTCAGAGGCAGAGTATCTGTTGTTATCCTGCATAACTTTTGGTGATTATTTGTTCCTTGGCCTGTTATTTATTCTGCAGAAATTTCCAAGAATTAGCATCAGCATTAAGGGATTTTGAATCCAGCAACTGACTTTTAAAAATGGACCTTTTAAAAAAATTTTTTTAAGTTATCATCTTTCTAGACGGATAAGCTGAGCTGGATTTCCTACTGCATCAGCCTTGGCCTGTCTGTAGCTGGAGGGAACTAAAAAGCAGATTTCATCTAGACAAGAATTTAGACAACAATTTGAAGTTAACCCAGAAACTAGTCTGCAACAGAAGAGGGGGAAAATGAAGAAAAACCTACCAAAAAACAAAAATAAGAGGAAAAAATAAATGCAGGTTGTCACATGAGCTGCTTTAATGAGGGAAGTCATGGGAAATGTGTGGCAGTGAGGGATAGTGGTGCCCTGCACGTCTGTCACTTTGGGGCCAGCAGTCCCTGCCATGAGCCAAAGCTGCTCACCAGCTGTTTGTGGTGGAGCTCACAGCTTCAGTCTTTCCCAGGGGCCTGGAGGCTCTTGGATCCTGTTCAGTGTTTCTCCGTGATGAAAATCAAAATCAATCCACCTTGTTCTTCCCGAGTTTGCATGTGCAATCAGGGTAATTGAACGGGAGAAGCATCCCAGGCTGCCACTGTCTCAGCCCTTGCCTACTCAGCTGATTGCACCTCACCTCAACCTGGAATTCCTCACTGTGGGCTGGGGAAGCTGCAGTGCATCACCAGCTATTACATCTGTCCTTCTGGAAGATGGAAAATGTTTATTTGCATAGTGTTTCCCAAATCCACTGATCCTTGGGGCGAGCGGATTGGGGCGGGGGGGGAATTTGTGCATCCTAGGTGGATTGGAAAGCAGTGCTGCTGTGAAGGTCTGCTGACTGCCCTGCTTCTCAGGCTGGGGAGTCTCAAGCAGGATCATGTGGCTGTGTTGGCTGGAGGGTGGTTGGTAACACCGTGGCACTTCCAGCTTTTACTGTATGATCCCAGGGGAGGTTCCAAGACCTCTAAGGAAACTGCCTCTCAAAGGCTCCAGGTACACAGGACTACTTCCCTTGTTTACCTCCTTTGTCTTTGCCTCCTTTGTTTTAGCAGTGAACCACACAAAGCAAACAGGTTTCAGGTAAAATCTGAGCTGGTTTCTGTTTTTGTGTGGTTGTTGACACCAGTCCATCCTCCAGCAGGACTTAGCTTTCACATTCATGGGCTCCATGCCTGTGTGGAGTCTGGTGAACTCATTCTTCCAATGCAAAAGAGAACTGGAGCAGAGCATGGCTTTCATAAGCAACCAATGCATTTGTATTGAAATCAGGCAATTAAGAATTGAGCTATTCTGCTGTAAAGCAGGGAATTGAGTTCTATCAGTGCAAGCACACCCCTTGAGAGTAGTCTGATTTTTCCTATTTATTTTGGCTTGCTCAGTTATGCTCTCCCTCTCCGATCTGTTGGGGACAAGTCATTGCACATCATATCTTTGGTGTGGCCTGGCACAGCTTATACTGTGTGGCTTGGAAAAGATCTTTAAAATCATAGAGTTCAACCATTAACCCAGCACTGCAAAGCCACCATGTCCCCCAGTACCACATCTGCATGTCTTTTAAATACCTCCAGGGTGACTGTACCACCTCTGTGGGCAGCCTGTTCCAGTGCTTAGCCATCCTTTCAGTGAATGAATTTTTCCTAATATCCAACATAAACCTGCCCTGGCACAATCTGGAGCCATCTCTTCTTGTTCTGTCACTTGTTACCTGGGAGAAGAGACTCTGTAGCTCTTACCTGGCTACCACCTCCTTTTGGACAGATGTGGAGTCACCCTCCTGAGCCTCCTTTTCTTCAGGCTAAAATAACCCAGCTCCCTTTCCACTTCTCATAAGATTTGTGCTCCATACCCTCCACTAACTTTTTCCTTTGTTCTGCTCTCCCCCATTATCCCAACTGTCTTATTTCTGTGGAGGTTTCCTGTGGTTATGGGATGTATGGCAATGGTGTGACTGACCCCTCCTCAGCACACTGCTGGGCAGGGTCTTCAGCCCAGAGAACTGTGGTACTGTGTTTATTAATCCACAGCAACACTATTACAGGCACAGCAGTGCTGCTGAATTAACATTTGTCCAGCTGAGAACAGTTTGGCTCTCAATAAATAGCAGCCTTTTTATTTGTCATAATTTGTGTGTGTTGTACAGGGAGCACCATTACTCATGATGGCAGGATGTGTAAGGATGGTGGAACTGCAGCAGAGGGGAGCAACTCAAGTGTAGCTGAAGGGAAGGATGTGGACCTGTGGCAGGAACAGAAACAGGGCTGGGATTTTATCTTAGAGTTAAGGTGAACTGACGAAGAGGTGGCTCTGCAGTCAGCTCCAGCCTCTTAACCCTCGGTGGCCTTGTGCCTGCATTCAGGTTCATGCTGGTCCATTGGGGAAATGTGGGAGAAAGTGGCCAGCACCCAACCAGAGCAGCCTGCAGCCAGACCAGCTTGCACTGCCTAGGAAATCCCACCTCAAGCTTCCAATTTTGCACAGAACTGCTTGACTGTGTCCTTTGCATGTCTGCATGTGGTCTACATCTACACTAGTCCCCTCCAGCTCCTTCTGGGGACTTGTTCTTCCCTAAAAATTTCAAGCAATTATAAAAAGAGATTTAGAGCTAAATGCATGTACAGGACACTTTCCCTTCACCTCTCAGATTAATTCTCTGTCTTGCCCTTTAGATGAACAGTACTTCTGTGGTAAGACCATGCTCTAGAGGATGAACTGGTTTGAACTTGAACTTCTCTTTCTTTTTGAATACCTAATGAAGTTTTCAGTGGGCCAGGGAAAGCGAGTGATGAGAGCTTTGTCCTGGGGGGATGAGTTCAGGCAGACTGCTTGACTTGCAGCCCATATGGTTGCTTTTACTGCTGGGCTCATGGATACTCCAAGAAGAGACCACGTGCCTCCCTGAGCTCCCTCTTCTTTCCCCTTCCAGCTAAAACTGAAAAGTCTCTGTGAAAATACCACAAAGCCTCATCATTTCTCAGTGAAACAGGGCACTGCTTCTGGACAGACATATAGTTAAAACTGTGGTTCCTTTCTTTGTCATGCAATTTGAGCAGTAGGAAATAGTGAGGCTTGCACATTTTGTGTAGTGGGTAACTGTGTTTCTCTGTGTTTTGCAATAATGGACAATATGGTGTTTTATGACTGCTGTATTCTTGCCTTTGAAGGAAGAGGAGTTAATTTGAGACTTCCTTTCCTCCCAGGTGAAAAGGTGCAGATTTCCAGAGCACTTCCATTACAATTATGTCCTCTCTGTTCTCTGTCAAAAGCCCTCTGTGGGTCCAGACAGCTGCTGAGCAGGTCCTTCCCCTGGCTAGTGGAAACAACACAATCTGTATTGTGTCTCCATTATTGCCCCGGAGCCTGTGGGGAGTGCAAACTCCTGGAAGCAGAGCTCCACTTGCTATGGGGAATGCAGCACTGGAGAGTTCCCTCTGCCAGCCACAGAGATGTCTGTGTGCACAGTCGAGGTGGGTTGGCTGGGGCTGACTTCAGATCATGTCTTTTCTGGTTTTAGACTAAATTGCCAGTTTCTCCCAGCAAGGAGCCTGCTTAATGACTCAGCTCATCCCTGTTTGTTCCCTGGGGAGTCGAACAGCTTGGTGGGCAATAGAATATTTGGTGAGGCATCTAATGGGCTGACTTCTGAGCCAGTCCCCACAACAGGCTAGCAGGATCCGCAGAGCACTTCTGAGCTTTAGCATCCTGGCACAGAGCACAGCATCAGCCCTTTTCTCAGGGATCCCATAAAGACACAGCTGCCTTCTCATTAGTTTCAGGCTCATGCTTCTGGGTGTGCTTACCCCTGTGGCAGCTATGCACTGTAGCCCAGCCACCCTGCTTCTGGGAAGTCAGACTTCAATGCCCTCAGAAGTGATGGGGGAAACAAAAATAGCCACTCTGTATGCTGTTGGTTTTCTGGGTTGACTACTAGCAAGTCAGACAAAAGCACAGGCAAGTTCAAAGCCTTGCCAAGCAATCTTTCCTGCTCGTGGAAAGTTTCAAGTTCACCCAGGTGAAGGGCACAAACTGCTCTGGGAAACGGAGGTCGGGAGAAGATGAGGGTGGGATGGATGTAGAGCGGAAGGGAGAATGGTTCAATGTTGCTTCTTCCTTATACAATGAGCAACCACTGCTGCTGGTGGCCACACGTCTTAGGCCTGCTCCCATGCCATGGGTAAATCTCCTGCTGCAAATCCCCAAAGTCCTGGGACAGGTGGGGATGGCTGTAGGAAAGCACATCTCCAGGAATTTGCCTGTTGAGGCTGCTTTGCCCACATCAGCAGTGCTATGGGAGCATTATCTGCCCACCAACCTGGAGCAGTGATATTGCATTGCATCTTTTCCTGACAGGGAAACTTTTTAGAGGTATTTGATCCCTGTGAAGCTGTTTCAGAAAGCTGACAGCATTTGCTAATGATGAGCTCACACAACCGTGCAAGTCACAAGTCACATTGTGAGCTGGTCTCATTTTTGTGCATCATGTCAGATCAGCTGGCGAGAAGGAATGCCAGGGCCTGTTCAGGGAAGGGCTGCTGTATTGTTTTTTCTTACCAGGACTTTTTTCCTTTCCTTTTATCTCTTTGTTTTCTTATATGTGTGATGAGTTGCCTATTTCAGGCTGATTGCTCTTTCAAAATAGAACCTTACCATGATGGAGAGTGCCAAAGGTTACTCATGGAGGTTGCTGAGGCCCTTCCCTCCTGAGCACTCAGATATCCCAGGCCAATAGCAGACACAGCTGGGAGAATGGTTCACATTTCTGTGTGCAAAGCCAGGCTCTGAAGTGCTTCCCCCTTCACTGCCCAAGCAAGACTCTCAAGGAAAATTCTCTCTGAATCAAAAATGTCAGCCAGGCCTATGGGATTTTGCAGACAGAGATTAAGCTCTCTTTCTATATCTTCCTCACCAGAGTGAAGAAAAGCAGCCCAGGCTGACCTGTATTAGACCTGAAAGGAAACACAAAAGGCTTAGAGTGTAAAATGCTCCCAGACCCACTGCTGAGCTGAAGTACAGACCCTATTCCATTTTTCTTGGACATCTGTGTGTCATTGCCCTGCTGTGCCCCAGGAAACTGCATGATTTCACTGGCAAGCTCAGAGCTCTTTTTCAAAGGTGTCAGTAGCATTAGAGAAACTCAAATGAAAACTCAGGGAGCACCCACCTCCAGATCCCCATCCCTAGGAATATCTGAGCAGATTAAAGAAGAGGTGACTGAGTATTTCCTCTGGTTTTGTTAGTGGCAGGCAGCAAAACATCAGGGCTCAAGAAAAGCAGTTTTCAGACCTGGAAAAGGTAGGCAAGGTCTTCAAAGGGCAGAAACATACTGCTGGCAAAGGCTGGGTACTCACACTGTTCTTTGCATTTTCTTTCCTCCAGGAATTTCAGAGAAATCCTTATTTGATCAGAGATGGAGTTAGCAGATTTGACATCATGCAAGGAGAAATAGGTAAGGTGATATTCTTGATTTGGAAATCTGCACAAAGCAATAACTTGTGACTGCTTTGCGGTGTTCCAAGTGCTCGGTGGGAAGATGTTGACCAGGGTAGCTGCAGTAAACAATCAGTGCAGGTCAATCTAGACTGGCACAAGTCCACACACAACTTATTGCAGATATTTAACAGGATTCCCAAATGCAGCAGCTCAAATCTTTGTTACTTTTGTCTGGCACCTGCCTTCTGTCTTTGTAAGGCCAAGCTTAGAAATGGAGATCCAGCTGAGATCAGGTAGATGCTTCAGGAAGAAGGGTCAAACACTGTCAGAACTCAAAATTTCCCTCAGACATTTTTGGATGTTCTGGGTCCAGGTCAGAAGCATTTGACACCCTGGCAGGCAGCTGGAAACAGCTGTGATTTTGGATTTGAACCATGGAATGATTTACCAACCTTGCAGGAAGAACAAGAAGTCACAAAAGTTTAGATATTATAGTAGAAGTAGTCACAAAGTAAAGGGAAGAATTTTTGAGTGCTGTATAGGGGGGTTTTAAGTCTTGTACATGGGGGTCAGAAGTTTTAATATGGAGGGATTTGGGCCTGTCCTGTCCTCCCTCTTTCTTCTTCCTTTCCTCCATGTTCTTGGTGATGTTTGCACTCACAGATTGATTTAGAGTAGAAAAGCACCATTTAATATAGGTAGTAGGCATTGGGGAAAAACTATAAACATGTAACACGTAATGTACCATATAAAAGATAGCAGCAGCCCTGGGCAGGGGGAGAGAAGAAGAAGTCAGGGGACAGAGAGGATGTCAGGGATGTGTAGGCCTCTACCTGAGCTGCTGAGCAGATCACAGCAGCTCAAGAAGAAAATCTTTTAGATAACTTGCAGTAAACTACCTTGAGACTGAACCACAGAAGACTTCTGAGCCTTTTTTTGAAAGCACAGGTTGGAGGAGAGATTTTTCCAGTACGCGGAGCCACCCCCGACATAGGGTGAGCTCTGGCAAAACACAGTTAAGTGTAAGTAGGTAAATAGGTGCGGCTCCAACTTCTGTAGGGCTGAATTTTCTTTGCATCTGAATGGATGGAACTGCCACTGGGGCTGCCAGTGTTTTCCTTCCTGTGGATATTTCCGTTCAACTCCAGCCATACTTACCCAGTATCAGAGTATGTGTTTGCACCCTGTGGCAGTTCCATCTTGCACTCCTTGACCATGTTTGTCTTTGGGAGCAGCTCTGCTCCCGTGTAGAAAGAAATGCCTTTCCATTTCTCACTCCACTGAGAAGTCTGAAGGTTTCTTAAAGAGTGTTTTGGACTGCAAGTCTCAACATGAGTGCAAAAGATAGGAGCAGCGTGATAGGAGAAAAGGGTGGCTGGGTGACAGCAGGGTGGACATTGCTGGTGAATCCTGGGTAGTGTTTCAGCATTTTGGAGAGGGGAAAAGGAGACAGAAGAACGTTGGTTGCTTTTAGCAAAGCGGTTCTTAGATGTTGCAGCTCATTCCCTTTCTAAAGAGTCAGCTGTGATCCAGAACAGCAAGAAACTGACTGAATGTACCGGATTCTTCCCTCCCCTGAGGTGACTGCTGGATGCTGGCTGCCCTGGGCTCCCTGACACTGAGAAAACACTTTTTGGAAAATGTTTTACCCAAGGACCAAGGATTCCAGGATGATTATGCTGGGATTTTTCATTTCCGGGTATGTATTCCCTGTGGTGTTGGTACCACTTGAGCTTGGCTGGTTGGATTGCAGAGGGGTCCAAGCTGCAGCCCCACACCCCAACACTCTTGAATGCTTTGGTTCTTCAATGCTGACTCCCATTCCAGAACAAAATCCTGAATTTTTAAATTATTCCTTGTGCTCCAGGTGGTGCCATTGCACTTCAGGGAATTTGATGCCCTTTTCTGAAAGTTATGACTGCAAATGCAGTGGTACCAGCTGTTCGGATAGATTTGTGTACATATATGTTTTAGATGGCATTCTGGTGGCTACTTTGATTTGGGCAGTCTGTTATGGCTGTCATCTCACCTGCACTATCTATTTGGGCTCATTTTCTGTTTTCCCACTTCACCTTGCCCTTTTAGCTTGTTGAAACGGCTGGAAATTACAAATCCTTGGAGACAGATCAGAGGAACAGGCTTTTGATATTTTGAAAAGAGATTTGTTTCAGAGAGAGGAACAAGGCTTTTTAGTAAATCCCACTTTCTACCAACTCCTAAAATTGTCTGAATCTCCCAGGAGGGTGACTCGGGTAGCAACTGCCAGGCTCTGCTTGCTTGTGTCTGAGTCAAACAAATATCTGGTGGGATTAGAAGAGCTTGCAGCACCATTAAACTCCAGAAACTAAACTGGATGTGGAGAAAATCTGGATAAACTCAGCCATTCCTCATCCCCCTTATTTCATGAATCTCTTTTGTTTTATGCAGTTCAGCACCAAACAAAGAGCTCTGGCAGTGGGACTTCTTTGACCTTCTAGGCTCTTGTGGAGCAGCACCAGGAGGATTATCTTGTGGACAGTCTAAATTTTGCTCTGTTCCTCTGTTCCTTAGGATACCAGATGTTTCTATCTTGGCCCATTTCCAGCATACACTGACACACTGTGTGAGATAAACCAGCTGAAGGGACACCAGTCTGCTTAAAACACATTAAAAGGATGGAAGCTAGATTGTCTTTCATGGGAGCTTTGAAAAGATTAGTTAGGCACAATCCTTAAATCTTAAGCAGTATAAATACCTTACAGTATTTGAAAATGTTTCCCCTGTCATCTCATCTGCAAATCAATGCAACTGTTTCTGGCTTTCCTTGAGCAATAAACCCCTGAGAAAGCTCCTCTGAATGGAAATGCTTCTCTGCAATGCCTTTCAATTATTCCATCAAAGATATTTTACTGCCATCCACAGGCTAAGCAACTAGTCCTCAGTTCAGTGAAGAATTGCAAACAAGGCGTATCATATGCTAATAGAAAAATTTTACCTTATAACTTTTCCCCCACCATTTTGGAACTGGAGCATCTTGCCTCTCAGGAATACAAGGGGCTGCTCCAATGTTCCTGTACCTCACAAGCTGTACAAGAGTCAAGGGTGTTAAGCACTTCATCAGCTAGTAGTTAAAGTGGGCAATGTTTCTATCTAGGGAATAATTACAGTGATGTTATTTCCCCAGGGATTAAGTTGATCCCATGTTTGTATAGGAATCTCTTTCTCTGCCATAGAAGCTGTAGTGCCTATGAGGCAGAGCTGTCACTTCTTGTGACAGTGAGGAGCAGCACCTCAGCTTGGGAAAAAATCAGAAGTGTTCTCCAGGGGACTACAGGAGGTTATTGCACAGAGCATCAATTCACAAGTGGAGGGATCTGTCCTGGGTGTTAATGTCCCTGCTCTCAGGAAGAAAGAGATGAAATCTTTAAAGACCATAAATGGTCAAGACCTCAGTTTCAGGAAACATCCAAAAAGTGCTTTTTAACACTGTACAAAAGGTTAATGTTAGTTGATAGTCATGTGATTTTCTCCTTACTCAATTTCAGAACTGGTTTATTCTAAGATCTCTGTCTGGGAAGGAAATATAACCCCAAAATAACCCCACAGTATTCCCTCTTTGACCATCCAGACCCTAGATGTGTTGTTGTCATTTTGGGACTGTCCATTTCTTTTTCTTTCTCTTAAGCTCAGGAAAATAAAGTCCTGATTTAAAAAGCTTATCATAAATGTGGAGGCAAAGAACTTCCCTCTTTGCATCCTGCCTAAATAGCAATTCTTCGCTTTATTTACTATCACATTCACAGCTGCAGTACTTAAATCCCATAAAGGAATATAAAGAAATTTCATTAAGCCAGACTCAAGCCAAAAAATGAAAGCAGGAGAATGGCTTCTCCTGTACCAATCTTGTACTTCCAGAGCACTCTAGGATTTCTCATGAGTTTTATTTTTCCCACTGTGGTTTTTCCTGTCCTTGTGAGCTCAGATGAGACCACCATCTGAAGGTTTGTGACAGTCAGCAAAAAAACAGTGCTGCATTCAGCCAGTCTTAAAGCTTGAGCTCCCTAGAAAACATGGCCAAGGAACTTGACTTTTGGAAAAACATCACTCAGTGGGTTTGGACTGCATTAATCCCCACAGCGAGTTCTGTATGTTCTTTTTATTTACCTGTTGTGATTGCACATGAATCCCCGGGGGGAGGCATCCCTAGACATCACACCTTTTCTCCACACAGACCTGCTCCTAGGTGTTGGCTGGTGGCAGAAGGGCTCCTTAGGTGACTGAAAGGACAGCTCCTTTTGGACAGTCCTTTTGCCTGTCTCTCCTTCAGGCAGAGGACAGCCAGTGGAAGGCTTTTCCCCAAGGCAACATCACGCAGAAGCCCCAGAGCTCTCCTGGAGCTCAAGGTAGAGGTCCTAATCCTGCTGCCTCCTGCCACCACCAGTGTAGGAAGGGTGAGGCAGAAGTGTAAGTAGGATCAGACCTGCTTTCAGCAGAGCAGTCTGTAAGCTGCTTTGCTGCTGGGCAGATCTGGTCTTGTGCTTTTCTAGCAGAACAGCTCATTTTGGGGTTTTTCATTGACCGAAGCTGTTGAAATAAAATCATGCTAGACTAAATCTATTGCTGGCATACTTCCACTAGAGTCCTTAGCATTACTGCAAATAAGAGCTTGGCCTCTTATGATTTCAAATCATGCTAAGCTACATTAATCTGCTAATGACTCTGGAAATGGCTCCTTTAGTTCATCCCTGCAGATCTCTATTCCTGTCTTTTCTCTTAAAAAAGTTTCATCAGCTGGATCAGCTGGAGAAACACCTGCTCTGTCCACATGCTGGAGAGACTGCCTGTGTCCTCATCCATCAAGGAGATGGATAACACCTCAAAACAGTCTTTAGTCACTACACTGTCTCCATCCATGACAGCGTGTCAGAGTCTTAATTGAAACACAGAGGAAAGGAAATTTAGAGGCTGGATCTTGACAAAGCCTCTCTGGCCAAGAGCTACACTGTGGGGAAAAACCCAGGTGTGGCTGAGGAGAGAGGCTCATGGAATCCACCTGCTGAATCATTCTTTATCTTCTTGAAATCTTGCTATTGCCCAACAATATTAGCATATTCCCCATGCTGAATCTCTGCTCCCACTGATTGCAGGACTAGCTATACTCCCCAAGGACTTCCCCTGCCACTGGGACATCCAGCCAATTGGTGGCTTGTTTAACAATGGGGACCATTAGCCTGAGGCAGTTCAGGAGAGAACTTGCACATATCCATGCTTTAGGTTCATTCCTGTGCTAGTTCAGGAGGATTTTTCTTGGCATGGACATTAGTGCTTAAAAGAGGCTCATTGTTTTCTCTATCTCTTTTTAAAATACATTTTTATTTCATTTACTTCCAGTTCTGGCAATATGGAGAATGGGTGGATGTAGTGATAGATGACCGGCTGCCATTCCTAAATGGAAGATACCTGTCTGTACACCCCCGAACTTCAAATGAATTCTGGCCATCCCTGCTGGAAAAAGCTTATGCCAAGTAAATACACCTGGTCTGTTCTTCCACCCAGCACTGAATGCTTTCAGTGGGTGGTTTCACCCTCTGCCTTGTGCAAAGCACAGAGGAAAGAGTTCAGGCTGACAGCTGCCTATGTGGTACTGTGCTTATGTTGGCTGCAGCAAACATAGAGTAAACATAAACTGGAGATGTTGGCCTTGGGTTAGACCTAACTCTACCCAGCCCTAAATCCACCCAGTTCAGCTCTGGGATGTTAATGCCTGAGAAGCAAAATGAGCAGGGCAGTGGTGACACGAAAGGGTCTGGAATGCCCTCCTGATTTCAGGCAAACTTCTTTGTCTTTGTTTTCCTTTCTGTGTTGTCCTCTGTTTAAGGCTGCAGAGTCTAAGCACAGATTACTTGTGTTTACAGTCACTAATCAGAGATCATGTGGATATTTGGAGCAGGAAATGAAAGGAAGCATGACAGAAGAACATTCCCAAGCACAACACATGCACTCCAAGGACTCTCTGATCAGCTCTCACTTCACAGAGAGCTCTGGCTCTTAGATGAGGTCCCAGAGTATGCAGGGTAAATAATGCCTAATAAAGATATCAATTTTTTTAATCCTCTGGAGAGAGAAGGAATTGGATTGTGGACCCTTAGCATTTGCCCATTTCTCATTATTAAAAATGCTAAAGAAAAATCCTGTGCTAGGGGTGGTATGAAGGGCTGGAACTTGGTACCTGAGGCTGGTGTAGAATTTGCAATGCAGTGAAGAAGAGGTGAAGAAAAGAGGTAATAATTTTGGCAGATTTGGTCAGGAATAAGCAAATGTTTAAGCATCATGAGAACAGCTCAGGAAGAGGATGCATTTTGCCCTGAGATATCTCAGGAAAGTTGACTCAGGATTCAGTATCAATTTGCTGCATAAGATTTTAATTACAATGCATACCAAACCTCTATTAAATTAAAGTTGCAAGCAATGCTGTTTATGAGATTCCCATTGGAGAGGTTATTCCCCAGTGCCCAAGACAAATTCTTTTCATCAGTGTAAGACAAGGACAACTCTTCAAAATACAATTAGCTGCAGAGTTCATTTGATTACATTCATTAAATACAGTGTGTATGGTGGGGTTTAACAGCATGCTCTACCTGCTCTAAGTACAGCATGTTCCAGCTTATTTGCTGTCTCAATAAAAACCACACGATAAAAACAACAAGGGCTGTGTTGGCAATATTAAATTATTATCCTATTATTGCGCTCTAGCAGAGTGAACTGGGAACAGTGCTGAGAACCCATTTCTGCCTTGTCCTGGAAGCATGGGTAAATACCTTCACCTTTCTTTTCCTTTTCCTCATTTGCAAAAGGAATATTGGCTATTTTTGTGAAGAGTCCTGTATAAGTAGGATGTAGAAAGTAACAGTTCAGCTCTATTTGACCTGAAACATCCATTTGATCTAGTCATCCTTGGCTCCCTTCCTGTTCAGAAAAGAGAAACTGGATGCTTCATGATGAGATGCAGCTCATCTCCCAAAAATGCCTGTCTTGGCATGAGATGCACCTTATTATTTTCCACTGTCTGTGAATGGCTCTGGACAGCTGCCTCAGAAGGGGATGAAAGCATAGAAAAAGCTCCCCCTTTGTCTCCTTCCTTCTGCAGGGCATGTGTTGTGCCTGGCCAAGTATTTTGATCATGTTTCCTTTCATTACCTGGCCACAATGTCTGCACACCCCAGCTCCCCTGTGCTCACCACCTCAATGCACACATTCATTTTTAAAGCAAGCACTGTGTATTGTTTATGAAAACAGTGTAAGGATTCATTAACACCTCTCTCTCTTATTTTTTCCTTTTTTAAAAATATTTTTAAATTTTTCCATAGGCTACAAGGCTCCTACCAGAACTTGAATGGAGGTTACCTTTCAGATGCTTTAGTAGACCTCACAGGTGGAGTCCAAGTGCAGTTTTCATTGAAGGACCCACCTCCTGATCTGGAGGAGATCCTGAAAGCAGCTGACAAATCTCGGTGTCTCATGGGGTGCAGCACCTCAGGCCAGGTGAGTCACACAGCCTCTCTTGGTTCACTGTGTTTGCACAAAGGCTTCTCTTTGGAGGGGAAAAGGAAAGCCATAATCACTCTGTAAAATAGTTACAGTTTATGGATGCCTGAAGTGATCTTGGCAGCAGAAAGTGGATAAGATTATTTGGTAAGCACTGTAAAGGCATTTGGGCAGATGTAGATGGATTGCTCTGTCCCACAGGGGGCTGTAGCTTCTCTCTTGGCTAATTCCACTGCAGTAGAGTGGTGTCCTCTTCCAGCAGGCCTGATTTCAGCCTCCTAACTTTGTGATCAACTCTGGCAAGGCCAAAACACACCTCTCTTCTGTGAAAGGATGTAATTCTCTCATTGTGGCTTGCAGGCTTACTGGCATTAGTGCTGGGAAGTTGCAAAAGGCTTTGTGATATTCAGCAAGAACCTTTGACAAGATGTCCCCAAGGCTTCCCCTACAGCATGTGACATGTGTCTGTGAAGTGTGTGACACTGCTCCTGAGGTGCCTGCTTCCTCAGGACAGGAAGCTTGGCAGCTGCAAACAAGCCAAGGACTGTTCCCTCAGCTCAGGTGGCTGACCTGGCTGTGGGTGGCAGGGAAATTCTGCAGTCCCCAAGTCTGACTGCAAGTCACCCAGTCCAGGTCTTTCTGCAGTTGCAGCAGCTCTGTGTCGTGGAAGGACTTGCAAAGAAGCGTAGATCTATAGCTTTGTTAAATTTCCTGGGTTGCTTATAGCTGCAGTGGGAATAGCAGCCACATTCCTGTGGATTATCTCTGAGATACTGTTGTGGTCAGACCCAAGGCTTTATTTAGTGCTGTGGCAAATGACAGTTCTGGGAGCTGGTGGCTGTGTCTGTATGGTGTGGCAGGAGCTAAAAGCTGTGCTTTCTCCCTTCTGCAGTCAAGGAGGAACATAGAGCTGAGGAATGGGATTGTACAGGGCCATGCCTACACCATCACAGGAGCTGTGAAGGTAAGGTCAGGGACTTGCTCCTGCCTGGAGATCTTGTACTGATGATCTACTGCAGGGTGGTTGTGTTGCTGTTCCCATCAGAGTGATGTGAATTAGCTTCACACTCAGGGGGGATTGTTGAAAGCACATAGTTCAAATTCCAAGAGATGGAAGGACTCTGGCACAACAAAAAGAGGGAGGATGTCTGAATATATGTTGTTTTCTAATGGAAAATGCAACTGAAATTTACTCTTGTTTTGGGGTACCTCAGCAGTGTGTCCCAAATACAATACAATACCAGTGTGTCAAATATGGAGATTTCTGGAGATTTTTGTTCCATGCTGACTCTTTAAAAATGCGCTTTCGTGTTTCAAATGCAAGTAGAAGCACTGGCTGAAATTGTGGGATTTGTCATATGATGCAAATCTACATTTGTTCAGCTCAATCACAAGCTGCCAAAAATCACTGTATGAAAAGTAAATCGCTGGTTCAAGAACAGCATTTCTCCATCTTTTAAAGCTGTTGTACTCATGCAGAACTGCTCCTGGCTGAATATTAATATTGATGATCTGAAAACAAATTTATCACATGGATCAAAAGAAATTAAGGATTTTTTACAGCCAGAAGTCAGAACATGGCTTAGCCCAGTAAGCTGTAGTGCACACAGGGAGAGTTAACAGTGAAGAAAGAAACCAAACAATAGCTAAGCTGTCAAGCAAGATAGCTACAAAACGTTTGTATCTTGGAACCTAAAATACCTTGGAAAGGGGATGTTGCTTTCCCTAAGCTACTTTCTCCCTTATCCCGCTCTCTGTTGGTTTTCTCGTGCCATGGCATGCTTGGTGCTATCATCACAGCCAGCATGCTGCTTCTTGGAGGCAAGGGGCTACAAAATGGAAAGATGGGGGTTGCCAAGCTCCAGAGAAAGCCCCAGATGTCTCTTTGCAGGGCAGGGGCAGAAGAGTGCCCAATTCTGCTGGAGGAGAAGTAGGCTGTTCCAGCTTCCTGCTGCTCCTGATGTGTGAGAGAGGAGAAACAGTCTTTGCCCCACTTAATGAAGTGCCAAGACATCCAAGGGGTTGTCCTGAGGGGAAATGATTAGAGGCTGGGCCTTTGCCTGGGAAGAGACTGCCATAATATTGTTTCCAACACCGCCTGTGTGCATAAGGAGAGCTAGAAAACAAAGGTTTGCCTCTCCGTTTCTACCATTTTGGCTTCACTGGCAAAAGTTAATTGCTTCTGATTTAAATCAGTGGCAACAAAAGGAGGAAAGCACCAGAAACCCCAGCTGCTGCAAAGCACAGCATTGTAGATACAGACCCACAGGTTCTGTTTGTCATCCACTCTCTTTGCTGAATGTTGGCTTTCACTCCAGGCAGTCTGGTGACCTCATTCCTCAAAGTCTCAGCCTTTGCTGACTCACAGCATCAGATGTGCAGAATTAGGCACTGGAATTTCCCAAGGCTGTTGAATTCATGCAGTGTGACAGGAATGCTGCTGCTTCTCTCTGTGTCAGCTAATCACTATCCTCGGGAAAGCAAAATGGGTGCTGTTTTCTCTCACACATCATTCCTTTGCAGTGTAGCAGAAGGCACTGATTTTTCATTGCTGGGAAAATGAGATCAGAGGTTAAATCTGGTCTCTAAGGTGTAGAGGAAGTTCCTTTTTATTACCTTTCTCTTCACTGAATATCACAATTGTGAAAAGCTGTGACTTAGTTTGTTTTTCTTTCGTCTTTACAGATCCCTTACAAGAATGGCTGGAAACATATCATCAGGATCTGGAATCCATGGGGCCATGGGGAGTGGAAGGGGCCCTGGAGTGATAAGTAGGGTCTTAAAGCTTTAATGTCATAGGGAATCAATCTTTTATAAGAAAACTTCTGCCCTGCACCCATTTTAACTAAACAGATATTTCCAAATCAGTTCATTATGAACATCATTTCCATCTGCATAGCAACTGCCTGCAGAAATCCAATCCAGGGAAAATTAATGCAGCCTTGCTAGGCTCAGGTGTCCCTTCTTGTCCATGCGTATGCATTTTACCCAGTGCATAATTCTACAGAGGTCATGGATGAAAGAGCTCTTACTTCCTGGAGCAAGCTTTGACCATGTCCTTAGATACTGGCTGGTTCCTTCTGTTGAATTCTTCTGCAGAAATCACACATTCACCTTCCTCCTCTTTCTTCTGCTCCCATGAGAGTGACTCTGGGAAGTCCATGGAGCAGGGCAGTATTGACACAGAGGGACAGGATGGGTCCTTGGTTATTCCAGGCAAAGTGCCAGGGAATGGCTTCAACTAATCTTTTGGATCCTTCATGCAGCTTTGGGGATGCAAGGACCACTTTGCTGCCTGTGTGATAATCTAACATCTCCTTCTTAAAGAAAGAAATGATATAGACTGCAACAGTATTTTGTAAATAAATAGATCTTAGTTTTCCTTTTGGAATTGCATCAGTGTTTCCATGATTAGAGGGATGTTCTTGTGCCACTGTTAGGTTATTTAATAGCATCCCAACCCTCCCTAGGACTACACACAGGCACTCTGCTGAGAAAAATCAGGCTGGAGTGTTGCATCTGGAGGGGTTGGTGGGTTGTGTAGATGTGTCTAAGACTAGGATAACAACTCTCTGCTCAGGCAGCATCCTGCCATCCTTTTGGAAGGGTGAACTACAATCCTAAGTGTAATTGAAATGTCCGTAGCACATTCACAGGTAAGCTGCACAGATCAATAAATTATTGATTCACGTGCTGTTTATTTATCTTAAACTCGGCAGAAAGTACAATTATCACTTAATTATAAACATGCTGCTTGGAAACAAAACATTTGACTGGGTAATGTGCTCTCTTCATGTCAGTGGAATACCAGTGCTTCAGAGTGCTGTGGCTTGGTGCCTCACTAACCTCTCCAGCACGGGGACAGGTGACCAGAACAGCAGGGAGGATTCCCCACCCCAGACTGGGCAGCTCAGGCACAGCAAAGGCACAGAGCTTCATTTGCTGGCCTTGCTGTGAAGTTATCACACACAATTCTGTTTCCAATGCACAGTTTGTTCCCCTCTCCTGATCCCTCATGGCCTGACAGGCTGGTTAGAGGAACAGGCCAAAGATGAAAAATTGTGCCTCACATCTTGTTGATTTGTTCTTTTTTGCAGGTCTCCTCAATGGGACCATGTTGAGCCTAAATACAGAGAAGCCCTCCTCAGAAATAAGGATGATGGAGAATTCTGGTATTTCCCTATTGATCCTTTGTCTACTGAGTTTTCTGTTCACCTTCATTATGGAAAAAGTGTGACACTGTTGAGGCAGGACAGGAATGACATGACTCCACTTCAGAAGGCTGAGAGTATAACTCTGATTTATTTCAAAATGCATCACTCTTTATACAGAGCTTTGTGCAGATCAACTCCATTGGTCCTGAAGTGAAAACAACCACACCATTGGTGCACAGTGCATGACACACAGTGGTAGAACTTAACTATAAACAATGTGAACAACAAGAGATAAAGAATTATTTACATTCTTTTCCAACAGACTCCCAGGCTTCTGCCTGGTTAGAAACTCTCAGTTTCTCTCTTTGACTGAATCTGAGACCAACAAAAGTAATTTTGGCAGTTCTCTATTTCTGGGGTGACTCAAGGCACCCTGAGTTAGCTATGTGCAAGCAGCAAACTAGAGATTGTCCTGACCCTGTGGTTTCAGTGAAAACAAGACCTGAAAAAATTGAGTTGGCCAAGATTAAGTGACAGGCTGATGAAAAAAAAAAAAAGAAAAGTGAGAGAACTAAAAATCCAACCCTCTGATACCTGGTCATTTTGTCACACCACCTCTCCTCATAAAGTATGTGGTTTGAACTCTGGACTGACAGATGCTTGAAGGGGACAGTTGACTAAGCAGGTCACTGAGCTTGTGCACTTGATTGCTCTGCAGGTGCTTGTGGCTTTTCACTGCCTCTGGTTGCTCCCAGATACAGCTTAGCCATGCATGGGCTGTCCCTCAGAAAAACTGATTATTCAGAAAGTGCACACGTGCCCTGTGGGGCTCTGAGGAAAGCAGGGCAACAGCAGGTGGGTCTGACACACATGAAGAATGAGCGTGGGACAGAACACTGTGGAGGTACAAGGGCAAGGGACAGTGGCGAAGGTGTGCTGGAGGTGGCAGGGCTCCAGCAAGATACCCCTGCACATGCCCTGTGGTTTACCCTGGGGCATTAGGGGCAGTTGGGGCAGCCCAAAATGCATTGAGAGCTGAGCTCTCCTGCAAGGTAGCAGCCAGCAGAGCTGCAGGTGCCTGCAGTGCCCTCAGCAATCCCTTTTTAAAGACATGGGGTGATTGTGGATACCTAACTGGTGTCTTTGCAGAATCACAGAGTGGAAGAAGGTACCACCGTGGGTCATCTGGTCCAGCCTCCTGCCCAAGCAGGGTCATCCCAGAGCACAGGGCACAGGATTGTGATAATATGGCTGTGGAATACTCCAGTGAGGGAGACTCCACACCCTCTCTGGGAAATATGTTCCAGTGTGTGGTCAGTTGCACAGTAAAGGAATTTTTCCTCTTATTCAGGTGGAATTTTCTGTATATCTGTTTCTGCCTGTTGCCTCTTGTGCTATTGCTTGGCACCAAGGAGCAGAGCCTGGTTCAACCTCTGACACCCTCCCTTCAGATGCTGACACTGATGAGGTTCCCTCTCAAGGCTGAACAGGCCCAGCTCCCTCAGCCTTTTCCTCATAAGAGAGATGCTCCAGTCCCTTGATCATCTTTGTTGTCCTCTGCTGGACCTTCTCCAGGAGCTCCATGCCTCTCTTGTACTGAGGAGCCCAGAACTGGACACAGCTCTCCAAATGTGCCCCACCAGGGCTGTGTAGAGGGCCAGGATTCCCTCCCTTACCTGTTGGCAATGCTCTTCTGTTTTAAACTGAATGATGAGATTTCCCTCTTTCTCTGCAGGATGTCCTGTAAGAACTTCCAGGAGCAGTTTTCATGGCTGTATATATGTAACAACACCCCAACATTTCTGGACTTTGGAGATGAGCCCTACACAACGTGGTCTCTGAACAGCTACACCAACCTGTGGAGGCCAGGCCTTCCCACCAGGAGGAACCGCTATTCCTCAGGTAATGGATGCTCCCTGCAGTCACCTGGTTGTCTCCTCCTCTCCACTGATGTGAAACATTCACTCTGAGCACTGAATTGCACAAGTATTGATTGCCAGGTGTTAATGCCTGCTTTTTCCATTACAGCACTTATCAGCTAAACAGGCAGAAACAAAGCAACAGCACTGGCTGCTGAGTTAAAAAGGGAGACTTGTGATTTAGGAACCCTGGACTCTTTAAGTCAAAATGATCTTGTAGATCTTCTTTCAGCCAGTTGCAGTAGGTGTTACTGGGGACCTCATCAGAAAGTCTAGTCTGGCAAATATGCTGTTGATTTTACATAGCGAAAAGTACTCTGAAATTAAATGGATATGGAATGAAAAAAATTGTGCTACAAAGCTCTATTTTTTAAGGTAAAAAGGTCTTTTTGTGCTGATAATATCAGTGGTTTTACTGCCTGTGCAAGAACTCTTCTGACATTGTAAGCTCCAATCAGTAGTAGTAAATTTTTACATTTTTATCTTATCTCATATCACTTTTTTTTTTTTACAGCTGCATCAGTGTTTGGACTTTATGTTTTTAATCTAGGATGGTAGTATCTGATCAGTGAAGAGGCATCTTTTTTTCTCAAATGACAGTCCTTGACTTGGCAGCAAACAGGTTTTGGCTTATGGATTTCAGGCTTCTGCTTCTAACCTGATCACCAGGTCTCCAAGGTGTGATAACAAAGCAATGCCTGTGCTGCTGCACACCACAGTCACTGGGAATGAGCAAGGAGGTGCAGGGGCTTCCTGTAGGCAAGGGGCTACAAAATGGAAAGATGGGGTGTGCCAAGCTCCAGAGAAGGCCCTGAACTGAGAGTGTGCAGGCAGAGCTGTTTTCCTTAGAGCTGTTTCCCAACAGCCCTCTAGCAAAGTCCCTGTCCAAGTGCAATAATTGAATTTGCAACTTTCAAGGCCACCCAACACAGGGATCTGGCTTAAATTCTACACTGCTGCCATCTCAGTACTTTTTTTCCACTTTGGGCATTTTGTTATTTTTTTTTTTTAATCAGGAATGCTTCCTGTTAACCAAAGCCTTGGCCAAGAAGCAGCTGATTCCCTCTGGTGCTCAACATTCTGTCTGTCCATCACAAACATTAGCAGCAGGGAAGAAGAGGATAGCTTTGCACCCTTTTGTCCTTTTCTATGTTTTTATCATCTCAAAACCACAGTCCTTTCCAGCTCAGCCTCTGGGTCAGGTGCCTGATCAAGAGCCACTGCTTTTCTGCTGCTGGGAAAGTGTGCCGTGTTGCCATGTAGGTGAAGCAGATGTAGAGGGGTTGAGAAATCCACATGACTTCCGTGACTTTGCCAAAGATTTCTAAATGATAAATGTGCAATTAGTTTACCTCCAGATGCCTCAATTTCTGATGCAGTGACTACATTAGTGCTCTGCTCTAATGAAAGGATCTTGGAGCAGTGACTGCCTGTTCCTCTGGGTCAACACAAGCAAGATCTTACACAACAGGCTACTGCTGGAACATCTCTCAGCCTACTGTTAACCTATTAACACTTTCTCATCAGGTGCAGCTTCAACAAACCCTCAGTATTTTTTCAAAGTGCTAGATCACAACCCAAAAACCTGTAATGTAGCAATTTCACTCATGCAAAAACACGCTGAGCATGTGCAGGATGAAAAAAACCTGAAGATTGGCTTTTTCATTACCACGGTAAGCACAATCAGGTACCATGTGGGCACTGTTGTTCTCTGTGTGGTTTAGGAATACAAGACTGAATTGTCTTTTGGGCTGTTAAAAAGTCAGTATGCGGTGTGAATTTCTGGGTGCCTTCTATTGTAGAAACTCAGAGTAAAAATAGAGTTAAGCAAGCTTAGTTTCTTTTATTCATGTCTTAAGGAACAAAGGTGGCACTTTTAGTTCTGTAGCATCCCAGAATAGCCCTGGGAAACTCATGGAGTCCCCAGGTTAGAAGATGTGCCAGGGCAATATCATCTGTACCAGCAGTACTGGTGACATGCCGCGCTGGCTGGGCACAAGGCATGACAGCCAGGACTAGCCACAGCCCTTGAGGAGCACCCCAGGTATAGTAGGGAAGCAGATTGTCTCTCATTACCCAGAGTGGGCTGTCTTACTTATCCTCCTGTTTTCTATCTGAAAAGCCATGTAGAAACATTTATGAAACACATGAGAGCCTTTGCTGGAGACCACTGTAGACGAAATCCACTCAGACACCTGGGACCTCCACTGCAATTTCTCTGGGTTTTTTCTTGGTGACTGTCCAGAGAGGTGCCTTTTCAAGCTGTTCTCAGAGCATTACCAGGCTTACTGAAAGCACAGTTGCTAGTGTGGATGGATGCTCACCTTTCCCAAAGTATTTTTGTTGTTGGCTGATGACTGTGGGAGGCTATTGTTCCAAACCCAAAGACTAAAAAGGAAGCAGGGATTGCTAGAACCCTAATGTCTCCTCATTCTATTACTGGAAAGGTTTGCCTTAGTCCCAGACTTTAAATAATTGATGCCATAAGTTTAACAGCTCCTCATAAAGGAAGAGCTCATAAAAAAAGTGTGTCCGAGAAATAAAAGGTGTCATTAAAAGCACATCCCTCCAGCAAGTGGAGCTCGCTATCCCTGTATGAGAATATCCTCTGTCCTGTGCAGGTATCAAGCCTGCAGCACTCCATCGTGCCAGCTGTGCCACTCAGAAAGAGCTGCTGCTCCTGGTGAAAGGGAAATTGCTCCTTCCAGCATCCCCAAAGTCACCAGACATGGAGTTCTCTCTGTGCTCTTGCACAATGCGTGTCTACCTTGATTAGTTACCCATTTTAACAGGCGTGACCTTTACTGGGAGGTGATGATATAGGTCTTGGTTCACTCAAAAAAGGGGTTATTTAATCAGGAAGCAGACTAGGAGACAGATTTTCTCTATTCTTGCTTTAAATTTTTGCTTCCCCTCCAGTTGATGCTCAGGTGTGTTTTCTCTCTCTTGGTATGAGATGGATCAAGGATGGATGAACCTCAATGAGTTTGTCAAAGCTGGATGAAATGGCCTCTGTGGGCTGCCAGCCCATAGCTCACCTCAGGCTCCCTTTGGGCTCAGTCTGACCTTATGAGTGACCTCCTCCTACACAGGAGCTGGAGGGCAGGGCCAGAACAGAGCGCTACTGGAGGCACCAGGATTACTGTGGAGCACCTGGGCAGCAAGGGCCAGGGAGCAGTAGGACTGCTCTGTCACACCATAGCTTTTATCAATATAATGATATTGGTGCATATTCATACAGAGGATTATACAAAAAATATTCCCTCATGGACACACACTAAGTATTTTAATATGAGAGCTGCTCTACCAGCTCCTCACAGCCAGCCTGGTGTTCCATCCTGGTAGCAGCAAAAGCCAAGAGGAGCTAAAACCAACCTGGGTGTGAGTGCCATTCCCTCAGTTAATTTCCCATTGTTCAGCCTCAGTGCCTGAGAGCAGTCAGAACACCTTTGGGGAGAAGTTTACAAGGGGTTTCTTTGCACAAGGAAGAGTGCAGTTGGCAAGATTCATGTGGCTTCACTCTTCCTCCCAGATCTGCTTTCCCTGCTATGATTCATTAGCAGCAGCATCCGTTGTTTGGTACCTTTTGAGATGCATCAAATTGTTGCTGTGAAGTAAAAGGAGTATTATCCCTTGGCAGGATGAGAGGAGAATGCAGTGCAGGCAAGGATGCAAAGCAGAATGGACGTATCTGATAGCTCTAGGAAGCCTTTGATTAAATATAGACGTGGAACACTAATACATGGCTGTGAGGGAAGGTTAATGTTGTGTGATAGAGCTGAGAAATGTGTAGAGGCTGATTCTTATCTCACACCAGTTTTGATTCCATTGAGATATTAATCTACTTCTGCTTTCTACCAGAAGGAATGCAGAATAAGGCTCAAAAGTGGAGGAAAAAAAAGTATTACACCATTTATTTCTTTGCAGCAGTGCCCATTTCTATCTGCTCAAGATCTGACCCATAATACTTGGCAGTCTGTGTACCTCCCAGCCGTCTGTAACACTAGTCATCCTATTTTTTTTTTCTTCCAAAATAGCAGTTTTATGTTATTGTCTCCCAAAGGCATGGCTCATAAATAACTCTGCCACGCTGTATAACCATTCTAAATGGAATTTATACATGCTGATATATTTTGGGGAATATGTTAAGGAAGGGTTTTTTATTATGCTATCTTTACATGTCATCATAGTAATAGCTGTTGCATTATATTTGTTTCATCTCAGCAAAAAAATACTGGAATAACAGATGAAAGATCAGAATACTCCGTTTTCTTGTGACACTTGCTAGTTTGGATTGGGATTCTTGAAGCACTGTCATCTGTGTGACATGCTTAGAGGGCTCTCTGACCTCTTTGAGTCACAGAAGATCTCAGGGAAATTTTTAGTAATAGTATTCATTCTTGATTCCTTTATGAACTCTGCTTAACATTAATTGAAGTTCTCTTCAAATCTCCTTACATTCATTTTGGCTTTTGTTTGTTTCAGTTTCTCCACCTTTGAGCAACTTTGATATGTCCTTGGAAAAAGCCTGTCCCCTGAAGGGGCTTTTCAGGCATGGGGGAGGTCGAGGCGTGATAGAGGCAGTGTGCATTCAGAGAGGTGTGGCAATGGCAGGCTGCTGGTCTGATTTACTTTGGTCCCTAACAGGAAGAGAGCCAGCTGTATTTTTCTTTCAGGAGAACTCCAGAGTTCTGAAGCAAATCTTTCTCCGGATTCGAGATGTGACCAGCTACTTTATCCTGAGCCCAGGAACCTATGCAGTTGTTCCTGCTGCAACAGAGGACCAGGAATTCGAATTTCTCTTACGAATTTTCATAAAGAATCAAGACTACCATGAGTAAGATCATACACACTCCTTAAAGGCCCCAAACTCACAGTGTGCCAGGAATTAACTATTTAATGTCAAGATAACTGATGTGGCATTTTGCTTTTAGTGTATCCTTGGAGGGTGGGGAAGGCACAGAAGAATGTAAAGGAATTGAGGAGGATCAGTGTACACTCAGTTGTGCAAGGGTGGCCACTGCAGAGCAGGGCAGGGGCTCATCTGCAGCCACCAATGGTCTCAGCTTGGCACAAAGAGAGCAATAATTGTGAGATCTGTCCTCTACCCCTGATTGTGGGAACATTTGCTGAGAGGAGGATTGGGAGTTTGTTTTCCCTAATTCTTAACAGCTATTTGGTAGTTTCTTATGTTCTGCTGGCTGGACGCCAGATGGATCACATCCCATTCTGCCTGGAGTGGGACCTGGAGAATCCAAGAGCAGTGAAAGGCCTTGATCCTTTCACTCAGCCACCTCATAGGCAGGGCTCCCTGTAGGCAGGAGAGCAGCCTTGAAGATAAGTTTAGTGGAAAAATGGTGTCTGAGTTCATGCAAAGGCAGCTATTACTACACACACACTTTCGCATTACCACGTGGATGTGGTATTACTTTTGGGTGTGGTTTACTGCAGGTATGCAAGCTTACCTGAGGCATTCACCAAATGACCTGCAAACATCACCCCTGCAGTGCCTTTCCCTCAGCAAGCTTTAGAGTGGATGTGATTGCTGCTCTTACCTCACTGGCCCATATCTTGATAATGAGATTGCTTTCCAGGCTTTGGCCCCTGGCAAAAATAGCCCAGAACCAACTGAGGCAGCTCCTGACTTATAGAAGCAAACAGAAGGAGTCAGTGCTGTGGGCTGGACTGCCTTCAGCAGACTGAGACATGTGTGAGACAGCTCAGCCCTGGAGCTGAGCTTTTCAGGAGAGCCTCTGACCCTCACAGACCTTCCTGAGCTCGGCCAAGTGTGGAGATGACCTTCCAGTGGGTTTTTGCAGCACTTACCCATACTGAAGTTATAAAAATAGAACATGGCCTGTCTCATTTCTCTACTGAAAGCAAAACTCAAGTACTGAATGTGGCTGCTAAGTGTGTCTTAGAAATGGTGACCCTGGCCCAGTTCCAGGCAGTCTGAAGACATTTAGATGTTGCCTTTTAAAAGCCTGGGTGCTGTTTTTATTCCTGACTGTTAAAGTGAGCAAAGAGAAAGGAAAGGAAATGAAAAATTTCTGTGGCTCAAGACAGGGCTTTGTGTTTGGTGAGGTTAGTCCTGGCATGCTCAGGGTGAGACAAGCTACCCTTTCTCTGCTGCTGGTATCAACAGAGCTGGCTTGGGGAGAGCAGTGACTCCAGAGCAGCTGGAGACTCAGACCTGGCGGCACAGAGACACCCAGGACTGGTGCAGCAGCCTTGGCTGAACTGGGCCAGGCTGGGCCACGGGTGCTGAGCATCCTGTGGGGCTGTGGGCTGGGTGAGTGCTGCTGGTGGTGCCTGCCTTGCATCACAACCCTCTGGAAAGGGCTCTTTTCTTCCAGTTTGATTCTTGTAACTCTTTTCTAGGAACTCAAACTCCCCGACCAGCCCAGTGCTGCCAATGGTAAGAGTCTGAAAATTGGTGTAGGTTCTGGTGGTGATCATTTGGTCACCTCAACTGACTGCTTTTCATCTGCTCTTTTCTCTCTTTACCACCTACTACTGTCCCAGAGTTTGATTCTGGCACCCTGCAACCTTGCTGGAAGGGCAGGACACCTATCTGGAGAGAGGAGAGTGACAACAAAGCCCTTCCTCTTCTCATATGTCTATTTCAGAGCCTGATTTTTGAGGAAACAGGTCTTATACAGTCCCTTTGTCAGTCTGTCCAAATGTCCTTTTAACACTTTGACAAACCAAATATAGCAGGGGAGAGAATGCTTAAAAGATTCTAATTTCTTTCAATGTCTGTAAAATGAGTATATATCTATGGGGGAGAGAGAGGGAAACAATTCATGTGAGTGGGATTGGACATGCCTGTCCCATGGGAATGATTCAATTTAAGTGCTTGTACCCTATAAAGCACAGGTGTCCATAGGGATGAGACTCAAATCAGATTTCTGCTGATTTTCATCAGGATATCTTCATAGACAGAGACGTAAAGCAAACTACACTTTGAAACTGGCTGCATCTCTAGTTCAACCCACTTTTTGTCCTCTCCAGCCCAGCTACCATGGATTTTTTAACTTCTTGCTGTGTGCTGTGCACATTGCCAGGGCTGGTCCAGCCCCTGCTGGTCCCACCAGCAAAACCCTGTCACTGAGAGACTGCTATTTACAACCTTCAAAGACACAGATCTTTGAAGCCAGAGGTGTGAAGCTGCTTCAGGAGAACAGAAAACTGAGTCCTTTCCTTGTGATTCATTTTCAAGCACACAATTAAGCCCCATTAGAGGGGTAGTGTAAACGGTGACTTTTTATCTTTTTCCATTGACAAGCTGTCAGTTTACCTGGCTGTTGTCCTTAGCCAATGCTTTGACTTTGATGAATTGTGGTACCCACGGTTTCTGCTCCTGTTCAGATATTTGGGCTTCTTTGGTATGAAGTATCTCACACAGAGATGAAGGCATTGGGTCTTGGAGTTAGATTTTTTTCTGAAAACTTTATAATGTTAAGGATAATTCCCCTTACTGTCTGGTGGATCTTTTCACCGGAAGGTTGAAAAAAAAATCACTTAACCATTGAATTGCAATTGCTCAGATATAGTCCAAGCTTGTCATGGGATTGAGAAGGTACAAGGAAGTCAATTTATGCTCCCTTTTCTTGGTTCACATGAATCTTCCCATGCCCTGAGCAGTGGTCCCAACCAAGGTCCACCAATAAGCATCAGGTCTTGTATCTCCATACTCATGTATTGACTTGCTGAATTCCATCCTCGATGTGTTCTGCCATCTTCCTTAAGCCCTGAACTCCTCCTTCCTGGTTGTACTAGCTGCTAACATCCAAAATATGCTTCTTCCTTCATTGCAGTAGCAGTTGTTCACTCCTACTCCACTTTATTTTGGGGGTGTGAAAACTGCAGCCTGTGCTGTACATTCCCTGCCCCTCTAAAGTGCTGTTTGGATCCGCAGACTTTTGCCTCCAGTTGTTTTGTAGCTGAATTATTTATTGACTGCCCCTTTGTTTTTGATGCAGGATGTACCAAGACAGAACCAGGACATCTCCTATAAGGCTCTTTTCCTAAGATACGCTAAGCAGGTACCCTCTCTAGAACATACTGCTGAAAAAAAATTAAAAACCACTTGTGGACTTGCAAAAAGAAAAACTGATCTATGATGTTGATACAAATCCATTTAGAATTTTTTTTTATTTTTAAATGTTGCTCAATCCTCAAGTGGATACCCTGAAAATGGTATTGATTAACCTGCCAAAACCCCCAGAAAAATGGGACATTCAGCTGGGATAGATTGTCTAGTGCCATATATCAGTGGAATATCAGAGATTTATTGTTGAGCTGGTGATGGGCTTGCATGTGTACTTCCTTTTTTTTTTTTTTCCTGCTTTGGTTTGTTTATTTGCTTGAAGCAATTAGAAAGCCTTGGGTAGTTCCCCCCCCCCCTCCACCTCATCAGCATCATTTTCCATTTGCCTTCTCAGCACTTGGAAACCAGACATCAGTCAGTGTTTGAGTAATTGATTCCTGCTCTTTCAGAGCCAAGCTCTGTGTTCACAGGAGATGCTTTTAATGGTTTAATAAACTGTTATAAAGAACTCCTTGACTTAGTCAAGAGGAAAAAAATCGCTGTCAGAAGCCTGTGCACAATGAACCCCTCACAGTTAATGGTTATATCAATGCGTGAAGGTGAAAATGAGCAGGGCTGCCACGCCGGGCACCCCAGGGTGCCTCGGCAGGGATGGCGGATGGGCAGCAGTGCCTGTGCTCCCAGCCCACTCACACAGTGCCTGCTGTGCTGCCCATCCACAGCTCCCCATCCCTGGAACTCCCCTGCAGCTGTAGGGAAGGACCTGGAGTGGCCCAGCAGCGTGGAGGGCCTTCTTATGCTCCAGAGGGGATGCTGCTGCTCCTTTGATGTGTATTAACAGAGGTTCTTGGTTGCCACCGTGCCTGAGAAAAAAAGTTTTGGGGAAAAGTGACACAGGAGAAAACTTTATGCTCACAGACCTCTCTTTGTGTTTTATTTTGCATCAGGGCTCAACTATTGATGCCTCGCAGCTGCAACAACTCCTTAATGAAGTGATCTTGCAAGGTAAAGCTTTTACAGCCCAACTAGTGTTTTTTGTCTTCCCTATCCTTAGACATAGGATTTAATGGTGTCCCCATGGTCCTTAAACAGTCCTCATTGTGGCTTACTGCACTGTGGGATGACAGAGGGGCACAGCTGGGGGGCTGGAGCCAACTCAGCCATGCACAAGGCTCAAAGTGCTCTTAGGACTTGCTAAATCAGCATAAATGGCCTTTCTTGTCATTGTAATTTTCCTTATTTCAAGAGGGAAGTGTTTCCATCCGTGGGCAGGGGCTGTGCAGAGTGTGCCCAAACTGTCCTTGGGGAAGGTAGAGGTGTCTGAGATGTGCAGATTCCCTCAGCTCGGCACAGAGCCCTTGCTGCTGTTTGAGAACCTGAACCAGAGCTGGGGCTTTGCAGCTGTGTGAGCCTTCAGCCTGGTGTCCTCCTTCCTTCAGAACAGTGTCCTGATGCCTGTCACAGCCCTTGCTCTTGCTAATTCCTTCTGTTTTGTCAATCCTTGCAGATGAAATGACCAGCCTGGGAGGGAGATTCAGCTTTGATTCATGCAGAGGCATTTTAGCTCTGATGGATGTATCCTTTCAGCAGAAGCAATAAACTTCCCTGGTGCTGCCCATCCTTGCCTTGAGTTATGGCTGAGCTGAGCATCCCAGTGTGAGGACCTGCAAGTAAATATTAGCCCCAATTCCCTATAAATAACTGGCCCATAGTCCATGCAGGACTTTGCGGTGCATGCCTTGGCACTGGTGTGTCTGCTGAAAGGTGAGGATCAACCTTCTGCTACCATCTTTTCTCTCATTTTGCCCTCTCTGGGGCTTGGCTAAGCTTCAGCCTTGGGTGGGGGTTTTAGGCAGAGCTGAGACAAGGAGGCAGAAGAGAGTTTAGGTGTAGCTCAGCTGTTCTGTGGAGGTTGCACCATGCTGGCCTGGGGTGGCACTTTAGCAGGGTGCCAACAGTGCTGGTGTCAGGGGCAGAAACACTGTCACTGCTGAATGCCAGGCACTGGCCTGGCACGCCATCCCAGAGTATATTTCTGGTGTTATCTTTCCTATTTAGCTGAATGACTCAGTCTTTTTACTCTTAACAAGACAACACAAGAAATACATTTCTGGTCATTATAGAACAAGAGGGCTCCTTGATGGAAACATACATCTCCCTCATGTGTTTCTTTCCCTTTGCTTGCTCATTGTCTCTTTTCCTCCATGCCTTGAAAAAGCTTTGAGACATTTTCAGACCTTTAAAAACTGCCAGAGAATGAATAAAAATGACCAGAAGTCCCTCTCTCTTTCCAGCTTTCAGCATCTAGCCAATGAAAGAGACTTTTCCCACTCTGCAAATCTTGTCCTGGGATAAGTGGGTACTGTAAATGCATGGCATGTGCAAAGAGCTGACAAAGCCTCTGCTCTGCTATAATTCAGGATGGATTTTTAATTCTCTGGCCTGCAGATAACCCATGTACAGTGTGACCTATGCTGGCCTGCAAAGTCAGGATCAGCTTTTTTCACTCAGGTTCCATGACAGTGGTGCTTATCTGTTTGTATTTCACTGGTGATGAGTTTTGCTTTCGGGCAGGTTTTACCATCCTGCATTGGGGTGGGTGCTGTGTGTCTGCCAGGACTCCAGGCTGGAGCATGGAGGGGAGCAGGTTTGGGATCATCGCCTCATGCTCCTGACTCCTCAGTGCCTGTTCTCCTGGAGGATCCAGGCAGAGCAAATCCTGTGGTGCCCCGTGCAGAGGCAAGACCATGGGGCCATGTTCATTCACAGGGGTGTCCGTGCTCCAGGGCTAAATGTCACTGCAGCTTCCCCTGTGGTTAAAGGCACCTTATAAATAGAAACCTTCTGTGGTTTGCGAGCACAGGCATGAGCAGCTGTACAATGTGACAAAGAAGATGGATTTAAACACGACTGAGAGCAGGAAAATTCTCAGCTTTCTCAGCACGAAGTAACCGACAGGAGAGGCTGCATCTTATCTGTTCAGTTCTGTGCAGGCAGCATCCCCGGCAACAAAGACAGCCAGGTTCAGCTCTCATTAAGTGCTCGATTCTTAACTAAATGCGCAGCTCAACTCGAACGGAAGACTCACCCTGCAGGAGTTCGGGAGCCTCTGGCGAAGTCTCACTAAGTACATGGTACGGGGGAGGGGGTGGCTCTCTCCTGGCTGTGGATACTTGGGATTATGTGGATACTGTGGGTTCTGAGCCCGGGGGTTTCCAGCAGCGGGGAGCAGATGCTCCGTGCTCTCGGAGCGCTGCGGGGAGAAGCCTTGCAGAGGCTGCTTAGCGGGACAGAGTTCCTTCCTCTCACGCAAGGGAGGCAGTGGTGTGTGTAAAGCAGGATTTTCCAGCACAGAGAACATTGAGGAACATTGAGGGGAAAGGTAGGAAGGCCATTTAGGCTCAGAATCTGATGGAAATCTCTCTGTCTGTGCCACCGCTAGCATGCTTTTTTTTTTTTTTTTTAATTAGAAAAACTTTCTAAACTGAAATTACTTCTTGAACAGAGTCACCTGAAAAATGTCATTTCCTCATTTCTGCAGTTTCTAGTGGCAATGTATAGGATCTAATGAGAGTTTGTCTGGGAGAAATGTTTCTGCTCTAGGACAAGCACTGGAAGCATTGACATAGTATTTAGGGTCCCACCTAAATTCTTCAAGGCATGCATGGCAGCTTCTCTGTGTCAGGTCCTTCTCCCCCAGCCTTGGTGCAAGACAGGAGGGTTTTCTGAAGTCTCAGGTTTAGGTGGACTCCAATTTATTCCATTCCTCTTGAGATGGTCTGAGACCAGCTAGTTAGGGGTCCTCTTCCCACTGACAGCTCCTCAAATGTGGTTTGTGGTGTGTTAGGAAAGCAAAAATGCTTCTGCCCACCCCTAACTCTGAGATTTCTTACACAGTAACATTGTCAGAGCCTTCTGAAAATGCGTCTCCCTTGTCACAGCCACCCCATCTCACCTGTTGAACTTTGCAGCATATTTATTAAGGGAGGAGAACTGGTTGTAGTAGTAAATGTGGGGAAGGGTGGTAAGAGCTTGAAATATGCCTTTGCACTATATTTTAGGATATCTTCTTCAAGGAAGACAGAAACCATTCTGGATTTCTTGATGTTGCTGAACTGAAGAATGCGATACAGGCAGCAGGTACGCCCAGAGCTGCCGAGCAGCTCCCCTTGTTTTCCCCCTGGCAGTGAAGAAAAGGATAAAAAAGAAAGAGGAAATAAAAAAATAGTTTTAGGGAGAAAGTGGCTTGGATTTCACAGAGATGCCAGTGAGATCACAGCTCTGCCGAGAGATCTGTGCTGGGGGGCCAGCAGAGAGATGCAGATAAGTGCAGCACTGGCCAAACCTGTTTCTAGGTCATGGATGGAACATCCAGTAGAGAGGAAGGGAGAAAAGAAGAGTGGATTCGTGCATTTTCCTCAGTTCCTGCAGTTTCTCTCCAGGGCAGTGATTAAGTCTAGATGGGAATGCCACACCGACATGCATTTGTTTAGTTTGCACTGACCTCTGTTGGCTACTGAGTGCACGAGTGAAGTATTTCAGCTGAGCCGTCTCGAAGGAGACTTTATCTGTGAAGTGCCTCTCTGACACAGCGATCCCCTTGTAATAGTACAGTAGAGAAGCTCCCATTTGGCTGCCTGGAGCTCGGAGGGGTGCTGTCCCAGGAGAAAACTGATGCACGATTACTCTCCCTGGAAGCCATCAGCTGAGGGGATGCATATATAATTTTTTTTGCTGCTGGGCAAAGAGAGTTTTTTTATATATGCATATATAATATTTTTGAGAGCTGGGGAAAGTATCAGCATCTGTCTGAGAAGTGCAGTACTGATGTGCCAAATGTCAAAGGAGAAGTTGCCAGGGCCATTCTGTGAGAAAGATGCTAAAATGTAAAACTGGGAGGAAAATTGTATATGGAAAAGTCCTGTCAGTCACAACAGTGCAGCTGTTTGAAGGGATAAAAAGGCACTGTTAAGTGTCAAATTCAATACATGTTTGGCTACAAGTAGTTCTGAGTGGGGAAGAAAATTACAAGCTCGTTCTTGCTGCCTTCTGAGCCAGACATCTGAATCTGGCTTGGCAATGGGACAATCCCTGTCCTGGCTTTTGAGCAGGAACCCCAGAAGGTGTATGGGAGCTTTGTGCTACCTCTAGGAATGGTATTAATGTATCTAAATTCAGCTCCTAGTCAGCTGTTCCCTGAAATGTTCAGTGCTTTCCCCAACAAAACACTTCAATGTGTGCTTAATTTTCACTGTTTTCCTAATGCTTCCAATATTAATAATGGATCAGAGTAAAGCAGGCCAGCTGCATCAACAGCAGTTCTGCCCTGAAACGCAGCAGCATTGGCCTGATGTGTTTACAAACTCCTCTTTGGCAACAGCAAATGATTCAAAATAATTTTTATAAATAGGGAAACAACAAGTCAGCAAGTAAAAGCTTGGCTAAAACCAGAGGGAGGAATCCAGCAGATAAAAGGTTTGGGGAGTAGTCTTACAAATCAGCTGAAAAGTCTTTGGAACAGAGAGGACTGACCCTTCAGTCTGGTTGATGAGGTTGAGAGACATTGCTGAGTGAGCAGATTTCAGAGCAAGTGTATCCCAGACTGACCAGGCCAAATTCTTGGTGTTTTACTGGTGTGATTTGACTGTAGCATCCCATAAGTAATATTTGCTGGAATCCAGTCTCCGAAGAGAGATTGATTGAATCCTGCTGTCTTCAAAATGTTAAAAATAGAAATCATTGTTCACTGCTACAGTGGTTTAAAACCAGATTCAAAGAAGACAATTAATTAGATTAATTTTTAATTACTATCTTTATCTCATTTGAAAATAATATAAAATCATGTTTACTTTAATTTGAAATGTATCTTGAGCCCAAATGTATTTCCATTCTTTAAGTATTCAGCATAATGTACCTGCTTCCTGCTGGAGACCTCCAACTAGGCTCACGCAACCAGAGTTTGTCAATGGTGGTGCTAAACCACTTCCATCAGCTCTCTCTCTCCCTACACAGGTGTAGAAAAGCCATTTCTTTTATTTCTGCTTTTTCAACTAATTTAGCTCCATGATGAGTTCATTTAAAACTGAAAAGTTTAGAGCTGGTTGAAAAAGCCAGAAAGTTACTTCACATCCAGCTGAGCTACTAAAACCTGGAGTGAGCGAATGAGACTTCTCTGAAGTCTCAGAGAAGACATTAAACCAAAGCTATCAGTCCAGCTCTCTGCAGAAAATTTCCCTTTCGTTTTGCAAATCAGCTTTTAGTGCAAAATATATTTAAATCATTGTTCTTATATAGCCAGCACATTTATGGTAGTTTTATTTAACTAATAAAAGAATCATTCTAAAAAGCAATTTTTGTTCATTCAATTGAATACCAATTTCCATCCAAACAGACTGTGACACAAATACTGAATAATCAGCTATTAAAAAAGAAATGCACCCTTCACCATTTTCTAATAGAAGAGAAAATGTAAAAATTAAGAATCCCAAGCATGCTATGCAGCATATAGCCTGATCATGCAGCAATGCAGCATCTGCCTCTTTAGCAGAAAGAGCCAGTGGTATTGGAAATGCTACACTCAGACTTTTACAGTTATGAGCCAAAGAAAATCACCCTTTCTTATACAAAATAAAAGCTAGAAAGGCAAAGCAAGATAACACTAGATTAGTTAGCTCAATGTTTGCAGTTTGCTGACTTAAGTCGCCATGGGAGTCAGTGAGTAAGGTGACTTTTGGCTTTCCATTACCCTACCCCAACTCCTAGGCACAAAGTGGGGGAAGAGCTGTCCAGGAATGTACGCCAGGGCAGGGGGTTGAGGGTGGCCCCAGCTTGTTGGCAGGGTGCAGGAGGCCATCTGAGCTGCTCCATGCCCTCCCAGCGTGTCTTCCCTCGGCAGGTCTGGCCAGCAACGCGCAGCTGCTGCGCCTGATGACGCTGCGCTACGGCGATGCCTCCGGCAGGGTTGGCTTCTCCGACTTCGTGTGCTGCATGCTGCGCCTCGACACCATGACCCGTGAGTGCCAGCACTGCCAGGGCACGTGGCAGCAGGGCAGCCTGCAAACCAGGCTAAGAGCAGCGCCAAGGGACGAGGGACACAACACGAGGCGTGAAAATACCGGTCTAACAGCGTAGCTTGGAGTGACACACCCCAGCCCAGGTGTGGCCTGGAAGCTCTTTGGGCAGCCTGTTTGCCAGGAGCTGGATTTATCTCCTGTGCACTGGAGCAACTGGCTGCTAGAGAGCAGTTCAGTGTTCAGTAAAGTTCTCTCCGTTTTTTGGTAAGGAGAAAGTCCAGTGTCCTCTGTGGAGAAACAAACCCATTCTCCGTGTCGCATCCAGCTATTGCCTGGCACTTGCGAGGAGGGAGTGTCTGTAAATGAGCTTTTGCCTGAATGGAAATTAAATTCTGTTTTACAAAATTGTAATTTTTGCTACTCTAATAATAAGCATTTTGACTGGAGATACTGGTAGTTAAACAAAGTCAGCAACTGTGACCCCTGCGCTAGAACATTGCTTCAGCAATTTATTTCATCTTTGGAATGAGCTGGGTTTCAACAGTGCATGGAAATGAGCGTTCATTTTCTCCCATGTGTTTTGTAGCACTGATGTTTAATGGGCCAATAGTGGTCAGCAGATCTGCTTGGATGACACTGCTGAAAATCCCATTTCAAGGGAGTACAGAAGAAGCAGCTCTGAAAGCATTGTAAAATCAGAGCGTGTCCCAATTTTAATGCTTCCATTAAAAAAAAAAAAAAAAAGCTTGTAAACACCCATTTTTTGTGATTATACATGTCACTTGCTGTAGATGAAAATTTTTATGCCTAAATTAGTGCCATAGTATTTTTTTTTCATTTAAAAAAGATCCTTTTGCATTTTAAGAGCCAATGTATAGACAAATCCTTTGCATCCATGTGGAAAGGAGTATCTAAAAGTTTCACTGCTGTCTGTAATGAGAATTTTAAAATGCTCTCCACTCTTTCAGTTATCATTTTACAGAGGGTTTAATGTGGAATACATTTCTCAAACTTTTTAGATCATTGTGAATAAGTTTGTTACAGGAGAGGATAAGGGTGCCAAGTGAGAATAAAAGGCAGTCAACCTTTATGATGATGTGAATGCAGCGGGGAAGATAAAATCTCTCCCATTAAATCATTATTCATCCTTTCAAGATAGCCAGAGATGAGACCCAAATCAAAAGCAGCATCTTCTTTGCAAATTCTATTTAACTGGAGTTAATGAAGCAGTAAAGAAGCACTTACCTCTGCCCAGAGGAGGTAATTTCAGCGCTGCCACTTTTTCCTAAAAAGACTGCTGGGTGCAAGCCCAGCCTTGCATTTGCAGCCTTGTCAAGGGACTGGACAACATGAGGATTTCCTTGTTCCGTGCCTTTCTTCAGAGCAGTGTGGGCTGGATGTGCCACCTTTCCTCCCTGCTCTGGGCCATACAGGGAGCTCTGGTGGCCTCCTAAGGGGCAGATGAGCAATGAGCCCTTGTGCCCTGTTCCTACCCTCTCCCAGCAGCCTTTTTCAAAGGCTGGGAAGGTTTCAAAACACCTGTAATCTTACAAAGTCTTTTCCATTCAGGGTGGGAAACTCCAGGCTCCCAGAGAAATGTGTCATTCAAGGATAGACAGACTTAAATTTGTTTCAACTTTTTTTATTACTGTTGTAACAGCACACTTCTAGGAGAAAAGTAATTTCAAAATAAATAAAACCCCTCAAAATACTGTGTTTTGAGTTTATCCAAACACTTGGGTTTGAAAACTTCTCCTAGACATACTGCAATATAAATATGCACATAGAATAACAATATTTGAATGGATTTAAATTTCCTGATGGCAAAGTGTTCTGTCAAAAAAACTTTCAGCAATGTTAATTTCAAACTCTAGCTGAATAACAGCAGCATCTGCATTTATATTCCCTGCAAAAGGCTTGCAAGGCATACTAATGACTTCAAGAGAATCACTTTCTTTAGGGCCAGGCCTTCACTCACTGCCAGGGAGGATGGAAAAGGACCAGCAGAAAGTTTCCCTCTGGGAAGATGTGTTTCATTAGTTCACCGTCCTCCTGTCACTCTTCAGGCAGGAAAACAATTGAAACAAATTATGAGAGATGAAAGCAGCCACATTGAGCACTGCCTGTCCCTACACTTCTGCCGAATTCTAGCCCCAAAATTGGGATGCCTTCCCAGGCTGTGATCCCAGGGCCAAGTCAGAAGGGGTACGCAGCACAGAAGTGAGATGTAGCCAGGTAGGACACCTGAGCCAGGCAGAGCATCCCAACACAGGGATTACAGCTCTGCTCCTCAGCTGCCACAGCCTTATGTCTGCATTGCATTCTTGCTTCTTCCTCATGAAATAAGGTTTTTTTTGTTCTGCCCCCTAGATGCATTCCAAAACTTAGCAGAGGGTGGATCACAAATTTTGATGACAGCAATGGAGGTAAGAATTCTCCTTCCTTCTTTTCTCTCCAGTTCCAAAGTGGGAGCACATGTTGTCAGGAGGGTGAAGTTAAAAATGATGTGTGATGTGTGTTGCTAGGCTTTTGTCCTAGCAAATAGTGGTGGAGGTTTTGCCTGGCTGGAAGTACATCCTGTGTGGGAGGTGTTTCCCCGGGGTTCCCTGGCCCCACTGGTGCACAGCTCAGAGGTGGCCATCCCTGGCCAAGGCATGGAGTCTTCCCTTAATGACATCAACTCTGTCATTGCTGGAAACATTACACAAAGTGACTTTGAGAAAGTGACAAAAAAAAAGAAAGAAAAAATAAAATCCACGCCCTCATTTCTTACTGCCCCATCTGTTAATCCTGAATTGCAAAACATCTTGGTTTTAAGAAAGAAACAGCAAACAAATGCTTGCTGCTGCTGTTTGTCTTAAAAGCACAGCCTGAAGGATAGCTCACTGAATGGGGATGCATCAGGCTTTTTATCAGCTAGTCTGAAGCAAAAATCCTGCTGTGCTCCATAGTGATATGCCTGAGTACTGCATTTTATCAGTCTGGGGACTGTTATTTGACAACCCAGTGTTTAAAAAGATTTTTTAAAAGAGCCTTTTACAATCTCACCAGCTCCTGTTCACACTCTGTGGTTAGTGCAGAGCCTCATTGTTCATTAAATCTGTTTTGCACCAAGGGCAGAGCACAGTTCGCAAGCAGAGGACCTGGACCTATTTTATAGGGTAGTCTGTAGGACAGCCAGGTTCCCAGAAGTTCTATCTCTTCCACTTGCAATCAGGCAGGTGCCACCCTTTCCCAGCAATTGCTCCTGCTGCAGCTGCTGCAATAATTTATCATGGAAAACAACATATGGAAAGAGTTTCTGGGTCTGAATTGTAATAAGGGAAAGAGGCAGTTCCAAAATCCCTTAACTATCTGGTGCAGTACAAAAGAACCACAGTCATTGGGTCACCCCTGATGCTTCTGTGACATGCCTGAAGACTTGGTGTACCATCACTGTCTAAATGCACCTTTTCTTTTCCTTTTTCCAGTGGCTGACTCTTGTCATGTACACCTAGAGAGATGCCAGAGGTCATGGTAAGAAATCTCCTCAGTGTTGACAAGAGAGGGTGGGGCCCAGCTCAGGCTGGAGTTATGGGGGGTTTTGAGACAAGAAGCTGTGAGAGGAAGAGGGAAAGAGGTGAGACCTGCAGCATGAGAAGGGCTGCAAAGGGAATTGGACTTCGGGCTAATTTTTCCTGGGGAATTGCTGATGACCTTACCAGTCAAGGAGACCACCAATAGCTCAGCTAGAAACTTGCCTCTACCTGAAATAATACATGAGAGAGCATAACTTACTTTTTGGCTTCTGAGGGGTGCAATTACCTCTGTATATTTTACACAGCAGCAAATGTATAGTCAAATAGCAGGTGGGTATACAAAGTAACTTAGATTTCTTGGTCAGTCTGATTTCACATTCTAAACAGAATTACATGATTTGGTTTACATTTGAACTACAATCCCTACCTTGTGCTTCTTTTGATGTTCATGTCAGGCCTAGAGAGGGACTTTTTTTCTCTGGACTCCCCAATTTTGCTGCTTGGTTCTTGTGAAAGACTCTGCCTTTTCCTGCAAAACTTGTGCTGTTTATACATCCGAAAACCATCTCGGCCGTGGTGCTTCTGCTAACCCTCTGTGATGCAACTGTTCCAATTGCAGTGTGTTAAAATGTTAATGCTGGTCTCAAACATTTGTCACTGAGGAGAAAGCAGGGAGCAAACCAAATCCTTAGTAAAATGTGCAGTGGAGGGACAGTTTTCCCCAGGAATTTGTGGAGTATCCATGGGCAAATCAGACTTTCCTTATCAGCCTGTTCCAAAAACGGAGTCAAAATATCAAACCCATGACATTCTTTGAAATCCATGTTTCTGAAGGAAGTTCGCATTGGATGCCATCTTTGGCAAGAAGCTGGAAGGGGAAGTGTATAACTGGGGAGAAAGGATGGTAGGTTCAGAGCCAAGGCAGGGATGGCTCCATATCTTTCACCTTGACTCCAGGACAACATTTGTGCCCTGCTGCTCCTGGCTCCTGCTCCTCTTGGCTCCTGGTTGCACCCAGTGTGTCCAGCTGTGGCAGGAGCTGGGCTTCAGCACTCAGCACTGTGATGCCTTCACCCCCTGAGCTCTGCCTGCAAACAGTTCTTTGTTTGAAAGTCTGCCCTTTGCATTCAGAGCTGTGGACAGTGCAAACCTGCATTTTGATGTGTTGGTGTGTAGAAACAGAATATTCACAACGCTGCACCCAGCACTTGCACTGCAGACTATCATTAGGTAAATATGAGAAGGACCTTGCCTTTAGAGATAAAGTTGCTTAAATTATTGCTTGCAAATTATATTCATATTCTATTTAGTATTTTTTTTTTTTATGAATCATTCATAAACTGATCATAACTTCTGGGAATATATAATTAATCATAATTTTCACTTACCAGTTTGGAATGAAATCCTGCCTGCAGGGTGTTTGTAAGCAGTTCACTTGAGCAATTTAGCATTCACTTGCAGCTGGAGCCTGGGCAGTCGTGGCACAGGACCCTCAGAGGATCAAGAACTGTTAAAACTGGAGCCTAACAAACTGTGATTGATGTGGGAAAACACACTTGTAATTTGCTGAAAAAATTATCTTGGCAAAAATATTCCCATTGGTGATTCCTAAAGGCTGACCTGAAGCTGGCTGTGTTCTGAATGAATCTCTTTACCTCTGTTTTAGGTGACTTTTCTTCCTCCTCAGTAGAGCAGTGCCCAAGACCATCCCATACAAAAGCCATCCACGGAGTTCTTGAAAAACCACTGTGAAGGAGTGAAGCCAGGTGTCCTTGTGCTTGGTGGTACTCAGATGCTGGGATGAAGAGTCCTTTCCAGGCAAACTGAAGGTGCCTTGGAGATAGAAGACTTTCTAATGAAAGTACTCCATGGGCAAGCTGGCAGTGCCTAATGGTCTGGGCAAGCTGGAAGTGTTGAGTGTAACCTCTTCTCATCTTTCATAAATAGTACAGAAGTTAGGAATAGTTCTATTAACTCCACTATGAAAAAGAACAGACCCATGCCTTTTGTGTGAAAGGAATGTGTAAGATGTAGGTTACATAAACAATTAAGACACAGTTTTATTTTAATTATTTTTTAATTTTCTTTTGTGCCATTTATATGTGCCAGAAAATGATTGAAGAAATTAGTCATAATTCATAAATAACACCAGAAGCTTTTTTATTTTCTTAATACTTTTTATTAATAAATTAGAAATAAGAAAAGTCTCAGGCATTTTTAAGTTCATCAACTATAGGTATTCCATTTTATTTGCTACAGAAATAGAGTGGCATATTAGAGATATAGAACAGATTGTTCAGTGTTTTTTTCTGACTTCCAGAATCTATATTAGGACTGTTTGGGAGTATAAAAGTTTATCTGAGCTGCATTCTCTTCCTCTTTCCTGATGTCTTTAAAAATGTAGGGCTTCTTCAGACATAATTCCTGCTCAAAAATTTATCTTAAACTTGCAAAATAACTGTAACCTCTCTGTACCCACACATGAGCTTCACTTTCATACTTTTTTATCATGGTATTAACAGCAAGTTTACTGATCTATTCCACTCAACTATTGGGGAAAAAAAAAAATATGAATACTGTATTTGTGAAAATGCCATAAAAAAGGATGCAAATGTCAATGGATGAAAGAAATCCTGGGTTGCCATGGCAATATAATTCACCCAGACCCTCTGCACAGGTTTCCATTGAGGCATCCACACATTAGCAACAGATTTACCCATTTGCCAGGGAGATGTTGCACACTTGGAGCAACAACTACATCACAAGGTAAAGATGAAACCCAGATCTTTGTTATCATGGGGACAGTCTGTGTTGTGTCACTGCCTCGTTCAGCAGCTTGGAGAGCATTACTCATGTAGGTATGTCCTGGGCAAGAGGGGCCACTGAACCCACTCTTCTACTGAAAATTAGAGCAAGGGGAAATCAGTAAAATTAGATTATTTAAATTTTTTTTCAGTAATTTTTGAACAAACGGATTCCTTCTCCAGAGTAAGACTTACACATCCCACCTGAAATCATTAATCACTAATTAAGCCCTCTGCAGATGTTGGCAAAGAGAGAAGATAAAAAGGGGGGCATGGAAAAATAAATATGCTTCGCTAAAAAAGCTTTATTAGTAGAATAATTTCAGAGGAATGTTTATGTAGCTTAGCCTGGGAATTCAAAAAGGATAATTTAAAAACTCCGAGTACTTTTGGATGACTTCTACCACACAGTTCAGTGGTGCTCAAGATGGCTCAGACCTGCTGAAAACAAGCTCTTTGTAGCTACAGAGAAGTCATCTCTGTTCAAGTTGCAAAATTCAGTTCAAGTCAACTGGTTTAAATACTTAAATTCTTGTTATGTGAAAGTCTCATCTATAAAAATACCAAGCCATTTAGATTAATCTTAAAAATCTTAATTTGCAGCCCGTGTATTACTTCTCCTTTTGTTGAGATGCTTAATTGCCTTTCTGTGGAAGGCAATTCTGCCTGTCAGGAGACAAAGATTCGTGTCTCATAACTCAGCCTGGCCGTGGACTGAAATGTCTCCTCTTCATTAAAAAGCAGACACAGACACCAGCCACCCCTGGTGAGAAACATCACCTATCTATGAGTTGTCTCCCCCTGAGCAGCTGCTGGGGCTGATGCTCTGGGAAGTGTCCCCAGGCACAGAGCCCATCTTCAGCTCCATCCCACCAGCCCTTCACCCAGCTGTGTGTGGCTCTGTGCACACCAGCACTCTCAGGGACCAACCCATGCCCCTCTAGCTTTGCAGGCTGGTGCCTGCAGGCTGATCCTGCACTGGGGCAGAGTAATAACTCACTGCTGTCAAGCTGAGCATGGCTGCCTGTCTGTGGCATTGGAAGAATTGGTATTCCATTTGATTTATACCTCCAACCAAGCTAATTAAGCAACAATTCAGGAGGAATCCATCATTGTGACAGACTTGTTGATTAACCATCCCACGAACAAAGTCAAGGGTGTTTGGTAGCCTGAAGAAAAAAAGGGGTCAATAAGGAAGAAAAGCAATGATCTGGCCAAAATACAGTGGTGACTGTTATTTCCAAAAGCAACAAGAAGCTTAATACATTTCACAAATACTGGAGCCAACACTGAAAACAAAGGCAGCTCAGATCAGTGGGGTGTTAGATAAAGAGAGAAAACGTCTACATTTCATCTTGGTGTGATTAAGCTGTGAAGGCAAACTTTATGGGGATGGTTCCCCTGTTAAAATCTTCAGGCCCCTTCATCTGTGTTTGCCAGCTCTGAAATGTGAGTGCGGTCCCCATGAGGTTTCTGGCACTTGTGAAGGCTCTGAGAGTCATCCAATTATGATAATATCCTCTCTAATTTTTTTTATTAAAATCAGTTCCTAGTCCTCAGGGACACAAGTCTGAAAAGCCCTAAGAGAATCTGCTGTTAGAAATTGAAGAGAAGGACCTCGAACAAATGCTCTATTTTTAAATCTTCATGAGGCTAAAGCCCTCAAGAGGGTAAGAAGCAGGCTGAAGCAGATGAGATTAGTGATGCTGAACTCGCTAGCACAGAAGATGGGATATAAAGCTGATGAAATTAGGTAGGATCTAAGCCAACCATTACCTTTAGAAGGATTTTGGGCAGAGTGGTATAATCTCTGCATCTCTGGATCTTGGAGCCCTCCTGTTTACTGCTCTTCTCCTGAAACCCAAAGGCCTCATGTCTCACGTCTGCCTGCCAAAGGCTGTGCCCAAATCATGCCAAGATGGACAGAGGAGGAAGTTCTCACATGTTTTACCTACAGGGTCAGTTTCCTGAGCAAGCAGCCTGGGTCAAGGCTTTCCCAGGCACATTGAAGGCTGTGGTTTGATGCCCACACCTCAGTGAACACATCTTGTTGTTGTGGCATGGGAGATTGAGCGTGTCCATGGCCAGTTTTGAAGCAACCGAACCTCCCTCTCTCCATTTGGCTGTGCCTCAGGTCTCTCAGAGAGAAATGGCTGCTGCAAATTATACAGGAAAAAAGGGCTCATTATTCCATAACCACATGCATGGCTGGAGAGGGGAAGGCTGGGTGAGACCCAGCCTATGAGCAGCCCACCGGCCTGTCCCCTTTATGGTGTGCACTAATGATTTTTAGTTTTGTTTCTTAATGCAATGCATTTCTCAAAGCAGGGAACAGCCGTGCCATGCCACAGCAAATGTCCTGACTGCGGGCTGCAGACTCACAGGCCTGTCTCAAGCAGGGGTGCAGCAGTGAGGGACTGGTATTCCAATGGAGGAATGCCAGCCTGGAGGGGTGCCTGGGAATGCTCAGGTCTGACTGCTGCCCTCAGTGGGATGGTGACCCTTTCTCAAAAGAGGTACTTGTCCTTCTCTGAGTAGGAAGCAGATGGAAGTTCTGTCAAGAGAGACCCCTCCCCATGTTCAGATGGCTCAGCAGGAGCATAGAAAAATAATGGGATCATTTCTCTGGTGTGGGTTGCCAGGGCTATTTGGCACTGTGGAGCCTAGTCTTAGCATCTGTATTTAGGATCTCTTTGCTGCAGGGTTGCAGCTGAAACATTTCACTCTTACCTGGCAATTCCTCACACTAAACACTTTAACCTGAAATTTCTGGCTGCTCTCTTCGCACCTGGTCCCACCCTGCAATAGCTGCACCTTTTCAGCCCTAGGGAGGGGGATGCCAAGGCAAACCCAAAGCACAGCAGCCTTTTCACAGCAGGTTTCCCAATGCCCCCCTGTGTCCCTGCCGCCAGCTGCGCCCCCAGATGTGCCCAGCCCGCCGTGGCTCTGGGCTCCATTTCTGCGGTCTGGCAGTGACATCTAGAGGCTCCCTGCCCTCAGCTCCTGTCTCACTGCTCGCAGCTCTTGGCGAGCAGAAACCCGTTCCTCACAAAGCCCTTGGGAAGGGCTGAAGTACTTCAAGGAAGGAGATGCAAGGCTTAAATCCAAGTCCTTCCCTTGCCCCTCATTCCCTAAGCCACCGTGAGAAGGATCTTTGTGGCAGCACCCCAAGAAAATTTGACATTGTTTCTGGGATACCAAAGGTCTGGAGAGCCAGCCCATGTCCTTTCCCTGAAAGAAGAACTGGACCACATAAAGCTGGTGCTGGTTAAACATTACATACAGCTTTCCACTTGAGGAAATATTATTTCCTTGCTTTACATGTCATTCATTAGATTTGATGCCATCCAGCATCAAAGGCAAAGCTGCCACAGAAATACCTCTGTATCATGGCTGGCTGTGCAAGATGAAAGATTATTGTGCAAGCAGTATTATGCATTTTAAAGCAATGCATTCAAGAAAAAGGGGAGGAAATATATCATCTCCATAGGCTGAATTATTCAGCCAGATGATGAATGCATCTCCTGAAGCATTCCCAGGGTTTGAGCAGAAATACCTACCATGGAGAGAGAGAGGGAATACTATTGCCTATATGAAAGGCACTTGGTATTCTGTAGAATGAATATTCTCTAGGGTGATATCACATAGACATTTTGAGTCAGCAGAGCAGACTGCAAACGATGTCCTAGCCTGAAATCAGGGAAAAAGCAGCTTAGTGGAGTAGAGCTTTCTCACAATAAAAAAATCTGCAGAATATTGCAGTGAAAAGTGTGAGGAATGGTTCTTGCCCATCCTATGTCTTAGATCCACCCTCCTCTCCTCTTTACTTATTTTGTCTGCCTGATGCTGAGGAGTTGGGCTGTAATGATGATTCCCAGCTCCACACAGGAAGAAATGCCAAGACAAGGTGGGAGGCAAAGCTGTGGGGTGAACCTTCTCCATCACCCTTGAATTTTGTGGCATAAAATCCTTCTCCTTATCTCTGAGGGACACAAGTTACATCTCCATCCATGGAGCAGGAAGGTGCTTTGCTTACCAATGGTGTATATGATTTGCAAGACATAAACACAGTCATTGATGTGGAGAAATGTTAATGTGTCTAATTGTTTGGGCTTTTGGTTTTTGTTTTGGGGTTTGTTTTTTTTTCAAACCAGCATTCCATGTGCTCTAGAACTCAGAGGTGATAGGAGTTATGAAATGAAACTGAGATTGTCAGGCTGTCTTGATTTTACTGGATTGGAGAAAGAATGGCTAAAAGAAAATTGTAGCTGTGAGTGCCAGATTTTTCTTTTTCTGATTTTATTTTCCTCCTAGACACTGGCATAAAAGTTTTCATTTTTTATTATTGTATCAGATGAAACCAAATGGTTTTTCCCCACCACTGGGAACAAATAAGCAGTTTCAAGCTTTTAGGGTGATCAGTGAAGGCCAGCACAATGTTTAATCAAATTTAGAAGATTAATTGGACACCTTACCCATAGCTCCTAGATATCATTGGTTACCACAGAAGTCCCTTGGACAAAGTCTTCCACATCAGTGTGAAGATGTTAGGAAACCAAAAGCAACAATGTGCTGTGGTGGACCTGGACATTTTCTTCTGGGCCCTGGATGCCAGGCAGATTTCTCCTTAAAGGCAGCAGAAGGGAATTCTGGACTTCTAAGTGGCCTTTGTAACATTCAGCATTTCAGACTCCTCATCTGGGCGTTGGCTCTGGCCTGGGGAGGGTTTGACATCTTCCCTCCTTCCCAAAAGGAGGCATCAGAAACTCCCAGCCCTTTTTAATGGGGCAGGACACCAGGTGGCCTGGCTGGAATAAAGAGGAGCAGGGAGTAGGAAGTTGGGCATGGCTGGGCCTGCGTACAGGAGAGCAAAGGCAGCACTTTCTGTGCCACTGCAGAAGGTTCTTGGTGCAAGCACCAGCCAGAGGTGACTGCAGAGATGCTCTGGGGAGGTTCCTGTGTTTTACTGCCCTGGAAAAATCATGGGGCCTGGGAAAGTCACACCAGGCAAACTAGGAGGGCTTGGCAAACTCCTGCATGCAGGCCTGGGTCACCACATCCATGGGAAAATGTTTCCTGCAGGTTCTGCTGCTGCTCCTGGTGCTGACAGGGAGAACCATCTGGAGATCTTACAAGCCTCGTGTCCCTCCAGGCACCATCAGACAGCTGACCTGACAGCTCCATGCTGACAGATGCTGGGAACCAGCACCTCTGGCTCAGCTCTTGGAGCAGGTGACGGATCCAGCTCTCCTACTTCATGTTCACTTCATGGGAACAAGCCCTAGGAAAGGCAGACATCTGCAATCACTCAGCTCTGCTGTCGAGATGTGAAGGCATGGCTTTGCAGGTGCTTCTTAGACAGCAGGCTGGGTTTAAAGCCAACATCAGAATATGGGATAGAAGAAGCCTTTTCCCATTAAAACACATTTGTAAAAATAATTTTTGGTCTTTTACCCTTGTGCAATTTCACTTTAAGGCCTTATTACTCTCCTTGTCTCCAAGGCTGGGAGAAGGTCATGTTGTGGGACATCAGTCACATCCAAGAGGCAGCAGGCTGAGCAAACAGCTTTGCTTTGTCAAGCTGGAAGCACCAAACTGAGGAAAGACAAGGGCCAGGAGCTGCTTGCAGAACTGCTGAAAGATTCAAGAAGCTGTGGTATCATCACTGAGCCATCAGGGCTGTGCCTCAGGATGTGTCCTCTGTGCTGCCAGGCGGGTGGTGGATTGACACACATTCCCACTGACCTACATTAGAGGGACTCATGAGTCACGCATCCAAAAAAATCATTTCTCTATTGAACAGACTGCTGTTACTGAGATGGGAATTTTGAGTGAGATACTAAGCAAGAGCCTTTGATTATTTGAATATAATGATGTACTTCTAACACAGCATTAACAAAAGTAACTGGCATTAGACTTTTATGCAGATATTCATGGCTTTCAAGACACTTTATGGATGTATTGATTCTGTTCAATCAAACAAGGCATAAAAGAATTATTTCCTTCTCCAGCTCCAAAGTGAATCAATAAAAAAGGGGACAGGATTTCCAAAACTCCCTTTTACTATTGACTGAACATGGGAGAGATTTTAGAGAGGCTTGAAACTCAAGAGTACCCAGTGGCAGAAAGTCAGAGGTAGAAATTTTTAGGTCAGGAACAGGTTGTTTCTCTTTTACTTTGACGAGATATGCTGTGATTTAATGAAGACTTAATTAATTCCAGGGATTTGTCATGTCATTCTAGTACAGGAGTTCAGATGGATGGAGAAAATGTTCTCCTCCATCACAAGGATCTGAAGTGGTGAGATCTGGATGGGGATGATGACAGCTCGCAGAGTTAAGCTGGGATCCAGCTGGGCATGGCTCAGAGGGTCATTGTCAGAGTCCAGGACGTCCCTCTGGCTGCCCTGGCTATCTCGAGACCCTGGCAGGGGTCTCAGAGACCTTGGCAAGAAGTCAAAAACATCTGTGGCTTCGATTTTAGCCTGTGGAAAAAGCTGTCAATTTTGTATGAGGAATTACAAGTCACAAGGGTTTGTTTCAGCAGTGTGATATTTGAACTAACACAGAGTGGAAAAGTAGAAATTTAGGATTTTTAGAATGGGATTCAAGGGGGTACAAGATGGAGGAATTTGGGCATGTCCTAGTCTTCTTCTCCTTCATCTTGTCCTCCATGTCTTGGTGAGATGGTGGCACTTTTCTATTGGTTCAAGGCAGAGATTCACAGTCTAACATAGGTGATAGGAATTGGTGAAGAAATTGTATACATAGACACGCAGTTTTGAGTATATAAGGTGGGAGCTGCCCGAGGCTCAGGGACAGATTGCCATGGCTTCCTTTCTGGACAGAGCTCAGCAGGTCAGAGAAAGAATAATATAGAGAAGAAGAAGTAAACAACCTTGAAAACGCAATCAGATGCATTCCAGGCTCCTTCATTTGGCTGTGTCGGGCTAGGGAAGCAAAGACTCTTTATGATCTCAGGGTCACCCTGACCTTCTGAACCCTGAGAAATCAACAGGTCATGCCAGCAAAAGAATTGGTTTAGTGGCAGGGGATTGATCTTTAAGGTCCCTTCCAACCCAAACCATTCTATAATTTCATGAAAAAAGCGTTGAAGGCATGCAAAGTTTTGGCAAGTTGAAATTTTCTAGACAAAGTATTTGAACAAACATTATTTTTCCCCCTTGAAATTGAAAGATTGTGTAAGAACTTCTGGGAAACAACACAGCTAAAAGCCCCCTGTACTGCTGATAAGTAGACACTCCCCCGAGGCTAATCTCATCTTAAATTGTCAGCAGTGTGTGTTTTAACTGCTTAAGTCAATTTGATAAAAGACTTTATCTCATTTACAGTATATTCATTCCTCTTCAAGCCCTGTTTCTCTCGCCACCGGGAATTTGAAGCCCAGAAACTTCAGCTGGGAAGGATATTTAAAGAAGGGGTTGTTTGCCCATCTGCAGGCGGGCAGGAGCTGCTGCCGCGGTTCCAAGCTGGGAGCTGCAGATGGCAGGATTGAACTGCAGACTCCGATCCATCCCGCACTCTTTGCTCTCCTAACCAACAAACTCCTTCCGCCGAGGGACCAAGGAACACGTAGGACCGTGAGTCTGGGAATACCATGCTCAAAGCTTGCTTTGGAGGCGTAAAACTCTCTTGGAAAAATATTATTTTCCTCCACAGACGCAGAGCAAATTCTGATAGGTGCTGCACCCACCTCCTTCCACACACAGAAGTGTAAAAATAAATGTACAGAGAAAGGTACCAAAGTTAATGAAAGTCTTCTGAGCAGCTTCTGGTTGAGGGATCAGTAAATATATAAGGTTATCTTAGCCTGGAGAAGAGCTACTTACAATGATGGGAGAGAGCAGGTGGATAAAAAAAGACCATTCATGTCTTATACTAGAAGAACCAGGAGCAGCCAGCAGATAAATCTCTTGCTGGTGTGTTCAAATAGGCCAGGTGAGGCACTGCTTTCCATGGCCTGGAATGGTAGAGGTGCTGTGGCTGCCAAACCTTTGCAGAGCTTTGAAAAGTGATTGAGCAGCTTCATAGAGAAGAATCAATCGGGGTACCATACTCAAAGGCATCCCCTCCTGTTCATGAGGAAATTAATTCCAGGCATTAAGCCCTTCCCAGGGTCTGCTCCTGGAGACAGGAGACCTTCAGCAGATCTGATCCAGAACTTTGGTGGCCCTGACCTGGGGATGCAGTTTAGGGGATGCTGTGAGCTGATCAGGTTTAAATTTCAGAATTCCTTTTCCAGGACAAAAGTCGAGCTGCGACCCAGAGGCATTGCATGAGCTCTGAGGCTAGAAGATCAGAAAATGTGCTTATACAAAAAAATAATCTCTCTTTGACTTCTAAGTGGGTTTTGAAGTGGAGAAGATGGAATTCCTGGGTTGGGGTTTCCAAAGTCATGGGATGGCAGCATTGCACTCTATTCTTAAACCTCTTTGCACTGAACCAGTAGGGAAAGGCAGGGTGAGTCCCTGGTATTAGACTTGTTGAGCTGTAAAGTGTCACACAATTATAGAATCATTTATGTTGAAAAAGACCTTTAAGGTCTTTGAGTCCAACTCAGCAGTGCCAAGCCATGCCCCTGTGTCACATCTCCATGTCTTTAAATACCCCCTGGGATGGTGACTCAACTACCTCCCTGGGCAGCCTGTTCCAGTGCTTGACAACCCTCTTGGTAAAGAAATTTTCCCTAATATCATTGTCCTGTCACTTGTTACTTGGGAGAAGACCCCCAGCTCACTAAAAACTCCTTCCAGGTGGTTGCAGAGCACAATAAAATCCACTCTGAGCCTCCTGGGTTGCCCTTGGCTAGCCAAGTGCAGAGAAAGGCCAGAGCAAGCAAACCCTGGGTTCAGCATGGCTTTCCTACCAAAAGGTCTGGATCTGTGTGAGGAGGAGGAGAAGCAGGAGAAAAATAGGAAGACCAACAATGTCCAAGTTAGTGTCTTTCTCAAAATCTATTTTCTCTTTGAGGGAAAAAACAACTCTTTTCCCTTTTTAGTTAGGCTCAATTGGTGATATGGGAACAGCCCTAATTCATAGCCCTAATTAGGGTTAGAATTAGCACCCTAATTCAGGGTTAGATTTAGTGCAGCATGGTGGGGATGGTGGCAGCAGCTCCTTTAAAAGCCATAGAGAAGAATAGCAGGATCTCAGTACTAAACCCTAGAACTGTTGAAGCCCCAGTGTTAACAACTAGATAATAAGGAAATTTTGATCAAAAATTGCTCAGGTCCATTGATTGGCTTTTTGGCATCAGCCAAACAACCTTTCACGCTCTTCCTGACTGGACTTGATATTTAGGCTCTTTAGCTTGCTGTCTGATGTGGTTGGACAAAAAGTTCAGTGTTCCTGTCCGTAGTCAGATTTTCAGTGTTATGAGGTTATGAAATCTGCTACAACCAGGGGAAATGGCCTCAAGTTGCACCAAGGGAGGTTTAGGCTGAATGTCAGGAAAAAAGTTCCATGGGCAGATTCGCCAAGCATTGGAACTGACTGCCCAGGGAAGTGGTGGGGTTCATCATCCCTGCAAGTATTTAAAAGGCAGGTGCAGTGCTGAGAGTGACATTACAAGGGAAATGGAGTGTGTGCTGATGTGAGATCATTTGCAAGATTGTTTGGAGTCTTTTTTTTTGGTGGGTATTTTCTTTTTTTGTTTTTTTTTTTTTTTGACTGGCCAATGAAGAGGACTATCAAGGTGAAAAAATCTGCTGCTTGTTGATTGATAACTACAGGAAATGAATAGTCCATCTTTTTGATCACCTGTGCTTGGTGAAGTTATGCTGGCAGAATAAGCTCTTCTTCACCTTGTGTAGGTAATGAAGAAAAGTCACTTGGTGACTGACAGGCCAGAAAGCAGAACAAGTCTGATCTTTGCTTATGCTCTGCCCTGGCTTGCTGCTGTGGCAGGGGACAGGGAGAAGGCACCTACCTCAATGCTGGCCTTGGCTTTCCACACTGGAAAACCGTCACCCTGATCCAAAACAGCATCCAAGCAAACACTGACCAGTGCAGGTAAGGATGTTGGGATTTTTCTCTCAGCAGCATGTCCTATTTCCAGATCCTTGGTAATCTCCATGTCCAGTGCCTGATCCCCTTATCCTAAATGTACCCAAGGCCTGGCTGGAATCCTTTACTGGGGTGGGGGAGCATGATTCTATTTATTTGACTACTTTTCCATAATTGCATTTGCCTGTGGTTAGCCCTCTAATCTGCCTATTCCCAAATCTCATGTAATCATGCTGGAATCCATTTATGGCTACATGTGCAGGGAGGGCCCTGAGGCAACTGGATGTGTGTGTGTGTGTGTGTCCATGCACACATGTCCAGGGGTGAAAGCACAGCTCTTGGCATGACAAGTCCTAAGCAGTGGCTGCCTCCAGCCCTTGCTGGGCTGAGCTTTGCCTTCACAGAACAGTGGCTCTCATCCCAAGTAATGTGGATCTGCTGTGTGCCAGTCATCTGTTCTGCTTCAGAAAAAGGCTGAGCCAAGGGCTTTCTCCACTATTTTTTCCAGACCTACCTCATAGGGTGAGGCAAACCAACAGGAGAAGAGGTAAGGCAAGGCCTGGTGATGGTTGTGACCTGGGCAGTTCTGTCCTGCTCCATCACAGTAGTGCCACTGTCACCTCCAGGTGCTTACTGCTCCAGGAAAGGATGCAGCCATTTGGCTTCATCACTTCCAGCAGGAAGGTTTTGCAGCTGTGAAGTCCAGCTGTAGCTTGGGAATCTCTGCCTCCTGCCTCTGCCCCACATGCAGGGCCCAGGGATGCTCGGCTGAATGCTTGCTCCAGGCTGGTGGGCATCCCACTCCCAGACTAGCAGTGCTTCAGGCAGGGAAGTCAACCCAGGAAAGCTCTTCAGAAGGTTCTTTTTCCTGAGAGGTCTCTCATCTATTCCTGGGCTAGCCCCAAAGACTTTGTGCACAAGAGCACATGGTGCTTGACCGTGCAGTTTTCTGTGGATTGTGATGATGTGGAGCAAAGATCATTGCAGTGCTCTGCTGGTCCCCCTGCTCTGTGCCTCTCACAGGGACTGTTCCTCCCACCCTGAAGGGATCTGCTCCTGCTCTCCCTCTCTATCTGCAGCCTCATCAGACCAAGAGCAAACACACCAGAAAGCTTGATGTGAACATGCTGGCAAATAACCTCCAGGGATGGAGCTTTGGCTGCTGGTACACTGTTCGTTTGTGGAAAAAAAAAACTTACTTCACAACTTGTAAAACTTTTAAAGCCCCTATGCTTATTTTAGCACTGGGTGCATGTGGGGATTGTTCTTCTCAAAGGACATGTGCACCTTTGAGAATTTGAAAACTTTTTTTATTCTCTTTGCTTGTTATATGCATAGAGTTTCACAATAGGTTCATGCATATTTATTTTAGTGGTTTCGCATTACAATGTGCAATTAGTTTTTATTAGTTCTTGTACAGAGAGAACTCTGGTCATTTTGTTCATCTCTTGAAGCCTCAGCTTTAGGCTCTTGTCTTTCAAAGTTCAAGGGGCTCTTTTTATTTTTGAAGTTTGCATTTTGTTCTTTGGTTGAGGTAATTTTGTGAGTACAAGTTTTTTGTGAGAACAGGGAGCCTTGAGCATAGTAGAGTTACTAGACTTTAAAACAGCACATTTCACTTAAATCTGAAATGGATTTCTACCTTGTTAAATTTCTATTCTGTTTCACAGTGTTTGGCTTCACAGATATTTTTGTGGGATTTTTTTGTTTTGTTTTGTTTTTTTTCCAGGAAAGCCAGAGGAACAAGATGACTTGGGAGAAGGAGATCTCAGCATAAATTTTGTTAGAAGCATTACAGTTAGCAGCCCTCCAGCATTTGAGCTGGATCATAAATTTTGTTTGGGGGGGAAAAAGCACAGAAAAAAATCAGTCAGTGAACAGGGTCTAACAACTTTTGCCCTGTTTTTGAGTAGCTTAATGAAAATCCTCCAAAAAGCAAGGCAGTGGAAGAGCCACTGTTACAGATGCCCAGACCCAGTTAGCTTAACTCCTTTATTGATCTTCCTTGGAAATTAAGTACTACAGCAGAGAGGTTAAGGGAATCAGATAAACAGGAGAGACTCTGAACAATGAAAGCAGGATGACAGTTTTAGGGAAGACATCTCAATGGAAGCCCAGTGCCCAACTCCCCAGGGTTTTAGCCAACAGGCTCTAGTGACCAAACACTGAACCCATTTTTCTGGCTCTGAATCAGGAGGTTAAAGTCCAGCTCCTTGTCTCTGCAGGAAGAGGCACGTCAGGCATCAGTTAAAGTGAGAGGGAGGAGCTGCATGAGAGGGGTAGATAGGACAGTGAGAGCTGGACTTGGATTCTTGGGAGTTTGGGTCCTTAGCAAGGCAAGCCAGTTAGCACCACACCTTCACATTAACTCCAGTCTCTGCTAGACTGGGGCTACTTTCCTATTTGGCACCTGTTTCCAAATCCAAACTTTGAAATTCTGAAAAAAATTGCCCACTGTGCTCTGCTGAGGTACCAGACTATGCCAGTCCTGGGTCCCAGGTGTCTCCACCGCCCAGGGGAAGCAGGCAAGGAGAGACCCCAGCCTGACCACTGGCCTGCTGCTGCTTCTCCTCTGCCTCTGGATCCCTAAGGCTGTGCTGAGGGAAGCAGTGGCATCTCTTTGCTCCAGAAGAAGAAACACTGAGCTAACAGCGGCACAAAAATGTGCTGCATCTCTTTTTGAATTGCATGGGTGCAGCTTTGCATTTTTGAAGGTTTAGCACCAAGGAAATAAGAAATGTCAATATTACTCCATAGTTTTCCTTGGGTGATACAAAATCCTCCAGCTTAGAGGTTAATTTAAAGCCAAAAAGGAAATCAAATTTAATGACAATTTTGTGATCATTTTTGCCTCTCACAGGAAAAGTTCCCCCAGCCATGCTAAGACGATGTTAGATGTTTCAAGGACATTGATTTGCTAGAGGAAAAACTTGCATTCCTTAGGCTGAATATCTCCCTGAGCAAGGGAGAAGGGCATATCCCAGGATCAGGAATGAGGATCTGCTTGAAATAAATGCTTTTCAAGTTTCTATTTTAGATCAAGAAACTGTTCTTGGCTCTCTGGTAGCCTTTATGCAAACTAATGAGCACATTTGGGAAATACACCTTCTGAAATCACCTGCAACCCTCCCCAACTCCTACCCAGACTAGAGCAGCACCTGCCCTGGGGTGCTAGAAGCCCTCCAGAGGTACCACCCCCCATCATTCCCACCACAGCTTCTCCTTTGCAGCTGATCTGGAACCCTTGGGAACCAGCCCTAGGAAAGGGCTTTCCATTCCCCGTTCCTATTTGAAGGGGAGGGAAGGTAGCAGAGCAGAGATTTGGAACAGGAAGATGTAAAACAGGGAAATTAATTATTTGTGAAATTAGTTACAAATTAGTTGGGTTTGGAATCCTTACCCAGACCACACAGTCTGTCCTGCAAAATGGCTTTTCCTTCCTGGGCAGTTCAGGGAACAGTGAGAGGGTGTGGGGAGCGATGGGAAAGAGGGCAGGGGACCAGGCCATGCAGAGTAGTGGGGCTGGTGTTTCTGGACCAGGCGCAAGACAGGATGCCTGCACGTTGATGGAGGTGGTAACGTCTGGTGCCTGACCTCAACATTTTCAAATTTAGCAGGATTTCTCCCAAACTACAGATGTAAGCAACTAGGAACCTGTATGATCTTATAGCCCCAAATGCCACCTCTAAGCAGGTACCCAGAGACTGGGGAATTGACTTTCCCATGGAAAATTGCCTCCAACTGTGGCTACTTCCAGTAGCTCACTGTGTTTTTCCCACCCAAAAATTTGGAAACATTTCTGGATTTTTCCTAAATGATGCAAAGCTGATTAATTTTCCCTAACCATCATCCCAGGCTCACTGGAATTTGGGAAGTTCAGCAGAGCTCCCTGCCCTGCTGCTCTCTGCAAGGTCTCTGCCTGCCTGAGTTCCTCCAGGGCCCCCATGCCATGGCCCAGAAGGGGGGTGGAGGCAGCAGAGGCAGATGCACATCTTTCCTTAGTGTCCCGTCATTTCTGGCCCAGCTAAAGAGCCAAATCAGGACCTGTTCAAACTTCAGTGAATGGGTCAGCTCCTGTCAGGGGAAAGGTCTCAGAGCTCTGCCAAACACCACATAAACTGAAAATTTACCACACTGGACTTAGTTTAGTCTCCTTATCTTACGTCCTTTTCCCTCTGAACTCATCGCCTGTTTTTTTCTACTCTCCTCATCACATCCGGTGCCATTTTTCCCATTCTTCTGCTCTCCACTGCAAATCTTGCTTGGCTTGGTAGAAGGAGAGCTCTTCTGTATGGGAGGCAATGGCTTGGAGGGAAGAAGCTTTGAGGGACTTGCCAGGGAAAACCTCTTGGTAAGAGGGTAGCCAGTCAGGCCTGCAATGTGGAGACACAAAATATAACAGAGGTCACAATGCAAACCTAAAGCTTCTGAAGCTCCATAATTCATGGGACATGTTTCCTGGAAACTTCTGAACAGCTGTGTTGCAGAGGATGGATAAATATAATTATTCATAAATAATACAGCCAAGATAAAACAGTCCTCCCTGCTAGCCGGACAATGCCCCTGCCTATGGATGGGTCCAGGGGTCAAGTGGACTGTTCCATCTCACTCCCCAAAAGATGTATGGCTCACCCCACACCTGTATTCCCTCCCCCAAAACATGAAGTGCCTGTAACCCCATTGGCCCATGCCTTGTTCCAGCCCACCTTGAAGCTCCTTGAAAAGGGGGCTTTGAGGAGCCATGCGGTCTCTTGGAACTTCCCTTCCTCTTAGAACTCCCCCTCTCCTAGAGCATCCTTTTGTCTCTCTACCTCCTTAAGCCTCGCCATGTGCTGCATCTGGCAGCTTGAGGCAGGACCTTTCTCCGTCCCCAATAAACTTCATTCCTCAAGGGCAGCCTTCAGAGATCTCTTGCCTCAATCCATCTACACCGTCCTGGCGACAGAAATCGCTACACAGCTGCACATGGAAACATGCTCCTGCTGGCAGCCCCTTGGAGCAGCCCACGGGGAAAACCCTGAGCCACTTCCACAGGGCTGCCACGGGAGCAGCCTGGCCTCGGGGCTGCCCTGGGACAGCAGGAGCCCAGAGCCCTGTGCTCTCCAGGAATGGCTCAGCTGCACATGCAGCCTCCTGCTCCTCTCCCTGCCCCACAGCTGAGCAGCCCCACAGCTCCAGGGGCACTGGCAGAGCACAGCTCATTGCAGGGGCACACGGGGCACAGCTGTTCCTGGCAATGTGCACAGGCTCTCTGGGCTGCCACAGGAGCCTTCCTCCCACCAGAGAGCGGCCCAGCTCCCCCTCACCTCTGTGTGAGGCTGAGCCTTGCTCTCAAGGGAAGAAGTGAGTTGGGTGAACTCCGATCTTTACCACCAACGCATCTAATGGGTGCAACACTCGAGGGGAATAATTGTAATTATTGAGAAAATATCTTTGTTTTTATTTTTCATGGAACTAGCCTGTGTTTAATTCCTCTCAACAGTATTGAGTTAGCAAGTCTGAAGGGAAAGGTGGAAGGCTCCAATGATAAGAAGGGAAAAAAAGATTTCTTCTTGAGGTTGGCCTTCTGTGAATCCACAGGAAAAACCCACACAGTTGTGACTGCTATTTCTGCAAACCACAAAGACCTCTCTGCAAGCAGACAGGCCTTATGGTGTTTCTATAGCACTGTAATACCATCATCAGTGTTGGACCCCATCAGCAAGGAGAAGGAACAAGGGGAATTTTATCTGTCATGAGAGCCGACACTGATGGCAAAGAAAGCAACAGGACTTGCATTTCATGACCATGTCCAATTTGTGATCAGCTGTGGCCACAGTCCCTGTCCTGGCTGACAGTGTGAGTGATTTGGCCACTGTCAAAAAGGAGAAAGCAGAGTAAACTAATGATAGAATGTTGTGATGCCATGGGTGTCCTTGCAGGATCGTCTGTAGCTGTCAGCCACCTACTCTGACACCGAGCCAGCACTGACCACCATGGACCAGTTTGTAGAAGAGAGTGGTTTGCAGGGATGGAGCTGCCACCCTGCTGCAAAAGTTGGGAGGAAATCTGAAGCAGCAAAGTGCCATTTTAACTCAACCCCAGCCCAAATTCTTTATCCTTCCCCCTTCCCTGCAGTTGAACAAACCACTCAGGGAAAACTGCTCAATGTCCTCCAAGAGCCCATTTTGACATAAAGTTTACAACTTCAACGTTGTATTAGAACATCCTAAAGCAGCAGCTGCTCTTAGGGATTTGTATCTTCAAGCTGTGTTCAGACCAGAGCAATCCAGGTCATTTTCTCTCTACAATGAACTTTTTCATTTATAAAAGGACAAATAAAGTGAGTACAAGCAATCGTGAGTAATAAACTCAATTAAACTACCAAGTGAGTACTATCCCCTGTCCTGGAAAAGGACTGCTCCCATAGCAGAGGTCAGAAATTTAATCCCATTATCCAGAGGTTCAAATAATTTCTCTACCTCATCTCTTTTCCCACCATAGCTACTCTTGGGCTGACTTTCTACTTTTAAATATCTTTATCTTGTCATGTTCCTAGTCCCATGGTATCCCAATTTTAATTGCTTTAGCCTTCTTAATATTAGAAGAATGAAAAATCCTACATACAAGCCTAATAAGGCCCAGACATTGTAGACCCCTTTGGATTACTCCAGGCAGTAGGAAATGGAATCCCACTCTTCTGTACTGAGCCTCTTTGGAAGGTGAATCCAAGCTAGAATGGAGCAGGCACCATCATACCAATGATCTGTGCAGCCCTGAATCATGGCTTGAACAATAACAGGAATTAACACCCTCACTATCATTCCACTCACCTCCAAATCTGCAAATCCCACCACCCACAAGCCACTGAAGCCATAATCAAATACTTTCCTAGTACAAGCAGCCGCCTCAGCATTCATCTTCTTTTGAAGCAGAACCAGTGTGACATTAACAAATCAAACCACACAATGTCCTGCCCCTACTGACAACAGCAATTGCAGTCTAACTAGTCCCAGTCCCTTTCCATTTCTGATTCACAGAAGTACTTAATCCCTAATCACTGGGATTATCAACAACTGGGCTATCAGCAATAATTAAATTCACTGCCACCCATCACCATTCTTGTCCTAAATCACTCTACTCAAAATTATTAATCACCATAATCCTTGCCTCAGCAGCTCTAGGAGACTGATGACTGAACTGGACTAAATCAAAAACAGATTGGAAAAGTCTTAGGAATTCTCACTTGGGTTGAATAGCCTAATAATTATGGCTGTAATAGCCAAACACCCACTACTAACTTTCTACTTATACTTCCTTATAATTGCCACAACAGTCCTCGCTCTCAATGCAAACAAAGTTCAAAAACCACCAATGATAATGGCCTAAAGAATGAAAATATCCACATGTTAGGTCAGGGGTGGGGGGAAGCGGGGAGAGAGGAGAGTGTTGAGGGGACAGGAGACAGAGACCACTCACCCCAAACTTCACGTGGCAACAGAAAACTACAGAAAATTTTACTTTCCCAACCTCTCCCTTATATAGGGCATTTGAAAGACCCAGTCTGGATGCTGTCATTGGTTTGAACCCCACACCCCTTCAGGTCCTGGCCAGCAAGATTGGCTGCAGCCTTGGGAGATATTTTGTTGGGCAACACCCTTGTCAATCACTGTAACATCCACATACACAGTAAAATCTCAATATTAGGCTTAGGTTTCCTAGCAGGACTTCCCTTGCTACCAGGATTCCTGTTTAAATGACTTATTATTGAAAAACTTACTAAGTACATAATGACCAAAACAGACACAGTCATTATCATACTCTCACTACTAGGATTGCTCCTGTGCCTTCTCCTCACATAATACCCACCACACTTCCACCACTCCAAAAAAAAAAGCCCTAACAATAATTCTGTGGCTATCACTAACCGAAATCCCTCACAACAAAATCCATAAACCTAGATGATCATATCCCAAAAAACTAACAAAAAATGAGTCATAACAACTGCACCTGCTACCCAGTTAATAGAGTTAAGCTTAAGCATAACTCTAGCATTAACCCTAATGACTGTATCTCTATCCCTAACAATATTTCAACTACCCCCTCACCTTAAGTCCAACACTTGTCCTAACCCTAAATATAACCAAAATTACTGTAAATCTAATATTAACTCTACCACCTAATGCTATCCCTATAAACAGTAACCCTAATCCTAAATTCAGAGCTAACTCTAACTTTATCCCTTGTGACTGTAACCCCAACCTTAAACTCAAGACTAACTATAATACAAACCCGTCACCTAAAACCCCAACACTGACCATAACCCTAACCCTCACCCTCTCTTCAGCACTATTTGCTATACCTAAACCTAATGTCTCTTAACAAAACCACACCCAAAATGACTACAAAGCAAAGGTGAGGACTTACAGAAAGTGCCTCAACAGTACCCTTGGGACCATGGCCCCTGAAGTTTGCAGAATCCTGGGACTAAGGACCACAGAGCCTACTGGGCAGGCAACCCTGAGTCCCAGCAGCATGAGGTTGGGCATGATGCTGGCTGCTTTGGTGCCTGGGATTGTGTAATAATCAAGTCCTCTGAGCAGGGATCCCTGAAGGATGATTTTGGTGATTGTGATCTCTTTGGAGTGACTGGTTAGAATGTTGCCAACCCTTCTTTTGAGTTTCTTCAGGCAGCAGAACACACTCTTGATTATGCTTTTTGAACCTGAGTTCCTGATCTGCAGAACAATGCCTACCAAGAGGTAAGCAAGAGACTTTCAGCTAGAAATTACCTTGTGGGGTATATTGCTCATTCTAAATGGTAAGGCACTAATAATATTCTTGTTGGGAATGCCTCCAATGGATGGAGGGAAATGTTAATGCATTCCAGTTATTACTAATTTTGTGCTTTTCAAAGTTGGTAATGTGGGAAGATGGCTAAGTGTGGTGTGTACATTGGGGGGATTTAACAGGCAGTGAATTTAATTGTATTATGTTAATTTTTATATAACACTGTATCTTACTGCTTCTTTCGCTTATGTTCCTGACATGGCAATCTAGTACAGTGCAAATATTCATCTTTCCTCCAGTCACTCCATCTCCAAAGGATGGTATTTGGAGAGAAAACCTTCAGTTCAGAAACTAGGGTCTCACTACAGACTGCTTCTGGAATCACTATGTTACTTTTTTGGTTCCAGATTGATGGAATTTAGTTTTCTCCTCCTCCTGGAGCAATCCACAACTTTCTGAATTAATTCTCTGTACCTTCTTGATGAACTATCAATTTGATTGTTTTAGTAGCGAGTTGGCAATTTGGTGCAATTTGCATTTCCATCTCTTTCCCAAGCCCTGTGGTGAGTCTGGCCTCATTTCCTGGGTTGTCCTTCTTGACAATGGATATATTATCTGCCTTTTCCCAGTCACTAGGAGCACCCTCTTCATTGACATGACCTTTTAAGGATGATGAAAAGTGGCCTTGTGGCATCTGCCAACACTGTCAGTACTCTCAGGTGCACTCCATATAGTACAGAATCACAGGAGTGTTGCTGGAAAGGACCGCAGTGGGTCACCTGGTCCAACCTTCCTGCTCAAGGCGGGTGATCTCAGAGCATGTGGTACAGGAATGACAATTGAAGAAGCCCTTCTTGTTGCCCTTGACTCCTTGGCCAGCATCAGGTAGGTAGTTTGACTGGCAAAGCACAAACTGTCCTGTCACACCCTAACACAGGTGTCCTACGGGCTCAGGGAGGACAGAAACCTCCCACAGAGCAGGAGAGCAAGGTTTGATCATGATGTTCAGTACAAACACTCCATGAGAGCAGAGATTCACAATCCTGATTCTTTGGGTTTTAAGCAGACATCCAGGAGACAGTGAATGAGGAACTGCAGGTGTGAGCCTCCACATAAGCACCTTTGGCATCTAGGATGTTCTGCTCCATCCCCAACAACCTGGGAAATTCAGGTTGCTCCTGCAAGGAGCCCTGAAGAGAGGGCCCAGTGGCGCCACAGGGAACCCATTGCCACATATGGGGAGCAGGGTTGGGATTTCCACCAGGACAAATTCAGCAGGACTAGGAGCTACCAGCTGCAGGGAAGTGGAAAAATCAGTTTTCCCTCATGGTCTGTCTGGCAGCTACTCCCTGTCCACAAGAACCCCACATCCCTTCCCGATGATATCCAAGGCCTAAGAGCCTTGTATCTCCAAAACAAGCCCAAATCACCCCTCAAGCCCTGATAGCAGTTCCCACATATGCCTTTTGCAGGGCACCAAACGTTACCACCTCCATCAACGTGCAGGCATCCTGTCTTGCACCTGGTCCCAGAAACACCAGCCCCACTACTCTGCATGGTCTGGTCCCCTGCCCTCTTTCCCATTGCTCCCCACACCCTCTCACTGTTCCCTGAACTGCCCAGGAAGGAAAAGCCATTTTGCAGGACAGACTGTGTGGTCTGGGTAAGGATTCCAAACCCAGCTCATTTGTGATTTCTAACTAATTTCACAAATAATTAATTTCACAAGGAACTTCTTTGATAAGCACATCCTGGTCACATCCTTACTTTAAGATATCGTGCTGTTCCTCCACTCCCCCATTCCCCACAGACAACAAGAGGCTTGTGCTGGAAGAAAACTGTTTATTTATTTTTTTAAACAGAACTTTTATTCAACCCTTGTTCCTCAGGGTTTTTCTTTTTTTTTTTTTTTCTTCTGCAAAGATACAGTATTATTTGAACAACCTCTGCATATATATATGTATATAAAATATATGTGTGTGCATATATTTATAAACTTAAACAATCCTGCAAACTTGTGTCACTCGTAGTAGCCCTTCCTGCTTCATAACAGAGAAGAAAACTCCAACAAAGGGCAAAAATGCAGTTCCTCTCAACCAGAGGAACCAAACCACATCCATCTCCATGTGGCTGGAGAGAATTCCACCAGCTCCAGCTGGGAGGCTTTGAGTGTAAATGCATCTTTTTACAGCATTTCTAGACACTGGCCCTTACTAGACAGTGCTGTGCTGGGACATGTGCCACCCTCCCCTGTGCCCTTGGGGACAGCACACCAAGAACAAGGAGCAGGCCTTTTACAGGTGGCAAGTGGTCCTCACTCTGCAGTTGGGCTTTCTAACTCAATTAAATAGCTATAGGCAGAACTGGAGACAAGGGAAAAAGGCAAGATGTCTTTCTGAGAGAGGTGGCCATAGTAACACAGACTAGCTGCCCAGAGCATGTTCCTGCAATTCAAGAGGCACTGAGCAAGAAACCTCCCAGAGAAAATGTTTTGTTCCATCTGAGAGCTCCTCCCTGCTTTGAGGAAAAACAGTAACACAAACCGATTGAGACAAAGTAGAGGCAGAGGTCCAAGGTGGCAGGCTAGGTAACAGAACACTCTAGTGTTAGCTACGATAGCTATCATTATCATCAAAGTAAGAATCACAATCTGAATCATTATCCATCATAAAGTTATCTTCATCAAGGTCATCATCATCATCATAGTCTTCCTGCCACTGTGGCTCATACTCCTCATCTTCAACATCCTTGCCACCTTCATCTGTGTTGGGGGAGTCACACAGGATGATATGTTTCTGCCTGTTGAGGAACAAAGCATAAAAACAGACTGCTGTGAGCATCAGCCGCAACCCAGCCCCACAACACCCTACTGTCATTGTCTCAGCATCCCCACCACAGAAACTCAGGAGAGTCCAGGCAGAACAACTTCCATAACTGAGTCTGCCAGTGATGGAGCTTTCTTGATCATAGCTGCATACAAGCAGAGGTTTTGCTCATTTCCCCACACCACTACATCACTTAAATTGCTACTTCAAACAACAAAACAGGACACAAGTAATCAGTGTTTGTCATTCACTCTTTTGTATGGCGGTGAGCACAGGAGAAAACTCTGCACACCTGCTTTTTGTGCGTACTCACTCACCTTCCTCTGTTACTCCACTAAGAAAACTCACCCTGTACATGCAAGGGCTGAAGCAGGCACATTTGCAAGTTTCAACTTTCTCTGAACAGCATCTTCTGAAGTCTGGAGCCCAACATGGAAATCCTGTTAGTAGGAAAAACCAGCCAAAAGAGACAGAAACAGTATGTAATTTGGGGTGTATTTTGTGCTGCAAAACCCCTACCATGCAGACACACAATCCTGAGTTTATGCTCTCAGCTGATCAAACCCTTTAGTTTACCCACAATCAAATTAGACCAGAGCAAGACAAGCCACGAACAGCCATGTGGCCTTCACCTGTGTGGAGTGCCAGAGAATTGCAAAGAGACGCTCCTTGATCTGCCGCACCAACTCCAAACCCACACGGAAGTGTTCTGCTTTCAGAAGCTGAAGAGAAGTGGCCAGGTCCTGGTACTGCAGCAGGGTTTCCTCTGCAATTCAAGGCCAACAAAGTCATGCTGCATCCCACACTCTTGAACACAGACCAAGTCCTTGGCTCTGATTGTGAAGCCAGCCATAGCTGCTTACATCTCCTGTGCAAACGCACCCCTCTTTCAGAACAGAACATGTTGTTCAATACTGCATCCATCTCCACTGGCAGCCAAACTGCTCCAGTGGACTTTCTGAGAAATTACATCAAGAAGGCAAGGACTGGACTGGGAGAAGTGAGGCCAGCTGGGTGTTGGTATATATGCCATCGCCCCACTAGAGCTGCTGCCCTTTGACTACAGCTGGAAATGTTAGTCACAACTTCAAAGAGGCTGCAGGACTTACCCAGGAGGATCTGCAGAGCATTAGTGAGCAGCTCCAGGCTCTCAGTCTGCTGTTCCACAACATCCATGCTCTCAGTGTCCTGGTTATAGTAGCTGTACACACAAGAGTAGGCCAGCACCTGGAAAAGTACAGATCATGTTGCTGAGCACTGTCCTTCAGCTTCAGAGCGGGCAAGAAGGGAGCAGTATCAAACCCTTCCAGACCTCATTATTATCAGTGGCCTCTGGCCTGTGGCCATAGCCCAATGACCCATTATGACAAGAGACAGCAGTACCAGGTTAACTCAAGCTACTGGCAGGATTGGAAATGAATGTGCAATTATTTTATATTGAAGTCTAAAGCAAATTATTTTTCCCACTTGCAAACCACCACAAGAACACAGACTGTAAATGCATAATAAGTGTGACTGACCAGCAGGCAAAGAGTCAAACCCTTCAGCACATGGGACTAGGCAATGCTGGGCAGCCCAGCTGAACAACAAAGAGAATGGAGCCCAGAGGGAAGTAGGGATGAGGAGGCATGGTGCTGTACAGCACCAGGAGCCCACAACAAACGTATTTCAACAAGTGGCAAACTCCAGTTTTAAATGAATGACCCCTAAAGCCATATAGACACCCAGCAGGGAATGAGAGCACCATTTCCATTGAAAGAAATGGGCCAGAAATTCAACAGCAGCAGCAAGCAACAATGATATGTACCCCAGAAAACTCAGGGGCTATCACATTTAGAAGACAAAATAGGGTCAGGCACCCTTGTCCCACATGCCTCTCTCAAAATCAAGCCTACCTGCAAAACCAGGGTGTATATGCAAAGTCAGTACTGCAAAGACAATTCCCACCTCCTGCCGATGTTTCAGCACAGAACAGGTATTACAGACCTGAGGTGTCACAGGCTTACTGCACATGTACAGTGGCTGTACCACAAATCCTTTTTAATGTGGCTATGAGGACATGTAGTGGGGTAATTCACTGCTTCCAAACAGAGCTCAACTCAGACTCAAAGCAGGGAATGGCAGACATGAGCTCTTCCCCTGTCCTGATGCTACTCCTTCCTTCAAGCTTTCTCTGTATCCTCTTGATTGGAGAATAAGGTTGGTGTCTCCTCACACCAGCAAAATTAAGTCTAAACCTCAGCAAAACTGTATTATCCAGCCTTACCTTCCGTGCCTGTTCTAGCACTTTGCAGGCATCAAGGACAAAGTTCAAGTTCCTAAGTTTTGGCATCTCTCTGATGGAAGAAATACTGTTCCTCAGACTTACAGCAAATTCCTGCAAAAACCAAAGAAGAGGGAAAAAAGGTCAATGTCATTGTCAAGGTTCACAAGATTGAAAAAACAGCACCTTCCACACAAATAATTGCTAAGCATTCTGAAGTGCCATCCCAGAAGATGTAGGCAGCAGAAGAGCATTTAATGCATCCAACTATGACATTTCTACTGTGCCATCACTTCAAGCTTTTACAGCACCTCAGCTCTGAGCAGAGTTCAGCCTTCAGTCACCAATGCTTCCAACTCCTGCACCACTCTGAGCCCCTCAACACCACTAGTCAAGTGCTCAGTTTTCACAACAGTCTGGACAGAATAAAGCAGCCAAGGACTACTCCTTAATGTCAGAGCCAGGGAAAAATGATCATCCAGTGATCCCAGCCTGGATGTGAAGCCTGCTTCTAAGCAGACAAGACACTGACACAAAAGTGCCACTGAAACAAGAAAGTGCCCTGCTCACTAGGGCTGAGCAGCAGTCAGTGTCTGCAAGCGAAGGAGGAGGCCTTACCCTTGCGTGGTGATGAAAAGTGCATCTCTCATTGTAATCCTGGAAACGCTTCTCCTGCCAAGCTGCTTTACTCACCTGGAAGGAAAGGTACAGGAACTTGTAGCAATTTCCCTTGAGTAGCAGGGCTACCTGGAAATGCCAGTATTACAGGCAAAATGACGAAGTCCAGAGTAAAGGGCCCAAGTGGAGATCCTGAGAGGCTACAGGGGCCTCTGAACACAATCATGAACCAAGGAGATACAGCAAACCACTCACCATAGCAGAGCAGTTGTAATAATCCTTGTGATTCGGCCTCCAGGGCTTGAGGCAGCGCCAGCAGAAGCCATGATTACACTTTGCACATGTCATACTGCAGAAGGACAATGGCAATTGCTCAGTCCTGAAAGCCACTTGCAGACAGTTCCTGACAGTGCTCCCCTACACTACAGCCAGGGACTGTGCCACTCAGTCACAAACACAGTAGCAAACAAAATTGTATACTCACTGCAGGCACCCCTCATTTTTCTCTATCTGAGCCTGGCAGTTTGGGCAGTGCTTTGAAATGAGCTTAGCCAGATGTTTGCTTTGGGCCTCACTTGTCATTCCCTCATAGTATCCATCATCATCCACCCACCGAGACATGTGGCTGCAGCTGGCAGGATAATGGGCCTGAGAGAGAGGAAAAGACAATCACTCAACCATAAAAAAGCAGAAGGGTGGGTGCCAAACCTAAGTGAGTACAGCCTGTGATCCAGCTCAGGCTCACCTCTGGGAAGCTGCAGTTAAAGCAGGATATCCAGGAGCACTTAGAACAGGCTGCTCCATAACCAAGTCCATCCTTAAGAAGGATCTGATCACAGCCCTGAGGGTTGGTGCACCATGTCAGGTTGGAGCAGCACTCAACATAGCGCCTAAGGAGGGCTTTTTCATACTGCAATGAGAAGCCACAGAAGAGATTTAAGTCTGAGAAGCTGCATGGTTAGGCCTTAAAAGTAGTGTCTGGTGCTCTGGGCTATGCATCTCACCAAACAGCTGCACCCAACAAAAGAGCACTCAGTCAGTTTACCCTTTCATTCCCTTTGTGTTCATTTTTCTATCCCCGCCCATGTCATATCTGGAAGCATTTCATAGATTTGCTGAGGTTGGAAGGCATTTCTGGAAATAAAACCTGGTTCAAACTGTCCAGCTTAAAGCAGGAATGCTCAGGACTGTGTCCAGTTGAATTCTGAATACACCCAAGCACAGAGACCACAGATCTCTCCCCCCAAACTGGTACCATGTCTCACTACCCTTACTATTGGAAAGAAATCCCCAACCCCAACAACCAGTCTTCTTATGTTTAAATATAATTCCAGCATTAGATCTTCACACAATAATCTAGTTATTTTGAGCTCAGGATTGGACCAGAGAACTCCACAAATTATTGTAACCCAAAATATTCTATGACTGTATGTGTGACTCTGCATCAGACATTAACACTCCAGCCACACCACTTACTGATCAAAAGGAAAACATAACATTTTGGTGAGAGCATCAGAGCAACTTGTTAAAATTAGCTGCTATTTATGTCAATCTGCAATAATTATTTCTTTTTATAAAACAGTCACACCAACAGGCTACTAAATCCTGCTTTCAGACAGGTGTGACTATGGGATTTGCAAATGCACTAAGGACTAACTGTCCAGACATATGCACTAATTCTCCAAGCACTTCCTATTAAAAGAAAGACAAAAGATACAACTGTCAAAGAATAGAGCAGTGGGAAAGAGACTGTTCTTCCAAGCAGTTAACAAAAAGAGTCAGTCATGTGACAGCTACAGCTCTGCTATTAGGTCAGGAGGGCATTCAGCCCTAGAAGCTGAGAAAACAGAAAAAGTAGGTTTTAGAACAAGCATCTACTGCTGTAGCTTGATGACCAAGTACTAAAGTAAGCAGAGCTCAGAAAGCCTGATTTAGATAAGTCTGCAGACTCACACAGACTTACAGTGAAGATTAAGTCTGATGTGATGTGGCAATTCCTGCCATCTTCATAAAAACCTGAACTGCTCAAAGCCAGAGACCAATGGAAGAGGAAGGACATAGGGGTCACTGATGCAGCAGTAAAATGAACTTACTCATGTTGTCATTTGGCCTTGATTTATTATTATTATTGTTATTATTATTATTGTTACTGTTAAATTGCTTCCAGCACACCAGTGGAGGATATTTGTCATGACCTTGCTACCATGGCTCTCATCTAGTCCTGAACTAATGATGTCCCTGAAGTGTTGCTTGCTAGAGATATACTTAAGAGGAAACACCACTGTGCTCTTTCATTGATGTTATGCTTTCCTGAACAGCTGGAATTGACCATAATCAGAGAAAACAGACAAAATCTGGCTGGCCACCATTATCATGCTGCCAGTCTTGGAAACAGGAAGAGGGAAAGCAGCAACAAAATCATCTGATAGTGCTGACCAAAATGCAGGAGAGCTTGAACACCCAGCAGCCACCCCTCCTGCTTCACCTTGGCTATAACCTCCTCAGAGGACACGATGGAGTAGATGAAGGCTGTGGTCGGCTGAGCACGGCACTCGGATATGGGACAGGTGCAGTTGACAACCATGTTCTGCTCAATGCGAGTTGTGAGATATTCCCTCCAACAGGGCTGTCAGGGCACAAGAGGAGAGATCAGACCTAAGCAGGGCCATGTGACCTTGGAAGCCCTCCCCACCCAGCAGAGGGTGCACAAAACCCCACAGATCACAGGTAAGTACCCCAAAGCACAAAAGTGGGAATAGACAAACCAGGGGTGAAGGATCATAAAAAAGTGAGCTGAGAAGAGAATGTATAAGCTCTGAAAAATCCCCTGATAACACCTTAAGACAAAGAACATCTGCTCCAAGTAGACAGCAGCAATTGCCTGTCAAGCAGCAGGAACCAAAGGCTCTTCACCTTGCAACAGTAGTGCATGCAGCAAAGGGTTGGTGGCTTCTCAGTAGGACACAGCTGGTTCACACAGACTGGGCAGTGGCTTCCAGGGCTTGGGGGAGGCTGGACATCCTGCACTTGCAGCCCTGAGGAAACGAGCAGGGCCTCACGGTTCTCCATGTAACACTGAATCAGGAAATCCACATTCCACCTACAGTGCATGAGGAGGTGTCGAGCAACATCATCCGATATGCTCAGAGTATCCTGGACCTGCTGTACTGTCTGGTTCATGAGCAGCTTTGCCTCCTCTGGACTGAGCGTGTGTCCCATTGGCACCTGCAGCATTGCCATGAGATATTCTTCTGCTCTGCCTGTTCCAGGGTTCCACCTGACATGGAGAAATGTGCCATGTTCAGACAAGGTGGAGATGCACACCCCTCCACACCTGGTCAGCATGCACCCCTACCAATGCAGGCTGTCTCTGCCATCCTCCTCCAGGGATGCCTGGGCTGGCCTGCACTGGAAAGTTATCTGTGCTTGGCCGCCAAGAGGTGTTGTGGATTCAGCAGAGATGTATTCCAAGACATGAGGCCTCCCCTCCTGGCGCTGGAGATAGCCCTGGTTCAGCAGGTGCAGGATGCAGGACAGCACGTCCACACTGTGGCAGCAGAAGCTCAGGAACTGCACCCCGGGGCCCAGCTCGCCCTTCTGACAGGCATCGATCACCTACAGCAGCAAGGGAGCCCCACTGCAGTGGCTGCAGCCCCCACGCAGCCCCTGTGCCCCCTCTGCCCACACCACCCCCGTACCCTGAACACCAGGTTGTCGATGTGCAGCTGCTTCTCCACCTTGAGGATGCGGGTGATGAGGCAGCACAGGACGTTCCTCTTCCTTTCCAGGGCGCTCACCTCGGCCCTCTCTGTCCGCAGGTACCTCTGCTGGGGCAGCAGCCTCAGCTGGCGGTCGGAGCTCTGGGCCAGGGCTGCCTGGTTCAGCCGCAGTGCACCTGGAGCCAGCCCCCAACCCCGGCTCAGCCAAGCCTCGAGCTGGGCCCTGAAGGAGCTCCAGGACACACGTGGGGCTGGGGGACCCAAGCTGGGCCTGCTGCAGCTGCCTGCACCGCTGGCCACCCCAGCCCTGGCCCCAGCATGTGGCTCCAAGCCACAGCCACGCACACGGCCCCTGGCCCCAGCCCAAGCCCATACACAGACCTGAGACCCACCCACCCACGCTGACCCAGGCCCTGTCCATGGCCCCGAGCCACACCCCACACATCACCCCCAGCCCTACATTGGCCTCAGGCCCTACCCTGACACACAACCCGTGCCCTGAGCACCAACACGTGGACCCAGCCCCTTCACCAGCCCTACAAGCTCCTGCACCCCTAAGCCCAGCACCCCCTCGGGGTTCAGGCCAGCCCCTCCCCTGGGTGCCCCAGCCCCGCACTCACCCCCTGGCGTGCAGCTCCCCACCAGGATGCCCTGGCCGTGGGTCAGCGGTGTCAGTGCTTGGTGCACCAGGTCAGCAGGGAGCCCTGTAGCCTGCAGCAGGGCCTCCACAGCCACCTCCTGCAGCACAGGGTGGGAGGGCAATGGCCAAGACTCACTGGCCACGGGCCCTGCCTAAGAATGGGGTCCTGTGCCCCAAACACTGCTGGAGACCCCACCAGAAGGAAAGGGAGGACACAGCCCTGCCATGCTCCAGTCTCCCCTGCCTCCCTGGCCCCATCGTGGCTCCAGCCCCTACCTGGGCGCTGTTGAAGCACAGCAGGATGTACATCTGCAGCGTGGACACGTGCAGAACGCAGTCTCCAAACTGCAGCTCGGCGTGGCCCAGCCACGTCCACTGCAGCCGACGGGGCTTCGTGCACTCCCAGCCCAGCTGGCTCTGGCCTGCCAGGGACAGTGTCAGTGCCAGGGACGGGGACCAGCCCTGCCAGGCACTCCCAGCCCACCACCACTTGTGGCTGAGCTGCCCTGGAGGGTCTGGGCACACACCCCCAGCCACAGAACTCACTCTGCCAGCAGAAGTCAGCAAACTCATCCAGTGGGGAGCTCAGCACCACTGGGAAAAACCTCCCAGGGTTATCCATGTAACACAGTGGGGAAACAGGCCAGCAGCGCGGGGACAGGGCCAGCACCTTCACCTCTGGCACGTCTGCCACTGTGGCTGTTCCCAACACCTGGGCACAGGGGCACGAGGGCAGCTCAAGTCAGGCTCCGGGATCCCCGCAAGGAAAGCCGGCGGCCTCCGGCCTGCCCACGCCCCCTTCCCTCTCACCTCCTCCAGGCCCGTGTCCAGCTCCAGCAGCCGCTTATCCTGCTCCTGCAGCTGGAAGAGGCGGAACTGCCGCTGGAGCTCCTCCGACTCGGCCAAGTTGCTCAGCATATCTTGGGGAAAGCGGCTGGGGAAGCACAGCCCGATCTGCTCCACGATGCCTTCCTCCAGCCATGACGGCCCTTGTGTCAGGAGCCGGTCCCCCAGATAGTGCCTGCCACGGCCACCAGCTTCAGTCAGGGCTGGCCCCGAGCCCTGTGGCCATCAGCCACCCACCAGGAGACAGCCACAGGTCCGAGCCCAGCCGTATTCCACGGCACGTGGCCCCTCCCTGTCCCCAGCAGGGAATGTGATTCCACACACTGGCAGCACCCACAGGCCCTCTGCACTCCATGATCCCATAAAAGCAAAGTGGGAGCACCACTGCCACAGCAGGCCAAGCTCCCCCAGCACACCAGGCCACGCTGCAGCAGGCCCCTGGTTCTGGAGACACAGCAGCCTCACCTGTAGAAGTGTTCAAAGGTGTGGGCAAACTCCAGGCCACTGAAGACGACAAAGGGCTCCAAGAACTGCTGCAGCCGCTCCAGAGGCCCTGTGCTGCCCGCAGCCCTGCGGAGCTCCTGGATCTGCACGTCAAGGTAGCGGGCAAACTGCTCACTCACCTGCAAGGAACAGGGCTGGCTACAGACAGGACTCACCAGGTGCCCACAGGGCCGGGATGGGGGAATGTCCCTGCAGGGAGCAGCTGGGAAACTCTGGCACTCCCAGGGACCGAGGGTGCCCAGGCACCAGCCCAAGGCCGGAGTGTGCCAGGGCCGGGCCCACCCTGGGATGAGCACCACGCACCTGAGCTGGGCACCATCCGGGGTGCCGGGGCAGGGCTCTGTGGCTCAGAGGGAACAGGACACCACCCACCCAGAGCTTGCCCCAGTGCCGTGGGCCAGGGCAGCTCCCCAGCCCTTGCCCGGGACCACGGCACCGGGGCCGTGCTCCCTCGACTCACGTGCAGCGCAGTCAGGAAGGAGAGCTGCAGCAAAGCCCCGGCAAAGCCCTGGCCCAGGGCCAGCACAAAGGCGGCCTGCTGCCCAAAGAGCTCCTCCGTGGCCCCGCGCAGGCGCCGGTACAGCCGGCAGTAGCGCTCCGCAAGGTCCGGCGCCTGCCCCGCCGCCTCCAGGAACCGCTGCACCTGCGGGAGCAGCGCGAGGGCTGAGCCCGCAGCGGGACGTGCCCCTGGAACATCCCCAGCCCTGCCCTGCCGACACCAACTGCCTGGCTCCCCGGGACTCGGGGCCCTGCTGCCGCTGCAGGGCTGCCGAGGTGGGAGCGCAGCTCTGAGGGCTGCCCAGGGGCTGTGCGGGCACTGTGGACACGCAGCAGCAGCCCAGCAGGAAGGAACAGCCTGGCACCAGACCTGTCTCCTGGCCTCGCTGGCACTCGAGCCAGCGTGACAAGCACAGCAGGGCTGTCCCCACATCGCTCCAGGCTCTGTGGAGGCCAGGTACAGCCCTCTGCCCTCCCCATGCTCCCAGGGCACTGCCAGACCCCGCTCCCTGCTCCAACCACCCAGGGAAGGTCCCACACCCCTCCCAGTCAGCCCTCCAAGCTCTACCTGCTGCTGCACCACACCGCGCCAGCACTGCGAAATTCCCCACAGGCCTCTCGACTTCTCCACCACCGCCTTTGCAGTCCTGGCTGGCACCTCCTTGTTCTTCCTTTCCTTCCCACCTGCCAAGGGTCAACCTCAGGCTCAGTGTAGCTCCATGAGCAGGCCCCGCACACTGACCTGCCACAGCAGGGCTGAGGCACGGCCCTGCTGGGGCATGACCACAAGCATGAGCATGACCTGAGCATGACCCGGCTCAGGAGCCTCTGTGCCATAGGATGCTCCCCAGAGGAGCCCCAGGGCCACAGCCTGGCACTCTGGAGCAGCCCCTGGCTCACCAGCTGCTCTGGTCTCCTCTGGCTCGGGGCCGCCGGGGTCCACGTGCACCAGGAGCTGGGTCAGGCGCCGCACGCAGGAAGCAAAGGCAGCCCTGTGTCCTGTGGCACGGCGGGGCAGCTCCACGCTCTCCAGGTACTCAGTCAGCAGCCAGCCCAGGGGACTGACACCATCAGGGTCTGCGAGGCCAACCAGACTCAGAGCCAGGTGCCTCTGCCTGGGGCACGGCACAGGTGGGTCCCGGAGAGCGCAGGGTACCTGGGCTGGTGATGCTCTGCACCAAGGGGTTCACCAGGGCCTCCCAGAACGTCCTGCCCAGTGCCCGGGCTGCCTCGTTGTCGAGAAGGAAGCGGTTGGCAAAGCCCTGCTCGTGCCGCAGCGCCCGGTTCAGTCTGCAACAGACACCGGGCAGCACACGGTGCCAAGGGCTGGAGAACTCCCATGGGAAAGCAGAATACAGTGGTGGCTCCCTGCTCTGCCCTTTGCCAAGGCACGATGGCTCGCTGGCCCCACTAGCCCCCAGCAGCCAGGGAGAGCCCCTTGCTGTCTCGGGGCCTGCCCCCAATGGCCCTTGGGGCCTTCGCCCCTCCTGCCAAATGGGGGCTGTGCAGTGCCTGTGGCCACGAGATCCTGCTGTGCCTGGCCAACCTCTGTCAGGATGTGCCAGCCCTGGGGGGACCGGCATCCTGCTCTAGGGGGGTAGCCCAGCTTAAACCCAGATGACCCCAAGGTGGCTCCGGCCAGGAAGGATCTCTGGTGGCCAGGAAGGAGCAAGGGCCCCTCCCATCCAGGTGACACAGCCAGCTGCTCCTTTCCCAGCCCCGCAGTTCCCTACAGGCTGCCAGCCATGTCCCCCTGGGACACCAGGGATGCGATGGCACAGACAGGACACGACTCACCTGCCAAAGAGCTGCAGCAGCCGCCCCCGGTCTCGGCAGATCTCCTGGCTCCAGGCATGAGCCCGAGCAGTGCAGGAGAGGAACGTCCGCCGGCACAGCTGCTCCCTGAAGATGGGCCAGAAGGTGGGCTTGGGACCCAGCACCTCGATGCCACGCACGCGTGTGTCGATGCCACCCTGCAGGACAGCGGGACCCTCAGTTCCTGGGGCACAGCCCCAGCGCCCCACACTGCCCGCTCCCAGCCCCAGGCCCAGCTCCCCTACCTGCTGGCACCGCTTCACGCGGATCTGGATGATGGGCCAGAAGCGGGTCATGTTCTCCAGCAGGATCACTCTGCTGTCCGAGGGCAGGATGGTCACCTGCAGGGAGGCATGAGCCCTCAGCGTGACAGGCAGCCCAAGAAGGCTCCCACAGTGCAGCTCCTGCCATTCCCACCTCCCCGAGGGCACCTCCCAGGGCCTCACACCACAGCCACACCTCCCTGGGGCACGGCAAGGACCAGCCCGCCACTCCCACGGGGACTCACCGCATTGAGCTCTGTCCTGATGGTGGCAGGGCTGTCCCCACCCAGCACCACGACCCTCGATGGCATATAGCTGGAGTCCTCGCTGGCCACCAGCATGCTCAGCTCCCTGCAGCACAGCAAACACGAGGCTGCCCGGCCATCCCCGCCTCCCTGCCCTAACCCTGACAGCACCACGCCCTGCCCGTCAGTCCCGCTGCCCCCAGGATGGGGACACTGGCAGGGCTGGCACAGATCCCCAAAGCCCTCTTCTCCACACACAGCCCTGCCAGCCCAGCCCCACCTGATCACCACTCCACACTGCATGTGCACAGTGATGAAGTGGGAGCCGGTGCTGCCGTTCGACTCCCAGTAGGTCCTGGGGTTCCTGTCCATGAGCTTGCTGGCCTGGTGCGAGTTGGAAGAGACCTGCACCTTCTCCCAGCACTTGTCCTCCTTCACCTCCATGCTGGAGCCTGTGGGCAGAGCACAAGGAGTTTCCAGCCACCAAGCCTGGGCTCAACTCCCCCTGCCTCCTCTCACCTTGGCATAGGTTGTGCAGGAAGACATCAAAGAAGGGGATGCTGATGGGCTGCTGGCTCCGGCGGTGCTCCTCAATCTGTCCCAGGACCAGCTGTGGGATGGGGCAAGACTCTTACCAGGGGACCCAGGTCCTGCTCCCCTCAGCCCCTGCAGGGCTGTGCCAGCCAGAGAGCACAAGGCCGTCCCTCAGCAGCAGGCACAGCCTGATGCCCCCAGACCCAAATCCTCAGGCAGCTGTGCCTCCCCAGGCCCACCTGGATGCAGCCAGCCAAGATGCTGCTCATCAGCTTCTTGTAGAGGCCGGCGTACTTCTCACACTCCGTCAGCAGGTTGAGCAGGGCCGGCGCCAGCGCCAGGACTGTGCTGTGCTTTTCCAGGGCTTTGCACAGAGCCTCGTGGGTGCCCACGTGGCACATCACCACCACACAGTCCTTGCTGGCACTGCCCAGGCGGTGCAGGAAGCCCACGACCTCCTGCAGCACCTACTGAGATGCAGCCATGAGCAGACGTGGGGCACTGCTGGCAACTCCCCAGGGCCCCCCAGCAGCCGGAGCTGCAGCTCCATTCCCCTCATCCCAGCCCCACCAGAGCCTGGCCAGGCACAGCCAGACTGGGCACAGGGCCACCAGGTCACGCACATGGCCAGGACAGCCGCTCCCCACCTCTCCCAGCACCTCGGACACAAGGCCAGGCTGCCACCCGCGGGGCCCTGCTTGCCTGAGGCACAGCCAGCACAGCCACCCTGCCTGCTGGGAGTCCCGGGGCCCCCTCACCTCCCAGCTGCTGCTGTGGGTGATCAGGAAGGACACACAGGGCTCCACACACTCATGCCAGGGCAGCACATCCTCCTCATAACTGTCCAGGAACTTGTTCAGGATCCTGGGTGACGGAGGGGGCAGGCTCAGGCCGGGGCACAGGGACAGCAGTGCTACAGGCAGCCCTGCTTCCCTGCCCCGCCTGGAAGGCACCTCTCCAGGACTGGGAACCAAGGCTCCCTGGCACCTTGCACACACCACCAGCACCCAGGCATGTCCTCTACTGCCCCGTATGTCCCCACCAGCACCCAGGCACAGCTGCTCTGGCTCCATGTGGCCCTGTGCCCCAGGACACACCAATCAGCACCTGCCTACAGGCTGGGGTGAGCCTGCCCCCAGTGAAGAATACCCCCACCAGATCCCACAAACAGCATGACCACCAGCACTCACACACCTGCTCAGGGGGTCCCACGCTCCCCCCAGTTGCCCTGCACCCACCTGAGGATGCTCAGGCTCACGGCCTTCTCTGTCTCCAGCAGCTCCAAGCTGCGCAGCAACAGCCTGAAGCAGCTGTGGTCCTGCAGCAGCTGGGCCACGTGGCCAGAGGGAACAGGGCCTTCACTGCACAGCTGCCGCTCCAGGGCCACCACCACCTCCTTGGACAAGCCGCCATCGTCCAGGCCACCCAGCAGCATCTGCACGCCCTTTGGGTCCAAGAGGACCTCTCTGCCTGCCATGACAAGGACACGTGAGCCCAGCCCAGGCACTCACTCCAGCGGCAGCAGCCCCTCAGGGTGCTCTGCCCTGCCGGGCCAGGCAGCCCTGCCCATGGCACCCGCGGGGCCGTGGCACGGGCAGGGTGGGCAGCACGGTACCTGCTGCCTCCGGGCCCAGGGGCAGCCCGTGCTCCGCCAGGCGATTGATGGCGCTGAGGGCCAGCACTGCCTGGGGGCAGCCGCTGCTCTGCCCGGCCCTCCAGCAGCTCTGCAGCACTGCCAGGAGATCGCAGCTCGCCAGCTGCTCCGCCAGGCCCCGGTGCCCATCCATCAGCATGTTCACCACCAGCAGGCCGTTCTGCACCCCTGAGGAGCCCCTGTGGGAACACAGCCGTGCCACTCTCCACCCCAGGCACAGAGCCTCCCCTGCACCCACAAGCTACCTGCCCGCCCTGCCCATCCTTCCCCCCAACCTCAGCCGCTCCCCACACTCTGCCCCTACCCTGGGACCCTCTGCATGGTGCTCAGGGCAGCAGGGATGCTGCTCAGCAGGCCGGCAGAGCCCTTGCTGGAGGCAGAGCCGATGCTGGCAAAGATCTCCCGCATCATCTGTGCGTCGCCGTGGTTCCAGGGCAAGCACTTCCCACCGGCACCTCCCGGCTCAGCGTCCGCAGCTCCCACCAGCACCTTCAGGGCCTGCAAGGACGAGAGCGGCGCACAGGGAGCGGCCCCTCCACCACGCCCGGGGCAGCCCGCGCACCCCTGCCCACCCCCACATCCCCTGGCACTCACCGCCAGCCCGGCCTGCTGCACCAGGGCGGAGCAGCCGTGCTGCTGCATGCAGGCCAGCACGGCCCGCACGCCGCCCTCCGTGGCAAAGGGCACGCGCCACTCGTACCGGGCCAGCAGCATGGCCAGCAGCCGCAGCGTCACCGCCACCAGCGCCTTCTCTGCCACCTCCGTGCTCAGCAGCTCCACTGACACCTGCACCAGCTTCTCCCTGCGTGTCACAGGACACCTCAGGCAGAGCCCCCTTGGGCCCTGCCAGCCACCTCCTTCCTGCCCACGCTGCAGCTGGGACAGCCCTGCCAATGAGCCTGCCTGGGACAAAGGGACACAAAATCCACCTTTCTTCTTGCACATACCACCCTTCACACTCCCGCTCTTCCAGCTCAGCACGGTCCCCCACCCTGCCCAAAGGGCCCTCTCCAGGCAGCAGGAGGAGTGCGCAGCACCCCAGCACTCACCCAGCTCTCCCGGTGCCCAGCCTGTCCTGGGCTGTGCCGACTTGCTGCTCCGACTTGGGCTCCTCCTGCAGCATCTTCAGGATGTGCTTGAGCCCAGCTAAGCGCAGCCCCACCGCTGAGCTGCTGCTCTGGATCACCTCCACCACAGCCGCAACCTTGGCCAGCGAGCCGCTCTCACTCAGCCCCTTGGAGCCGCCCAACGCTGGCCGGAGGGACGGAGGCGTCAGGACAGCCTGGAGGTGACACCTCCAGCAGCTCCCAGGGCGCCACACGCCCACACACCCAGCACCCACAGGCACCCCACTTCAGGCAGCCCTGCCCAGAGCCTTCCCCTGTGGAGGCAGCAGTGCTGCTGCCAGCACTGCACCTGCGCCCCAGCGTGCGGCAGGACATTACCTTGGCTCTGCTCCTCCGTCACCTCTGGCAAGAACAGCCCTTCCCTCTCCAAGAGCTCGCTGAACAGCTGGGAGTCCGACTTCACTGCCACTTCACTGCAGCCTTGGGGTGACCCTGGGGCTGCAGAAAGGTCTCCCTCCGCTGCCTTGGCCATTGTGCCTTCAGGGCCGGTGCTGCTGTCACCCTCTGAGGACGCTGTGGTGCTCCCTCCACCATCCTGCTCTGCCGCTCTCCCGAGGAAGTGTCTGGCATAGACACGGGAGCCACGCAGGTCACGCAGAGAGCTGCCCTGGCACCGCTTCTCCAGGACCTGCAGCACCTTCTGGGCCAGCTCCACAGGTACCGACAGCTGCATCAGGGCTTCTTCATCCACCTGTGACAGCCACACCCACGGGGGCAAGTTCATCTCGGGCTCGCCACGCACCCCACGGCCCTTGTGGCAGCCACTGGCACAACAGACAGAAAGGCTGCACCGCCAGAGATGCCCAGGGCCACTCCCCACTGCCACCCTCCCCTGCCTGTCCCCAGCCCAATTCCCACCAGCCCACACCTCCCCACCCGTGCTCACCACCCAACTGCAACTGGCAGAATGACCCCACGGCCTTGCCTCGCCTGCCCAAACCCTGCTGGACAGTCACTCTTCCAGTCAGGGGACACTGCCTTTCCTCTCATCTCCACTCACTGCTCTGCTGGGCCAAGCTCTCCAAGCTTTCGCCATCCCCACTCACCCTCCCATTTCTGCCCCGTTCAGGCTGTCCCTGCACAGCTCACACTTGCCATCTCCTCTGGGCCTGCTCCTTTCCCTAATGCTCCCTTTGCTTCTCCCTCCCATCTCCCTGCTGCAGGCACTGGCCCCTACCTGCTCTCCCTGGTGCTGCTGGATCAGACAGGTGATCTCTTTCTGCTCCTGTGCTTCCAGCTTCCTCACAAAGAAGAGCAGCTCCCACCATTCGGCACGGCTCAGTGTGTCTGCAGCCTTGGGCAGCCGCTGCCCCAGGTAAGGCAGGGAGTACAGCCCCCCCAAGGGCTTGCACAGGAATGGCTGTGGAACTGCAGGGGAGCAGAGCAAGGAAGGGCACTGTCAACTCTGCCAACTCCCCCGTCCTCTGCTGCACACCCACATTTCAATTCATATTCTAAGTTGGATATGATGCCTGGAAAGAGTTATACACAGAAGTGAAACAGAGCTCCTGCTTCTCCCAGAATCAGAAAGACCATGAAAAGGAGAAATCCAACTAAGTTTGTTTTAACTTAGACACTGCACACTGACATGAAGTTAAGCCTTTAAATACAAGAGGTAAAAGCCATTTAAGAAACCATCAAAAAGAATAGTTTCAAAGTGTGCAATTAGCTGCTGATCTCAATATTCTCTCTTTCAGCCAGTAAATCCAAACCACTCTACACAAAAAATATTCTAGAAGACCACTGCTGTGATAAAAGAGTTACTTTTATAGGTTTCCCTGGCTAGAATCATGTCAGATGCTGAACAAGAAAGGCATATCTGAAGTCTGGATTCTGGTTTTCATTTTTTCTCCCAGCACAAGGGAAATGTTAAATGATTCTAGGAGATGCTGCAGATGTCTTACAAAAACAGTTCCTTAATACTTTAACACCTTGTTAAAAGCTTAACAGTATGAAGTTAAACAAATTGCTGCTATGTTGATGCTTTTAAAAATACTTATCACTTACTTAAGGGGACTTGAGTGCCCCCATACAGCTTCATCCCAGAGGAATTCCAAGTTCATGTTTTGGCAGTTCGGTGAGTTCATTCAAACACAAAGTTTTGACAGTTGGAGTTTAAATTAAATTTTATACTTTTATATCATTACTTGCATTACACATCTTTACAGAAGTCTAGGGTTCAAAAATACTCCATTCAATCACAAGGCATGTAATTCCTTAACTAGCTTTACATGGTCACACAAACTGATAGTGCTTTCTAAACCCAGCCTACTACTTGCTATGTGTTTGGCCATATAAAGATCCCCACTCCTATCCCACAGGATAATCAGAAAGAGATTACATACACAGGCATCACAATCTCACCTGTGTCCACAGTGAAGCTCTTTCTCACACTACATTCCTTCACCTGAGCAGCAGGATCTTCCCACTGGTCCCCAAAGCCAATAATCTCCAGTATGTGCCAATGCACCCAGTAGGTCCGACCCGTTGACTGCTGTAAAACCTACAGGTGAAACAAATCCAGACAATCAGATCTGCTCACTTGCTCAGTCCTCTTGAAACATTTGTCCTCCCATTTCCCAAAGAAGTAGAAGACTACACATTTTTTTTACGAATTTCAGCACACACATTGTCCAGTTTTGAGGCACACTATCTTTACTAAATTCTTGCCTTGGTTACACCTGGATCTTTATTTTTAAAGAAACACTAACTTTTCCTGCAACCACTACAGATCTCACTTAGTACAGCAGCAGAGGCATGAGTACATCCAGCTAATCACACCTGTTCCCAAAATGTCAAGCTGCAGGTGCTTGGGAAAAGCAGACAAAGGACATAACCAACACTATCTCGAGGCAGATGAGCCTTATATAAAGTACCTCACTTTTACAACCTTGGTCATTCATCAACCTTCTCAAACAGTTTTTGGGCTCTTGATAAGTGTGTCTCAAAGGCAGCAATTGTTTCCTCTGCTTTGTCCAAGTTGCGTCTCAAAGGTCAGAAGGACTTTTTTATGGCTTCCCGTACCATAGTGCTGCATTTAACCTTCTGAGCAGGAGAACCCAGCAACAGCAAGTACAACATGTCAGCAGCTTAAAAAACCAGCAGAAAAACATATGGTTTGCCTGTTTCACTGAGCTCTTTTGGAGTTACACCAGTGCTACTAAGAACTCATTGTGCTGGGCAGATGAGATGCTGACTGACTTTGAGAAAGCACCATATGGAATAAGTTGAGTTAAACTACACACAACACCAAATAGTTTTCAATGTATCTCTGACCTAAACTAGTTATGTACCAAATACCATCTCAAAGGAGTCATGGAAAGATATGGCTGCAGGACCAGACACAACAGTGAAAATCTTTTTTTGGAGAGAAAGGACAGCAACAGAAATCAGAGCAACAAAGGAAAGATGAGACAAGGTAAGAAACAAGAGTTGTGATGGACTGGTCCAATTGCCATTCAGATCTGATTTTGTTAATAGTATGAGCCTTAAAAATAACTTACTGAAAATAAGCCTGAATGGAGCAACTGCAAATTCATTCAACCTAATTAAACAGAAAAATAGACAGCAGAGGAAACCCAAGGGACCAACAGGACAAAGGGAATGGAAGCTAACAGTACACTTTAGTTCAACATTGAAGTGAAAACCCTTTGAAATTTATGCCACTGGCAACAGGAGAAAATATCAAAAGACCTTGGTGCCCTTTCCAAGTGCCCAGATAATTAAGACTAAAAGCAAGTACAACTTTGTAAGAAACAAATATCACAATTTTAGGAAAACCCAAATATTAGAAACCAAGAAGTATAAGGACAAAGAAAGAATCAGTATGAAATACATTTCCTTTGCAAGTTATGTTTATGGAGTGGGTTATAAAAGAGGTTTATAAACCACTTAAAATTAAGATGCAAAGCAGTTATTCAGCTGAGGAGGCCTGAATAGAAACACCACCAATGCATGGATCAGAACTAGAAAAGCCTTTTAACTGAAGTACATGGAAGACAGGGAGGTGATTCCAGAAAACCAGAGGAGAGTCTTGCCTGGCTAACCTACTGGCCACCTATGATGGAGTGACTACATTAGTGGCCAAGGGAAGAGCTATGGCTGTCACCTTTCTGGACTTCTGTAGTGCTTTTGACAGCAATCCCACAACATCCTTCTCTTCAAATTGGAGAGACATGGATTCAACAAATGGACTATTAGTTGATGAGGAATTGATTGAATGGTCATATTCAGAGGTCAACAGCTCAATGTCTGTGGGAACTCAAAATGTCTCTCAGACATTTTTAGAGGTTCCAGGCCTTGGTCAGAAGCATTTTAGACCCTGGAAGGCAGCTGGAAACAGCTGTGATGTTGAGTTTGAGCCATGGAATGAGTTACCAACTTTGAAGGTGGAACAAGCAGTCACAAAAGGTTAGATAGTATAGCAAAAGTAGTTACAAAACAGAGGGGAATTTTTTTTAGTATTTTACAGGGGGATTTCAGCACATGTACAGGGGGGGTTTTACTTTGTACATGGGGGTCAGAAGTTCTAAGATGGAGGAAAGTGGGCCGATCCTGTTCTTCCTCCTTCCTTTTCCTTGCCTCCGTGTTCTTGGTGATGTTGGCACTCACAGATTGGTTTAGAGTAGAAAAGCACTTTGTAATATAGGTAGTAGGTATTGGGGAATAACTGTAAACATGTAATAAGTAATATATCATATAAAAGATAGCAGCAGCCCTGGGCGCAGGGAGAGATGAAGAAGACAGCAGACAGAGAGGATGTCAGTGTGTGTGTGTGCCTCTGCCCAGGCTGCTGACCAAGCAGCCGCAGCCCGAGAAGACAATCTTTTAGATAACTCACAATAAACTGCCTTGAGACCAAACAGCAAGAGCCTGCGCAGTTTTTCTTTGGAAGCACGGGTTGGAGGAGGAATTTCACCACCAAATGGGACCCCAGAATAAGGCTGGGGTTCTCACAAATGTCCAGCTGGAGGTTAGTGACAAGTGGTGTCCCTCAGGGGTCTGTATGGGGACCAATACCATTTGATATCTTCATCAGTGACAACAGTGAGACTGGCTGCACTCTCAGCAGATTTGCTGACAACACCAAGATGAGCAGTGCAGTCAACATGCCTGACGGATGGGATGGCATCCAAAAAGGCCTGGATTAACTCAAGAAGTGGGAACCTCATGAGCTTCGACAAGGCCAAGTTCAAGGTCCTGCACCTAGGTTGTGGCAAACCCCACTACCAATCCAGGCCAGAGGACAAAGGGATTGAAAGCAACCCTATGAAGGACTTAGCAGAAATGGCGGATGAAAAGTTGGACACAACCTGGCAACGTGCACTCGGAGACCAAAGAGCCAACCATACCCTGGGCTTCATCAGAAGCAGTGTGGCCAGCAGGTGAAGGGAGATGATTCTGCCCCTCTGCCCTGCTCTGGTGAGACCCCACCTGGAGAACTGCATCCAGCTCTGAAGACTTCAGTACAAGGCATGGACCTGTTGGAGCAGGTAAAGAGGAAGGCCTCTGAGAGTAAGAGGGATGGAACACCTCTGCTTTGAGGAAGTGTTGAGAGAATTAGGGTTGTTCAATCCAGAGAAGAGAGGGCTCCAGGGAAACCTTACCTCTCAAGTTCTTAGAGGGGAGGTGTAAGAAAAACGGGGAGAGGCTTTTTAGTACGACCTGTTTTAGAGGATAAGAAATCTTAGTGGCACAACCCATACAAAACCAGACTAGCCTTCCATGCAACCCATCCCTCCAGCTCTGAAAGGGGAGTATTTTGCTAGGACAGATGCAGCCAGTGATACACATTATGCCACGCCTATTGTCCAATTTCCTGCACATAAAAGTATAATTAGGAATTCATCTGTCAACCCAGTCATGCCCTTCTGCCATTCTAGCCAGAAGTCTCCCCATGACCTACCAGTACTGTGTGCATGTTATCCGTGCTCTGGAGAAACTCGCCTTCCTCCCCAGCTCTAATGTCACCGCAGTCCGCCAGCAAGCGCACCCGCATGCCACGCACCAGGTTTGCCCGCAAGTACTCTGTGTAGTCACTGCTGTCTGCGAAGTCTGATGCTGTCAGGAAGGCACAGCCCTGCTTTTTGTGAGGACCGGGATTTGAAGGCAACACAGGATTTTGGACAGCAGTGCTGGCTGGGGTCTTGTGCTGGAAGATGGAACGGACAGGGCGAGGCTGCAGGTCCCGCTGGGGCAGCGGCTCTGCCTTGTGCCTGTGGCTCCAGCCCATCACGTGCACCAGCTCCGAGATGAGGTTTGCCATGGCCATGCTGAACTCAAACTCCTGCTTCACACGGCTCCTCTCCTCAGGGACAGGGCTGGGCACAGCACAGCCCTGCTGCTCCTCTCCCTGCTCCACGCCACTGCTCAGCTTGTCCAGGAGAGAAGTCACACACAGGTAGTGCTTCACCAGCACAAACAGCTGCTTCCCAGGGATCTGCAACAAGCACAGCTCTCACACTCGGCCTGCAGATTACTTCCAGCCCCCAGCTCTCTGAGCCATCAGCTCATTCCTAGGCAGGCTCCCGTGAGAGCTCCAGACCAGCTGGCACAGCAGAGACCTCTCAGCCCACCCTCCCCTCCCTGCTCGTAGACCAGGCTCTCCAGGTGCCTCTCACCAGACCCAGGTCCTGTGCCAGCTTTCCCCCAGCCAGTCCTGCTCACCTGCCCACCTTCAGCTCCCCTCCTGTCCCAGACAAGCTGCCAGCCCTGGCCCCCACTCCCACCCCTCCTGGCCCCTCATGCCCCGCAGGCCCAGGGCTGCTGGCGGCTCTGTCACCACCTGCGGGAGGTGAATCCCCTCGAAGGACATGCAGTGCTCTGCAGAGGACATGACCTCAGCAAACAGCTCCAGCAAGGTGCAGCGACTGTCAAAGTCCATGTGCTGCTCAATGCCATCCTGCTGGCTCAGGGACAGCAGCACATAGGCCCGGCTCCCTGCAACAACAACAAAAACTCTTCAGGCCCCAGAAAGACAACCCTCACCCACCTTCCCTGACAGAGACAGAGCTGCAGGGAAGGAACAGCTTTGCTGCACAGTGTCACCTGACCCACGTTCTGGCCCTTCCTCTGGAGTGGCAACATTTTGCTCCACAGTGTATTTTTTCTACCCCTAAAGCTGTGAGATTCTCACAAAGCAGCAACCCCAAATAACTGATTCTAGAACAGGGTTCCAGGGAAGAAAAGAAGTCAGGTTTTAAGCTGAATCAGCCCCTCCTCTGCCCCACTGCAGAGCTGCATGAACTCAGGCACTAGGACAGGGAAAGCCATATCTCCTGTGGGATACACCACAACCAGCAACATTCCAGGTGCACCCAAGTCTCATCAGGCACTTCCAAGCCACGGCAGCTCCTCTTAAATGAGTAGTAGCCTCTATCCAGGGCCTGAGGAAAGGCTCCCTGCCAAGAATAGGCCAGAGACTTTCCAACTAACAGCTTGGAGCAGAGTCACCCCACACTCTGCCAATCTCTTTGGCCTAAGTCCTCCTAAGAGTTAATCAGCATCCCAGCTCAGAAACCTGGCAAGGGAAAGAGTTTCTAACTCCAAGAGCGGTCCAGACAACTGCAACCATGGAAGTCTGGAAGATCCACACTGATTCTTCCCCTTTTGCCAAGAAGCCCCAAGACATGCTGCTTCCCAGGCATTTCACTCCTCCCAAAGGCCTGGCACCCCTCAGCTGCCCAGCAACCCGTCCTCAGTGGCACCGAGCAGGAGCAGCCCCCACCTGCATCGTGTGCACCCAGAGCGTGCAGCATCTCGCCGGCACTGCGGCGGATCTGCTTCTCCCTGTGGCACAGCATCCTCGTCAGCAGCTCCAGGGCTCCCGCCTCCCTGAAGGCACCCGCCAGGGAGCCGATGCTGGCGTAGGCACCCAGCACATGCACCGTGCTCAGGATGGAGCACTCGGGTGTCCCGGCCTCGGCCACCTGGCGCCTGGCTCGCTGCACCAGGCTCCTGACATCGGCTTTCATCTCCAGCAGCGAGGCTTCGTCCAGCGAGGCTTCGGCCAGCGAGGCTTCGTCCAGCGAGGCTTCGGCCAGCGAGGCTTCCGTGGCCAATGGACCAGGCGCCTTCTCCTCTTTCAGCCTTGGCCCTTCCGGCCTCCTCTGGCCCAGCAGCACCGGGCAGCTGGCGCAGACCTCTTCTGCAGACATCCACATGGAGATGTTCTCTGCCTTGGTCTCTCCAGAGGAGGCACTGCCGCCTCCCGCTGCTCTCTCTTCCAAGCTAACAACGCTCCACTGCACCAGGTATTCCGGATGGTCGTCGTGGCCCCGCCGCTGCCGGAGCAGCTTCTCTGGGTGGGCCTGCAGCTTGGGCCCCAGCTGCACAAGCAGGGTGCCATTGTGCTTCTCATTCACCATGGCAGCAGATGTGTCTGCAGAGACAGAGGGAAAGCAGGGTCAAGCTTTTATTCCTGAGCTGCATGCTGGGGAAAGTATGAGCTAGCACTGACAGTAGAAGTGGTTGTGGCACAGCTTTTGATTCTGAGATCCTAGAATAATGCTTTGAAGGAAAACCCACTTTACAGAGGCTCACACTCCCTTTCAAAGAAAATAAGGCAATTTTTCATTAAAAGAAACAGTCCCAAGCATTAGTGCACACATAGAAGGAGGTTCTCCTCAATAAGAAAACTAACACAAAACATGAAGGCAAAATAGGGCCCTTTATAAGATAGCAAAATATGACGAGAGATTTTAGTCCTGTTCGCATCCCTGCCACTGCCCATAATATGACCCTTACAAGTTGCTGTTTTTGCACTTCTGTCTTCCCTCTTCCTATTTACCATTTATAACTGTTTTAGAGTGTGAGTTCACCTAGAGTTCATGGTACTCTCACTGTGCCCAGCAACCTTCACATCACCAGGCCCCGAAGAAAATAACTAGCAGTTTCTCAGATCTAATTCATACACATCAAATCAGCCTCACTACCTGAAAGTCTCTCAGCATTTCCTCCTTGCCCTCTTCTCAGAATTCTTTGCCTTTACAATGTTTCATCAATGGACAAATTCCACAGAACTAAAATATTTCTACTCTCTGTTTCCTGACTGTTCTGCATCTTGGGACCATAAAGAAGACAAGTGCTTCTCTGCTTTCATCTATGCAAAAAGCAGCATGGAAATAATTTGCTGTCCAGGACTGAGTGCCAGCAATCAGCAAGCCAGCTGCAGTCAAAACCAGGGACTGAGCTCACAAAGGCTTCCAGATCAGGCCGATAGCAAGAAGCTCAGCCAGGTGGAAAGGGGAAATGCTCCTACCACTTACACACACTGGCAAGAGAAGCAGTGAAGCCAGATAGCAGAGAAACAGTCAATCCATGCTTAACCAAAGAAGATACCAGCCATCAAAGACTATGATAGGCACATTTTAAATATTTTCCAGGTGCAGAGAGAAGCAGCCTGAACTCCCAAGACATTCATGCTTACCTTCAATTGTGGTGCCTTCATTGGAATTTGCAGCATGCCAGATGGGAATTTTCTTGCAGCCTCTGTAATAAAAAAAAACAAGTTATTCTCCTGTGCTTTCTAACAGCCTTTAGATGCCACACCACAAGCCAAAGAATTGCTTTCCTTAAATGAGTTCGTACAGTGCACAGACACAGAGGACAGCTCGCAGCGACGCGCCTCGGTCCTGGCGCCGCGGAACACACGGGCTTTGCTCCGGGCCGTCCCGGACACCCCGGCGAGCCGCGCCCGTGTGCCGGCCCTTCGCTCACCGCTGTCCCGCTGCCCTCGGAGCCACGGCGAGCCGGGCAGGGCCCAGCCCCGGCAGGCGGGGAGCCGGCTCAGCCCCGAGGGGGAGAAGGAAGCGGCCCTGGAGGCGCCGTCCGACCCTGCCCGCGGCTCCAGCGGCCCCGGCGCCACCGGGAGGCGCCGGAAGCAGCGCGCGGCTTCCGCGCCCCCTACGGGAGGCGGCGAGGGACAGGGGAATGGCGGGAGCCGCGCGTCCCGCGCCCGCGCGCCGCCGAGTCCCCGCCGAGTCCCCGCCGTGTCCCCGCCGAGTCCCCGCCGTCCCTCAGAATCCCGGGATGGGACAGGTCGGAAGAGACCGCCGTGGGTCATCGGCTCCAACCCCCCTGCTCAAGCAGGGTCATCGCAGAGCACATGGCACAGGATAGCGTCCAAATGGTTCTTGACCATCCCCAGTGACAACCTCTCTGGGCAATCTGCTCGGGCGCTGCACGGGGAAGTTCTTCCTCATGTTCAGGTGGAGCTTCCTGAGCCTCAGCTCCTGCCCCATTGTCCCACTGCCCTTGTCCCATTGCCCAGCCCTGCCGAGCTGAGCCTGGCCATGCTCTGGCCCCTCCCTGCAGGCACTGACAGACATTGATGAGGTTCTCTCAGTGTCTCTTCTCCAGGCTGAGCAGGCCCAGCTCCCCCAGCCTCTCCTCAGAACTGAGGTGCTCCAGTCCCTTCATCATCTGTGTCACCCTCTGCTGGACCCTCTCCAGGAGCTCCACGTTTCTCTTGTCCTGAGGATCTCAGAACTGGGCACAGCACTCCAGACTGGCCTCACCAGGGCTGAGTAGAGTGGCAGGATCACCTCCCTGACCTGCTGGCAATGCAGTTCCCAGTGCACCCCAGGATTCCATTGGGAATGTGCCACAGGAGCTCTGCTGGCTGCCCCACAGGGTCCCTCAGGACAGCTCATGGCTCCCAAAGGGTTTCCAGGCCTGAGCTGGCACCCGGGCCTGTCTGTGGCCATGAGTCACAAAGCTGCTGTTCCCCCACACCAGAAATGGTGGTGAGCGGCGGAAAAAGATGAAAGATTGGAATATCTTCTGATTCCCCTGGCTGATGTTAGAAACCAGAACAAATGGAAGTTGCAAGCTGAAGAAGGCATCTGCTAGAGCGAGCTGCTTTTTGGTAAGGTGGCAATGTTATGCTGTGTGTTGGTACCATTTCTCTGGTGATTAATTGTAGCAGGATGTGTGGCAGGAAAGCTAAAAGCATGTCATGTCAGCACTAATATTATTACTGCAAATGCACCATTAATCAAGAATTACAGTGTAGCAATGTCAGGCCTCTGGCCCTGGGGTGCTTCCAGCCCTGCACCCACCCTCATCCACCCTGTTGGCTTCAGTGACAGCTGCGCTGGCTCCAGGCAGGTTTGGGGCTCTGAGACTGCCCTGTTCTCAGTGTTGCTGCAGAGCCAGTTGAAGCCAGCTGCACACAAGTTTGGCCTGCTTCCAGCTCCTTTCCAGCTCTGGTGTTACACTGATATGAAATGGCCATACCATAAAATCTAAATTCTTATCCTGTGCCCACACTTCCCTTCCTTGGGATACAAGTTTCTATCAGTCTGATAAGATTTGTTTTAAATTATAAACAGTCATTAAAATCACCAGCTAACTGGATGAGTATTTGCTTTTTTATTTGATCCTGGAGTAACTTGTATGTGCCCAACCTAATTTCTACCCTCAGTACTAATGAAATGGATTAGACAATTTCCACATTTTACAATAGCAGTCAGCAATTAATCCAAACAATATAATTGCAATTAATTATAGGCTGGATAAAACAGTGAAATGCTACATCAGTTTGTGGAGACCATCCTCTAAATCTGTGGCACCATTGGTGGATTGTAAAGGTTTATGTTTCCAAGCTACACTCTTGATTCCCCCATTAGTACATGTGATTATACATTATATGATTATACATGTTGATAATTTCTTTCAAGAATCCCATGGATGCTCTTGAAATCTCTGTTTTCAATTAAGATGTCATTTTCCTTCCCTGTTCACTACCAAGACATCCTTGTTTTCTGTGAGAGGTTTTCTGTGGTATTCACACAGCCTGTTTATGTCTTTGCTCTGATGGCCTCCATGCTTAGTAAGTCATTTATCCTAAAAACAAAGATATATATGTATTTGTGGTATCTTGCTCCATGGTGTATAAGTGACACACAAGCCCCTGTGCACAGGTGATGTGGGATTGCTTGTGCTGAAAGAGTGGTTGTGGTGTTGAACCACAAGCCACACCTGTGTAGGCACAGGGCTAAAAGTGAGGTTGTACTGTAAGAGGCACCTCACCTCCTAATGGGGAAAGAGCCATTTCAGACAGCTTTTGCTCCTAAGTACTTTCTGCACAATCCTCTTCCCTCCTGAGGTATTTTCTCCCAACTGCATACTTTTATCAGTGCCAAGCTTTCCTCACACTACACTGGCATCTGCTCCAGGATCTGATGCTATGGAGTGGCCAGTAGTTGCTTTTTTAGCTGGCATACTCTGGCCCCAGCAGCCCTGATGATTGCAATAAGCCTCTCTCTTTGCTTTTATTTATACCTTTGGACACTTTGCTGAGCCTCCATGTGTCCTTGATCTGGCTTCTAGGCCTCTGACTAAGTGATGTCTCTCCAGACTGGATTTTGAATATTGCCTTATCATCTCATAGCAGTTTTCTGCAGGGAATTTAAGTCTCCCTGTTCCTCCCGATTAACACACATGAATTACAACAACTCCTTTTCAAAATACCTCGTTCCTCCTCATTGCTGGTTTTTACTTCTCTTGACTGACACCATTCCCTGCTCACCAGGGAGATTGTTCCAGAGCTTTCAGGAAAGAGCCTTCACTGCCCTTCTGTCAGGCACTGGCCCTCTCTGGCCCACACATTAGGCTGAGATTCCAGAGGATAAGTCCAGGTGGTCAGGAATAACCTGTGCAGGAGGCAGTATGGATAGAAACTTTTGCAAAGAGCCCCTCTTTGCCACGTCATGCTCAGATAGCTCCCCATCCTCCTCAGAACACAAGCAGGTGCAGGAATCTGCCCCAATCCCCATTTGTTTGCCCTAAGGCGTGTGTCATCCCCTGCTGCAAAGCATGGTCAAGATCCCAAATCTGTGCACAAAATGATAACATTTATTGAAAGAGTAAATTTTTTTTAATACAAAAGAAAGCTCTGTACATAGTACTGTGATTACTTCCACATCCTTCCAGAAACACAACCCTGGAAACTGGAGGGAAAAAAAAATAATCCCACACACACTTATGCTTACACACACACACACACACGCGCGCGCGCACGCACACACCCCCCTCAAACCAGCAAAATGAACTAAAAATGTCACCACACAATAAATGCCATTTCATCCCTGATACACAAGTGTTCTTACAAGTCTGCACTTAAATAAAATACACCATTAGCGTTTAACCAGCAGTTGCCTTTGGGGAGCCAGGGAGGGGATGCAGTCACACACCCTGTAGCAGCAGGGGCTCTCCTGCCGTTCTGGCCCAACAGCTCTGCTCCATAGTGCCAGCAGAAGCAAAGCAGAGCAAAGCCAGGCCACAGTGATGTGCTGGGGCAAAGGACAATGCAAACTCTGATCCCACACTTCTCCCTGGATGAACTCCTAGGTACCTACATGGTTTTGGAAGCATCATGGAACAGTTTTCCTACACTGAGCCATGGGAAATGGCTCAACACTCCCACATGCTCTGAGCTGCAGGGTTTGCATCCCTCTTAGAGCAAGAATTCTAAGTGGAGGCAGCATGCAACATCACCCTCACCAGATGGGCCACTCCCCACAAGCCCTTCACAGGCTGCTAACAGATCAAGGGCTGAAAGGCTCTTCTGGGAACTCTGCACAGGGAGCTTGGAGGAGACCTGTCCCCATCTGTGTGCTGCAGAATGGCAGTAAAGGGGAACTACAGCCCAGACTGTCACCCAGGAGTTCAGGAGATGCTGCCTGCACAGCAAGCAGGGAGAACAGGGATTAGCCACTGCTGGTCACTCACCACAGGGAGGAGTGGGGACACCCATATCCCTTAGGCAGTCACAGGCAGCACTGCTCGGTGCCAAGAGCAGTGACAGAACAGCTCTAGCTCCTTGGATCAGAAGTGAACAGGGCAGTCATCAGAAAACCCAGCCCACCTCTGGCTCCTGGGCACACTGCAAACTGCCTGCTTCTGAGGAATGGGTTTACCACTTCCAGAGACCAACCACTGCTGGTCTTCACTTGCCTTCTGCCCATTAAGCCCAAAATTATGGGTATGAAGTCCTCATTACAGGTAAGTAGGAAACAAGCATCCCACTCAGTTCAGCTTGATCCCTGGCACATGCTGGTGGATGGAGAGTGCAGCTTAAACGCTAATGCTGAGGGAACATGTCCAAGGTTACAATACAAACTCAAAAGCAAGGCCCCTTTCCTGCCTCCATGCCCGCCCACCCACCCCTCTCCCATCCCCCTGGTACAAACCCCATTAAAACTGTACAGGAGCCAAACTTTTATTCCTTAAAGAATTACATAAATACTGAGTTTAACACTTAGAAAAATAAAGTAATTTTCTTTTTTTTCTTTTTTTTTTCTCTCCAAGGCTTCTTTTGTCTTTAACTTAAAAAAAAAAAAAGTTACAGTAGCTGCTTCTTCTCCTAAGGATTCAGCAGCTTCTCTCACTTGCTCACTCTCCCTCCAGGGACAGGGCTAGGTAGCAGAGCCATTCACAGCAATTCCCATGCAGGACCAAGCATGCCCCAGCCCTCCTCCCCCAGCCTTGCTGAGCCTGTACAGGCATCACAGCAGCTCCCCCACAGCCCAGGATGGCCTGCACATCACCCTGGTGCTCAGAGGACAGCCTGCCACCTGCCTAGCAGCTCAGTGCCCCATGGGCTCTTCCCTTTGACATTTGAGGTGTTTCTCCACCTTGCATTGGACACAGAAATTTAGAAAGCGCTGGCTGGAGCCACAGGGGGATGTAGGAAAGATCCAGCCATGTTCCCCTGGGTGTATGGAGTCCAGAAGCAGTGCGAGGGCTGAGAGTGTGGGGCTGAGCAGACCACAGGGCCCCTGAGGAGCTCTCCAGGGCATCTTTGTGTTCCTGGGCATCCATCTCACCACCTCACCTGTGCAAGGGCAGCCAGTGGGGCAGGGCCAGTCAGGCTGAAAGTCTGCCAGGCAGCCCAGCGAGGAGGCACTGAGGGCAGAGGGCTTACTGTAGTGCATACGAGGAGGACAGGGCCATGTGCCACCGGCAGTGCCCTGCCCTCTGGGGAGAGGGCATGCAGGCCCAGAGATGCACATGCAAGCTGGCCCCTCTCTTGGGTCCAGAGCCCAGGGTGAGTTGCTGCGGCCAGGACCTGTCACCCCACAAAGGCACATTGCTGAGGCCAGCAGCACAGCCACAACCCACTCTGCTCCAAGCTGCACCTGCACGATGGCTCCAGGTCTAAGCTGAGCCCCACGCAGAGTAAACACTCATGGGCAAGGTGACTCAGAGCACCCAGAAGGAGCCAGAGCCTCCAGGTGGGAATGGCCTGCAGTATTTATTTACAGGGCAGAGCAATCCTCCCCTCAAAAGACAAATTTCTTTGGCTGGCGTGAGACAAGCACAGCTATTGCAGCATCCAAATGCCCCAAAGCCCTGCACGGCCCCAGCACAGCTCCACCCCGGGTGGGTCCTGCAGCCCCACGCGCATGCCTGTGTGTGTGGGGGTGGGTGAGTGCGTGTGTGTGTGTGTGCATGTGTGGATGAAGGAAACGTGAAAAGGCAACAATAAATAACTGGTGCAGTCTGTACGAGAAGGAGTTGCTGCCAGCCCCAACACTGGCACGACAAGCCAGAAACAGAAGGCCGGCAGCAGAGGCCTCTCAGTCACTCTTGACGCTGTGTGAGGTGTCCAAGTTGACCACCTGCAGCTCCGTCAGGCTGCTGCCACTGCTGCTCTGCTGCCCGATGACAGCCATCTAGAGAGAGAAGGGAGGAGGAACCACTGGGGGACAGCACGCCCTGAGACCATGTGTGCTAGCAGCCAGGGGGCAACGTCCTTCCCAGCACCGGTCCAAGGAGGACAACACTCCCTCACCCAAGGGTGGGTAGCACAGAGCGCATTCCCAGACCCAGGGACTGATCCTACCCAGCCAGGTCCACCCAGACACACAAAGGATGTGCAGACAGAAGAGCGAGAATAAGCCCTGAACACCTGCAAGTACTTCTCTGTGCCTACCTGGTGAAGCTGGACAGCTGAGACAGGGATCTGAACCGTGCCTGATGGGGCTGTCAGGAACACTTGGGGGACACCACCTGCCACAGAGAGAAGCACAAATGACACTGTCCCTTAAGAAGTACTCCCCCATGGATTCTTTCTTTGAGCTCTGTGGAGCTACTCAAGGACAAAGGTGCCTCATTGCATACATGGAGACATTCCAGAAGAAAGCCACATGCAATAGTTTTCCAAATGCTGGGAGAAGCAGGCACAAGGCCTCAATCCAAGTCTTGCCCACATGGCTTCATGCTACTTTGCCCCATCAGGCAAGCACATATCCTCTCCCGAGCCTCCTGGCTCCCTCTGCTGCCAGCCCACATGCTGCTCTCATCCCAGAGACCCTCACCCTCCTTTGTACCCATCAACAGCTCATGTAATCCTTTGCACAAGAGAATGGCGAGGCTTAAAAACGCACATTGAGCATCGCCCTTGCCAGGTCTTTGTGCGGCCACCAGGACTGCTGGGAAGAAAACCCTTTGTGATCAGCATGCAGCATAAATACAGGATGAGGAAAACCAGGATGTCAGTGCACTCTCAGGAAGCACTGACCTGGACAGCTGCCTTACCCTGATCCTGGACCTGGCCGTGGGACACCTGCATCGCTGAGGGCGCCTGTGGGAAAGCGTTGAGCACCGCGAGCCCGCCGTCGGCCAGGCCGGAGGTGGGCGCGTACATCACCGCGTGCGGGCTGGGGTACATCATGTGGCCGCCCACGGTGGTTGGCACAGACGACGTCATGATGGTTGCAGGGAGGGTCACTGCCACCGGGACAGACCACACGTGAGCACACAAAAGGAACCTGCCACGCTCACCTACCAGCTCAGCACCTCCACCACAGCCACCCCAGGAATGCTGTCTGAAGCACAGTGCATGGAGATACCCACCTCTGTCTTCCAAGCTCTCAGGTAAACAAGCAGGAGAGCTCAAACCTCTCCTTTCGTGAGTATGAAGGGGCAGGAAAACACGGTAGCCAAACATCCCAGAACTAAATTCAACCTGTATCTCAATTCCCCAGTGAAACTTTAATAGAGCTGTTGAACTAGATTCAGCCTGCATCCAGGCACCTGAACTCAGATTTTGCTGACAAAGAGATGGCTTCTGCATAGACAGTAGAAGTCTCAAGCAGATGTGAACTGATGCCCTGTGCTAGAGGCAATTCTGAACCCTCTGAGAACTCAGCATCCTGTTCCCAGATCTGTGCTGCAAGTGAGAGCAGCTGATGTATCTGAAGAGGCTCTGAAATCTCCTATAAGGTGCCTTATGCCCAGCATAGGATACAGTGACTACACTGTAACCTGTGCAGGATACAGGACCTGGCCTGGGAAACTGTCAGAAAGCCTTGGATAGAGCTGAAGAAGGAAACTGGCCAGGGAGCAGGTGTGAGGCGTGTTGGTGTGGGTTGTTTTCAGCAGAGGTTAGGAAGGCAGACAGAAGGCGGGTACCGATACCTGTTCCGCTGGAGGAGGTCTGGGTAAGGTCAGTGCTGCTGTCACTAGAGGGAGACGTTTGCTGCGGTGCCTGGTGCACCTGGATTGCCTGGACTGGAACCTGCTGAGCCATGGTACCACCTGGGGAGAGAGAGGAGCCTGTCAGCCTGCGGCTCCACAGGGACACAGGCACGCTGGGCCATGTGGAAGCCCTGCAGTCCTTCTGTGGCTGCACACAGCTCCACAGCACCACTCGGTGCTGCACCAGGGGAGGCTACACAGCAGCAGTGTGTGGCAGAAAGCAGAGATCAAAACCTGTTCATTTCCTGGCATGTGGGCCAAGAAGGGGTTAACTGGCCTACAAAGCTCCAAGAATGAAGAAAAGGCCACAACACCTTTTGCCCAACTCCCAGCCATGGTTTAAGAATATCCAAGATCCTCCTTGCCATTCCTGGCTCCACCAAGACACAGAACAGATGCTGGGAGGAGAGGGGCCAGCCTTTCCTCCCCAGAGGGAAGCCAGTTCTGCAAGGATCACCTTGCTGCACTGAGTGGAACCACAAGAGCCCAAATGCCTACATCAGCTGGGCTCTGCTGCCTTCACACTCTGGAGCCCAGCTCCCTCTTCCACATGGCACTCAGGGTGCAGCTCTCGCCCCTCTTGTGACCTTAAGGACATCACAGTGCCCTACAGAGGGATTAGAGAACAGCTGGTCTCAAGGTGTGCATCCCAGAGGTGCAGGCCACACGGCCTCTGTCCCAGACCACTCTCTGCAAAGCACTTCAGATCGAGAAACACAGCTTGGCACAGAAAGGTCTCCTAAGGCGGAGGTCTTGCCTCCAGAGGGAAGAGCAAGGGATGCCAGAGAGCAAGAATCACTGGCCAGCTTTCTCAGACTGGGTATTTCCCCACACATCACACCCCAGAGACACACATCACTTATTCTCCTCCTCCAGATCATGAGGAAAATTCAGCTCCCTTGAATGGGAGCCTGCTGTCAGCCCAGGCCCCCAGGAGCCTTAAGCATTCCAAGAAAGCACAGGAGTTGCCAGAGTCATGGACTTGGGCACAAACAGGCAGGACACGAGAAATACTGTGTCACTCAGCGCTGGTCCTCAGATGATGGATACCACCTCAAAGGAGAGCCCTGCCCTACTCTGAAACTCCATCCAGAACATGTCCAGCCAAAAAACAAAACACCTGGAGAGACTTAACTCAGAACAAGAAGAAATTCCTACAAAGGGAAGTGCATACAAGGTAGCAGAGCAGCACCATTACTCTGCCCTGGGTCTCCCCTAACCTATCCTCTGCATTGTGGTTCAGTGTCTGACTGCAGATAGAAACAGAGAAGCAAGGGCAGCTGCTCACAGCCAAATGCCATCAGTCAATAAACCACTGGGCACCTCAGGCCCTGTGCTATCCCTCCATCAGTTCTAGCAGTACAGTTCATCCTCAGCATAGCTGCACTAGGGACCTGCCTCTACTGCCTTTGCTAGCCACAGGCTACGCCCTGGGGCATGAGACTGAAAATCTGCTGCTTCCTCCGAGTCTGCATCCCCCAGGACACTGCTCCTGCTTATGTCAAGCATTTTCTGTCCTATCTTCCCATCTCTCCCCAGCAGCCACAGCCAGGGTTCCTTGTGCTCTGCCTCCTCTGTGCTCCCAGAGTCAGGGGTGAGCTCTGTAGCCAGGCCCAGGACCCCAGAGACACCTCAATCCCCCCATCTCTAGCAAGAGGAGGAGAAGCGAGTGCTGACCTGTCAGCGACACAATATGCCCTCCAGCTCTGGCAGGGAAGTGGAAGACTGTCTGTTGTGCCTGCTGCAGCGGTCCAGCTGTACCCGTGACCAGCTGGCCCTGCTGGCTGGAAAGAGCCAGGGAGTGCGGCTGTAACTGAGTGAGAGGAATGGTAGGGGTCCCCGGAGAAAGGGAAGCACCTGCCAAAAGGAGGGAGAAAGAAAGGCTTTGTCACCACCAGCTCTTTTCACTCCCTCCAGGCTTCTCGGTGCTGCCCTGGGGTCCCAGCTCAGCTCCCTGCCACCTCCCAGCAGCATGGCCAGCTTGTAGCACTCTAAAGAAACAGTCACTACATGACCCTTCTCCGGCCACTGGCCTGGCTGGGTTTGAGCACGGAATCACAGCCGGGCTCACCTTACAGCAGCAACCACTCTGCTTCCCTTCTGCCACTAGGTCTCCTCTCCCCTGGAGAGAACAGCAACACACTCCAGGTGCAGGCATGGACAGACAGAGTCTTCAGTCCCTAAAGGCACTGACCTGACATGAGGGTGAAGCCAGTGGGTATCGGCATGAGGCCCCCAGACGTCACTGCACTGGCTCCAGTAGTCTTCAGCACTGTCCCGTTGGCACTGGTGACGGCATTGGGGCTGATGCTGGCAGACACTGGCGCCAGGTAATTAGTGATGGGGAATGACGGGCCACTGCTGACCTGCATGGAGGTCGAGGTGGTCGGGGCTGTCTGGATGGACGTTGTTCCCGGCAGGTTGGTGACAGTGAATGCGGGTTTCAGGGCGTCCTGCAAAAGGAGAGATTGTGACAGCTCGGACCAGCCCATGAGACATCTGCCCATGAGACCAAACCAGGCTCTGTAGGTTGCATCATCCCTTTGCCAAACCATACCCCTCACAGCCTGCTGCCAGCACATGGAGCAGAGCCAGGGGAGCAGAGAAAAGCTGCTTGCACAAACATGAGGAGGGCTGAAGAGAGCTCCACATAAACTTTGGATGCTGGCCCAGGGCCACAGAGGTCCCCTGAGAGCCTTCCCTACAACACACTAGGGGACAAAGCAACTGTTCCACTCCCCAGGAGTCACCAAAATGTCTAAGAGAATAGCCTCTTTTTGGCACACACCAGGGAAAAGCAACCCTTGCAGGGACAAACATAAAGGCATAGAGTCTCCTGTCAGAAACACACACCACTTCCATTAAGGCAGGAAACACACGATCAAGAGCAAGCTGAAAACTTGCTCTTAAAAGCAGTTGTACACTGGAAGTGACAGGGGAGAGGTGTCTAGAGGCAAACCTGGACACTAGGGAGGCCCAAACCCAGCCCTGACAGCAGCTTTGGCAAGCCCTGGGAGATGCCTCCACACACCTCCTGAAGCAGAGGCTAGGAGAACCTGACCATAGGAAACACCTATCTGCCAATCCACTGGCAGGAGATGGGCATGAGGCAAATGCTTCTGAAGGACCCCACGTGTTCACTACAGCCAGCATGGTCCTGCAAGGAATGTCAGAGCTCCATGCCTGTCCAAGGACAGCATTGCCAGAGGAGCTCAGCACCAGGAAAAGGGCTCTGTGCTGGGCAAACACTGGACTGAGAGACTGGCATCCCAGGTGTGGGAACAAGGGAGGAACGTGTGTGCCAAGCTGAGGTAACACTTTAGTTTCCACAGCCACAAAGCATTTGACTGGATGTGCCTTGGATCTCCAGGAACCAACCAAGCCCAGCATGACTCCTGCTGCCTCTGGCAGTCACACGTCACCTAACTTCCCTCCATCCCCCAAACCCCCTTTGGAATAGCCAGGGTGCCCATGACTCCTCTCCTGTCCTTCTCACCTGGCCAAGAGCACACTGAGAATGCACTGCTTCACCCAAGCCCATGTCACAGACCACAGGCGACCTGCTGTCCCCGTGCCCTGACACAGCTGCCAGCACGCCTGGGAAGAGTTAAGGCTGCCACACTCCCACCCCTCCCACTGCAGCTGGTGGGCCCAGCTCTCCCACGTGCTAAGCCTTGTTCCCAGCTTGTCAAGCTGCCAGGAGCAAGGAATTCACAGCTCAACGAAGAGCTAAAAAAGGGAAGGCAGCCCATTTTGGACAGGGGGATCCAATCCCAGGCACTCACTTGTGCCCCAGGGCCCGGGGAGGGAGGAGAGCAACACCCCTCTGCCTTGGCACTGCAGTCCCTGAAGTCCAAATTAGCAGAGGCACGTGATAACAGAGCAAAGCCCAACAGAGGCACTTTCCATTAGCTCAACCACAAACTCCTGCCATCCCACATGGGACATGGGAGGCTGTGGGTGCCCTCCCCACGTGGGTGACAGGGCAGAGCTCCCCAGCCCACTAGGGAGCCAGAGCAGAGTTGGGCAGGACAGGTGCTGCTCCCAGTTGGAAAAGCCATGGTTCCTCATGCCCAGCTATAGCTCTAGAGTAGTATACCCATGAGATAAAACCCCCAACCAGACAGGGCATTTAGCACCCAGTCAACTCCATACTCCCCGGCCTGGACAAGGCATCCCAGAAAGTTCACAGCACTCTACTCAGGGAGAATCTCAGGGAGATTCTCAGGGCTCCCTAGAAGCACAAGGGCAAATCTCAGTAGAAACCAAAGGCGTTTGGGAGAGATGCTGTGGCAACAGACTTGAATCATGCACAGCCCACCTCTGTCCCCCCTATTCTGACCCTGTTGAGACTCAGATTCCTCCCATTTTATTGTGCTTCTCTTGGGCTGCAGCAACAGCTCCCAATACAGAAAGAGAGCTGGGAGAGACTCTGGGATTGGACATCCATTGCCATCTCCTCATGAGTGTCTGGGATGCCTCAGTGATCCCCTGGGCACCTTGGCTCTTCCCAGCACCCTGCAAAGCCCAGACCACATGCATGAGGCAAGTCACAGGTCACTTAAGCACACATCACCCAAGGGGCCATGGACAGCAGCCCTGAAAGCTCTTCCCTTCCTGACCCAGCTGCACATCCATTCCAGCTCAGTGCAAACCTCAGTGTCTGCAGAAGCAGCACACAGCAGAGTTGCAGTACAGCAACAGGTGTCTGCCCAGACCCTCACCACTGCTTTGCAGCATGAGTGGGTCACAGCATACAGACCAGGCCAGCTGATGCCCATCCTGGACCACAGCAGGGTCTTGAGGACAGAAACGATCCCACTCCACAGCTTTTAGGGACTGCCTGAGGCAATGCTGTTCAGCATGGCCCAGACCTCCTAGACAGAATTATTACACAGGTATAGCAGGACAACAGGCCTCAGAGGTACATGGGAAATCCCAATTTGGTTTCCAACACCTGGTCTGTGTTCCAGATGTGGCAGAAAGTCTCACGTTTTCCCATTCCATAGAGATGACCAGATCAGGGCTACTCCCATGCTCTCACCCCAGTCTAGAGCCTCTGAGCTCCTTCCAAAATATCCTTTCCCACACAAGCACACCCAGGAGACTGCATGCAGGCAGTGTCCTTTGGGGCCTGCAAAAGATGAAAGAGGTATCATCATGAGGATACAGCTACTGTCTCAAAAGTACAGCAAGCCCCAATCCCAGCACCAACCACAGCAGGGAGTTTGGGTCTGGCACAGTAGGAGGATTTCAGAGCTGCTGCTGGTGTAGCACAGAGGAATAACCAGCAGGCTGCTGACTGCAGGTGACAGCCCGCTGAGTTGTTCTCCCCACTATGCTGCAGCACTGAACACAAGCAGGTTTTGTCCATACAGAGATCTGGGAAGCAGAGTTCACACAAGAAGGCCCAGAAGGGAGTCTTTTGGAGCATCCTGCATGGCTAGACCTGACAGTCCAGGCACATCTCCTGCCACCTCCTCCAGTGAGGCACCAGTAACCCAGCCTTGTGCACCACACACCCCTCAGCAAGCACCAGCCACCCAGCAAGGTCCATCCACAGGCTCCTTTCATCCTCAGAGGACTTCTTGATCTATCTGAATTGAGCTGGTCTCTGCCCAACCACCACCAGGCTTCCAGGCCTGCAGAAGGCACAACAGGATAGCCCTTGTCCCAAGCCCCAGGGCTTGCCATGACAGGAACTCTCAGCCAGCCAGGGGTGGATTTAGTAAGAATGTCAAGCAGAAGACAGGGCCACAGGGCTCCTCCAACCTCTCATCAAATGCTGGCTGTGGCCACAAAGCACCCCACACTAAGCATTAGCGCTGGGATGGAGCTTTCAGGGTTGCATCAGACAGTGAGAATGGAGAAGTTGTGTTAAGAAGGTCTCTGCAGAGTAACTGCACCCCAAGGGCACAGTTCCCCTGGGGCCAACCAGCAGTACTTCGAGGAAGAGTGCAAAGGGATATGATGTGGTCAGGTCTCATGCCAAAGACAGGTAATTTGTCTCATTACGAAATGCCCACAGGACTTGCCTTTTCATCCAGGAGAAGCCCAGGAGGCACAAGTCCTTACAAAGGACTTGTACAAGGGCCAGGACCAGGATACCTTACACAGGCTGCACAAGGGAGAGATTGCTGGTGTTAGAAGGCTTCTTTGCCTACTGCATAGGGCTGGCACAGCTTACACTAGCAACGAGGGAAGATATGACAGACTGAAACAGCCAGGACTGCTGCTGGGATCCCATCAGCAGGAGCCATTCTAAAGGACTGTTAAAGGCTACAGCAAAGAGACTCCACAAAGTGGTGGGCCAAAGCCACACTTTGGCCCACCACAGCTCCTCTGCCTGCAGAGATCTCTGGGGCTGCTGATGAGTCTCAGGGCTCAGCAGCAATAAGCCTTTGCTTGGTGCAGCACTGCACATATGTCGGGAAGTGGACATTAAGGAACAGGGGGTACCCAGCAGCACCATGACCAGAGCTGTTATGCTGTCATAAAAACAGGCACCTAAATACCCCAGCAGCCCCAGACATTTTGGGCATATTTCAGGGCTGCACTCAGTACCTTTGCAATTACAGCAGAGGTTTCCAGGTTCTGTCTGCTTAATATCTAGAGGCTACTGCACAGCAACAATGTTGTGGCTTGAGCATGGACAGCTGGAGGGCTCCTATGACAAGGACAATGGAAGAACACTTTTGCAGCAAGCCTAGTACCCATGACACCAGCACAGGTACAGCAGGGCTGTTCTAATTCCCAGCACCCAGCAGAGCTGCACACAGGCCTGGGAAGCTGTGGCAGAGCCCTAAATTCAGCATGCCATCCCACCTGTCTTGCACCATAAAATTTCCTGCCTCCCATCTCCAAGTACCTATGGATCTGAGCATCAGCCTGCAAAGGAAGTGGCAGGGATGTGGGACACAGCTCTGAGGAACAGCGCCAGGGAGTGCAGAGACAAGAAGGGGCCCTTCCAGCAGAAAAGCTGACTCTGCCCAACCGTGCACCCACAGCCAGGCCACCCTGGGCAAAAGGCCACAAGTAACACGGGCAGGCAGGGGCCAGCGTCTGCAGGGACAACAGGCAGGGAGCAGAAATGGTCTGTCCAGCCAAATGTTTCCATTCCCCATGTCCTCCCTGCCCCCTTCCAAAACAGCACCAAAGCAAGAGACAGCTGCAGCTTATAAGGAATGTGAGGGGCCCTGCCAGGGACTCTGGCGAGGGAAACCAGGCCTTATAAGGCCATGGAGGCAGAATCAAATTTTTATCAATGAGTGTGAGAGCAAGGAGACGCCTGGGGAGAGATAACAGTGCTGAAAGCTGGCCAGGGGGGTGGGCTGGGCCAGTGGGGAGCCATGCTGCAAGGGCCAGGACCAGGATACCTGCCACGCGCTTCCCTCCCTCTTTCAATCACTGCTGCTATCAGCCACGGAGCCAGCCAGCACAGAGATGTCATGACACAAGCTCGCTGCAGTCGCAGCAAAAGGGGATTCATCCTCAGCTCCCAATACTGCTATTTAAAGAGGGCTGGGGATGATCAGGGCTCCCAGCACAGCCCACACCTCCCTGAGTGCCCAGGAACATTACCTTGGTCTCCCCGCTGCTGTCCGACTCGGACACCTGGTAGGTGAGGTCCGTCTCCTCAAAACCAGTGGCACTCATGCGCTGGTCAGTGGTGGGGTCCGAGCGTGGGGGCGAGTCCGGGGAATTGAGGCATGTTTGGATCAACGCCTTCCCCGTCTCGCTGGTGATCATGGGCTGCAGCTTTCGTGTGGCAAACGTGTACACATGGCCCGTCTCGCTGGCCACCAACAGCAGGACTTGAGTGCCAGTTAGCGTGGAGAGCTCATAGGCCTGCCAGCAGGACAAGGAAGAACAAGGAGTCACAGGTGACAGGGACAACAGACAGTGCAGAACAAAAGTCTCTGCATGTCCCCACGTTCCCACAATGGCTTTCTTTCTCCTCACACCAGCTTCAGCTCCCTGCCACCCCGGAGGAACTGTGGCCTCTAAAACCAACTGGCTCCCTACAGACTGAACTGCCCCGTGCTGTGCTCCCATCCCCTTTAGCACACCCCTAGGGGATGTGCCTGCCCAGACACCATGGATAGAGTGCTCCCCTCAGTACAGAAGTCTGATAACACTGGAACACAGGATTGTCTCCATTCTGGAAATCCCACTAGCTTCTCCAGACATGTCTGGATGCCTCCCTCACCTCACCTCTCAGTGATGTTACTTGGCACACGTCTCTGCTACCTCATTCCCCTCACCAACACCCCATCCAAGCTCCGACCCAGATTCTCCTCTCAGGCTCCAGAACTCTGAGCACAGCTGCACCCAAACAGCCCTGCAGTAAGGTCACTATGCCCCAGGTGAATACCTGTGGACTAGGAGGTACACTCTTCATATGCTATCACTGCACACTCAATGGTCTCACACAAGCTTCTACAGACAGGATGGCCTCATTCCACATCCCGTAGTCCTGTACCTCCGGGATGTGCCCCAGCAGTAACTTGCACCCATTCCTACCTTCCCAGAGTGCATGATACCCAGCTGAGCTGCTATGCAGCACTACCCAGTTGTTCAAAAGATGCTATAAGCATCACCAGGGATACAAATCCGCCAGCAGCACCCAAAATCCCCCAGGTTTCTAATCTGTCTTTGCACACCGGGAACCACGGATAGCACTCTGGACCGGCCGAAGCAGGCAGTCCTGCCGGGGACAGGGCAGGACAGTCCAGCTGTGCCACCAAACATTCGGCGTTTTGGTGGTGGCTCACAGCGAGGGGCCCCGAGGGCACCGGTCAGCTCTAGCCCGAGGCTGGACGCTGCACCGGGATGGGCCTCCCGGGACACATCACACGCCTGGGGACCGCCAAGCAAACAGACATCCCCCGGCCCCGGGGGCTCCCGCTGCCGGTCGCCCGGCTCCCTGCCCGCAGCTCCGCCGGGGGCTCCCGCGCAGCCCCCCGGAAGGGGCTGGTGCCCAGCCGCCTCCCCGTCCCGCGGGCGGGGAAGCCGCCGCCGTTTCCGGGCACAGCCCGCTGGCCTGCTCGGCGCTCGGACCCGGCCGGGACTCCCACGGACATGTGGGTGCCGGCCAGCATCCCCGCCCGGGCCGGGCCGGGCCGGGCCGGGCCGCCCCCCCGCGCCGGCCGGAGTCGCGGGGCCGCACCTTCTTCATGATGCCGGTTTTCCTCTTGCTGAAGGTTGTGTAGCGCCGCAGCTTGTTGTCGATGAACTCCATCTTGATCTTCACCCGGCCCCGCGTCTTCTTCCCGGGCTTGGCGCCGCTCACGGCCCCGCCGCCCCCGCCGCCGCTGTAGGCGGCCGCCGCCGCCGCTCCCGCCGCGGGCCCCGCCGCCGCTGCCGCCGCCGCCGCCTCGGCCAGGCCACGCTTCACGCCGCGCCGCTCGCCGCCCAGCTCCTCCTCCTCGGCCGACTCCGAGTCGCCCTCGCTGCCGCTGTACAGCGCCTCCCGCTTTAGGCAGCCCCCGGGCGCCCCCGCCGCCGCCCCGCCGCCGTTCGCCCCACGCGGCACCGGCGACCGGCCCAGCCCCGAGCCGCGGGCCAGCGCGGCGGCGGCGCCGTTCCCGGCCCCGGCCTGGCTCGGCAACATCGCGGCGGCGAGCGCGGGTCGGGTCGGGCCGGGTCAGGCCGGCCCCGCCATGTCCCCGCCGCGCTCCGCGCTCACGGCCCCGCTCCGCCGCCGCCCCCGCCGCGCCGCGCCGCCCCCATATAAAGCGATACAATGTTGCCTTTTATGGCGAAGGCGCTCCTTATATGGGGCGAGACGGCGCCCCGTCGGGAAGCGTCACCCCATTGGCTGGCGGCCGCCGAGCGCCGGAGCCCATTGGCCGTCGGTTGGCGTTTGATTTGCATACGGTCGGACCGCGCTCGCGTCACGCCCGGGTTGGAACACGCAGGGCGGCTCTTAAAGGGACCGCGCGGCCGGCCCGGGGAACGCGGCGCTCGGGCCGGGGCTGCGGCGGGGCGGGGACGGGACAGACCGCGGGCTGCGAGCGAGCTGGGACATCCCGCTGTCAGCCCTGCCTCGGGCCCCTTCCCACCGCCAGCTCCGGGCACGCGGGTCCTCGCAGGGGACACACCACGTGGCTCAAAGATTGCGTGCCTCGCCAGCCTCAGGATCCAGCCAGGAGCGGCTCCGCGCCACCGCGCCTGACTGCCAGCGATGCCACCAGCTGTTGCTCCAGGCAACTCCGCACCCCGGCTGCTGTCACAGCCCGCAAGGGAAAACTTGCCATCCATTTGTCTCCGGTGGCTGCAGTGGCACCGAGAGGGTGTGGGGGACACGTGGGTGCCCAGGGGCATGCAGGGCACAGGACTGAAGCAGATATGTCCAAAACACGCATTGCTGAGGCACGGGCTGATGACTACCTAGCAGAAAAAATATCTCCCGTTTAACAGGATGGGCCGCAGATACCTTCAAGCCCGCAGAAGGCGAGGCTGGGGTTCTGTACCACCGCCATCCACGGGTGGGACAGAGCACCTGTACAGGCGGGAAGGGGCTGGTCTCACCCTGGCTCATGCCCATCCTGGCTCTGCACATCAGATGGCTCTGAGCATTTTGGCACAAGTCACATCCTCTGTGCAGGTGTGACCCAGCACCTCCAGAGCAAAGGGACAACCGTGTGCAAGGCACACTGCGTGCGGGTCAGCAAAATTGTGAGAGGAATAGCACAGCCCCAGAGCTCCAAACTGTGAGAACAGAGAATTCTTAGTTGAGAAAAAGGGTCCTCCCACATGCTGTGCTGCAAACAAGAACTGCAACCCAGGGCAAGACCCCACTTCTGGAAGCAGCAGTCCTGCCACAGACCCATTTTGTCTCCCGGGCACCCCATGGAGGATTGTGCAGCTCGCACAAGCCCTTTCCATATCTGCCTCACCACTCAGAGGACACACACGCTCAGCACCAGCCCTCACAGCTGTCCCCCACAGCCCAGGCCAACCTCCTACAGAGCAAGGGAGTAACTGCAAACCCAGACACCCCCCTCACTGCCACCACCGCCTCCCCCTCCTCCCGCCAGCCATGCTCCTCCAGTGAGCACACATGCCATTTATAGCTCCAGCAGGGCTGCTGGAGCTCACATGCCTCCCATCACATGCCCTGGCCACCCTCCCTTCAAGCTGAGCACAAGCTACACCTGGCACAGGTGAGACCAAGGCCTCGCCATGTCCTGCCAGGCTGAGAAAGGGTCAGCAGGACCCTCAGCCTGGCTGGGGTCACCAGTTAGGCTGGGAACAATGAGCACATGCATCTGATAGCCACAGGCAAGGCAGTAACTGCAGGTAGCAGGATTTGGTTTTCTCTTGTTCATGGAACAGCTACACACTCCTTTCCTCCTTCTCTTCCCTGGGCCTTCCAATTGCAAGGTCTTTTGCTTCCCAAGCTGCAAAAGTGTCTACACAGGCAAAAGGTAAGATCTGGCTCATTCTGGGCTGGTTCATCCCTTCTGCTCTAGTCCTTTCCTTCCTAAGCCTCATCCTGTGGATCCTTTCCAAGATGTCTGTCCTTGTGCTCTGAACAGGCCAAGAGCTTCAGCCTACCCCAGCTTCCCAGGATGCCAATCTCTCACCAAGGCTATCAGACCCACCCTGGAGAGCCAAGCCCTGTCCCCAAGCCACCATCATCCACAGGACACAAGTTTACCAGCAGGTCCTCCCTTAACCAAACCAGCAGCCACTGACAACTGGAAGCAGCTTAAAGCAAGTTTTCAGCCTTCAAGGATTTTCTCATTTACAACCCCACATAATAAAATTCCCATTTCTAGCCCTGTTCTTATGCAGCTTTAGGGCACAGCACTTGATACTATACCTTAAAAGTCTCTTACCTGATTTCCCCCAAAGTTCCATCCAGACAAGCTGCCTGACAGCTCCACGGGAGCATGGATCCTGCTGCCAGCATGACACCCACCCTCTACCTCCCCTTTTCAATCCTTCTCTAGGCCATTGCAACAAGTGCTTCTTCACCCTTTTCCAGCTCTTCATCCATATTGCAGCTGGGTGCTGGGGTTGTGATGGTTTCCATCCTGTTCCTGATCTTCCTGCTATTGATATCCAGCTGCTTTTTCTGACTGCTGCTGAATACAGTTAGCTGCTCATTTTTTTAACAGCCAGATCTCTTCTATGAGCAGTAACAACTAGAACAGAGGTACTGTTGCACATGCAAAACTAGGTAATAGCCTTTATTAATTTTTAATTTTTTTTTTTTTTTGTTCAACACACAGGTGTAAGAATAGGGCTGCTCCCTGAGGAGTGACTCCATGTCCTCATGAACAGGTATAAACCCACAGTACATGAGCAGAGCAGCAACAGGTGTTGGTATCAGCAGCCATCCACAGAGCAAACCATGGACTAAATCCAGCATCCACTTGATTGTGAGATAGAGCCAAAATCCTGACTGGATAATAAAGCTACCACATATGCCTACAAGACAGGGCTAGAGGCAAGGCCAAAACAGGAACACCTACAAACTTGCTTAAAACAAACCTGAAAACACAGGCTTGAGCTTAAATGCAGCTCAGGAGTGTGAGGAAGTCCTAGGTGAGGCTGCTCAGGACAATTAAGACAGTTTCCAAACAAGTGCCTGACACAGCTGCAGAAGACCCAAGGGGCAGCAGAGGAAATCAGAGCAAACCAAAAAGCCCTTCCTCAAACTGCATGGCACTCACAGACCAGGGGTGCTCAAAGGGTGCAGCAGTGCAGGGAGAATTTGGATAATTTCAGGGCAAGAGCAAACATCAGGGACTGCCAGAAATGTCTGGTGGATGTCTTTGTGCTTTAGGGAGTTCTTCATTGGGACTAACACTCATCTGCTTGCTGTTCTCTTACACCGCTCTGTAATGTTCCTTTTTGGTCACAGCTGGTGGCTCTCTAGGTGGACCTGTGCTCTGATGGAGCCATCTTTCTGGCCCTGGATACCACACATGGTCTTCTGTAAGATGTTCCTTCAGTTTGGGCTGAGGCAATTGGATCCCACCTCTTCTCAACTGCCTACATGCTTTCATTCTCCTTCAGTGGCTCTGATTCCCTGCTCTGCTCCACCGCCTTTAGCTGGGACTGTATTTGCTCAGATTGCTGTTTCCAATTACTTTGGCCAACATCTCTCCCCTCCCCAATTTTTTCATGACATCACTCCCAAAAATACACAATGCCAAACCCCATCATTCTGTACTCTTTGGGTCTGGAGTTTATCCTAGCTTTGGTGGCTTTCCATTTGGGTGCTTCCCTGTAGTCACCAGGTCTTGACTGCATGGCAAACAGGCCATGGAGCTTCCAGGTTGTGTTGGGATAAAGCGGAGCCCCTAATTCTGATGCTGCTCACAGAACCAGTTCCCTGCACCCATGCTATATCCTCCCACCACACAAGATGCCTGCATGCATAGAGCTGGCAGAACGAGGGTGGTATCCCCAAAATCCTTGGCATCTCTGGTCTTTAGCCACGGCAGAGCTGAGATTCTGCTTGGCTAGGCCACCACAAGTGGCTTGGCTGCAGGAATCAGCCCACAGAGTGCAGTGTTCCTACCTGGAAGGAAGGACAGCAGGCAGGAAAGTCCACAGGAATGGAATGGATGTGAGAAGTGGAACAAAAGGACATCAAACAACAGCAAATTCACAAGACAGGTCACTTGCAAGTTGGAGAGCACGTAAGCAGCAGTGCCACAACATTCACACACTTCAGAAGGGTTGCACACACACTGGGAGGGACTGGGAGAGCAACAAGAGGGACATGAGGCTGCAAGGGGTAGAGAAGGAAAGGCACATCCTGATCCCTCTGTCCCCAACAGGTCTGTCGAGCATGCACAGTGCCACCAGCCCCACTCTGTGGCCAGGCTCTCTGGTCATGGAAGCAGCCAGGGGTCAGGGTGGCAGTCACCTGCTGCCAAGCCTATTACACCAGAGAGCACCAGGTCCAATGAACCAGACCTGGTTGTCCTCCTCTAGAGTGGGGCACAACAGCCAGCCATTGCCACAGCTGAGCTTGCCAAGAGACCTTGGCTTGGGGAGAGTCCATATCTCCCACCTGCAAGTGTTGGAAAAAGGACAAACACCTTTGATAACTGGCAGAGCAGCTGCCAGCAAAGTTACCTGCACCCAGTTTCCAAGCCTAGACCAAATCTGAGCTCAGAGCCAGCTAGCATATTCCAAGAAATGACCACTTTTCCCCCCTCCAGCATCTTCATAACCTCTTCGGGTACGAGAGATGGGAAGAGGATCCTGGACATTTCTGGTCCATCCCTGATTGAAGCAAGGCAAACTACACTGGGTAGTTCAGGACTTCTCTGGTCCAGGACTGGGTATTTCTGATGATGATGATGGAGATGCCACAGCTTCTCTAGGACTCATACCTGTATTACCCTTGAGGGGAAGCATTTCCCTTAATACCTAGAATGAATGTCACTTGTGCAGCTTATGCCCTCTACCTCCCATCAGGCCTCCTGCAAAAGCTCAGATCCATCTATATAACCCCTCAACACAGGGCTGTACAGCTAAGTGAAACTGGTCCCAGTGCTCTGGTTCCAAGGGACAAACCCATGCTGGCCTGGCTCATGTTCATCCTCTGGGGACTGGGCTTCCTGTACACCATGTGCACACCTTTCCTCTCCCAAGAAGAGCCTGCCAGGACCCTGCCATTATTCTGGGCCATAAACACAGAGGAGAGGGCTGCAGACTACATGTGGCAGCAGGATATCCCCCAGGGTCCCCATCCAGGCCTGGCCCTGTAGCATCCTGTAAGAAGCAGCAGCTGAAATCTCCTGTACAAAACCACAACCCAGTGTGGGCTGTGAAGCTGCCCCAGGCCAGAGGTAGGTGCACAAACCAAATCAATACCTGAAGTGGGTATCAACATATCCATGAGTGGTTGCTTGCTTGGAGTCTTAGGAGGGACGTTTTCTCTTGAGAGAAGACCTTGGAGAGAAACTCATGACTGCCCAGAGAGACAGTAAGTGCTGAGGGAAAGTGCTCCCTCAGAGCACACAGGGCTGGGAACAGCATCTCAGATTCACCTGAGAAGGGGGCAAAGGGGTTAAACACAGCAGACAGATGCCTGAGGAATGAGCCCCAAACCCTTCCCAGGAGCCATGTGGAAGAAAATCACTATCTGACAGCAGTATTTTACAAAGACGAAAAAAACAAAACAAAAAAAAAAGCGCCTTCTTTATTGAGAGCAGCACATAAAAACCCAACAAAACCCAACCCTTCTTGGCTGCAGTACCCTCCACTCAAGCAAACAAACTAACCCACTCTAGGCTGCATTCCAGTAACAGAAATACTATGGTAGGGAGGAGTCAGCGCTCTGGAAGAGGGAGACAGGGGCTCTGCCCAGAGTCATAAGTACAAAAAAAGGCACAGGGTAACTGGGAAAGGTAGTGAGCTCCTTCATATGCCAGGCACTTTGTGCTCCTGTTGGCTGGCCTGTCCCCATGGGGAAGGGGAAGGCAGGCATGCCTAGCACAGACGGACGGAGAGAGAGCCGGGCCAGGCCGGCAGAGATGGATGTGGCGAGCAGGGACGCCCAAGCTCTTGCCGTGGGAGGGGCAGCTGCACTCCATCCACACCAGCAGCCTAAGGGCATGAGCTGAGCAGGCAGGGGGCAGGAGGCAGCAAGGGCTGTCTTTTGGGACCCACAGGGGAGGGGAGTGGGGCTGGGGTACACTGGCTTGTGCTTTGAGTCCAGCAGCTGCTGATGCTGAGCTGCTCGCTGGCGCATTGGGGTCGGGCTCAGCAAGGGGCTGTGGGAGTGCCAGGGGCTCCCCAGGCACAGACAGACCCCTGTCCACCCCGCCACATCCTTCACCAGCAAGGGCTGGGGTGCTCAGGCTTTGCTGTCAGCTGGGCTGTCCCCAAGGGTGGTGGCAAGCTCACTGAAGGAGGGCCGGTCCTTAGGGCTGGGGGCCCAGCAGCGCTGCATCAGCTTGGCCAGGCGGGAGGGGCAGCCCTCGGGGTGCGGGAGCTTCGTCTTTCCTGACTGCAGACCTGGCATGAAAGAAAAGTCCAAAGGACCATTGGCAAGGGGTATGATCCTTTCTGGGAGATGCAACGAGACCAGCAGTTCTCCATGCAGGCTGGAGAACTCAGTTTCCCCAGCCAGACCAGTACTGTCATACAGCCTGTCTGGCCTCTTTTACCGCATCTTTACCATGTGAAAAGCAAGTGGGCTACAATTCCAGGGACAGTACAGGTACTCCACATACCTGCTAGGACCTCATCATCTGCCAGCGGAGTGTAGGGCATCTCCCCATGCGTGAAGACCTCCCACATGAGCACCCCAAAGGACCACACATCTGACTTAGTGGAGAACTCATCTTCCAGCACAGCCTCAGGTGGCATCCAGCGCAGTGGGATCCAGGCCTGGCGGAAATGGTAGTACTCGCTGCGGGCAGGACAGGCAGGCAGTGAGACTGGTGCCATTTCATCCCCTCCCATTCCCCTGTCAGGCTCCCTGACCTGTTGTACACGTCCTTGCTGAGGCTCAGGGATGAGACCTTGACCTGCCGCTGGGCGCTGACCAGGCAATTCCTGGCTGCCAAATCCCGGTGCACGAACCTGCCATTGGAGAGGTGCTCCATGCCCAGAGCCACCTGTGTGCAGAGAGACACCTGACCCCAGAGAGCTGTCAGCACTGGCTGCCCTCCTTAGGGTCCCCAGGCCCACAGCACTTCCAAAGCTGCATGGTCACCTTATGTTTGGTAGTGAGTGGCTGTGGCTTCAGAGACTCATCTTTGCTCTTGGAGATTCTCAGAAACTGCTTCAGGTCCCCCTGGGAAACAAACAGCAATTCAGAGTCAGCACCTCTACATATTGACAAGGCTCACTGGTCCCTGCAGTGCCTGGATGTGGCAGGACCACAGATCCTCATCTCCCGATCCAAGGTTCCTGTCCTCCTGGTCCCTGCCTTGTAGGGCAAGCCAGTATCTTGTTTCTGGGCTAAGATTAGGGCAAGTAGGCCTGAAATATCCAGATTTTTCATGCCCCAAATTTATTTCTCTCCTACAAACTCCAGAATCCTCACAGCCCTTAGCCATTCTGCAGCATGGAGTCCCACAGCTTAGCTTATATAGCTGAGTCCAGGACATAAACCAGAAACCAGGAGATTGTAGAGGACAAAGTCACTTCCAGGTCTTGCAAGAGACTCCCATTCCCCTTGAGACTGCTGCAGAGGCTGGGAACAGCAGTGGTCTTCTCACACCTTGGCTGCCCTGTTCTGCCACTCCATTGCCACACTTGCAGGCCCCACACCCACTGCTGCCATGTCCCTGCTCTACCACTGGCAGAGCCCTTACCAGGTCTACATACTCCAGGACCATGTAGTGTGGCTCTGCCTCGCGGCACAGCCCCAGCAGCCGCACCACGTTGGCGTGGTTCAGCTTCCCAAACATCTCTGCCTCCCGCCTGAAGTCGAGCTGCAGCTGCTCATCCCTTGTCTGCAGGCTCTTCACCAGCACCAGCGCTTCACCCTCACCATCTTCTGCACCTTTGGCCTTGGCCAGGAACACCTCACCAAACTCCCCCCTGCCTGGAAGTGTAGACAAGCACAAGGGAAGGCGATGTGCATTAGGACAGCAGGTGTGCTTGACATTCCAGGGGCTGCAGAGCCCTCTGTACCCAGCACATCCTGTTTTCTGGCTGGGACATGGGGTTTCAGCCACAGGTTTCCTGCTGGAGTGGGGACAAGGCCAGGGCAGCCCAGCATACCCAGGGTTGTGATTGTCTGCAGGTTGGAACGTGGAAAGTGCATCTTGTCAGTAGCGCTGTGGCGCTTGCTGGCCCCCGAGCTGCTGCCCAGGTTGGTCAAGGCCACTTCTTCCTGAATCTCTGCTGTCATCTGCCCATTCTGCAGCAAAGCACCGCCTGCAAGGGAAGCACAAACAGCTTCAGCATCCTGCCAGGCCACACAGTGAAAGTTATTCTAGGGCTCAACCCCTCCTGGGGCTCTGACACTCCAAGCACTCCAGCCCCAGGCAGCAAGTGGCCTGGCCTCAGTTTTTGCCCCATTTCTGGCAGCCCGGCAGCCACCCTTGAAATCAGATGCTGAGCAATGGCTTTGGTCCCAGAGCCAGCCAGCCCCATCTGGCCTTGTCCATCCCACTCAGTCATCCCCAAGCAGTGGCTACATGCAAACTACCATTGACAAAACTCTGCAGGACAGCAGCAGGAGATGGGATGGGCAAGGCAGAGGCAGAACAGATGAACACTGCTTGCTATAACCAGTCTCTTGATACCCAAGAGATTCTCAAGTCTATCTGACATCAGCTGCTGCAGTCTGATGTCCCTGATCCTTACTCGCCTCCCAGCAAGCCTTGGGAATGTCCTTGGAAGTGCTGAACCTGTAAGACCAGACCAGTCTGGATTTTAACCAGCTGGGTTAAAGCAGTGCTTCCTTGCAATCAGCCCCAGCAAGCCTTCTGCACTGGAACTTCAATAGAAATTTCCCTAGCACAAACACAAGCCAGAGAACAGGACAAAACATGATTGCCTTGAGAAAGTAAAAAACCCTGCATTTTACAGGCATCTTGTAGGGAAATGATGGCATAGATGGCAAATCTTGATTTTGAATGTGTTTACTGCTTGGATCAGACCTGGTTACTAGGAAGTGGTACTTTCCATAACATGAAGGCGGGAGCTGGAATTTAAAGCAGGGAACAACCCTGAGCTAGGGTCACACACACCTCCAGCATCACTCTGTACTACTCCATTTCATCTGCTCCTGGAATAAGCACTAGACAAACAGCCACGCAATAGGAATTTTTTAACGAAATTAAGACAACCCAGCATTAAGTAACTCCAACAGGAGTCCCATTGCATGTAGTTTCCATCACAGGCTGTTGGATCACAGTGTGTGTACGTGCCTGCTTACAATGCACATGTACAAGACAGGTACCAGCACATCCTGAGCAGGCCTGGCCACCGTGACAGGAACCATGGCTTTGTCACAAGTAGGACTGGAGCTATGAACACTGAGATATGTTGATTTAAGAGTCATGGCTACTGACAGCTGTCTGCTCTCACATGGTGGAGTAAGATTTGCAAAGATAAAAGCAAAAAACCACCACTTATCCTATAAATCAAAGCTGGATGCTCCTTGCACTTTCCCTGTTTTTACACTCATTATCAGCAGGACTGCTTGACCCTGTGCTGTCTGCACACATGACTAATCGTGTCTCAAGACCACAAGCTTGAAGCCAAGAGGATAACACAAGACGACCACTGCAACTGTGCCAAAAAAATCCTGAAAACTGCAGAGTAAGTGTGCTGCCACTGAGAGACAGCACCAGCAGGCAGAAACAAGAGACACCTTTGAGAACACATATTCGCACGTTTCATAGAGTCTGGACAAGGCACTTGGTAACAAAGGGATAGGAGGCTTCAATTATGTATCCAGCAGTCCAGAGGGGAACCAAGTGTAAGGAAGTTGCCAGCTTTGCCCACCTGCCTGCAACAGATACAGGAGCATCTCCTGGAGAAACAGACACAGCCATGCTGCCCTAGAGACACTAGCATGGAAATCAGTCCCCACAGCCATGAACCTCCCCAATGCTATGTCTGTATTCAACAATTAAAAAAAAAAGTAGCAGAATCAGCCATGGATAGTGAGAGCAAGATCTCGTTACACAGGATGTGGCATACCAACGACATGACCTTGGAAAGTAACTGGATGATTAGAAGTGCAAAGATCCATAGGAAATACATAGCAAAGATCCACTGCAAGTCCATGGAGAGGTAAAATCTGTCTGGATCCTGAGGGCACTGGAAAAGTCAGCTGGTGGTCAGTCAGGGAGTATTTGTAGGTACTTAGGCAGGTGCTGAAATACTTTGGGTCACCCAGCTGAAGAGGCATCAAAGAGGCAAAGAGACAGATCTTTGAAGACTGTGGTGAATGGAATGACTCTACTAGAGCTGACAGCAAACACAAACCACTTTTCCAGAGAGGCTACAGAAGTACCAAAAGGTACAAACAAAGGTACAAAAAGGAGTGTAGACATCTGGGAAGCTAGGTCTGCTTGTAAGAATGAGGATGCAACTGGCAGCTAACCTGGTTCCAATGAAGCGAATAAGAAGAGGCAAACTCTAGCAGAAAATAAATATAATAAATACAGGCCAAGATAAAAATCTGAGACCACCTCAGAAACAATTGAAATAAACTTTTTCCCAGGAAGGGGATACTGGCGAGAGCCTGCTGGCACAGGTGAGCTGCCTGTGACTTTTCCACTGAAAGATCTCATAGCGGTGACATGCAGAGCACAAAGCTGCTGAGATGCTCCTGCATCTCTGCTCCTAGAAGGTTCCCCACAGCCAGACTTCTCTTCTGGAGGTTTGGCTCTGTTCAAAGTGCCAATGCAAGGAGAAAGCTAGGAAGCAAACCTAGCAGTTATGTTTTGCCAGGCCCTCACAGCAAATTGCACATGATCAGGATGTGGCTGTGTGCTGGAGAACTGGGAGAGGGAACATCTGCATTTATGGGGAGTATGAATGGGGAGAACCAAGGAATTAGGGACAGCAAACTCAACTGCACCCGACTGCTTACAAGTCCTCACTGGATATAACAGAGGGAGTTCAGTGAAACATCTCCCCTTCAGCACCAGTAGCTGCTGAACTCTGATTTGAAGAAGCCAGGAGAGGACTACTATTTCATTACATTGCAACAGGGATCCTTCCCTCCCCTGGTACATGTGATCCCATGTGCAGGTGCTGGGATGCAGGAGCGAGACATAACTCGGCAGACAGAGATGACCACAATGTGAGGCTGGGAGTCAGGTTCACACTAACTTGCTTATTTCTCACCTGGCAGCAGGTCTCTGCCACCAGCCAAAAACCAGAGGGAGAGACCATGGTTTAGGAGTCATCCTATTCCCTGGGAGCTCCCTGCCCCTCAGCCCCTCCAGCACAGAGACAGGGGACCAGCAGTGAAGCCCTCACCCTCAGGCGTACCGGCCTCACCGTTCAGACACTCCATTTCAGGCTCCTCGCCCTCTGGGTGCTTCTTCAGCCTCTTGGCTTTTCTCCTCTTCTTACAGTAGAACATCAGCCCCAGCACAATAATAATGTAGGCAACAGCCGCCCCCACTGAGAGCCCAATGGTCTGGATCATCTTGTAGGGTGTGTGGTTGCCAGGTCCCTCATCCTCTTCTGCTGCTGGCTTGTCTGTGGGGCAGAGAGCATCCAACACATGGGGGTGTGGAGAGGTTTCCCAAATCCTGCTCAGGAATGTGGTGGAAGGATGTGAAAAGCCCCCAGCCCCCTATCCACTGCTGTGACCACCTCCTCACCCAGCCACAGCACTCTGGGCACATGCCACAGCACACTCTGCTGCATTCCAATGGGAATGCTGCTGTGACTACGTGGCAGGCACAGCTAGGGCCAGAAGCAGGGCCTAGAACTGCCAGGGATTCCAGGAGGTCATGTCCTAACACTGGGCACCTTCCTTACCTACAACATACAGGAATGCCTCCCGGTGCTTGATGTTGCAGCTGTTGCCAGCGATGCAGGTGTATTTCCCAGAGTCCTCAGTGGTGACGTCGTAAATCACCAAGGAGCCATTGGGCATGATCTGAATCCTGCCAACCACACACAGAGCTCTTTGCAAACACCAGAGGGCACAGGCAGGTCTGGGGCACCTGCAGCCCCATCTCCCCAGGATGCCTCAGCCCCATGTCCCCACAGCCATCAGCTTCCATCTCAGGCTGTGCAACACTTAAGAACAGATGATTGCAGCTTAATCACAGCTTGGCAGGCTGTGGCAGAAAGGGAAAGCCTGGGGCCAGGAAGAGTCCAGGTCCTGGCACGTGGAGCCAGTTATGTATCCACCAAGCTAGGAACCCAGGATTGCACCACCGGCACCCTCATACTGGGCAGGGATAAGGGATACTTGGGAACATCCTGCTGTGCCACGTGTCAGTTTGGAATGGAGGCTGTGTACCTGGGCAGGAGCTTGCCGGGATCCAAAATCTTGTCCTTCCCTTTCCACTGGATGTGCGGTACAGGGTCCCCCTCTGCCTGGCACTGGAACATGGCTGTGTGGCCCTGGTACACCGTTGTGGGCTCTGGCTCCAGCTTGAAGGTGACGTAAACTGAAGGCAGAGAGGCCGACAGGAATGCTGTCAGCTCCTGGGAATGGTGCTAAGCTCCCACAACGGAGCACGGCCAGCACGGTGGCACAGTGGCACGTGCCCTCCCAGGCTGTATGCAAAGCACTGACAAACCAGACAGTCGGATGCCGTGGGACACAGCTTAGGGTCAGGCCAGACGCTGCTTTCTCTGCCACCCAGGCAAAGCCAGTGCAAGGCCAGCACAGCAGGAAACGCTCCTGCCTGCCACAGAGCCCTCACCTGCTACCACGAGCTGCACGGTGGCACGGATCTCGCCCTGCGGCCTGTTGGAGGCGATGCACGTGTAGTTCCCCGAGTCGCTCCTGCTCACCTTGTGGAAGGACAGGATGCCAGCATTGTGGCTGACGTGGGAAGGCAGGCTGCTCCCATCTGCAGGACACAAGAGACAGATGCAGCAGTCATGCAGGATGCGCTGGGCCACACTGCTGCTTCACCCATGCTAGAGGTGGGACAACATGAAGTTCCCACAGCCTCAGGTCAGAGGCAGGCATATCACAACCAAATCCCCTGACCTGTCTTAGTCCACTGGATGGTGGGTTTTTCCCGGCCTGTGGCTGAGCAGGACACTGTAACCTCCTTATCAAACTCCATGCACTGCAGGGGCTGAGGTGGTGGGGTGAACTTCAGCTTCTCTGCAACAGACAGAGGGGATGTTTAGGCTCCCTCCCCGCCACAGGAGACCCTGGAGCTGGAGGTATCACACCTGCACCCACAAGGGAGGGACGTGAGGCGCTGTCAGCATACCCAGCACGTGCACGCGCGCGTATCCCTCGATGCTGCCTGCCGGGGTGCTGCTCACACACTTGTACATGGTCCCGTCGTACACCTCCACGTTGTTGATGCGCAGTGTCCCGTTCTCTGAGATCTCAAAGCGCGAGTCCTGCCCAGAGCGGGGGAAGGAGCGGGACAGAAATGACACTGTCACCAGCCCTAGGTTAGCCCTCACTTGTAGCACTGCTGACACTCCCCATGCCACAGATAAACACATCCCTGCTGAGACCCACACAGAGAACTGAGGCAAGCTGCAGGGACCTTTTTCTCACCCCTGCCCCAAAAGCACAGGGCTGACTGCCAGCCAACCGGCAAGAGACAGCCAACTGTGCACCCACACATCAGTAGGATGGAGCTAGTGCCAGGAATATGGCCAAAGTGGGGGTGACAGGGAAGCTGGGCCTAGGAACAAGGTAAGAAACAGCAGCAGCAGAGCACGTGCCCAGCAAAAGTGCCCATGAGGGGCAGGGGCTTGCCTTGTCGCCTCACCTCAGAAATGGAGACACCATTGCGGTACCAGGTGACCGTGGGTTTCAGGGAGGCCTTGCTGAGGCAGTGCAGGTATCCTGGCTTGCTCTCCTCCAGCTGGCTGTCCTTGGGCATCTCCACCCATTTGGGTACCGCTGGGCACGAAGGCAAGGGGTTACGCGGAGCCCCTCACTACCCCCCTGGCCAGCAGCAGTGCAGAACAGAACACACAGGCAGAGTGTAACCAGCCATGGGGCCCCGCACCTCCGCCATGAGAGGTGCCTCTCTGTATCAGTGAGGTAATGAGCCACTGCCCAGCTCACCCTAACCCCCTATCCAGCCCCTCTTCTGCTCCCACCCTTTTCAAAAAGTTTCCTACTAGCCACAGTGATGCTCAGCTCCTGTTTCTTCTCTCCAGCCTTGTTGGCAGCATGGCATGTGTAGATCCCTGCATCCATCTCGGTGATACTGGTGAAAATGAGCTGCTCTGCCTCTTGGTACACCCTTCCAGCAGTGGGAACTCGTTCCTGGTTTCTCTCCCACCAGACCTGGGGTGTGGGTATGCCTTGTGGGGCAGTGCAGGACACGCGATGGCCCTGGTTTGCTGTCAGCACCTTCGGGGAGAAGGGTGCCATGTCTTCAATCTCTGAGAGGAACAAGAAACCACAGGGCTCAGAGGCCAAGAACATATAGCCAACCCACCAGCACCATCATTCACAGGGGAGGCACCATTTAAAGGTGAGAGCACACAAACTGTTTGCTCCCTTCATCCAGACAGCAAGGATGAACCATTGCACATACTGATCCATTGGAACTCTGGGACCCACGCCCCACCCTGTCACCAGCCCCAGGACCTCACCTGCCAGCCGCAGAGTTGCCTTCAGCACAAGAGATTTCCCCCTCTGCCCATGGCCGACGCACTTATAGACACCGGTGCTGCGAGCCCTAACCTGGGTGATCAGCAGGGAGCCATTGGCAAACACGGTGGTCCTGAGCACGTGGGGAGAGGAAGGAAGGGCTCAGTGGGCATCTCTGCAGGACACGGGCCAGAGCTACAGCGCCGAGACGTCCTGCATGAGCCCGTGAAACCAAGAGAGTGCCATGCCAAAGCTTCCCACCACACATAAACAAAGAGATGGTTGGGACACATTCTTCACGGAGGAAATGAGCTCATAGAAGTCTTTTTCTTGGTGAAGAGCTGGCTCCCACCAGAAAATGAATCACCAAGCATGAGCCAATTCTGGGAGCACAGAAAGCCAGGAGAAGGGGCAGGGGACACAAGGTGGCGCCCAGGGGCTGCCAGGCCGAGGGCAGCACCCAGATGGCACTGCTTGCTTTCCAGGTTCTGCAAGAGACACATCCCAGCTCCGGGATCACTGTCCCTGCTCTGCAGACTGCCCCATGCTTAGGCTGTCTGGGGCTCAGAAATACTCCTGGCTCTGGGGATCATCATGCAATTGGATATGGAAGTGCAAGAGAGCCATGGGCCCAGTGATTGCTACGCAGATGTTGGGGGCTGGGAGGCATTCCCAAGTCTGGGGATCACCACGTGTTGGCATCTAGTACTGGGACACATCCCTGACTGTGAATTGCCACAAGTGGGTGTCTGGAGCTTGAGCTTCCCTGGCTCCATAGAATCACCACATCTGGGGATGAGAGACATCCCTAACTGTGGGGCCATCATGCATGAGCATCTAGAACTGACAGCCCCATAGATTACTGTGAGAACAAACTGCTCCCTGAGTCCTGCTCAGGTAAATGCCATGCACAAGGACCAAGTCCCTGCTAAACGCAAGCCAGTCAAGCTGAGAAACCAACCCCCGTGGCCACTCTGATGTTGCGTGCTTGCCCTCATGTACAGACAGGGTTTGACCTCTCTCTTCTGGAACACAGTGCCCCTCTCCTCCCAGCCCTGCCCACATCACTGGGGTCCCTATTACTTGGATCTGTTGGTGACAGGGTTGTCTTCAAAGAGCCATTCCTGTGTGGGAGGGGGCACAGCTGCAAACTGGCAGTCAAACATGGCCTCTTCGTTCTTGGTCACGATGAGGTCCTGTGGGACGATCACTGCCTGAGGAAAGCTCTCATCTGCAATGGCAGAAAACACAGGAGGGTGAGAGGGACGGAGGGGCCTGTGGTGTCCCCATACCAGTGCTCTGGGAAAAGCTCAAAGAAGAGCTGGGTGTGCCATACAAAACCAAAGGAGGCAAATGTGCCGGCGCAGCTAGAGTCACGGACTCAGAGCTCAGGACTGCATGTGGGAGCTGCTCAGAAGGGGAAAACCCCTTCTGTTTCCAGCAACACCCTGAGCACCCTGGTTCCTAGTGAATAGAGCAAAGCTGACACTGGATAGCAAAATTCCATTATCCAGTTCCAAATACTCCTCTAATGTCGACAATTCCTGCCCTCCTTAGGTCTTGCCTCCAAAGGCCAACAGGGCATCTACCCACATGGCAATAACATTAGCAAAACCAGAAGCACCTACGGCCTCCAGGCTGCTCCATTACAAGAGAAGACAGCATAAATCTACTCCAGAAAGACACAGGGGTGAATTAACACACACAGACAGGCCTGGGCTCCAGCCTGGCCAGGATCTGTCAGGTCTGTCTCTGTCCAGAGGCTTAGCACAGAGGAAAGTCACAGTAGCCTGAGGTTCCCCTGCAGCAGAGGGAAGGCTGTGAGCAGCGCAGTGTGACAGCTGGGACACAACTCACCGATGACATTGAGCGTGAAGTTGTTGTGGCTGCAGACAAAGCCGACGGCGCTGCGGGCACAGCAGTAGTAGAGCCCGTTGTCATCGGGGCTGGCGCTCTGCAGGGTCAGCGTCCGCTCCTTGTTGCTGACAGAGTAGGAGCTGTGGCTGTCTGGGAGGGGGCTACCATCCCGAAACCACTGCCACATGGGGCTGCAAGACAGGGGCAAGCAGGTGAACAAGGGCACGGCACCGTCAGGGCTGCCCCGAGAGCAGGTGTGCGGAGGAGACAGCCCAGAGATGGCCCATTTCCCTGGCTCTCCGTCCCCACTGCTGGCCCCGACAAAGACACGAAGCCATGAGACATGCAGCCAAAGTGGACGGGACACGACTGGGAAGCGACGGAGAGTGACTGCAGCACACCAAGCAGCTCAGCAGCTGGACTGTGACAGCCCATCCTTACTGTGCTCCTCGCTACGCGGCTCTGGGGAAGCCGTTTGCCTTCTCCCACGGCGCTCAGCCACAGGCTCAATCCTGCCTTTCGCCTTCCCTGACTCTACTGAATTCTTGCGGGAGAGAGGAGGGGAGGTGGGGGAGGAGCAGAAAGAAAAAGGTGGCGGGGGAGAGGGAGGGGGATAGAGAGAGAGAGAGAAGGAGAGACCACACAGCCAAGGTGCAGGGGCCCCTGGCAGGGTCCACTCCTCAGGAGGCAACCCTTACCGTGGGTGGCCATCGATGTGACACCGCAGAACCACTGTGGAGGAGGGCTGGATCTCAGCTACGCTGGCCGGCTGCTTCAGAACCACACTGCCTGTCTCAATCCCTGTGGGATCAAAGAATACCAACACAGCTGGCTTTCCAAGCCTCCAGAGCCCAGGTTGTGGTTATTAGTGACTCACTGATAACCAGAGGAGGCAGCAAGGGCACAAGCATGCTTAGAGATACATATGCCCTCAAGCCAGCATGGAGTAAAGAGACACCCACACTGCAGAGATCTCACTTTGCCCTGTGTAGCTGCTCTTTGAGGGTTAAGGTGAGTTCTGAAAGGACGTGCAGTGCCCAGGACACTTGCTGCAGTAATGTCCCAGTTGCATATGCACAAATAGGAAAGGCAGCAGGAAAAAGCATCTCTGACAGCCTCAGGGGCACCAGAAGATACAAGAGGACTACAGGGCAGGACGGACATGGCAGCTGGAGAGGAATCCTACTCGAGCACCCCAAGCCGTCCGATCCCTGTCTGACCCACACAAACATTACCATTAGCCTAGAAAAACTATTTCCAGCCTCGGGCTCCCCCAGGAGAATGCTTTTCCCTGAGCACAGTGGGCAGCAGCAGGCTGCGGCGTGTGCCCCGCTGCCTTTGCCCCACACTCACACTTGATGTTGAAGGACGCGTTGGCTGAGCGCGCCTCCTCCCCGCTGAGCACGTTCCTTGCCAGGCACTGGAAGACGCCGGCATCCCGGTGCCGATCCACGGCAGCAAACTGGAGGTTGCTGCCTTCCTTGAAGCGCTGCTCCGTGTCCTGAACGGGAAGCCCGTTCTGCAGCCACTCGAACTCCATGTCCGCTGGCTCCTTCACCTCGCAGCGGAGGATGGCGCTGCGGCCGTGCAGGGCATCCTGGGAGTATGGCTCTTTTGTGAAAAGAATGCTTGCCTGGGTCCCCACGGCTGCAAGACAGAAAAGGCAGAGCATGTTTAGAGCAAGGGAAGGAGAAGAATGGATCAGGTAAGCATGTGCTGCTCTCAAGGGTCTCCAGACAGTCCGAGCCATGTTAGGAGAAACAGAGCTCAAAGCACATCTGTCAGAACTAATTCAGAGTTTTAACAGATCTGTGCTTGGATGCCAGCACAGCTGCTTTAAGCCTGTCTGCACCAATCACTGGAACAGGGGTGCCTGAGCTTGCCACAGCCAAGGAAAGCCCTCTGCTCCCTGGAGACAGGGACATTAAGAGGGAGCTCCCATGACCTACTACTGAGTGTCACACTGCCAGCCTGAACAGAAAGGTGTCTTGCAATGTACGAGCCAGGAAGGCAGTCACCAAAACCCTAGAGAGCAAGCAGCTTCCTGAGCACTTGGAATGTTTCTTTGAGTGTTTCTTGCCCTGTTTGTTGGGATGCATCCCAAGTTCCAGCCTTGCATCAAGATTATCCCTGATCAGAAATACCACAGACTGTTTCCAGGTTTTCCTCAAAGTCCCTCTCCTTGGGACTATGTCTGATTCACCTCCACATCCCCAGCAATTACTCAGAGAAACACTGGTGTGGAACAAGGATTACCTATGTGAATAAATACAGCAGTTGCTGGAACACAGCACAAGAGGATGCAACAGAGACACCACAAACTTGCACTGGTGACTCAGCCCACTCGCATATTGAAGCGGAAACAACAAATGGCGATTGTCCTCAGGATCTGGTAGTGGCCTGAGGGGCTGGAGGCATCTCCCTACAGAGATGGAAACCCCAAAGCACCCTCCCTGACACACTAATGCTCACCCAAGAGCTCAGGGTCCTGGGGACAGAGCAGCCAGTTCCCTGGGCAGTGCCTGGCATGGCTGCTGAGGGACCACGCTCGCACATTCCCAAATGTGGCTGCTGCCTGCCCACAGCCAGCCCTGCAGGCACTCTGCTCTGGTTACCAGCTGGAAAAGCAAGGGAAGCAAACAAAAGGCAATTGAGCACATGATGATGGCTCTTGGACTCTGTTACCAGAGCCATGCTCTGCAGGGAAAGGGGCCAAGCCAGGCAGATTTTGAGCTTCTTAGAATGATGATGAACAAGAGCGTGGTCAAAAGAGTCTGCTCCCACCATTGCAAGAGAAACAGCTTCAGAAAGTGGTTGCCTGGACAAGTTACAAGAGCAGTATCCAAGTCCAGCTGAAGGCAGTTCCTCTTTGGACGCTCAGCCACATCCTCTTACCTGACATTTCTGTAAGAGCCTGGTGAAGGGATACAATCTGACAACACATCTCAGTCAGACAGAGCTAGGGCTAAGGAATCCTTTTCCAAAAGAGATGTTCTGAAGACCATCAAATTCCAGAAAGCCACAAGAGCCCTTCCCATGCTGGAAAGCCTTTGAAGCCTGCTACACAGCACAGAGGCCAAGGCAATACTGCTCATGGGCACTCCAGCATCAGCCACACATTTCCTGCAGCACTGGTCTGAGCTACCCCACTCACAGCAGCAAGGCACTGACACAGGCACTCAAACAGGGTTTCACACCTGTCCCAAACACATCAGCCAGGAGCAGGGGCTGGATTTTGCAGTGACCCTTCTGCCACTGAATTCCCAACTAAATTTCCTCTGATCCCAGAGCTGTGAACTCTGAGTTTGGCTGTCCTGACTTCTGCAGCAGAACAGCCACCTCCATGCATTTCTCCGGAACCCGTTGAATGGTTTTCCCGTTTTCCTGGGTCTCATCAACAAGCCCCATCAACATGCTGTGCTCCAAGGGTCAGCAAGTCCAGTGAAGTCTCCATGGCCAGCTGCCATGTACCTCCCCTAAAGGCAGGAGCTATCCATCAGTCTGTGACAGCTGTCTCATGAACCTGAGATGAACACATGCCTCAAGGTGATACAACGTGCAGGAACATGTCACATTAGATCTGTCCCAATGACAGCACTCAGCAAGGCAGCAACCAGCCAGTCTCACTCAAATACAGCCATGTCCTCAATAGCCTAAAATCTCCAGAACATCAGGAGCTGAGCTCACGCCAGAGCAGGCTGCTGGGTCAGACAGGTGGGAGGAAAGGTGAACAGACAGTCAAATCCACTCAGGTTTGAATCTACAGGACCCAGGTCTGTCATTTTCCCCAGAGAGGCCTCAGGACACCAGGCATATGTCCATCAAACCATACCAGTATGGAAAAAATCATGTGCAAAGTGGCAGGGTACACAGAGCTCATGTTCTTGGAGTGTCAGCCTACTGGGCATGCTAGGGCTTGGAGTGTCAGCCTACTGGGCTCATTTGTGATGAGACACCTATCTCTGAAGGTGCAGACCATTAGGGTATTAAGATGTCATATTTTAAATTACATGCACTTCTAACATTACATCATCAGAATTACCAATGCAACATCAAAGAGCAACAGAGCTCCTTTCACCCCACCACTGACAGCACAATTGCACTTTTCTCAGCACTGATCACCTGAGAGCTTTAGCTGCCTCATCACATGCATCCTGCTGCTTCAGCATGCCCCATGTCCAGGTGGGAGGACATGGCTCTGTGAACAGAGGACATGATGGTGGCTTGGCACAAGTCCCACATGGGAAGCAGGGATTTTACCAGGTGCCAGGAAACACTGGGATCCAGCTCCCTGGTGAAACAGGAGGAATTATTTATGTTGTTGTTTTCCATGCTGGGGAAATGAACACAACGATTTTAGCTCAAGCAAGATCCCTGTGATGAACACCTCATGAACACAGATGTCAAGGCAAACTGGGATAAATGTACAAAGTGCAGCAAGAGTCACCAACCTGTTTTGTTTTGACAATAGCATCCAAGGTGCCATCAATGAACTGGCTACACATGCTGGAAACCATTGTCCCAACCATGTAGCACATTTGGGCTACAAGAAAAGACAAAGCACAGCTAGATATGGTCCAGACAGTTTTGGGGTAGAAAACATTGGAAGCCCAGAGCTGGACACAGTTTTTCACAGTACTTCAATCCAGAGCACCAGGGCCCAGCGTTCGGAAATGGGAACTGCTGCACTTGCCTGGAACAGCTGCACAACCCTGGCCCAGGAAAAGGCTGCAGTCAGCAGGGTCTATGCACCCCCCTCCACCTCCTGGGCTTTTGGGACAGAGGCTAAGGAAGCTGTCTAAGGAGAGGGCTACTGTGTGGGATGCCATTATGTCAGAGTTTGGGTAAAACCTGTACAAAGCCAACAATCTCCACCTGTGCTGAATAGTCTGCTCCACTCAGCCGCTGCAGGACCTCCCAGCTCTCCTGTGTGGCAGAGCCATGGCCATGTGTGGCTCAGCCACTGGAGGCTACCCCAGAGGAGAGAGCAAAGGGAACCCCAGCTCACACTGGACACCTTCCCAATAGCTTCTTCTGTGGTTTCATGAGCTCATCTGGGCTGGGACACATTGCTAGGAGCTGCTGAACAAAGCAAAATGATTCCCTTAGTGAGAGTCACCTCAAAAAACTATCCAGCAATGCCACATCAGCCTTAGCAAGACAGAGCCACTGCAGAGCTTTCCCCCAGCAACACAGCTGGGCCAGCCATGGTCCTGCAAAGCCAATGCCAGCATGGAGCAGTCTCCAATGTATGTGCTGGCAAACATCCGGCCTCTGCATATGCATGTGACACAAGCCACCCCTGGCTAGAAGAAAAAGAACCCCCACACATGTTTCTGGCCTAAAACTGTCTCAACTGTGGCTACAGAAAGCTTTTCAGGAAAGCTTCAGCCAGATTAGATAAAGATGTTTGAAATGCAGCACACTTGAAAACATCCAGTGGTGTGCTACCCAAAGGGTACTTAACTAAAATGCAAAGCCCTCCTGTTGAGGTAATAGATAAAGGTTAAGTGAATTGTGTAGGGAGGTTGAATTGGTACCTATAGGTCCACAGGGTATCATTCCCACACACCACAAAGCAAATCATCTGCAGGGAGGGGCCATGGACTAGTAGGATACACAAAGAGGAGAGAAGAGCAGGCTCAAATCCCATCCTGGCTCTGAGATCATCCTTCTGGCAAACATCTGAGTGCAGGAATACAGCATCCTTCAGGCAGCGGTACCCCCTGCTCAAAACTAATTTCATTTTTTTAGGGAAGCAAACAGCAGCTTCCCAGGAAAAACAGTGACACTAATATATCTGCATACCAGTCCTCATTTCTAACAAGTGTATGTCAATTCATTTTTTTGTCTTGGGATGCCCCCAAGACTCAGCCACTGCCAGACCCCAGCATGAGCACGTGCAGAGCATTTCAGGGTGACAAATAAAATCAACAAAGCCATATCCAGGACAGTCTTCTGAGCAGCCCTATGAAGTCAGTCACTGCTGTCTGAAGCTCTGCAGAATAAGTTTTCAATCCTGTGGGATTGCCAGGAAGCAAAGAACTCTCCACAGCTCTGGTAAAGGACACCCAGCCCCATGGTAGGAAAGCTCCTTGAAGGCTGCCACAGCTTTAATGCAGTGATGTGGCAGCAGACTCAGCACAGACTGGGAATGTCTTTGGGACCACTCTCCAGAGCTAGAACTGCTAGCTAGAATTCACTGCTTTAATGCCTCAGTGCCACATAGAATCACCTGGGGACACTCCAGCAGCCCAACACCATCTGGGTGCTGCAGAGCAACCCTGCAAGCTGGCAGCACATCTTCTGCCCTGCTTGACAGGCCAGGCTGCCTACATCTTGAAGCAATCTGAAAATCATGGTCTCCTTCCCTAACGACATCGCATGGGAATGCAGCCTCAACCACAAAGCCTTCAGCTGCTGCACAGCCTCAGATTCCGAGTCCACAGTCACCTCTCTCACCTACAGCCCCACTGGGGAAGCAACAGGCAAGGCAGCTGGAAGCACAATGCAGTGCTCCACATCCCCAGCCCTGTGGGAGATCCATGCTTTCATCCACCCCAAATTGCCCAATCCAGGCATGCCCAGCACGCCGCTCCTGGGCACCAGCTCCTCCAAAATAACAGAGCTCGGGACAAAGGACAGAAAGGGAGAAGGAGAGGATCCATTTCACATCGTACACAAGAGTTTACCAATCTCTGAGACACCACAGGATATGAGTAATCCCAAAGCTGCTTCCAACCAAACCAGGAACTAAAAGCATGGGAATGGGATTCAGGAGAGGGCTTTGTGCAAGTATAAGGTTTCCTGGTTTGGAAAGCAAGCCCAGCACTGTGATGTTTCTGCAGCTTGTAGCCCAGCCCCACTCTCCAGCCAGGTCCCAGGAGCATTATTCTGCAGACTTGCTTCCAGGAGCACTTCAGCAAAATTCACCCTGGGTCAGCTCAGCCAGATGTGCAAGCCAATTTCTTTAATGCTCTGCACCTGGAACAGCAGTTTAGAGGAGCTGCAATTTGTCTCCAGTGCCCAGGATAGCAAAGCCCACAGCACCCAAACTGCATCCATCCTTTCTCCCCAAAAGGGAACCATCCTCTTCCTCCTCTTCCCTGCCAGCAGGAGGCCTTGGACCAACCCCAGCAATGGAGGGGAAAAATCTGGCTTAGAGGAAACAAAACTAAGACCCATAAGTACCAGGATGTGATGGAAGCAGCCAGCTGCAAAAACTGGCCCAGCCACCTGTTCTGGCAGAGGACATGACTAGCCAGCATCTGTTTGGCCTCTGAAAGCAGAGTGGACCTCACATGCTCCCATGCCAGAGCAAGGAGCTCACAGCTGTCCCAGCTCCACCATGGAGCCAGCTCTTCCTGCGGCTGCACAACAAGGGTGCAAGTCTCAGACCTGAGGAAGGAGCAGAATGTATTTACACCACCAGCTCAGCACTGAAGGAGAGAGAGTGCAACACACTGCTAAACATTGGCTCCCTGTCCATCTTCATTCATGGTTAGCAAAGATGCCGTGTTCTCTGGGAAGGCACTGCTGCAGCACACAGCTGGGAAGCCTGATCCCCATGGCTCCCCAAACCTGCTGGGCCCTTTGCAGCCCCACAGGAGCACAGCAGTTCACTAAGGGAAGGCCGTGGGCCCCTTGCAGCAACCGCAGAAAGGAGTCCAGGGATACAGCTGGGAGAGAGCAAGCTGACCTGGTCAGAGATGCCCTAGTCCCCACCACTAACTTGAGGTAAACAGCAGGAGTAGCCTAAATCTAACCTCAGGCTGCAGCACTTCAGATTCAGACTGAAAGACCAGGACTAAGAGACCTTTTCACCACTTTTTAACTCAGCTGCCAACTCTGGATGTGTCAGCTAACTAACAGACCTCAGCAAAGCAAGGTGGCAGTGACAGCTTTTAGCCCTCTCAGAATCCATTCTCAATACACGACCACCCCACCATATCCACACTGTGACCTTTATGCTTCTGCCACTGCTCAGACCACTGAAGAAACAAAGCCTCTGCAATTTGTCCAGCAGCAATACAGGCTATTGCTCTTTGATGAGAAACCACTAAGGAAAGGAGGATTTGGATAAGCTAATGCGCTCACTCTTATCACGGTGCTGCACTCGCTCCCAGCTCTGTAAACCTGTAACGAGGCAAGGCAGACACAGGCAGAGCTGCCACTGCACCCCTCAGCAGCACGTTTAGCTGCTGCTAACCCCAAGCAAAACCAGAACCACAGCTTGGAGGCCGACTTGGCTCCCTGCAAGCCCAGGGGCAGAGCTAGGGGCCACAAGAAAGACAGTCCCCAAAGGAGAAAGAGCAGAAGAGACTAAGAAGCTCACACTCAGGTCCCATGTCCCAAACACAGGACTAATTTATCACCTATTCTCTGAGAAAGACACTGGGCCACAGCAGAAGTGTGGTGTCAAAGGCAACCATAGGCACATTTTCAGAAAAGACCATGACCTGTGCTCCATCCCAAGGCCACAAAAAGCAAAACAGAGATGGTGTTAGGGCTTGCGGTCCTGGCCTCTCACAGGTTTCAGTATCACACTCCCAGAAAGCAATATCAAACAGGTCTTGTCTTTAGGAGCAACTTTAACGTCATTGTCTACAGGCAGCAATTCCTTCAGTTGCCAGGTCCTCGGGAATGGCTCCAGCACTTAGGCTTTGCTTTTAGTCACTCTTGGATCAAAGAGCAGCAAACTCTGTGTTCAAGCCCTGGCATGCTTCCAAAGGCTGGGCAATGAAATCACTGAGTTAGAGCATCCTGAGCTTGCTGGTCCAGAGGACTCGACAAGCCCTCTGTCAGAACAAGGCTCCACTGCCTGCAGGCAGGTTTAACTCCTCATGTGCTGTGTGTGCAGTGCTCAGCAGCAGCTCAGCCCATGCAGGCTTGGCAGCACTTCCTACAAGGGAGAAACACTCAAGACACTATAAGTGCTGCTAATGCTCAGGACTGCAACTCTCCCCTGACAGCCTTTTCTTCCTGCTGCAGCCAGCACTGCTTGAACAGCCCCTCTGCCCACATGGAACCTAGGACACAATGGGCTTGACATATCTCTCCTGCTCTCCCCTCATTCCCATCCACAACTGTCATCCTAAGCTATTAGCAGCACTTTGCTTGCCTGCAGTGCCTGGGCTCCTTCCAACCCAGCCTTCACTGCAAACAGCCACATCTCCAGAGCAGCAAGCCAGCCCTCTCCAGACCTGGAGAGCCACAAAGAGCAGCAGGCAGTAAAACCACTCACCTGGCCTCCTGTCCTGTCCTCTCTGCCACCACTGGAACAGCCAAGCACTTCGTACTTTGATCCCATCTTCTGCTCCCCATCCTCTGCAGCCCACAGGACACTGACTGCCAGAGAGCAAGCAAAGCACACCAGCATCTGCTCTTTGTCCCTGCGAGGCTCTCAGAGAGCAGAGGGCCCCATACAGACCTCCCATTCATGTCTCCAGCAAGCCATGTGTTTCCTGGCACAGCTTATTATGAACATGCTCGTATAAAAGCAGATTTTTGGCATGCCAGAACAGGGAACGACACATGGGTCAGCTTTTCCTCCCCTCCTGGTCACAAGCACAGAGCCAGCAGGCTCACTTGCACCAGCTGAAACCATAGAAGCAAGCAAGGAAAATCATGAATGCTCAGTAAATGCAAGCAACCCCCCCCCTGCCTCCTGGGCTGGCCCCTACAGCCACGAAAAGCAGCTGCTGGGAGCATGCCTGCTCCACACACAGCCTCTTCCACTGCTTAGCAGACACTGCAGCAACAGCAGCCAAGCCAAACACCCAGAGATATTTGCATCTCCAAATTATTTCCAGCCAGTGTGTTCCTCCATGCCAGAGGTTCCAGTTGAGAAAGCCTCTCAGATGGGTAGACTTGCAATAAACCACCAGGCCAGATGGAAATGGTTTGATTCAGGCAAGGAGCTCTGAACACAGCAAGCAGCACAACATCTGGAAAGTCTTTGGGCACTCATCACATAAGGTTTTTAAAACAACATCTTTTCCCACTCCAGTTAAAGTAAAATCAAAAACTCACTCTGCACCCAGGAAAGCAATCATGGGCACAAAGCAGCACTTCCAAGAAATGCTCTGCTAGACTGGCTTTGGCTTCATGAGGTAGGAGAAACTGGACCAGTACTTAGGAGCTGCAGCTCATACTGTGGTGGATCTGGATGACTGGGAACTTGGGAAAATATCATCTATTTGCCCCTACAATTGTATCACACACCTGGATCCACCAGCTCTGCTGTGAGAGTGTGGGTCTGCTCAGATGGCCACTGAACCTCTGCCTTTGTGGCAGTCCCTCCAGATTTGCAAGAGACATAATGCCTTCACACCACCACTGAGCTCACTCCAGGTGGCCCACAGCACCTCTCTCTATTGCTTTCTGTGTGGAGCACAACTAAGCAAACATTAAGAAACTAATTCTGCCCTTCAAACATAGCTTTAGAATTGGAAAAAAACCACACCAAAACCAAAACAAACCCCAACCAAACAAAAAAAAAACCCAAAAAAACACCCCCAAAAACCAAAACAAAAAACAAACAAAAAAAGGATAAAGCAGCAACCACTTAGCACAACTCCCATTAGCTTCCCAAAAAGTGTTCAGAGAGGCTGCAAGCTGTAGGGTATCCCTACCCTTCCAGGCCCAGGATCCCAATATGGGAACAGCCAAGCCCAGTTTCTGAGCAGTTATCAGAAGAAACCAGAACAAAGCCACTGGTGTTTGAATACTGAATCAATTGCTGGAGCAAATGCTAAGGCAGCACTGCCAGTGATGTGCTGGGGTACAGCTGGGACCTGGGAAGAGTTCACTGCCACACACAGCAGGGCAGGCTCTGCTGCACACAGCCCCATTCCAAGGCAGGCAGGTACTGCTCACAGATGTGTTGCAGGAGAAAAGGCCATTAGAACTGAAAAAAGGCTCAGCACAAGGACACTGAGCCCAGGAAACCAGCTGCAGACCCTTGACAGCTGTCAGCACGTGTCAGGATAGCGAGGCTAGCCTGGCACTGACCTCACTCACTTGTCCAGTTCAAACTAGTTTGGGGCTTCCCTGCCTTTGTTCCTCATGCTGCCCTTCCTACTTCCCCAGTCCAGACCCTCTGAACCCCAGTTCTCTCCCCAGCCACACATCCCACAGGCTTGCTTCCAGGACCAAGACCATTCCAAGCTCAGTTTACTAACTCTGCCATAGGAGCTCCCTGCTTCACTTTTACACCAGCAGTGAACAGAGACTGCCTTCCTGTGTGCCCAAAGCCAAGCAGCAGCCAATCCAAAGCAGCAGAATGTCATGATACCCTCTGAAAGCAGGGACAGATAGGTGGGGAGTAAGGGAAGAACTAGGTGCTACTCTGGCAATGAACAAGAACAGCAAACGGGTGCTACTCTGCAGCCACAGAGCAATGGGAGTATTTCGGGAGGTTCCTACTCATTCCCAAGTCAAGCACAGCTGCTGTAAACCAACACTCCACTGCAGGCTGACCTGATCTTGTGGGACAGACAGCATGTTGCACAGTTTGTCCCCAAGGCTGTGGGATTTGCTAGTTGTCCTTACGGAGAACATGTCTGGGCTGAACTGAGATCTGAGCTCTGTGCCACAGTTTCTCCCAACATTTCAGCACCTCGCTCAAACAGAAAAAAACTGGAGCAAGAGAGAGAACTCCCCGTGGTAGCCAAGCTCCTTGGCTCCCTGAAACTGCTGGGGCTGCTGAACCAGAACAACTGGACTTGGAGCTGCAGGAGTTGCCTGTCTGCCCTGGGAGCACATTGACACCACTCTGAGCCATGCTCTGCTGCACCTGTGCTCCTGGCACCTGCTGCAAGAGGGGGCACAGGCATCTCCACAGGACACTGCACCAGGGAAGGAATGCCATTCTTTCAGGTCACTGTGTGGTCCCAGGCCCCTAAGTCCAGATACCCTGAGCAGCCAGCACAGAGAACCAGCCCAAGCCATGAGTGCAGCACTGCAGTGGAGCTGGGAAAGGGCAGAGACAGCAGCCAGATCACCACTTCTCCTGCACAAACACTCAGGGCACAGCTGGTGCTGGCAGCACCACTTGGCCCCTGGAACTTGGGGAAAGTGGAAAAGGAAGCTTTGGCTGAGTAAGTGGGCCCATGCCTGCTTGCTGGGCATCACAGAGAGTGGTGGCCATGGGACTCCCAGGTCAACATCTTCATAGCAGATAAAGAGAGACAGAGGAACAAGTGAGACAGGAGGCTTCAAGCCCAGCACAGGAGCTGGGAATCCTGCTGGCTCAATGAAACCATCTTCAATGGGGCATCAGCCAAGGGCTCCCGAGCAGACATTGCCAGCCACACTGCCAAGCCCCAATGAGAAACACAAATGTTTCAAAGGCGACTCAGCACCACTGACAGACTTGCTGCACCCACCGGTCTTGCCAACCAACTCTGCCAGGCTTGCTCTGAGCCCTTGAGCAATTCCCTGCTTTCCTCATAAACACCTGATGTTTGCTGCTGGCAGGAGGCACAGGGATCTGAAGGCTAAGCTCTCTGGCCAGCACAGCAGAGGCACTGCACTTTTCTCCCCCTAAAGGAAACACAGTAGAAAGATGCCAAGTGGAACCAGGATGAGCCACATGCTTCCTGTGCAGTGGCCTTGAAAGATCATGCTTCCCCCACAATTTAAGCATGGGCCATGTGAGAATGAAGATATCTTTACTAAGCAAAACTGCTGTTGGCAGAGGAGAGCCCAGGCAGTGCTGAACATGGTCCTGCCAGCCAGGAAGAGCTGTGACAGGGCTGCCTCATCACGCCTTGCCCCGGGGCTGGGGGCAAGGCCCAGTGGCAGTGAGGGTCTGTGTGGTTCAGAGCTCATCCCACGGCAGCCAGGGCCAGCATCTCCAGGTGTCACACCAGCTCTTGCCAATCTATCTCCACATCCTTGCACTCAGGCTGAGGGCCAAAGGCTGAAGTTGTTCCTGCCATCCCAAGTCCAGCCAAGAGGGATTCCCCCATAAGAGCACTGTGCGTGTGTGTGTGTGTGTGTGTGGATGGAGCGCCTGGCCAGGGCTCTGTGTTATTCCCGTTCCAGCTGAAACACTGTTCCAGATGACGGGAAAAGCCAGAAGAAGCTCCATAAAACTGTCTGGCACTTCCCTGCAGCAAACAGGAGCCCCAGCCAGCTGCTCCAGAGAATGGAAGCTCAGGCTGTAAAGACAAAAGGACGTGGGGGTGGGGGTAGAAAGAGGCCAGGGCAAGGGAAGCCGAGCAAAGAGGAGCAGCATGCATGAGGCCTGCAAGCAAACACACCACTGGAGACAGAGCTGCTGCTCAGAGCCAGCTCCTCTCCACACAGCGAGGTCACCAAGGCTGCACTGGCCACGGAGCACTCCTGCCAGCAAGCCCTCCTTGCCCTCCCAGGACTTTGCTGGGGAACGAAGCTTATTTGCCACTCAAAGTACCTGAGTGAGCTGTTTCTCTGTGTGCTGACACCAAACCCACTGGAAGGAAGAAAACATCTCCAGTACCACCCAAATCTGTGCTTCCCTTTGGGTATGCTTGTCTGGACATCTTGCAAATCTTGCTTGCTCAGGGGCCCAAGTGAGAGGGTTACAGCATTACCCAGCACACCCCAAGACATGGCTCACCAGCAAACTCCACAAACACCCCGAGAGCTACAGAGCAGAGCCAGCAGCTGTAGGAGCAACGAAGGGACAGAAGTTGCAGTCGAAAATTCCCATCTATACTACTGTAAATACCCTCTCCATTTTGCTGACAGCTCCACGTTTACACCATCTGTATGGACTTCAAGCCCACCCATAAGCAACTTGCTGGTCCCAAACAAGACTCTGCGAGCTGGGGACAAAGGGACAGCTGCACTTCTGAGCCTTGCGTGCAGGGAAACAGACAGGGAGCTTATTTATATCCCAAGCTCTGCTCTAGGATAAATATTTTAAATCTCTCTCCAGGTCATGTCAGTATATTTACAGCTAAGTTTCCCTTAGTTATATGCCTGTAAAGACTCAGATGGATTTGCCATGAAGATCCAGCTGGCCAAGCTTTCCAGACAGCTTACAGCTCACGGGAGAAATGGTTCATCCAGTGCCATGGTCTTGAAAATGACACCCATGCTCTGGCAACTGCTGCAGGGATTCAGTTGTGTACTCCTTCCTGCTGCTGCCTCTGTATAGCCCACCCACAAGCATGCACCCAGCCACTCTGCCTTCCCAAGAATGCCACCATACAACACTACATCAGGGTAATCCTACTGCTGGGCTCCCCACAGAGCACAGCTGCATTGTGGGTCTTGCTCAAGGTGAATCTCTGGAGCATCCTGCTTCACCATTTGGTTCACCAAAGGTAAAAACCTGCTTGTTCCCCTCCTACAGGAAGGAAAGAAGCTCCCAGGAGAGGCAATCACTTTTTCTAGCAGCCACCACAGTGCTGCAAATTAAAAAATTGTTGTGAAAAGGCACTGAGGAGACACCTGAAATAGGCCTCACTCCATTACCTGCATTGGTGCCTCTTTTATTTATATGGGCTCTGCAAGGTTGGGTTCTGACCTCTGGCTGCCTCTGAAACTTTAGGAGGATGGACTGGGCTTCCTGCTGGATTCATGGGATTTCTGTGCCAACCCTCACGAGTGTTTCAGGAACACTTGCTCATAAACACTCCCTGCTGTGCACTGCACATCCATTTTCCATCTGTGTGGCACTGGCTTCTTTCTGGCTATAAAGCACCATCCACAACTCCCCATAGCTGCCTCCAGCTATGTCCTACAGGTCTGCAGATTTATCCTAGATCCTCCTCTTTCCATTGCTAGAAAGCTGAAGATCAGCCCCATTTCACAATCATAATTTATGATCGTGCAGGGAAGCGCTGTTGTCCATGACTTACCTCCTGGGAAAACATCACCAGGGAGGCTGGACCTGCAGTATCACCTCTGAAAGCAGAGGGCACAGAAAAGAACAGTTCCTTGTTTATTTTCATTAAAGCCATTTACGAATCTATATTAAAAGCCACAAAAATAGGAAAGCAGATGGAGAAGCTAATATTTCTTCTGCTCATGCAATATTAATTAAGAGGTAGCTTCCCTATGAGACATTGCTACATTATCGCAGCTAAAAATGGAAAAAAGTCCCTGAGTGGGAAGACTATGCAGCAGGGCACTTTCTGGAATATTTTACTAATCAATACCTAGGCAGGATGTTTGCTACAGATAAATCTAATGCAAAGCCCCCATGTCAAATTAAAGAAAAGCTTGGCTATAACAGTCTCACTGAGGCAGAAATTCATACTAACCAGATCTCCTTGAAAAGTAAGTACTTTTCCCCATTGCAGCAGAAAAGCTGATTTCCAATACATCTGGAGAACAAACAGTTCTTACTGGACAGTCACAAAGCCACCAGTACAAAGAGTACCTGGACACCCTAAGCAACCAAATGCCAAGGAAGCACACAACCAGGTCCTGGAGAGCACAGAGCTGTGCTGAGATACCTGCAGCTCCCTGGCTGCTCAGTGTGGCCACTCAGCAACCCAGGTATAATGGATTGCTCCATCAAACCCATGGCAGGCCTATGTCTGCAGGAATGCATCTCCAGCCAGTGAGAGGCAGGCCAAAATCCCAGCAAGGCCACAGAAACAAAACATGATGGTGAAGGATGCCCAGGATGACAGTCTTTTGTTATTTCCTTGCCAAAATGTTAACCACTCAGATTAATGTTTTTTGCTTCAGGCCACATGGCTTTGAGACTTTTCTTCAGCTGAGTGGAAGAATCCGCATCCAGAAAGTCTCATGATTTCCAAGGACCACCTGAACATCTCAGCAGCCCTGCCCCAGCTCTGCTCTGATTTCTCATCACCTGCTGTGAACTGGAGGCTAGGCTTACGGAGACAAAGGCAATCTCAAGATGGCAGGAAGAAGCCACAGCCACACCTGGGAAAACAGCAGTGCCCAGAGGCAGGCACTGGAGAGAAACCAAGCAACAGCAAAGTCTGAGAAGGGGGCGTGTGGCATGCCATGGCAGGTCTGGATACAGAAGAAGAATCAGGAAGAGGTGGAGATAGGAGGCACAACTGGAAAAGAAACAGTTGCAATTGAGCCAGAAAAAGGCAGCAAGAGAGACAGGACAGAGGCAGGAGGGTCAGTGCTGGCGAGGGCCCAACAAATAGCTCTTACATATCGGGAAGCTGCAAGCACAAGCACACACACAACATGCAGGGAGAGCCAGCAGGAATTAACTCAGAAGAGGAAAAAAAAAAATCAGATGTGTTGCCTTTGTTGCTCAGCTTTTGCTTGGAATATGGTGGACAAAGAACTGCTTGACCCTAGCTGGAGGAAAGAATGATCACAGAACAAGACCTCGCTGCTACAGAAGGAGTCTCAACCCAGGAACTGGCCAGTCTCATAGCTCCTGCCAGGTGCTCAGATGTGTGCCAGGCTCATGGTGTTTACAGCAGGCCATATGGATGGACAGAAAGAAAGAACATCAAGTAACTCATGAGAAGCTTTGGGGTTTTTTTTGTCCAAGACAATTTGTACAATTCTTGCGACTGCTGAAAGAGATTTTTGATGTTGGTCCCTCTGCAAAGGCAACTGCATAGCTTGACCTCAGCAGCACAAACCCACCTATGCTCCCATGAATAGTTAAGGAGAACTGGATGCACTGCCTTTTGTGGCATCCTGCAAGACTGCCTGGCTTTACTCTATCTGGTCTCGTCTTTGCTAGGAAAGACAAAATCCATAATCTTTTCTCCAATTAATGCTTCCCAGCAATCCAGGCACTGCCAGTGACCTCAACAGACCCAGCAGCATGGAGCAGCTCTGTGCCACAGGAGTGCCAGGCTGCCCCAGCAGATCCAGGGCACACACCAAGGCACGCTGCAATGGAGCAATAAAGGCACTTGCAAGCAGCAGCTTGTCCTGCCCTTAACCATTTGGACAGCCACTGTATGGTTTGAATCAAAGGCTTCCTTTGTGCTCCCAAAGAAGCCAATGAGCAACTGCAAGGAGGAGAGCATTTATAGCAGGTCTTAAGCAATACTGCGCCTATCTTGTGCCAGGATCACTCTCAGAAAGGACAGCCCCCCAGAGCTGCCCAGAGGCACAACAGCCTCCCCTCTGCAGCCAGAGTGGGACTTGGCCTCCACTTGCCATGGCTCTGGGGACAGACTCATCTGGCTTTCTTCCCTAGTGACAGAGGACAGAGCCAACCTGCTGGTCTGCCCAAATTGACAGAAGGAGTCTTGATTGCTCTTCAGAGTGGCCTGAGCTGCATCAAAATGTAAAATCCTGCTGCTGGGGCAAATTTCATTTCACAACAGCATCACAGGAGAGGAGAAGTTACAAAGCCTTATATCTTAGAGCTACAAACATCTTGGGCATTAGCACCAAGGTCTAAGCACAATGCTCATGGACACTGCTGTCTTACAGGACAGAAGTCACCTAGGAAGTGAACACAGGTCAACCAGGGGCTGAAATACAAAGAGCCTTGTCATCCTCACTCACTTAAACCCCAGCCCCCTTCTGCACCGGGTCCCAGCACACATATCCCAGCAATGACAGCCCTACGTCATTGCTTTCTCCCAGCACACACCACCTTGTTTTCCAGAGAAAGAAGGTTCATGCCCTGAAATCAAATGTGTCACACCACCTTTCCAGACAGGAATCTGCTCGTATCAGTTTTCTTCATTCATCAACCCGCACAATACGACCATCAATCCAAGCCATCCCAACCTCCCAGAGGTGCAGACCACCTGACAGTGGTGGATTCAATTTGTGCACGCCCAGGGGCCCTGTGCATGCTCCAGTTCACAAGTGTCAAAATCCCTGCTTGCTCCATTCAAGTCAGACAATTTGACGAGGAGGAGACACACCACTGGTATCCCGCCGGCAAGCACCATCTCACAGGAGGAATCATCACCTAAAACCAGCCATGCTTCTTCTCCTGGCACACAACCTGTGCACACCCCCTGTGCAGGGAGACAGGAGTTCACAAGTGCTCCTCATTGTTCATCCCAAATTGCGCAGTTGGACACGGACAGTTTTCAGTCTGCTCTCGGAGGCACCTGAACACATCAGCATTCATCTGTTCACTACCAGCAGAAATATCTTAATTACAACGGGCCTTGCCTGGATGGCACTTACAATTTTTAAGAATTAGCATGCATTCTCAAAAGAGGCCCTTGCAGAACAATTTCAGAAGGTCAAAATCAGAGAATAGAGGATGGATTCTTGAAAGCTGATCAAATAAAAGGAGCAGCCCCAGGCAGTAACAGTCTGTAAAGAGTATCAAAATAGCGCCCACCCATTAACTTTCCCAAACTGCTAAGACAAGCAAGCTTGGGAAAAGTCAGAGCTGAGCAGGCACACCGAAACTGCTCATCCCAGGCACACAGATCAGGCTTTCAGAAACTTGCAAACCACTCTGAAGTGCACCCCCTTGCCACTCTCTTTGCTGATCAGACAATGTGTATTAGTCATCTCTCAAAGCAGAGGTAAGCACTCTATTCTGTGACCAGACAGAGACTGCTTCCCTGAGAAAGACAAGGCTTAAGTTAAGACTAGAAGTACTGTACAGGTCAGCCTTTTAAGCTCAGGAAAAACATTTCTGTATTAAGTTTTAAAAAAGAGCTGGCAAGAGTGAGAAACTGAGCCGAAGCAGCAGTCAATGAAAAGCACATGCACTGCAGACCTGGCTGCCAACACAAATTGATGCTTTGAAACAAAGACCACTAGTGTTTTGGCTTGAAGGTCTTCCACAGCTACTCATCAAGAGCTGCACAGATTAAAAGGAGACACAGGTAAACACAGAACAGTGCTTACTGCCAACTATTTCCCTGGAACAAAGGAATGACCAGAAATTGAGTCCTTGCCTTGACTGGGTGGCATGGGTTCATCCTCACTGTGTTGTCCTGTGCCAAATAAGGCAGAGACAATAGGAAATGCTGGACAAACCTATTCAGCCTCTATTTAAGCAGCACCTGGATCCAGAGGCTGAACCTGGAGAGCTGCAGTTGCTTAAAACACTGAATGTGCCTCCAACCTCAAGAGCCTACAGAAGCTTCACTACAATCAGACTTCACTCTTCTTCACCCTCTTCCAGAATAGACCCTGAACAACTGCTCTTCGTGTTCCTCCCTCCCTGAGACTACAGACACCTGTGTGCCTCCTGAAAAGCAAGATTCTGGTCTAGCTCCCAACCAACCTACATCCACATGCCTTGCAAGCCTCTTTTCCTTCCTGCTTGCATAGTGATATATTCAGAAGGCACAGGAAGACTGAAACAGGAGATGGTCTTCTCCACAAAGATGATCCTTCCTTCAGTCTGGTCCTTTTTTAGACACACCAGCTGTCCACTCCAAACCAAATGGCAAAGTCAGCAGTTCCCATTGCAATGCAAAGGTGGATTTGCTGGTCCTGTGTGACTTCAGAGGTGACCTGACACTGTTCCTTCCTGTAACACCCAACAGCAGTGCAGGAAAGCAGTCACTGTGATAGGCAAGAAAAAGGAGAAGGCTGACAGCTCATCAACACATCACAGCAGATCCTGACAGGGTCTGGTAGGATGAAGGAGGTGGAAATGCAGGACTCTGAACACACATCCTCCAGAATCAAAAATCTGTGTTCTTGCTTCCATATGCTGTGGTACAGCAGCGTCAGCATTAGGAAGCAAGCAAAAAAGTTTCTAGAAGACCCCGCACCCCTCACCTTACTAGCAACTCCCTCTGAACAGCCTCCCTAAAAACCAGAGCCCAACATTTCTGAACTGCTGAAAGCTCATATGGACATCAGGAGAAACATGAACCATGTGCAGAGCCTCCAAACCATGACAAAGGCCAGGGAATGGCCACCGCTCTAGCAGCAGCCACATGAAAAGCCTGAAAACTTGCAGCATTCCCACCCCTTCCTCATCAAGTCTCCCCCAGAGAACAAATCCTTCAGTGTCCAGCAGTGTGATTGCTTTTTTTCAGGCAAGGCAGCACACAAGGTATGCCACAGGCACAGCACAGCCTTTTAACCCCTCTGTGCAATACAACATCTGCTCTTCCAACAGACTCAAAAGTATTTTTAAGTAGCTCTGGGATGCCAGAGCTCCCAATATCTTCCAGGCAAGGAGCAAGACATGGAATCAGGCCACCCACTTTGGCACCTCTGCCATGTTGAAACACACTGAGCCCAGGAAACAACATGTTACCAACTGTCAAATTATCATTTCTCCATCTCTCTTCCTCCTCTTCGCACAGACACAGTTGATTTTTATAAAGGAAGAAGACACTACAGTTGCCCTTCTCCCACCTCAGACATTATCAGCTTTCTGCAGCAGGTACTGCCATGCCAAAGGTAGGGCTGCCTCTTTCCCTTACACAGCAAAATCCACTGTGCTGGTTCACAGCCTTTTCAAACCCCACCAAACGCAAAGCTAACACCCTGTGCACCTTAAACCTCATCAAGAAGAATATTCCTGTGTGTCTGCCAAGCATCATGCTAGTGTCACTGCCCTCCAAAGAGCTGCCTGTCCCAACCCCTGAGACCGACACTGTATGTTAGGAGAATGAGAACTGTTCCTTGGGGTCTGGACAAACAATTGCATGTCCTCCAATCTCAGGGGAATTTCCCTCCAAACACCACAGCGGCAACTGCCTTCACAAAGAGCACATTTGTACCCAGGTCTGTCCACTTCTAAATAAGCATTTGTTCCAAGTTCCCAAATATCGAAAGCAGTGGAAACACCCACTGTTAATGTGAAATATTTTGCATTCCAGGCCTGAGAGGTATGCTTGAAAATGTTCAGAGAGGAAAGAGTGTTTATTCACTGGGAAGAGGTGTACTAGGTCCTGCTATTTACTTTAGTCCACGTGTGCTTGCTGGAATATAGCTTTGATCTCTGCAACTTAAATAGCAGATGAATTGAAATGAACACAAGAAAAATATTAGTGTAAAGATCCTCTAGTAAATACCTGTAACCAGACCCCACAGCCTTCAGATCTTTTTGAAGGCCTTATCACAGCCAAACTAGCCCTTATGTTCTTGTCCATTGCCTCAAGGTGAGGCTATTCTCTTCCTAACTTTTCCTACCTTCTTCCCTCCATTCCCTTTGGGCTCCATGGCCTTTAGAGGAAGTGCAACCTGCCTTCCCTGCCTATCTGCTTGGATGCAGCATAAACCAGCCTTGGGCCAAACAAGGTGAGACCTACCATCTGAGCTATTAGCAGATGTGAGCTGCCATCCCCTCACCTCCCTTGAACAAGAGGGATTCAGCAGACTGGGAGGAATCACGCTCCCAGTCAGCAAGAACATGCATCACCTAGCACAGCAACTAAACACAGGTGCTTGCTGCATTTAAACATCTGCCCATCTGCCTTTAGAAGATGGTCTCATCCCAGGTCAATTAAGAGCTCAGAACACATCTTTAAGGAATCTTTAAACATGACAGCCCCCTGACCAGTGCCAGTTCCCAATGGCTCTGGAGCCCATTGTGCAGACAAAGAAGTGCCTATGGCCATGACCATGGAGTTGCCATGCCTTTGAAGTTCCTGCCACTTGGAGGTTCCAGCCTGCCCAGAGCACTGTCTGAACACAGCCAAGTCCCAAGGGGGATCAGATCATTCCTGTTTTCATAAATTTTCTTCTTTAAGATCAGGCTTGCTAGGAAGCATGAGAAAAGCACTTCCATACAGAAACACACAGCTCAACACAGGACATGAAGGCAATTCCAGAACAAAATAGACCTTTTGGTTTTGGGTTTGTTTTTTTTCTTTTTTTTTCCTTTAAAGGAAAGTTGACTCAGCAAATATTTCCTCTGCTAGCATTTCAACCACATGTTCCAGCAGAAGTCAGCACACATCTGGCATGCTGCAGTGCCACTGCCAGAAAGATCACAGCTTCACTGAACAATGAAGTGGAGGAAGAAGGAGCAGTCCAGGCATCAAACACTTCTGGAACACATACATGGCAAAGACCTCGTCAGCCATGGATACTCCACACCTTCCAGATCTTTCTCCAGTGCTCTTTCCAAACACCATCCACAGGCAGAGAGACAATGCCCTGCAGTCTCTTACCACCAGCCTGCAAAAGCTAGACATCAAACTGCACTTTTTGGCTACATTGATGGTGCCTGAGATTTTTTGCAGTGTCTGTGAGCTGGACAGCTGCATGTTGCCCCCAGTGCTGTAGGATGTGATCCTGCTCAGCAAGAGAAACAAGGGGGAGCATACGTGATTGAAGCAGTACAGAAATTCCAGCAACTGCAGAGTGGCAGGAAAGGCAGCACACAGTCCTCACAGGCAGGTTTGCACATCCCAGCTGCCAGTGGTGGCCTCCTGGCACTCGACTTCAAAACAGAGCCCAGGTTAAGCACGCACTCCCCCGCCAGAAACAGCCTTCCCAGAAGGCTGCCAAGGCGGATGGCAATCACGGTGCTAATCAGCTAAGTAAGTGCTGCTTTTCGTGCTTATCAGCTGTAAATTGGACAATACTTGCCTCCTGGCAGCAGGGCTCAGCCACGGCTCCAGATATGGACGGCAGCAGTGCTGTAGGCATCTTTCTCTCAGAGGCAATATTCCACCCAGGTGCTAAGCTAATATTGCTTTTGATTTTATAGCAGAAACTGCTATGCAAACTCTACAACTGTGCATGTTGAGACAGAAGGGACCACAAACAGCTACTGCCAGGGCTCCTAAGTGAAGAAACAAGGTGATGTGGCATGGGGCAGCCGTGGGACCCTTCAAAGCCGGGCTGGAAGACAGCTTCACTCAAGCACAGCTAAGACCTCGGGTTCCTCAGACAAGGAGAACGGTGCTAGGAGGCCAGTGGGGAGAAACACCACGGAGCAGAGCGAGCGAAGGCGAGTTGAACACTGTGAAAAGCAGCAGCCAGAAAAACCAAGGGGCCGCGGAGCTCGGGACGGGCAGGAGGGTGGCACGGGGGGCGGGGCAGAGGGGCTCTTCCAGATGCGCTCAGCAAGGGACAAAACCCCTCAGCGGCCGAGAGGTCCATCTCCATGGGTGGCAACTCACCACGCGCCCTGTTTTTCCTCCGGGTTCTGATCTGACCTGAATTCATAGGAAAAACCACGCACTGCTCCGCGCAGCCTTCCCGGTGTCAGCCCTGCCCACGGGGCCGGAGCGGCGCAGGTCGGAGCCAAGGGGTCTCCGGGAGCCCACCCAGGTGCGCGCTGCTCCGGGGCCGCCTGTTCGCCGTCTCCCAGACGGCAAATGTCTGGCGTATTTGCATCCCTGTGGATGCCGGCATGACGCTCCCCCTTCGGAGCGGGCGAGCCGGCGCACGCCGGGGAAGGAGAGCCGGGCGAGGCGCCCCGGCGGCTCCCGCAGCCCAGCGGGGCTGCGCGGGGCGGGGGCGCGGCCGGCCGGGGGAACAGATGGGGCCGCACGCAGCCCCCGCTCCGCGCCCGAGTCCGGCGGGACGAGCGGGCCCCATCGCCCCGGGCTCACGGGAAGCCGGGGGGGCGCGGACCGCCGGAGGTTCGGCCCCGGACACGGCGGCACGACCGAGGCCGGCCGTGGACCCCCGCCCGCCGGCCCCAGCGCGGCGCAGCCGCGCACTCGAGGGGAGGCGCGAAGCTCCGCCGCCGGGACCCGCGTCCCCTGCGCGGGGGAGGCTGCGGTGGCTGTCCCGGCCCGCACTCACCCAGCACCAGCAGTGCCCGCACCGCCGCCATCCTCCGCACCGCCGCCATCCCCCGCGCCGGTCAGCGTGCCCGCCGGACCCCAGCCATGCCGCCGCCGCCCCGCCCGCCGCCGCCGGGAGGGGTTCCGGAGGAGGGGCGGTCACCGGAAACCGGGCGGGGTCGGGAGGAGTGGGGTACCCCAGGCAGCGCCCGGCTCGGCCCCCCGTGCCTCCGCCGCGGTGCTCGGAGCTCGGGGCTCGCTGGCGCCATCCCCCGCAGAGCCCCGCCGGCACGGGGCGCGGGGAGAGCCCCGCCGAGCTCCTGCGAACCCCCCGGCTCCTGCCAGCGCCCCCGGAGTGCCCCGAGCAGCGAGGAGGCGACGCGGCTCCCCTCCCGCCCAGGGCTCCTTGTAGCCGGGCTGTTTGTTAAACTGATGGCAGAAGATTCCGGTCTGTACCGCTGTGACAGACCCTGTGAAGGTACCGAGGCAGCGAGGAGCCAGGAGCTTTGCACCCTGCTATAGGCAGAGGGCTGGACACAGTCCCAATGCACAGCACGCTGGCTGCTCCTCTGCAGGACCCAGCTGAGACACAGCAGCGAAGAGCTGGTCTGGCCATCTTCATGGCCCAGACTGGAGCCTCTCTGCCCGATCCAGTGCCTCTGGTTGGAACCTGCTCCAGCCCTGCACCACCGGCTTTGGCAGTTGTCACTCTGAACACCAGCTTTCCAGCCGGTTTGTTCAGCCTCCAAAATACTGGTTTTAGTACTGTGTGAAAGACTCGCCATCAGACATGGCCCTGAGCACTGCTGGATCCGTCACAGAGGATGCTGGAGCCTTTAGTCAGCAAAACCTGTGGTACAGGATTGGAGTGTGCTTGCTGCCCTGTGTGGCAGCGCCAGCCTGGTGCTGCATCAGAAGCCCCCACCGTTACCACGTCCTGGGAGACCACAGAGCTGCTCTCACAGGGCATGCAGCTGTGGAACTTGGTCAGTAACCACAAACCAGTCCCCTCTCACAGGAAAGCCACCACCTCCTGCCACCAAAAGCTGTTCTGGTTTTGGATAGGGACCAAGCAGCCTCAGAGGAAGTGGTAGCCTATTCAACACCCTCTAGAAAGGAAGTTTTATTTCCACCTGCAAGCTCAGGGCAAGCAAAGCAGCTGATAAGAGAAAGGGTCTCTGTCCCACACATACTGGCAGACTTTGCTCTCCCAGCGATACTGAGCCACCCAACCCCAGCTTCAGGGAATTGCTTCTCTTTTCCCAGGAGGGAAAGTGAGCTAAGCACTGCTGATCCACTCTCTGAAGAGCACTTGCCACATTCACCCTCAGTGCTGCAGGCTGTGACTGCATCTCCTGGCTCCATTATTGTCTTTAGTGCTCCAGGAACAAGAACTGTATCACAAGGTCGTCAGGAAACCACTGTCTGTCCTTGCTGTGCTTACCCAGACTCTGCCTCAACCTCCCTTGCAGAAAAGGGTGTATCATGCTCAGCCCCACTCTCCCCATACCTACAGGCTGGGCATCCAGGCTCCCCACAGCCAGAAGGCAAGCCAGCCTGGAAGGGACAGTAAGCAGCACCTGACTGGAGAAAGGAGTGGCAGAAAACAACTGTGCTGCCAGGCAGTGAAATGACAAAGAGGGCCAGGCCTTCCAGCCATTCCTACCCCCTAGCTGCAGCACAGGGACAAAGGGCCAGAGCTGGAGTTTGAGCAACAGTGGCAGGCAGCAAGGCATACAGCACAAGAATACTCATTAGGAACAGTGTCAGAAGCAGTTAAAAGTCTCTCCACACCAAGCCTGTTACGCACATCCCTGCAGGAGTGCACCAGTTTCTGCAGCCAACCAGCATGATGTGCAGTTGCATTTGAATTCTCACCCCAAAAGATCAGGTGCCCATATGGAGTACAGCCACAGTTCCAATTTCTGCACCAGGGAAAAATGAGGCAGACCCCATCCAGCAGACAAACCACCTTACCTGCAGGGGAGTGTGCCCACAGTTCTTGCAGCAGCAACAGAAGCAGCCTATGCAGTAATGCAGAGATGGTATGCCTGGCTGAACCTAGAAGCTGTAACCTGGGCTAATTACAGCCACAGCTTTGCAGCCTGGAGCATCTCCAGGGAGGAGACACCAAGGCTCTTCCCAAGCCAACCCAGCTGCCCTCCATCCCCACCATCAGTGATCTGTAGCTGCAGTGGTTTGAGCTGAGTTTATTTACTGTTGGCACTGCCAGCTTCCCCCAGGAAAGCATGGCATGATGGTATTCATGGATGTGAATCATTAACTGACACACAACACAACACACAGCGGTGCTGCTCCTGCTGCTCTCTGGACCTACCCCTCTCAGCTCACAGCAGGTCTGCAAAATAGCACCCACAAGAGATGGACAAAGGCTGCCAGCGCCCTAGTCCTGGCTGAGGAATGGTGAGCCAGGGAGACACCCAACAGTCCAAAGAGAACCACCCAGCAGGAAACATTCAGGATTCGCACCTGAATTTAAGCCCTTTTCCCCTTTCAACCCAGCTGTCTCTGTAGCAGCATTTCAGAGGCTCTGTTCAGGACAGTCAGCCATTCTCACAGGAAGCAGGCCAAAGGCCACACTGAGCCCCACATATTGTACACAATCATTCGCCTTCTAGACACTATCACCTTGTGATGCTGTCCACCACTGGAACCACTGGCCTCCCTGGCACAGCTCTGGAAGCCCAGTGCAGGCTAGCACATCACAAAAGCCTACACGGTTACTGCCTTAATGAGCCCCCACCACGTGCTTCCCATCAAGAGCTTGCTCTAGAGGTCATCTTCGGTGCCAGCTCCAGACTCAGCTGTGGGGACAGGTGAAGCACAGAGCAGGCAGGATTTCCCCTGACAGGACCCTTGCAGGGCAGGCTGGAAACCCACCCCAGAGTCTCTTAGTCTCTCATTGTGTAGGTGAATAGTGGGTGGGGATGTGCTCCGTCTCCTTTGGGTCAGAACTGCCATCTACACCGGGTCCAGTCGCACGCTGCCTTGCGGTGACTCACTCGGCCCGGCAGATGAACCAGATCTCATTGCGGCGCTGAGGGACGCTGGGATTTTCGTAAGAAGCCACGATGTAGGTTCCCTGCAGCACCATGTCTGTGGAGCCCAAGAGCTCCCAGAAGAGACTGATCTCCCGCAGAATTGTCTCCTCAGTGGTCATCCCATAGAAAACCCTGCAGCAAAGGGAACAGCATAAGCAACAAAGCCTGCACATTCGCACAGCCAGAGCTCCCATCCCTCTGCCTAACGAACCACAGCAGCCATGCAGGGAGTTTGTATATCTCTGCTGAGCTGAGAAAACACCTCTGATGCTGGGGTCACCTGGTTATAACCCGGAGTGGTGCCCTCTCGATGATGTGGATTTCAGGGTCCATGGGAACAGGGGGGTTTTCCTGGAATGCTCCTGGGAGATAATAGGCAGTTAGGACCTCACGCTCCAGCTCAGTCCCCTCCTTGGTCAGGTGGATTTCGTTGAGCACTGGGACTGTCATGCCCAGATGGCAACCTGGAAAGAGGTAGGCAGGCAGTGAGACAGGTATGTTAGCAACATCAGCAGCAGCAGAGCAGCCCTCCTCCCCACTCCAGATGGACAGTGGCAAAGCCCTTCCCTGTGTGCAGTCTGCCAGCCCCTCCAGCCCCTGCCTGCACACACCTACAGAGTTCTCTTTGCAGATGTAGCGCATGAGCTTCATGAAGCTCATGGAGATGCTCTGCTCATACATGGGCTCCCCCATGGTGACACAGGCCCACTTCCCAGCTGGGTACCGCCGCTCCTCGTAGGCCGCTTCTTCGCACTGAAACAGGCCAGACAAGCCAAGTCAGAGCCGAGCACACTGACAACACTGCAGCAGCTGGGTGGAAAACCAACACTGACAGGCAAGAAGCAGGGAGACATGAGCCTGCCAAAAAGAGAGCCCCTGCTAGGCAGTGGTCGGCAGAACAGGACAAAGAAGGTGAGGGGAACTGGCATCACACCTCAGACAAGGATACTTATGAGCACTGGGCAAAGGTCAGCAGAAGTCAGCAAAAGGAAAGGCACAGACAAGGGACAGGGTGCAAGGGGGTCTGGAGACTCCCAGCATGCACAAGGAATGCAGCACATCCTCAGCAAGGGGCACAGGACTTTCAGTTCCTCTTCGGTCCGGCCTACTCACAAGGATGTTCCTGATTCCAGGCACCCAAAGGCCTCCAGTAAGGCTGATGTTGCTCTCAGATGCAGTGCCTTTTCCCTGGAACACTGCATGCACAGAGGATAACAGAAACTCCCTACCCATTAGAAAGGAAAATCTGGCAGAAGAGCTCTAGCACCCACAAGAATTGCAAAGACTGGAATAAAACTCCTCAGATCCTTCTCCCGTACTATGAAGTGACAGGAGGAAGAAGAGACATGAAGCCAGCTGTGGAATTTTGTGGCATCTCTATTTCCAACACAGAATGTCCAACATTCTGGACAAACCTGACACAGAAGCAGGGGCAAGGGGAATGGGGAAATTCCATTTGGGTATGTTCATAGGTAAGCTCATGGCATGTCTGTGACCACAGGTAACCTAAACAGGCACTGGGAAGTTGTAGCCAGCGCCTGTCTTCCTACTCTCAGCTTGTTCCTCATCCAGATCAGAGTGGTCACGAGACAACCTTGTCCCACGGAGCTCAAGGCATCTTCCCAAACTTCTTGTTTCCATAGCTGTGCCAGCAGTGACGGAGACAGGAAGCTGTGACAACAGCAGGGTGCAGCCTCCCTGTGCCTCCACCCAAATCAGTTGTCTACTCTAAAAGCCAAACCAAAGGCAGAAGGAAGGCAGCAGGCTTGCTTGTGTGCATCAGTGGGATGCCAAGAAGAAGAGCGCCCCAAAACACTGTGGGCATTCAGCCCCTAGCTGGGGCCATGCCTGCCATTGTCCCACCAAACAAAGCAGAGCAGAGCAAGAGCATTTTCCAAGCAATGAAATCACCAATCCCTCTACTTTATCTGCAACTCTCATCTACCATAGCACCTGCAATAAACAAATCAACCCAGTGAAGTCACAGCATCTGGCTGTGCCACAGCCTGGTCCTTCCGCTAAGCACCACCACTCTGGATGACACTTGTCCACAAGAAATACGGAAGATGCTTCATGCAGACGCAGTAGCAACAGATCCCTGCAATGTGAGCTGGGGAACTGAGCCCTGACTGAGCTGGGGCCTGAGTGCTGACAGGGCACAATGCTGTAGGTGGCATAAAAATTCACTTGCCTCCAAGAGGATGAGGGCTTGTAGCACCAATAGCTCATAGCTCAGGATAGCTCACCTACTGATCTGCCTGAGCCTGACAAATGTGTCCCTAAGAGCCCCAGCTCCAAAGTCCCCTCAGCGCTGATGTAAGGCAGTGGCTCTTCTCACTCAGCCTCACACTCCAAGAATCCTCCTCAGGCACAAATGGGATGCCAACAACAACAAAAGCTCTTCAGTTCCCACCAAGTCTTGGGGCCCCATTCCTGCCTGGGACTGACACAGGAGGAGAAAAGGCCAAATTAAGTCCCTGGGACACAGAACAAGGAAAAAGGGAGCGTGGTGAAGCCCCAGTTCCAAGCTGCACAAGCCACATGCTCAGACATGTTTTACAGGGAGTGCTGGATCTCAGCCCAGAAGAAATTGGTTAACCACTTCTCATATAGAGGACAACTGACAGACGTCTTCTTGGTAGAAAGCCCAGCTAAGCCTGCAGAGACATAAGAACCAGTCTGACAAGCAGTTATTTCTCAAAGCACAGAAGCACCCTTATGTGCAAGAGATGAAAGTAAATGTGCAAAATAACCAGCACAAAGAGAAGATCTTCAAGCAAAAGATACCATGTTTGGATTGGTGGGTGAGACAAATAACTACACATACTCTCATATGACAGCCAGGGTCACAGACGCATCTTTATCTTGTGCCAGCTGAATTCTCCAGCTCAACCAGCCAACGTAACCAGCACAAATGCAAAGCCAGCAGGACTTAGAGCTATGCAACAAGGTGTTTGGAGAACGGCAGGGAGCAGGCTCTGAACTGAAAGTTCACTTTCTTAGATGTGCCCACCCCAACAAGAGGATAGGCTGGTAAAGGAGGGAGCTGGAAGTCAGAAGACCAGAGAAAGCAGCACGACTTGTCCAATTTTAACCTAAAGGCCGGGAAGCTGAGCATTGCCATTACTCTACACAGGCGGAGGTGCAGGAGCGGCAGAACACTGCACCGATGCAGAGGTGCCATCCCGGCCGCGGCGCCGCAGCAGCCCCGGCGAGGCCGGTGTGTGCCTGCGACACGAGGCCCCTTCCCTGCCGGGAGCGGCTCTTCCAAGGGCCCGGACGGGCGGCAGCACCCGAGGCAGCCCCACCGCGGGCGGGCAGCGGGCGAGAAGCCAGGTGGAGTCGGGCCTCACCTTCCCGTGCTCCGAGAGGGAGACGTAGGGCACGGGCTCGCGGGCGTGCCTGTGCCGGGCCATCTGGGCGATCGGGCCTGCCATGTCTGCAAGGCAAAGCACACGAGAGGCGAGGCTCGCCCTGGCCACAGCGCAGAGTCCCGGCCCGTGCCATCGCAGCCCCGGCAGGCTCGGCGCTCACCTCGGGGCAGGCTCACTCTGTGCGTGCTGGCCACGGCCTCCCAGTGGGCGAACAGCCGTCCCTCCCCCTCCTGGTCGTCCTCGCTGTCGCTGCCATCCCCCTCGGCGGCCGCGGGCTCCTCGCCCAGCTGCTCCAAGTCCTCCAGCGTGATCCTCGCCATCGCGTCCGCCGGCAGCGGAACGGGCCCGCCCCGGGGCGGCACAGCCCGGCCAACCCGCGCGGCGGAGAGCGCCCCCTGCCGCTCCGGCGGACCGCGCGGCGCTGCCCCCGCCCCGCCCCGCCCCGCCCCGTCCCCCTCAGGCCGAGCCGCGGTCGCTTCTAGGGTCGGTTTTATTTAATAAAATAAAGTACAGCGATCATCCGGCGGGGAACCGGCGTGCCGGGGGCATGGGTCACTCCCGCCGTGCCCCGGCCTGGGGTATAGCCCCCCTCCCCGGGCTGGCGATTCTACCTGGTGAGCGTGTGTGGCCGGTACCGAGCATGCGGCCACCGGAGCGGCGCGCCCCGGTGAGCAGCAGAGGAGCATGCGGGCGGGCTGCGGTGCCCGAACTAGCTAGGGACCCCCGGGTGGGCCGGGCTGGGCAGGCAGACGGTGGCACGAGAACCGGTGATGGGGAGAACAGAGTGGGTGGTGTGGGGAGGTGCCGGGCGCTGCCCCGTGCAGCGCGAAGCCAGGGTGCCCAGCAGCGGAGCAGCCAGCTCAGTTGGAAGAGAGCAGGGAGCTGTGGGAGGACAGGTCCATGCTGCTGGCGCTCAGGCCTCTGCTCTCTGCACGGAAGCCTTGGGTGCCCTGGAAAAAATACAGTGCCCATGAAGTACCTGCAACGCCTCATGCCCCAAAGCTGCCATCCCAACTCCTGCACCCCTTGCCTTGCAAGCCAGGACGGCCCTGCTGCTTCCATCACACACAGTAGCTGCTGCCTTTGCTCCCAATCTATGGCTGAGCTTTGTGCAGAGGAAGGTGGGTACTTGGAAACAACACCTTCAGATTTGGAGCTCTGACCTCAGTCAAGGGGCTCAGGAGTTCTCAACACTACACATGGCCCCACAAATATGCCCCTCACCCCCGTGCCGCTGGCCACACCACCCCAGCCTCACGCACAGTCCTGCAACAGCCCCACCACTCACACTGTGCTTACCTCAAACGAAGCATCACTAGACTTGTGCAGGTAATTTAAGGATGCAGCTCGTTTCATGCTGTAAGGAAGCAGAGGAGAGCAGATGTGATCGTGCTGTGAGTGGTCAGACCCAGACACACAAGGTGGCAGGGCCCACACCTGCCCTGTACGCAGCCTGACCCTCGCACATACCTGGTGTTCCTGGGCTCCAGGGGACCATTGCCCTGCAGCTTCTTGACCAACATCTCACTGCTCCTCCGTATCACATCCCGGATTTTTCCCAGGGAGCTGCTGCGCTGGAGAGTGCCACTGCCATCCTGGACACAGAGACATAAGCCAGGGTGATGGCTAAGTGGCACTGATCAGGCTCTGGCATGATGCTGATGAGTGGCTGGAACTGGCTCCAAACATCCTCTTGCCCACTTGCACTGAGGGTTTAGCCCTGGCCCAAAGCAGGCTTACTGCTCACTACATGGTTTCCCCTCACCCAGTTCTCCACAGGGCATGGTAACCATGGAGTCAGCCACTATTGTCTGGCTCATCCAGCCTGATACTCCCTCCTGCCCAGTGCGAGCTCAACATCCAGAAGGACTGCTGACTTGCCCCAGGCCCCCAGCACAAATGGCACTGACATCCACACAGTCCTTCTCGAAGATGACACAGCTCCCATGACCTGTAACAGCTCAGGAAGCAACTATCAAGGAGGTCCCAGTGGCCAGAGAAGCAACAAGCCCTGTTGGGAGTCCCAAGATTAGGGATACTTTTTGTCAGGCCAGGACAGGCTGCAGGGGATTTAATTTCAAGGACTCTCTCCTCATTTGCTGCACTGGAGACCATCCTCATCCTCTCCCTCCCCTTGCCCTTCTTCACCACACCATCACCATTCCTCCTCTCTGTCCAGCACTCGTACAGATAAGATACACACCCTGATGCTGCAGGCTCACTCACATCACACAAGACCATTTCACACTGCACACGCAGCCTTGTCCAATCTCTAACACCCCCAAGACAATTAGCTTCAGGCCTTTGGAGCAATTCAGGCAGCTCCACTGGGGATGGATTTATCTGTGCTGCCAAGCAGGCGCCACTACTCCTAGCTCCCCCAACTTAGCTGCATGCAGCCCCAATAGCTGCCCCAGGGGGTGGCACTTTACAGGGAGCTTTTTATGTCTACCTGCTTTTTCTGAAGACCAAAACCAGCCTGAAATCTTGTTCCTGACCCCGTTTCCTCCCACATGCCTCCAAAAGTCTCCAGTACTCAGCGAGGCACTCTCAGGCCCTAACAGGCTCCAGTCCACCTCCTGCACTTTGCAAGGCACACGTTGCCAGCATGGCACCACACCATGCCACTATGTCATCATGCCATCAAGCTCTTCCCCTGTGGCCTGCTCTGCTTGTTACATAAGGTTGTGACATCACCACTGATGTGGAATTACTTTTGCTCTGATGGCTGGATAACAGCAGTCCTCCCTGCTCCTGCTTTGAGTGGCCCCTGGAACACTGGGGCTGAAGAAAAGCAGGTAAAGTGATGGCAAGCCCTTTTATTCCTTAGGAAGATGTGAGGGAGCCCCTTTGAAGCACTCCAAATGACCAAAATGCCTTGTGCCTCAGGCTAGCAGCAGCAATTACCTCAGTAGTGTCCAAGCAGCTCTGCAGGTAGACAGGGTCTCTGCCTTAGACCGGTCACCCCCTTGTGCTGACCATTACAGATTGTGGCCCTTGCGGAAGGCATTTCCAGTGCTCCTCTACTCTGATTACCCAAAGCTGAGCCAGCCCTAGACTGTTCTCTTAACAGCTGACCAGGACATTTCTTACCAGCAAATATTTCTCCTGGTATTCCTCTCATCCCTTCTTGGATAAAACAAGTGCATTTAACCTCTTCACATTCTCATTGGGATGAGGTTTACCAAGTTGATAGCCACGTGTTGCTGCTGCAAAGGGATCGCAGACAGCACTCAAAGCAGCAAAGTAAACAATTCAATTCCTGGATGAGGCATCCTGGGCAGGTTTTGGATGAGCTGATTATCAGTGTGTAGCATTAACAAAGATGGGGAGGTGTCTTTTGCCTCCCCACCAGACTTACACTGGGTCACAACTCTCCCTGCAAGGTACTGCTATGCCAAGCACTGTTGCCTTTTCCCAGGGCACGCAAGCCAGGGGTGGAACAGGGAACACAGCTAGGACAGGGAAGCAGGACCATGGTACAAGGGCAGAAGGATCAGGCCAGAAAGTATGTTCTTGTATCAGAGCTGGAGGATAGATCCACATTTACCCAGCTGCAGCAATGTAGACTGACTGCAGACCAACACCAGAACCAAATGCTGCTGCATGCTGGGTTAAAAATAGCCTCCCTTCTCCCCCCACTCCCTTTTCTGACAGGTTATTTTTAACCCAGAACATTTATGGGTTTGGTTTGCCGCAGAGCCCCCACCCCATTGCACCCACCAGGATGAGAGCATTCAAAAAAAATAAGCAGCTCCGCCACTGAGCTCCTCTCCACTGCATGCTCCCACCCTGCCTAATGCATGGAGGCAGAGGACTTGGGCAGGATTTGGCAGCATGTAGAGCTCAGCACTGAGGGACACAATGGGGTATTTCTTTGGCTAAATAGAAATGCCTGTTGGGGAAGGTCCAAGCTCAGATGCCCCAGGGCAGCCCTGCCACACATGGTTACAGAGCTGAGGTTAGCAGCAACTCCAATTTGGAGGACAGGGAAAAGCACAGTGGAGCTGGGTCCTTCATCTCCAATGCCTGGGAGGGGAGCCCTGGGGACAGCACATGCCCCTGTACACACACAGACAGACACCAAGCACATCCAGACCCGCTCCAGCAGCATTTGCACCCACCACCCCAGGGCTGACCGACGCTGGCCTAGAGAGCATGGAAAGAAGCACAGGGCAGCGATTTGGGTCAGTCTACCTTTAATTAGAGGTATGGTTGTTACAGCACCAGGTCCAGGACATGGCAAAGCACAGGGGCAGGTGGCCCTGAGGTCCAAACACACCCTGCACTGGGAACTCACCGCTCTCCAGAAGCACGGAGCAGCACTGGGACAGAGAGGCAGGGAAGGTACAGCCCTGCAGCACTCAGCCCTGGGCTCCACACCCCATGTCCCGAGGACAAGCTTCCTTTCAGTAAGCACAAATTCCCAGGGGAGCAGCATGCATGTACCCCAAGGCCTCTGCACCACCACAGGAAAGCCAGGCCCAGACAGACACAAGCACATTTAGTATAACAACCTGCCAGATGACTAGCATAAAGAAGGGATCTAGCTAAATAAATAAGGAGTCCTGTGCTGGCCCCTGGGCTCTATCCTGCTGCCTACAGCCTCCCAGGCTTTCTTCCCAAAGAGGAGGGCCAGGGAGGTTCCCTTCCTGTAGGAGGTGGGACAACAGTGTACACTCAAGGATGTGAGACCCAAGACAGTGGAGGTCTGGCCCTGGGACACATTCCATATCCCAGTAATGACTAACAGCACCAGATCCTGTGAAGGCCTGAAGCCATCAGAGGCACTGAGACATCCCCACACCCCCCCAGGGTCAGCATGGTGACCCTACTGGTAGCAGGGTTACACATTTCCCACCCACTCGGCTAGGGACAGCCAGACTGCAGTCAAGCCCACAGACCTGTGAGCAATCCAGCCCCTACCCCTGCAGCAATCTCCCTCCAGCCATCCTGTCTGCTCCCACTTGCTCAGAGCACCTCCAGCCCTAGCCCTTTGCTTCCTCACATCTGTCTTTGCACCTTCTTTTTCTCCCAACCACTGCTCCAATCCAGGCCATTCCCCATCTCAACCACTTCTAATGGTCTGGGGTCTACCCCTTGCAAAAAAAACCTCCTTTCCTCTTACCCCTCCTCTGCTTTCAAAGAACAGCAAACAGCTTCACCCTCACTTTTCCCACCAGCCACACCTAAGAGCTCTGTAGCAATGGGGGGCTGATTCAGCCCTTAATGCCAGATGAAGAACCTCCAGTCAGGAAGCTGCAGCCAAACATGCTTGTGCTGGCCAGCTCCTGTACATAGTCCTTGGCTGTTGCCCCCTCACCTCATCTTGGATGTACAGTAGGTCTATGGGCTGCCCTACAGAGACATCCACACACTGCTTCTGGGTTACAGAGCTCAGCAGGAATGAGGGTAACAAGATGGGGACTGCCCTGTGCTGCAGGGAGAGCCCATCTCACTAGGAACCAGCACAGGTTTGCTACAAGGCACTAATGTCAGCTAAGCCTACAGGGAAGAAAGCAACTGGTCACATGACAGCCCTGCCTAGGCCAGGCCCCACTGTCCCATAACAGCCCTCCATCTTTGAGCCTCTGCAGAGATGGAGAGAACAAGCTAGGAGGGCTGAAGATGTCTAGTGACAATGGAGTCAGCAAGCCTGGAGTGAAGACAACCCCCCGCAGGCCTGGGCCCCAGGGATGTGGAAGGGCAGGCCAGGGGTGGGGGCACACAAGGGGACGGTGGTCCGTCTCCTTGGCCTGGGGGAGCTGGCAGCTCCTCGCAGATTCTTCCTGCTCTTGCTGGCCACGGGACTGGAGCTGGGCCGTGTGGCCAGGCACTCCTCTGCAGGCGTCGCGGTGCCCTGGCACGCGCCAGGAGGACTGGGGGACTGGCGTGGAGCTCTCGCTGAGGAAGGAGGGATGGTGTGGAGGAAAAGTCGGAAGATACAACACAAGCATCCAGGTGACTGCGGTGGAGGGGAAAGAGGGAGTCTCGGGAGGCATTTAAGCCTAGTGCACAGAGAGGAGAAAGACACAATTTACAAGGCTGTGAGGTTGTAGGTCACCTAGGGAGCAGGTGGGACAAGGCCCAGACTGCATGCAGAGACCCCAGGCCACATCTGGGCAGGGAGAGAGTCTTGTGAGGCTGAAACTGCCCCTCATCTCTTTGCCAGTGGGCTTAGTGGGTTGGCAGAAACAGCTTAGCTCAGGGAGGAACAGCCTGGGTCTCCTCCTCCAAGGGCTTCTGCTCCCGGGCCTTGGGTACCTGCCAAGGCTTCTGCACCATGGAGCTGGTGCCATCCCCCTGCTCTCACATCCCAATTACCTGGGCAGCAAGCAGCTAATCCAGGCCCTAGGGTGCTTCCAGAGCTGCCTATGGGCACAGGGCACCCTGGGGGCTCCCACAGCCCTGCCTGCAGCAGAGGACAGCTAGGGGAGGACAGCAGAGGCTGCTTTAAGGCAGCACATCTGAGGTCTCTGGACCAACACAGGAAATAACAGGCTGTGACAGACAGCAGCAGCAGGAGCTGCCTCAGCCTTCTTTTGCAGGGAACTTCACTACAGTGCAGGGCTGCTGGCTCAGAAGAGAAGACTGGCTATATATGCAGCAGGCTGGAAAAGGAATCATGTGGCAGCAGCTGTGTCCCCCAGGGTGCTGGGCTAGCCCTCAAATCCTCTATTTACAGCTGTCTGGGTCAGGGAAGCTCTGCTAAGACCCCTAGGGAAGGGTCCTATGAGAAGGGACTATTCCCTGGGACTGGCTGTGGCAGAGGGTGGCACTACCTACTTGCCTTAGGATGATCAGCTCAGAGACTGTCAGGAAGGTCTCCCAGACCATCACCAGTGCCAAGAGATTACCCAACACCAAGCAAAGTCAGGAGGAGCTGCAGAAAGACACCAGCCAGCATAGGGACCTGGTGATTCTAATCCAAACCTGCAGCCCTCCCTCTGTGCTTGTCTAGCTCCCTTACTAATGGTGAGTGCCATTAGTAAGGAGGCTAGAGTTGGTGCCTTGCCAGACTTAAGACCCTCTTTGGTCCTGAAGCCAAGACCTGGGGCAAAGGACAGCCTTGCATCTGGTAAAGCTGCTGGGTCCACTTGAAAGTCCATTTTTCAGATCCCCTTCAGCCACCTTCTGCGTACAATCCACAATCAAGAGAGCCAGCAGGCTTCAGGCTTTGGGTGTTGAAGGGCTGTCATGGCAACAGGGAAGAAAAAAGAGGAAGGGAGGGAGCTCATGCAGGTGGGAATAGAGCAGAGCCAGGTGGGGAAGGGTTAGTGACAGCAGATGTAAGGAGGCAGCAAAGGACTCTGCGTGCCCAGTGCCTTCCCTGTGCCAGGCTGCAAACCCAGCTACTCTATGCTCTCTGGGTTTGCAGAAGAACTGTAAGCATTAACAGCTCTAGCAGCCCTTGAGCCAAGCACCCACCACCACCACGCTCACTTGTTGCCTCTTCTTCTCCATCCTCCTGCTTGCAGGAGACAAAAGGCACCTGTTCCAGCCCTGGATCACTACCTTTCTCCAAACTCAGTGCTAGTGACCAAAGTCACCTTCAGCCTCAGAGCAAGCCTAGAGAGGTTCAGATTGCCCTGTCTGTGCCTCAGCTAACACCAGTTTCTTGCCTCCACTGGTCAGCCCAGCTTGCCATCCCGCAAAACCTGCCTTTTATCCCCTCTGCTTGGCCAGAACCTGCCTATGGCACAAGACCAGGAGAGGGGGACAGCAAAGATGCTGGCTACAGACTATTCTTGTGCCCTGCAGTCAGTCAGTCACAGACACACCAGGCATATCACACACACACAGCCCTGCCCAGGCTCAGCATCGTCAGTGGCACAGTGCAGGACAGACAGCCAAATGGCTCTCACAGGCTGGGTGAGCCTGAGATGGGGCTGATGCTCTCAGCCAGGGCCTCCAGAGGGGAGCAGCAGGGAGAGATGTTAATAAGGTTACAAGCCTAAGATTAAGGGCAGACCAGGACCAGTTCATGCTGGGTACTGCCAGGCCCTGGCAGCTCCCTGGAAGCAGGAGCCCTCAGCTGGGAATATCTGTTCTATACACCAGAAGCCAGACCCAGACACGCACCTTTGCGGGCTGGCTGGCTCATGCCAAGAAAGGGAAAGGAAATGTGCAGGGAATGAATGGAGGCAGACAAGGATGCCACGACAGGCCACACGGGGACAGCCCTCAGCCACGCTGTCCCTTCTCTCTGGCAGCCGGCTGAGGCCATTCTTGATGGTGTCTTGTACTTACCCCGCTCCATTCCACGCCCATACTCACTTCCTCGCTACCGTCTGTGGCATTCTCGTACTTGACACTGCCCCCCAGGCTCCGATGTCTCTCTGTGCCATCCCCCTCCTTCAGGATCTCCACCACCTTCGTCTGGTTTATTGGGTCAATGCCCTGCAAGTAGGAAAGGATAAAGAACTTTGTTTTGTCTTTCTGTGTTCCTTCCCTCTAGAGATTCACTGTGCCATCACTGTGCTTGGTTCCCGTTTCCTCTCTTGGCCAGTGCCCCATCACAGCCAAAACTGCCCAACACAATCAGGATGGAACCAAATGCCATCCTGCACTTAGCTCAATGAGTCGTCACAAGGCCATAATCAACCCTGTGGAACAAGTGCTTGCTACCCCAAAGCCGACAGCTTCTTTCCTTCACATTTTGAAGTGTGAAGGATGCAGCTGTCCTTCAGTCTTTTGTGCTAGGTGCTTACAGTTCCTGCTTTATTATTTGAGGACTGAGAGGAGTTTAAGGCAAGAGGTACTCTAAAAAATTCTAGGTATTTTTTGTCTTTGGAAAAAAAATTAGTATGAAGAAAACTTTCCAGTAAGTGCAGTTCTCCCCAGCAGCTGACAAAGCCCAGTAATCTGCCTTAACCCTGCTGCAGTATTTCTGCACTCAGTGAGCCATGCCTTCCCCACACATGGACATCTGCTCCATCCACGCACACATGCACCACCCCACACACCTACACACGTGTGCATCTCTGCACAAATGCATCCCCAACCACCAAGGCCCTCTGGTGTCACGGGAACATAAACCAAGAACATCAGAGAGGACCAGGAGAGTCTCTCACCACACCCCAACCAAGGGCAGTGTCATAACGTGTCATCCCAAGTCCTGCAACTCCCCCCACTCCAGGGAAGGTCCCTCTGGAGTTACCTGTCGCCGGGAGCGAACTGCGCACTCCTCCAAGGTCTCGGCTGCCTCCAGCTTGCCCTGGCGCCGGTACAGCGCACCCAGGTTCCTCAAAGTGGTGTTCACAGTTGGGCTGTGGTAACACAGAGAAGGTGAGCAGGAGCCCTGGGGTCACCCCCACAGAGTCCACAACTGCCCACAAACCAGCTCTTACCTGCTAACCTTACAGGCCTTGTACCAGCCACCATACTCAGCATAGGGAGTGCTGTCTCTGTGCTTGCTCTAGAGGGTGAGGAGAGAAGAGAGCTGTTACTTCCACACCTACTGCCCTTCTCTGACCTGTGCTCTGCCACTGGATGCCAGGGTCAGACCTCAGGCTGCACCCCTGCACCAGCTCAACCCTTGGAAATACAATATGCAAATGCAGTGATGAAACCCAGCAGCTTCCTGGTAGGAAAGTTAAAAGCATGTTTGCTGCAACAGATTTAGGCCACAAGCAAAATTATATCCTTTCTGGAAGAAGCATAATCTCCTTATCCCCTTCCATGGTACCAAAGGCAGCAGGGACAGCACAGCCTATTCTCATGGCATAATGGAGCATGTGACACCCCAACCAAAATGCAAAAGGGAGACAAAACCCCACTGGCATGCCAATCACCATGGGCACTGAATCCCTCAGCCAAGACTAGCAAAGGAATCAGCCAACCACATCCCAGCCTTTGGCCTACAAGGTCAGGCTTGCCCTACAGCAGGTAAGCCCAGTTAGATGTCCCCTCCCCATGCCCAGCATTTGCACCCCAAAGCTGTCTAGCTGGCCCTGTCCCAGCCAGCTGCAAACAGGCTGCTGGCCAGAGCAATAGCACAAGGGGCAGAGCCTGATGCTCAAGCAGGAAGATCTGGACAACCCACACTGCAGGGTGCTAGCTGCTAGCCCTGGGTATGTAGGACCATAGCACCAAGCAAGTGCAGGGGGCCACTGCTCCACAGCATGAGTTACAGCTCTAGCCCAGAAGAAATTGTCTCCATGGGGGCCATTTTTGTCACTCAGTCCCACAGCACTCCTCAGCTCTCTATCCCACATGCCAGTCTCCCTGTGCCATAGGCACATGTAGTTTTCTTCACACCAGAGCCTACACAGCCTGGACAGGCATCAGGGACAGGGGAGTTCAGGACTCAATACATTACTCCTGTAGAGACAGCCCTAAAGGGTGTCTGAACCTAATAGGAATGGTGTCAGATCTTCTGGGGCAGATAAAGCCTTGAAGGCCAAGGCTGCCAGCTGTGCCCAAGGCCCTGCTGATGGCATGAACTGGCCTCCCTCTCTGCTGCCAGGAAAGAGGGGCAAGTGACAAAAGTAGTCAAGCTCTAGTCAGAGGAATTTTATACATTTTAACAGAATATATGGAAATAGCACAAGGCAGAACACATCAGCCTCAGCTCCTGGGCCAGGAGTACAAGCAGGTCTGTAACTACTGCTGCTGCCTGGACAGGAATGCCAACCTGCTTTGCCATGAGGCACAGACACAGCTGCCTTGGGGAGAGGAGCCCCAGAGTCAGGGAAAGAGGTTTAGCCCTTGCCTAAGACTCACATGCAGAATGAATCTCTTACTCTAACTGTGAGTATATCAGCCTGCTCTCTTGCCCCATGGCAGAGCTTCCATTATCTGCAGCATAGCTTCATACTACAGCTATCTACATTTGATCCCTAAATTCTCCAAAGATACCACCAGAAGAGTCTCAATCCCAGAGGAGGCAACGGGAACCTGGTCTCTACTCCACTTTGGATTTCTCCAGGATAGTGCTGCAGCAAGTGCAGATGCTTTGCAGCAGAGCCTTCGCAGTACAAGAACCAGAAGAGTGTAAAGCTGAGCAGTGCCCTGCACTGGGAGCCATGCAGAGTGGTTCAATGGGAAGGCACAGGATACTGTGGGAACACCTGCAAGTGCCCTGCTTCTAAGGCTGACAGGATGGGACTCATCAGTCACTAAGTCAAGCCTGCCAGACTGCTGCCTGAACCCTGGAGGGTTGGGGTCTGCTCTGAGGGCAGAAGAAAAGGAGTGCCCCTGCTCTACTGGAGGTAGAGGACTAGATCAGAACCCTTCGTTCTGCTGCTTCACCCACCTGCCAAAAAACAGACGGGGCCTTACACTTGGCAAAAGCAAAGACATGACTGCTGCATTTATTGACTACAGAGCAGGGCCTGGGCTGCAGGGGCAACAGTAGCTTTGCCTTTCAGCCTAGTCGAAAGCAAGCACTGTCCATTTCTATCCCCTTTCAGAGGCCAGCTAGTGCCTGCCCTATGCAGAAACCCTTTTCAGATATGGTTCCATTTCCTAAGCAAGGTGACAGCAGCAGTTTCTTCTTGACCTCCATTTTCTCCCAAACAGCCTTAGAGCTGCTTTACAAGCCAGTTATGCTCTGGGTACTGGCAGCTCTTTGGAACAGAGTGCCAAGGCCTTGCAGCACAACCATGTGCCATCTTCCATCATCTGCATGTCCAAGAGGGATCAATCACAAAAGCAGAGAGAGCATGCAGCCATGGCTGAGAGACTGAACAGTCCTGCCCAAGGAAAAACACCCTGCTCTCTGATGGTCCTTCCCTCCCTGCTGGCCAGGGAGCAGCAGTGCTGTATCCCCCTCTCTTCAGATGCCTCCTAACCTTGGCAGCTCTTCAGACAGCAGCTTCTCCAGGAAGGAGGAAATAGATAGGCTGTGGTAAGAGAAGATCAAACCCACCTTGCTCATCTCCTCTCTCTCCTCTGCATGCATCCAGATTGGCTTGTGCTCACCTGTGTGGGGAAGAATGCAAAACAGGTCCGCTCACCAACCCACACTGTTGTTTGCCTCCTGTACAGCCCAGTACTCTGCCACCAGAGCTAGCTCCTCATCAGAGGGAAGTGATACTCCAGATTCTCACCCCAGTCCCTGGCTCAGAGTCCCAAGAAAGGCAACCCACACTGCAAAGGCAGGACAAGGAAAGGAAAGAACAAGTCCTACCAGCAGAATTACATTTGCCAGATGCACAGGAGAAACTTCAGCCTATGCTTGAGCATGAGTGTGCCATTAACTATTTCTAACCTTGTAAAAAGACTGGGCTGAGACTCCTGAGAGAAGAAGAGGAACAGCATAACACACTAGAATGGCAGCATCTCAAGGGATGCCCAAAGCAGGGGCCCTGCAAGGCAACCCATCCCTCAGTCTGGGCAACACCAGAACCAGACAAGTCCAGGCTGAGAGCCAAGAAACCCCTCCCCTGCCCCAAGGGCTTCTGCTGTACAAACCATCCACAGAGCCAAACTCCTTCACATGAGCACGGGTAAGGATATCCTTATACAGCGCCTCTGCCTCTTTGTATTTGCCTTGCTTCAGGTAACAGGAAGCCTGCAACCAAAACAAAACAGCTCCAGCCCCACTGGGAAACAGATTACTTCTGCCCACCTCTTGCAGCTATTGCTCTGTCTCCAAGCACCAGGCAGTGCTCACCTCTCCCACAGCGCCCCTCCCCAACACCACATGGCCTCTCCCCAGTGCCTCACCAGGTTGTTCTTGGTCTTGGCCACATTGGGGTCGTCCGGACCCAGGCAGCTCTCATAGATCTCCAGGGCCCGGCAGTAATAGTACTCCACCTCATCATACTTGCCCTGGTTCTGGCACAACAGGGCTAGGTTGTTCAGCTGCTTGGCCACATCAGGATGGTCTTTGCCTAGAACCTGGTGAACAAAAGAAGACAAGCCACAAAGACTGGAGAGGACTCCTGGAGTTAGTAGACATTGGAGTCCCCCTAGCACATGCCCATGTCAGACAAAAGCCAAGGTCTGGAGAGGAGGAAAAATTCCAGCTTCCACCTCCTGGAAGGCCCCTCTAGGGCTACAAACACTGGAGAGACAGGAAAGGTGGTGGCAGAATCAGCAGCTGAGCAGACTAGATAGGCCCTGTATCTCGCACATGCATTGAGGTAATGAGAGAAAGCCCACAGAGAGAGCTGAAAGGCGAAAGAGCACGGAAGACTCGTACCTTCTCACGGATCTCCAGGGCTCGCTTACACAGTGGCTCTGCTTCTTTGTACTTCCCTCTCTTGCCATAGAGAACAGCTAAATTGTTCAAAGTCGCTGCCACCTGCAGAAACAGAAACTTCTCCATGAAAGAAAGCAAATTCCAGCGGGACCAAACAAGGGGCACAACCAACAGTAACAGTGACTGTCCCATTTCCTCCAAGCCTGCAGTACTGCTGCTTCTCAAGAGGAGGTCCAGAGACAGAAAGCTGCCCTGCCTATATCGCAGGATCCAAGAGAAGCCAACTCCTTACAGGCCATACTGAAACAGCCAGCAGGAAATGCTGAAGCAGTAAAACACTGCTGGAACAGCGCCCCAGCAGCACCCAAAGGTGAAGAAGTGACTGAAAGAGAGACACTCACCGCTGGGTGGTCTTTGCCTAGAGTCTTCTCACGGATGGAAAGAGCATCATTCAAGAGGTGTGCTGCTTCTTTGTATTTGTTCTGATCCCTGCAGTGCAAAGTCAACCATTTATTTGGGATTTGGACATTACAGCCCAGAGCAGGCAGAACTATGAACTGTGCTCCTTCCACACAGACCAAGCCTTCACAGTTCTTTCTTTCTTCATTCCTCCCTGCTTTAGTCAGTCCCTAGTTATATCTGAGAGCTTGGCAAATCAAATACCCCATCTAGGCCAAAACTTTTCTGAAAGGCAAACCCTGAGAGCATGGGGAGCCCCAGAATGTGCTGCAAAGGGAAACAGGAGATGCAGAAAGCTGTCCTGGCCCACTCCTACCCTTCCCACCATCCTCACCTGTACACTAGTGCTAGAATATTGAGCATGGTAGCCACATCAGGGTGATCATGGCCTGATGTCTTCTCCAGGTCTTCCAGTGCCTGCTTGCAGAGTGGTACAGCCACCTCATACCGTCCCTGGGAGGCGTACTGGATGACAAGGTTGTGGAGGGTGCGCAAGCGTGCAGGAATCTCATAACCTCCCTGCTGGGCAGCTGCCACGGCACTGCTGTGCTGGTGGGGCACTGTGGACACAGAAATAAACACAGCACAAATGGCCCAGCAGGCTTGAACAGAGACAGACAGCACCCATGCATGAGCAAACACTTACATCCAGGACCATGCTCCTCCTCCTCATTTGGGAATAGGTCATCCAGAGAGTCCTTGGTGGAATCACCCTCCTTCTCCTCCTGAGAGAATGAGAATCACAAATACTGCTGGTTCTCGGCAGAGACAGCAGAAGCCTGGCTTGAGTCAGTTGCCAAACTCTTGCCCCTTCTGCAGCCCACCAACACACTCAATTTCCCCTCTGTCTCTGCCACCATCTCCCCCCACAAAACAAAATCCAGAGATTCTGCCCCATGCAGGCCCCCTTTAGCTACAGGCATGGCTGTACATGGGAAGGGGCAAAATCCAGGGCAATGTTATCACATGTAGGCAGTTCTCCCAGTCCAACCTCCTGGACCCACAAAAGCAGCTGCTCAAAAGGACTGGGGCATACCGAAGGCGAGACATCCTCGTCATACTTCTTCAGCTGGTTCATGAACTCAAGGTGTTTCTTCTCCTCCTCCAGCTGAGCCACGGTCTGTTCACTACGCTGCAGCTTCTGCTGGGTGTTGGCAAGCTCATCACGCAGCCACTGGTTCTCCTGGCACAGTCTCCGCACCTGAGCACGCAGCTTCTGCTTCTCTGACTCCACGGCATTCAGATGGTTGGACAATGCCATCATCACCTTGTTAAGAGTCTCAGTCAGTAACAACCAGAGTCTTGTCTCTCCCTCACATGCATGCTTAGGGTCCACCCATGCTAGCCTTCTACACTTAGCCCCTTCCCACTCCTGTAGCTTATGGGAAATGGCCACATGCCTACCCTTCCTCTGTCAATCCCAGATAACACCTCGGGGATCACCCCCCACTCTCACCTGAGCTTCTCCAAGCCCCAATTCTATCATCTCCACTGACTTGCGGAGCAGGTTGGATTTCTCATGCACGAGATTGGCTTCTTCATCCTTCTTCAGGCACTTGATGGTCTCCAGCAAGCTGTGCAGGATGGAGTTGTGTTCGTTCTTGAGTGCTTCCAGCCCTTGCATTACCAGCTTGGTGTTGGAAATTATCTCCTCTTGGCTTAGCTTGTCCAGTTTCTCCTCCCTTGGGTACACCATGGTGGACATAGTCCTACTCCTGCAGCCCTGCACAGAGACCAAGACAAAACCTGAATGCCCCAGCACTGTTTCAGGGAGCCACAACCAGACACAAGCATCACAACATCCTTCAAGCAGTCAGAGACAGCATTTATCTGATTGCCTACTCTAAGCCCTTCTCCTTCATCTTCCCCTCTCCCTCTGGCAGCAGGCAGCTGTCAGGGCACATGCTTCTGCTTTTGTGGCTGGGAGTGCTGGCAACCAGTGCAGGTGGCCTATGTGGAGAGGAGACAAAAAGGTGACAACCAGTGGTGACCTCCAACACCCCAACACTCCCAGCAGGGGGAAGACTAATTTAGCTTCTAGTTAAGAGCAGAGATTTGTGGTTGGCAGCTGGGGTTGCAAGCTATACACCTGCCCACAGACCACTGATGCAGAGAGGGTGTCAGAGCTCAGCACCTCTTCTGACTGCAGAAGAAAGGGAACACAAAGTGGAGGGATGGCAGCTCAAAACTTTCTGCTTCCTCAAAGGATAATCTCCTAGAGGAGCATCTCAGACAGGGAGGCATCATGCCTGACCAGAAGAGTACATGCTGAGGATCTCAGCCTAAACACAGAACTGCCATTATGCCACTAAGGGACATGCCACCAGCAGGACACACCACTTCCCCAGTATGTGACTGGGGAAGCTCACATACAGCCACAGCTACAGTCACATTAACATAATCCTTGTGCAGGAGTTGACTTGAAACACCAACAGTGTTTCCATCTTCATTCACCCTGCTGCCACCCCAAGGACTCCTTAGGATGGCCTAGGAACTTCCATACTCCTTCCTTGTCCTGTTCCCCCAGATATACAATGGGAAAGTACCCAGCTACTGCCTTTGCACAGCAACACCAAGCACTACAACCTAGAACGTTAGTGTGGCTGCAAGATCCCTGTATACAAAGTCCAGAAGCTAGGGAAACACAACAGGCCAGAGGCTGAGAGACACAACAGGCAGGCAAGACCCCTAATAGCAAGACCCTGGCTGCTCCATGACTCACTTATTTAGCACAATCCCAGCCTCTCACACCAGCTGGGCCACCCCACCAGCTTCCTCACATTACTCAACAGTAAAGCCTCCTCCCACCTTGCTATCAGGTCACTCCAAAACCAGCCTCCTGCAATGCCCTGCACAGGCAGCACCGGCCCAGCAGCACATCCTTGCTACCTGGAGCTGGCAGAGGCCTCTGCAACTTGAGTGTCCATGGCCCTGCTGCCAGGAGGCTGGCAAACTGCCCAGAAGCTACACAGGAGGAGGTGAGGGAATTGATTCCAGCAGATCTGCCTTTGACCTCCTGCCGGACCCACCTCTGCATGCTTTGAGCTCTTTGTTCGGCAGCTGCCTTGTGACTGTTTTACTGAAAGAACAGAAATACTGTTCCAGCTACAGGAACAGAGCAAGCAGAGCTCCCCTTTCTGGCAGGCTCCTCTTCTCCTCACCTGTGCACTGTGTCCAAGTGCCAGGGAGCTACTGGGGAATGGGCCCTGAGCAATAGAGACGCCCAGCTTCCTCCTCATTGCAGTATTTAAAGTGAAGATGATAAACAGCACTGGGACAGTTGTTTTAAGTACACACATCTCATTATTAAACCTATTCATCTCCTCCTCTTTAGACTCACTCTTCCTCCACTTGTTTTATAGGCCTGAACACTCCTCTCAACTCTTCTTTGGTTTCTGTTCCCATTATGTACCTCCATCCCTCAGGAAGAGGGGGCAAACCCTCAACACACAGTTGAGACCTTATTGAACCCCTCAGAAGGACAGAAACACCTTGTGTCTCTTGAAGACTTGGTTTCTGTTCACACCTCTGAACAAGAACTGAGTCATCCTCCCCCAAAGTCACAATGCTGACTTCATATTCACTTCATGATCTAGCATCAGCACCAATTCTGAGTCATACTTGACTGTATCTTTTGCTTTTGGGTATCTGTCATGCTCCACATGCAGTTAACCCAGCACATTTTATACCAAAAGAGTCTCATCTGGACCATAACTTATGCCAGTGTCCTTTGGAGAAGATTATATTACAAGAATAGCATGAAAAACCTCATTAAGGTCAAGATAGAGGACAGAGACTACTGTTTCAAAAGGAAAAACAGGCTTGCTGAGAGTTGGTTGCCACTCATACCCCATCTTCCAAACTCATTCTCCAGAAACTGGCAGCTAAGCATTCTGGTCAACAGTTCCCCTAGTTATTCTTCTTCCCACCTTTCCAACACACCTGGAGTGGGATCAAGTGCTAAAGCAATAAGGAAAGCCTTGCTTAATGCAGACTTCTACAGGTGAGCACAACTCATGAAGAAATGTGCAACAACTCCCAGCCCTAGAGAAAAGAGGTTAGCAGCTCAAAGAGTCATAGCACTGCTTCATATGGCCACAAACTCTTGTGCTCTAAAATAAGTCCAGACAGCTTCCCAGGAAGGCTCAGCAGGCACTTACCTCTTCCACAGAACCAAGGTAATAACTGCTTAAGGGGTTAAATGGCCCCATCACTGGTTCCAACTTGTAAGAAAACACACCCTGACTCACTTGCAAACAGGGAAACAGGCAAGTGGGAGTTCTCTGGAACACAGGCAACGCTTGGGAAACAAGAAGATACACAGGAACGGCCTCATACCCAAAAAACTAGAACTCTGCTCTAAAACTCTCACAGCTGAGCAGTTCAAGTCCCTGTGGGTACTGGACCAACTGTGAAATGCTGACAGTTTTTCATGGCAGCATCACTTACGTCCATACAGAGATCTTGCTGCCATTTTTAAGAAGTGCAAGACAAACACAATGGGAAGACGAACATGTGACAGGATAAAAAGCACCAGACCTCACACCTTGCTAGGTAACAGAGTCAGGCAGACAAGACCCAGATCCATAGAGAATCAGGCTCATTAATTCCCCTGTACACAGAACTACTCCTCAACTGTGAAACTGCTGTGTGTCAAGCCATCAGCATCTCTACTACAGCAACATTCTTTCTTTGGCCCTTACAGCAGAAAATGTTCATGCCTTTCACAGTCCTCATAATCAAGCTGTTTTTTTTGAAACTGCAAAGATTTCAGACTGAGAAGGAAAAATAAATCAAAATATCCTGATCCACAGCATATAAGACTCATCCTACCCTGCAACTACATCCTCAGATCCTTCAAGGCATCCTAATAGAGGATTTTCTTCTCTCACTGGCTGTACAAACATCTGTAACAACCTCAGCCTTTCTCCCCTAGGGTGACAGCCTGGAAGCAGAACTCTGCCAGGTACCAACATGTTTCCATGCTCAGCAGTGGACAGAGAATGGTCCAGGCTGGACAGAAGGCACAAAACCTAAGAACAACACACAGCTGCTGAACAAGAAAACAAAGAGAAGTCATTTGAATGCTGCTACCTCTTGTACAGCAAAGAAAAGCAACAAACACCAGTAGGAGCTGACTTAACCTTCCAAAGCAGGAATCTCCCCCTAGAGGGCTTATTTCTAGTTCTCCCCAGTGCTGGCAGGTCTACTCTCAGTGCTCAGCCCTTCAAAGAGGAAACCCTTGCTATGGTAGCCAGTGCCAAGGTCAGGCAGGCTGAGGCTGCTGTATATGCACTCTTACTCCGTTACATTCAGTAAGGGGCCCTGAGTGTCCTTTACTCAGGCAGAAAACACACAGAGGTTTTCTGCAGAGAGAAGGGGGATACATCATGGCTTGCCTTTAGCAGGGTGGGGCCCTGACTGGAACAGGAAGAAAGAATGCTTTTTCCACCAAGCTCCTTGAGAGATGGAGAGTCCTGTTCCCAGCTTATCCTGCTGCAGTCCTCATGGACCTGCAGGTGTCCCAGCCCAGGTCTCCACCCGCACATTTCCGCTCTAGTTGGCACATCTTCCCTATTTACAGTGAGCTGCTAGAATAGCCTGCCTTTCCGACAGCACCCATCTCATCTCTCCTCTTCTGCTCCCGTTTAGAGGACAAGGAAGGAACATGCGTGCACTGAGCTTTGTGGCAGCTGCAGCAATCAGCCAGGGATCCATCAGCAAATACATCCTGCCAGGCAAAAACCTTCCTCCTGTATTCAAGTGCATAACCGCGAAATCGCTAAGCATCAGCAATTTCAGCAGCTCATTTTTCTGCCTCTCAAAACTGCTCCCACATGCAAGACCTTTAAGAGGAAAGAGCTGGAAGCTTCACTGTTTCTATCTTCAACCCACAACATCTACAAGGATGCCAGATTAAATGGGTCCAAGTCAATCTTAAAGCTTAGGTTATGATGCCTAATGCTAGAAAAGACTGTGGGAGTGGGGGAGGAGAAGCATCGGGGAAATCAGGAGTCAGCTACAACACAACAGAGATCTCAGGGCTACAAACAACACAACTAATGCAGTTCACTGCCTCTCTGCATGCACAAGACAATAACTGCAGCAAGGTTCCTTCAAACTGCAGATGGTCTGCCAGCACTTTCTGTAAAGAAGTGAAACAGATTTTCAGCAGCAAATTCTTCCATAGGAGAAGGTGATCCAAGAATATAAATGATGTGAAGTAGTTGCAGAAATACAGCTGGGTTCTGGAAAAAAGCTTCCTGTGGAAAAGAGTAAGTCTGACCCACAGCAAGAACAAGTGACCACATTTGGGAGATAGATAGCAATGGTTTCCATTTAGAAATGAAAACACAAGGCTTTGTCTTGCTTCATCATAATTATCCAGTCTCCTCCTGTGAGACATGCTTTTGCTACCTGGAGAAACAGCAAGGTTATACATTTGGGAAGCAAAATGACTTGATAAAAGCAGGAAGGGTTTTTTGTTTTGTTTGTTTTTCCTTGGACCTCTGCCAGCTAATTACTGTTGAGCAACAAAGGGTCTCTGGAATGACTGGTTGACCTCCAATGAAGCTAGAAGCAAGACTGCAAATAAGAGAGAGTCTTCACTCCTAAGGGACACTGCAACAAAACCTAGACCTAATACTTTGGATGTTGAAAAATAAAAGCAGTAAAAAGCAAACAGAGTGACAAAGTTGCAGTCATCACAGAGACCGTGTCACAAATTTTCTTATTTTGATATCATGTCAGAAAGCAAACAGATTGTAGGAGATTACAGTCAGCTGTGCAGAGCCTCTGAGGCTTCCACTGCACAGCCAGGACACAATGACACTGCCAGGAACACCTGCACACTGACACACCACTGCTAGAACAGCCACTGTGCTCAGGGTCACCACCCCAGGCCACCTGGAGCAGAAGCACAGAAAAGGGGACAAACCAGCACTGCTGAGCTCCACATCCAAGTTGGTATTTCCAGAGCTGTTCTAATCTGGGTAAAACAGGAAATGCTGTGGTTCACATGAGGCACAGAGCAGGAATGGTGCTCTGTGATGCTTGTTACTGTTGCCAGAAATGCCAAGATGCTCCCTTAGAGCCACTAAGGACACACACATCCTGGGAGGTCATACCCACCGTGTATCTGAGCTGCAATTGTAAAGTCAAAAGATGTCAACCAAATTCTAATGTCCATAATACTCTCTGCCACCAGTTATCTCTTAAGTTTCGACATCCTACTGCCAAAAAAGGGGACACCTAGAGTCCCATCTTCTGGCTAAAATTCTTTCCCAATGCCAGCCTCCAGCTCAGACCTTTTCTGCACTGCAGACAGTCCAGAGAGTTAAACCAACACACAAATGACTTCAAGTACTATAGAGGGACTGTTCTGTTGTAATCTTTCCCTCAATAAGAGTCTGGCTTGAGTATTATTTGAAGAGTATTACTTGAAATGAATGCTTAGTGGATCTTTGGTCCACTCCCTCATCCAAAGTAGGTATCTGATCAGGTATCTGTGTCTAGCTAAAGGACCATCTCCCAAAACAGAGATCCCACAAACTCTTCAGACCCCTGTACCATGACTTAACCATCCTCTTGTGGGAGAAAAAAAAAGGTAAGAAAAAAAATAAAAATTCTTCATCTGAATTCCTCAGATAAACTCAATGTGTTTGCCTTTAATGAACACCTCTTCAGGACAAAGGACCGAGGCACCACAGCACTAGAAACTGATCCAAGGCCCAGAGAAAGAGATTACAGTGGCTGCTTCCTTCCAGCAAGGTCCCACAGGGATTTTTGGATTCCCAAAGCAATCCACCTGCAACAACACAGCATGCAGTGAAAGCAAGAAGTGGTCTCACTCACATTCTCCTATGCCCCAAAACCAGGACTCTCCTTGGCATCCAGACATCTCCTCACATGGCTTTGAAGCCAGTCTCCAAGCCCGGAAAGACTTCACTTAACCAGTTTCCCCAATCCCCAGAGTCATGTATAACACAGTACAAGTTGACTGAGCTGTTGATATGCTTTGATCCCTGTCTGGGGGATAGGGAGGGCTGTCCAGGGATCATGGCCAGGATTGCTTCTTTCAGCAGCTGACACATGCTAGCTCTGGGGTTTTTTTCTAGATACTGGAAGGCTTGTGTTGGGAATGTCTGTCCTAACCAGCAGGCTGCCAGAGGCCCAGGGGACAAGGACTAAGGAACTAGATTTGCAGCTCAAGTCACAAAGAGACAGCAGCTGAAAGGAAAGAGCATGAAGGGGAGTCTCCTAACACTCCTCTCTGCCCCAGAAGTTTCGGCTCCCTACCACCCACAATCTCTAATAAAACACAAATCACATAACCTTCCTGAAACCCAGGGCAAGGTGGTGATAAGGTGGCTCTACAAGGACTTGGCCACAGTGATTCATGTTCACACCACTACAGAAGGAAGATGGGAGTTTCCCATACCCCTCCCACCTTCCAGCCCACACCTGGAAATGGACAAAAGGTAATGGTGTTTGTTCTGATAGACCAGAGCAAGCAAGTCCTCTATTATCAAAGCATCATCCAATTCCAGAATGGATATGTACTCTGAGGAAGACAGAACAGGTAGTCTGGTTGGCTTTGTATCAGATCATTCATTCCTTTAAAGACCAGAAAGGTCCCACTCCATTTGTTACTACCAAATACAGACACTGGAATCAACAAGAGTTAAAAAAACCCCAACAAAACAAACAACAGCAAAACCAACCAAGCAAAAAAAAAAAAATAGCACAGATTTTTGCCATTAGCAGAAAATCATTTGTTCTGGTTGTACATCATATTTTTTACAACCCCAGCTGGCTGGGAAAACCTGCCCCTTCCAGCAGACCATTGGAATGAGAACAGCAGTCATCACCACTCCTACCAGCAAGCTTATGCTGGCACCTCCAGATCAGCTGATAAGACCTTGTTTTTAAACTTGTTGGTGTCTGCAGCAGCTCACCAAATCCATTCTGCATCTGCTGCGCCTGGGACTACAGCGAAACACCATTAAAACGTGTTTCCAGGCTAGTGGAGACAAGAGTTAAGCAGCTGGAATGGAGCCAGGGCAAGCATCTCTTCCCAGCTTCAGAATCTGATTGGGAGTCTTGCACTATAAAAAACAGAGCGAGAGCCATTACCTTGCCCTGACAGCATGAAGCAGTATTAAAGCAGGCAGAGTAATTCCCAGGAGGTAATGCCTCTGCAGGCATCTGTCTAATGTGAGGGCTATGCACTAGATGTGCCTGAGCCATATACAGGAGATAACCAGGATGCAGATGGGACCAGCAGGAGCTCTGGAGCCACTCTGTGTGCCCTGAGGGACTCTGGTATGCCCACACTCCCTCCATGGTGTACCTGGGGCACCTGCAAAGACTAGCCGACTGCAGGCTGCAAGACTGCACTGCTATTTCCAAGAGCAAACAGCTTTTGTAAACCACAGCAAGGCAGGCAAAGTCACAGGGACAAACCTCTACCTGCAAAACAGGCAGAGGACCTGTTCTATCTTTGGCTTGAGCTCTTTGAGGAGCTATGCGGCTCTTTCTCAGCAAATCAAGCATTTATCCAGTAACTCTGCCAAGGTCAGTATCTTAACACATGTCCTTTGTGCCCCAAGAGCCATTTTGGTATTTGGGGTTAATGCTGTTGTTCTAACCTGGACATTCCTCCAAAACAGCAGATGAGAGAACACATGCTTCCTGCTCCTTCTGCCAATTACAGCAAAGCACAGCCATGTTTATTTACCCTGCGCCTGAGCTGGCCAGATCTTTGACCTGATGTGTGCTGAACACCACCCTCTTTCCCCACAAGCACAGGCAGGGGTGGGTATTTTCTGCATCTCCAAGGCGGCGTGGCAGAGAGGAGACCAAGGGCACTAGAGGAGAGCCGAGCATGGAACTGCAGCAGTGTGCCAGATGCCAGCTATGCAAGACGCAGGGAAGCCTGCTGTTTCTGGTAATGTGCTGCTGCCTCCCACCATTGTGCAGATTTTCCCCGGCTGCCTGGCCAGAGCATTCTACCGCAACACCATCCCCCAGCTCTTCTTCAGACACCTCCTCCCAGGCGCATCTTCTCCTTCACAGAAGCTTACCAGCGATTCCCCCAGCCTACCACCTTTGGTAGGGTGCCCCTCCACTTCGGAAAACCTTAGGATGCAGTTAATTAATGAAAAGACGGTTTGGGGCGAAACAAGGCTCTCTGAGAGCTACTGCTGTATGACCTGCTCCGTCATCGTTTCTCCGGCTTTGTCTGGCAGCAGGAGGCACGCCCGCTGCGTATCCTTGAAACAAACAAGCCAGAGAAACCCCTTCACCCCTCAGAACCACCACAGAGAAATTCTGCGCCCACCTGGCTAAGTGAAAGCTTCACAAGGGAAAAAAAGTTTTCATCAGCTCTGCCCGAAACTGCGCATCAAAGCGGTCCTTTGTTCCAGGATGGCTGGGCACCCTGCCCATCTCAGTCACCGGATGAGAATGTCCCCCGCCCCGCGCCGCAGAGGAGCGGTACCTGGCTGCCTGCAGCGGCTTGTCCAGCGCCGGTGCTCGCGGAGGCGGCGGAGGAGCGGCGGCCGCGGCGCTGCGCGGCTCCGTCTGCCGCGCCGCCCGGGGAGCGAGCAGCGGCGCAGGCACCCGGCGCTCGGCAGCCAACCACACTGCGGCAGGGGGAGGGGAGGGATGCGGACACGCTCCGGGAACAGGACGGTCGGACGCTCTCCTGGGAGCGCAGAAAGCGCCACGCACGCCAAGCTCACAGCTCCCTCCTCGGAGATCCACGGGAGCGCCCAGGAGCAGGGCCGAGCCCCCACGGTGCCGCCAAATGCTTCCCAAGCAGCACTGGCCACCACCGGGCTCCTGTTCAGCCCGACAAAGCCCCGTTCCATCCCACCCTCCATCCTGTGGCCGAAGGTTTTACATCCTGTTTGGTACCACCCTCGGCTGTGTCCCCACTGCTGACCCCATCCCAGCCTCCAAAGTTAAGCTGGTGTAGCTGCCGAGAGCCCTCCAGCTGCATGGAGGCTATCGCTGTGCCCACAGCAATGGACAGATTCAGGAGATCTGGGAAAGCTGGAACCCTGCTGTGTCCACACTGCGCAGTGTGGGGTTAGGCCGGGTACTGCTGGGAAGCACTTGTTCAGTCTGGCTGCTCTCCTCAGAGAGGACAACGACACGGGATCCAGCTTAGATTGTTGCTATAGCCATCCCATGCACGGTAACACACAACTGTCACGGTGCTCCCGACGATGTCCCCAGCTATCTACATCTGCCTGAACCAGTACTGCACCGGTGTTCCTGTCCCTCCACACGGATTCCCCCAGACGGGGAAGGGCTTCAGGTGTCCCAGGAGGAACACAGCTCAGCCCAGCCATGTTGACACGCAGGCTCTCTCTTGCCTCATCGCACAACACATATTTATTAACTAAAGCACCTTGGTGCCCTCCATTCCCTAGTTCTGGAGGGCAAATCTAGCTGGCTGTGGGGGTACATACAACTATGGCACGCTTACATTTCACATAAGTTACACAGCAGAAGTGCAAACATACATTATTTGTGTTACAGTGAAAGCCATTCTTGGCAATGAAGACACAGACTAATTATAGAGCAGTGAATCCCGCAGTCTGTGCCCACAGCACCCTGGAAACAGCCACGGCCGGGACTTCGGGCTGACCCACAGCTGCCACACACACATTGCGCTCTTCCCCCGGGGGCTCCCGGCCTCCGCCGCCCGTCCCTGCGTGGCAGTCGGTCCTGCCCGCGGGGAGGCCAGGCGCACCGAGCCCGCGTACCGGGAGCTACCCGAGCAGAGCGGGCACCGGCAGGGCTCCCGAGCCAGCGGCTCCCGGGGCTGAAGGGGGTTGATCCCGCAGGGCGCGCCTCGCCGGCTCCAAAGTCCGCAGAGCCGGCAGCGCCCTTAGCGCCGACCCGCAGCGTTACGGCGGGCACGGCCCGAACGCTGCCCTCGCCCCCGCTCGTTCCGCTGCCCAGCGGGCAGGGCGCCCCGAGCCTCGCCAGCCCAGCCCAGCCCAGCCCCACCACAGGGCCTCCCCAGCTCCCCGGAGGGTCCCACCGCCCCCCGCGGCTGGCGGGGCGGCGTCGCCCCGGGAAGGCCGCCCCCGCTCCGGCATACGCCGCCGGGCTCCGTGTGTCCTCCCCATGCCAGGGTCGCCGAGGGAAGCGACCGAGCCCTCGTAAACCCGCCCGTCCAACCTGCTGGGCGCAAGATCTCGATGGCGGTCCCAGTCGCTGTCCCGGTCCCGGCGGGGGCGGGGCGAGACCCGCGGCCGGCACCACCCGCCCTCTCAGCGGCGCAGCCCCTTTAAATCCAAGATGGCCGCCGCCTCAGCCCCGCCGGCGGGAGCGCGCCACCTGCCGGCGGCGCCAGGTGAGGCCCACGGCGGCCCCGCCCCGTCCGGCGGCGCCTTTCCGTGGCCATGGCGGCGCTGGGGCTCTGCCGCGCCTTCGGCGCTCTCCTGCTGTCGGCGGGCCCCCGCCGGGCCCGGCCCCCGCCGCTGCCGTCCGGCCCCCAGCCCTGGCTGCCGGGGCCGGTGTCGGTTCCTGCCGCCTGCCGCGGGCTGGGCGGCTCGGCGCCGCGCTGCACCACCGACCCGCTGTGGAAGTGCCGGGTCAAGTACACCGTGCGGCCCGTGGGCATGAAGAAGACGGGCGGCCGCGACCACACAGGTGGGCGGGCGGGCTGCCGGGGCCGGCTGGGCGCGGGAGATCCCGCCTGCAGCCGCTCCCGTGTCCCGCAGGCCGCGTCCGCGTGCGGGGAATCGGTGGGGGGCACAAGCGGCGCTACCGCATGATCGACTTCCAGCGCCTGCGCTACGAGGAGGGAGCCCCGCCGGAGCCCTTCACCGAGAAGGTCATCAGCGTCCGATACGACCCTTGCAGGCGAGTGCGGCGTGCGGGCTTGGCCCCGGGCCCGGGCAGTAGCGCCGGCCCGGCCCCCTGCTCACCCGCCGCGGGTTCTCCGTGCAGGTCGGCTAACATCGCCTTGGTGGCTGGCGGCAACCGCAAGCGCTGGATCATTGCCACGGAGAACATGCAGCCAGGGAACAGCATCACGAACTCACCTCACATTAGTAGGATGGCAGGTGCACGCCAGGGCCAGGGGCAGCTGTGCTGGTCTTGCCAAGGGCTCATCGGCTGCTCCTTGCCCAACTTGTCAGCTTCTGTCTTCCAGTGTCAGCCAGTGAAGGGGACGCGTACCCACTGGGGGCTCTGCCTGTTGGCACGCTGATCTGCAACCTGGAGAGCCACCCGGGGAAGGGAGCGCAGTACATCCGGGCAGCTGGTATGTCCCCACACAGGGAACCCACTGCTTGTAGGGGCTTGGCTGAGCACAGCTGGAGAGGATGGTAGGGGAGCACTGGCCTGTGACAGGGATTTGCCATCTTCTTATGTTAGAGTGCAACACATCCCTTCTGAAAAGCAGGGGCAGCTCTGCCCCGTTGATTCCTCAAGGCTCTGTCTTCAGCAAGAAGTGCTGCATTTAGTACAATAGTGGGGGCCTTTGGAGAGTTACCAGCATGGGGATGTGCTTGTCACAGGGTGAGATATTTGTCCTGCTGCTCAAGGCAGCTGCCTCCTCTCTTGCCTGCTGCAGGTACTTGTGGGGTGCTGCTGCGGAAAGTGAATGGGACAGCCATCGTGCAGCTGCCGTCCAAAAGGCATATGCAGGTAAAGGAGCTGTGCTGCCCCTGGCTCGACTGCCTGGGCACACAGCCGTATGCCCCCAGAGAGTCCTGCAGCTCTTCTCTCTCCCCTAGGTGCTGGAGACCTGCGTGGCCACAGTGGGCCGCGTGTCCAACGTGGATCACAACAAGCGGGTGATCGGGAAGGCGGGCCGGAACCGCTGGCTGGGCAAGCGCCCACACACGGGCTTGTGGCACCGCAAGGGTGGCTGGGCTGGGCGCAAGATCAAGCCTCTCCCACCCATGAAAAGCTATGTCAACCTGCCACGTGTCAAAGCAGTGGAGTGATGCCCAGGACAAATAAAGCGTTTTTCATGCCACTGCTGTTGCATTACTGATGTCTTTTATGCACAGGGCCTTTCCTCACTTTCCCACGGGTCAAGTTCTGCTGTGTTCAGTCCCTGGCTGGAGTGGAATTGGTGGGAGAGATGAGTGTGGGGCTGTGGATTGCCTTGGCTTGAGTTTGAGGTTGGTGGGTGACCCGGTGCGGTCAATCGGCACAATCGTGTCAAACCTAGCTGCAGGACACCCGAGCTCTTCTCTCACCCTCAGCTTGTGGAGGAGTGAAGGCAAGCGGACTGGAAGGTGGCTTCCAGCCAAGGTGACTGGGAAGCTGCGAATCACGGACATCATCTCCTCCCAGCCCCGGCAGCGCCTCACTGCTCCCTGGCCCTTCTACCGCCGGCCGCTGCGTCCTTCCCTCGCCGCCTTCCCTGTCCCACCCTGCACGTCCCTCTGCGCGCCGAGCGCCGCGCTGCGCTCCCGGTGCCGGACTCAGCGCCAGCGCCCCGCCGAGCGCCGCGCTGCGCTCCCGGCGCCCCGCTCCGCGCCCCGCCGAGCGCCGCGCTGCGCTCCCGGTGCCCCGCTCCGCCGAGCGCCGAGCGCCGCGCTGCGCTCCCGGTGCCCCGCTCCGCGCCCCGCCGAGCGCCGCGCTGCGCTCCCGGTGCCCCGCTCCGCCGAGCGCCGAGCGCCGCGCTGCGCTCCCGGTGCCCCGCTCCGCCGAGCGCCGAGCGCCGCGCTGCGCTCCCGGTGCCCCGCTCCGCCGAGCGCCGCGCTGCGCTCCCGGCGCCCCGCTCCGCGCCCCGCCGAGCGCCGCGCTGCGCTCCCGGCGCCCCGCTCCGCGCCCCGCCGAGCGCCGCGCTGCCGCCCGCCGGCCCAGCCCTCGCGGCCGCCGTCGGGCGGGTCCGCGCAGGCGCCGCGGCCGGAGCGGCGCGGGAGCGGGGCGGAGGTAACGCGGCGGCCTCGGCGCGGCCCCGGCGGAGGGCGGGCGGCGGCCGGGGAGCGCCCCGAGCGGACCGGCCCGGGACGGGCCCGGGCCGTTTGCGGGAGGCCTCGGTCGCGGCCACCGGCCGGCTGGGCAAGACGTAGTGCAGCGAACCGGGCCGGGTCCAGTGCTCGGTGCCCGGCGAGCTCTCGCTTTGCCCGCGCCTGGAAGGAGCTTTGGTGCTGCCGCTGGCGCGGCCGGCCCGCACGAACCCTCTCCACGGGGATGGCAGTGCCGTGCCGCCTGCCTTTAGCATGTGTGCCCGGGCACAGGCCTGTCCCTCACCGTGTCCCGGTCCCGGCTGGGCCATGTGCAGCTTGTGCTGGCCTCCTGATACCGCCTGTGGGCTCTGCCTGCCTCGGGCAGCTCGCTCCATCAGCACGCAGCCGGGTGTTATAGCTAAGCTTCCTGGGGAAAGCTGTCCTTCCTGGGCACTGCTGTCCGTATTCCTGCCGTGCCCACAGTCTGTTGGACAGTCCAGAAATCACTGTGTTTTGCCCTGTTATATTGTAACTATATGCGGCTTTTCAAGGAGAAAGTAAGCCATATCTCATACTTGCTGTGTTAGGGCTGTACAGCACTGTCCTTGAGTACAGCTGGTATAAAAGCACATTTTTATGGCTGCATTGCCATATCACCAGCACTGTGACACACAGGAACACGGCTCTCTAGCCATAGCATGCCTCAGCCACCTCTCCCCAGCTCCTGCTTCCCCTCTGTCTCTGCAGACACATCTGCTGCCATGGTGAATGAGAAGCACAATGGCACCCTGCTTGTGCAGCTGGGGCCCAAGCTGCAGGCCCGCCCAGAGAAGCTGCTCCGGCAGCGGCGGGGCCACGACGACCGTCCGGAATACCTGGTGCAGTGGAGCGTTGTTAGCTTGGAAGAGAGAGCAGCGGGAGGTGGCAGTGCCTCCTCTGGAGAGACCAAGGCAGAGAACATCTCCATGTGGATGTCTGCAGAAGAGGTCTGCGCCAGCTGCCCGGTGCTGCTGGGCCAGAGGAGGCCGGAAGGGCCAAGGCTGAAAGAGGAGAAGGCGCCTGGTCCCTTGGCCACGGAAGCCTCGCTGGCCGAAGCCTCGCTGGCCAAAGCCTCGCTGGACGAAGCCTCGCTGCTGGAGATGAAGGCCGATGTCAGGAGCCTGGTGCAGCGAGCCAGGCGCCAGGTGGCCGAGGCCGGGACACCCGAGTGCTCCATCCTGAGCACGGTGCACGTGCTGGGTGCCTACGCCAGCATCGGCTCCCTGGCGGGCGCCTTCAGGGAGGCGGGAGCCCTGGAGCTGCTGACGAGGATGCTGTGCCACAGGGAGAAGCAGATCCGCCGCAGTGCCGGCGAGATGCTGCGCGCTCTGGGTGCACACGATGCAGGTGGGGGCTGCTCCTGCTCGGTGCCACTGAGGAGAGGTTGCTGGGCAGCTGAGGGGTGCCAGGCCTTTGGGAGGGGTGAAATGCCTGGGAAGCAGCATGTCTCGGGGCTTCTTGGCAAAAGGGGAAGAATCAGTGTGGATCTTCCAGACTTCCATGGTTGCAGTTGTCTGGACTGCTCTTGGAGTTAGAAACTCTTTCCCCTGCCAGGTTTCTGAGCTGGGATGCTGATTAACTGTTAGGAGTGTGAAGGAATGTAAAGGCTCCTCTGGCAGCCCCAGCACCTCTGCTCCACTGCTGGAGCCCAGCCTGGGGAATCTGTAGTTTCTCAAGCTGAGAGATGCAGCTGTCGTTTGCAAGTTTTCCATTTGCAGGTTCAACCAGTAGCAAAGCTGATTGCCCATCCTGTAGCACAGACACAGGCAGGACTCAGCACACACTTACAGCACTCACATAAACACAAGTACAGCCAGCTGTGTCCCCTCCTGCTCTTCGTCCAGCAGAGACAGAAGGTCACTGCAGCTAGCACATACTGCATTTTCCATGTTCACAAGTACACACACATTCATGGATCTCTTGGGTACCAGCATGGCCCCTCTCTCCTGAACATGTGCCTGGATCCAAGCCCTTCTACCAGGGATCCCCGTGCTCATTGTTAAAGCCTGCTACTTGCCAGTAAACCTGTAGCACTTTTGTTCCACAGTTCACATTAACACATCCCTTGGGACTTCCAGCACACCCACCACCCACCTCATACCTTGGTCTGGACCCAGGACCTCCTCCTTGCTATTCCAGCATGAAGTTTTGCTGATGAGTTACATGCACAGCAGGGTTGGGAAATATGCAGACAGTCACCCTTTCCCACTGGCCCCAGGCACTGCAGTTCTGCTTCAGCTGCTGGTGCTGAACTCTTCACTTGCCTCCCTTCCAGCAGCTGTTCTTCAGAACTCAGACTGTTCTCTCCCCAGTGGCTGATGACCGAGGATCCCGCCAACTCCAGGCACTAGCACTGGAGCTGACTCTTGCACAGTAGCTGGCGTGTCAGGCCAGGGACTCCTACACACCTGATCAGAACTGAGTAATTTGATCTGGGTCAGCTGTACACCAGTCTTCCTGATAACTGGCACTCCAAGCTCAAATCCATTATTTGATCCAGAGAGTGATGGCACCTCCAGCTGTCACTCACTGCACTGACTGACTCCATGGGGCTCCCACACCCTCAGTGAGGCTCCGGTTCGTGGTACCAAATGCCACTCATGCAGGTCTCACCAGCAGCTGGCACTCGGTCTTTGCAGCACACGCACAGGGTAGAGAGACTTAGTAAAGATTCAATAAGAAAGTAGGACAAACTGTGTCGGTCAGGTACAGGGCTGTCAAACAAACACACTGATCAGCCATGGTTTAAACATGACTGGCACCTTTTATGGCCCATTCTCTGCACCCCCTTTTGTGTTCCTTGCCAATTCCAATTAATCAGATAATCTTACAGAAAAATAATCATTCTCACATGCCAGATGTCCTTACTAATTGTTGTCCAGATGTCCTTACTAATTGTTATGACTGACCAGATTTGTTTCTCCTCACTGCATCCATTAGCATTTGTCAGTCAGGTTTGTGATTCTTCATGTTCTTGTTTATGGCTTCCTTCTTACTTTGACTTTTTGCAGTGAAAAGGTCCTTGACTTGATACACTTAGAGAAACAGAAAATCTCCTTCCATGTACCCTTGCAATGAAAACCAGTGCCAAAGGGCTTGACACAGCCCTGGTCAGTAGAGGTTGGTCCTCACCCAGTTTTCTCATTTAAGAGGAGCTGCCGTGGCTTGGAAGTGCCTGATGAGACTTGGGTGCACCTGGAATGTTGCTGGTTGTGGTGTATCCCACAGGAGATGTGACTTTCCCTGTCCTAGTGCCTGAGATCATGCAGCTCTGCAGTGGGGCAGAGGAGGGGCTGATTCAGCTTAAAACCTGACTTCTTTTCTTCCCTGGAACCCTGTTCTAGAATCAGTTATTTGGGGTTGCTGCTTTGTGAGAATCTCACAGCTTTAGGGGTAGAAAAAATACACTGTGGAGCAAAATGAAGAAGAGGAAGGGCCAGAACGTGGGTCAGGTGACACTGAGCAGCAAAGCTGTTCCTTCCCTGCAGCTCTGTCTCTGTCAGGGAAGGTGGGTGAGGGTTGTCTTTCTGGGGCCTGAAGAGTTTTTGTTGTTGTTGCAGGGAGCCGGGCCTATGTGCTGCTGTCCCTGAGCCAGCAGGATGGCATTGAGCAGCACATGGACTTCGACAGTCGCTGCACCTTGCTGGAGCTGTTTGCTGAGGTCATGTCCTCTGCAGAGCACTGCATGTCCTTCGAGGGGATTCACCTCCCACAGGTGGTGACAGAGCCGCCAGCAGCCCTGGGCCTGTGGGGCATGAGGGGCCAGGAGGGGTGGGAGTGGGGGCCAGGGCTGGCAGCTTGTCTGGGACAGGAGGGGAGCTGAAGGTGGGCAGGTGAGCAGGACTGGCTGGGGGAAAGCTGGCACAGGACCTGGGTCTGGTGAGAGGCTGGGGGTGGTGCAGAGGCACCTGGAGAGCCTGGTCTGCAAGCAGGGAGGGGAGGGTGGGCTGAGAGGTCTCTGCTGTGCCAGCTGGTCCGGAGCTCTCACGGGAGCCTGCCTGGGAATGAGCTGGTGGCTCAGAGAGCTGGGGGCTGGAAGTAATCTGCAGGCCGAGTGTGAGAGCTGTGCTTGTTGCAGATCCCTGGGAAGCAGCTGTTTGTGCTGGTGAAGCACTACCTGTGTGTGACTTCTCTCCTGGACAAGCTGAGCAGTGGCGTGGAGCAGGGAGAGGAGCAGCAGGGCTGTGCTGTGCCCAGCCCTGTCCCTGAGGAGAGGAGCCGTGTGAAGCAGGAGTTTGAGTTCAGCATGGCCATGGCAAACCTCATCTCGGAGCTGGTGCACGTGATGGGCTGGAGCCACAGGCACAAGGCAGAGCCGCTGCCCCAGCGGGACCTGCAGCCTCGCCCTGTCCGTTCCATCTTCCAGCACAAGACCCCAGCCAGCACTGCTGCCGAAGCAGCCCCCACGTCCCCAGTGAAGGAGCCCGTGACCTTCAAGACGCGCTCGGCCTTCCCGAGCCGCAGCAGCTACGTGGACTACGTGCAGGCCACGCTGGTGAGCGGCATGCGGGTGCGCATGCTCGAGGACTATGAGCAGGTCAGCGCCGGTGACGAGGGCGAATTCCGCCGCAGCAATGATGGCATGCCCCCAGTGCAGGTAATGCTGCTGGGGGAGCAGGTGATGCCAAGGGGCATGTCTGCTCTCCTGTGCAGCCTTGCATGGGAACACTGGGGTTGGGCTTGCCTTCTACCAGCTGGGTGTATTCTGGGCTCTCCTCTTCAGGTGTACTGGCAAGCTCTGGGCTGTACGTACTGGGTTCACTGGCACATGGTTGAGATCATTGGCCCTTCAGAACAAAAGGAGCTTGAGGGCCCGGAGAGGGTGAATACCCTGACACGAAACCACAGACTAAGAGCAGGTGAGCAGCCCATCGGTCTCCTTCAAGCCTGTTACAACTCTCCCACTACCCTCCTGTCACCTTCCTTTCTCCCAACAAGCTGGGGACCTCTTCTGCCCAGCATGAGCTCTTTTCTTGGAGAATGAGGAGTGTGCAGCAGAGGACAGGGGAGTTGGCAGAGTTGACAGTGCCCTTCCTTGCTCTGCTCCCCTGCAGTTCCACAGCCATTCCTGTGCAAGCCCTTGGGGGGGCTGTACTCCCTGCCTTACCTGGGGCAGCGGCTGCCCAAGGCTGCAGACACACTGAGCCGTGCCGAATGGTGGGAGCTGCTCTTCTTTGTGAGGAAGCTGGAAGCACAGGAGCAGAAAGAGATCACCTGTCTGATCCAGCAGCACCAGGGAGAGCAGGTAGGGGCCAGTGCCTGCAGCAGGGAGATGGGAGGGAGAAGCAAAGGGAGCATTAGGGAAAGGAGCAGGCCCAGAGGAGATGGCAAGTGTGAGCTGTGCAGGGACAGCCTGAACGGGGCAGAAATGGGAGGGTGAGTGGGGATGGCGAAAGCTTGGAGAGCTTGGCCCAGCAGAGCAGTAAGTGGAGATGAGAGGAAAGGCAGTGTCCCCTGACTGGAAGAGTGACTGTCCAGCAGGGTTTGGGCAGGCGAGGCAAGGCCGTGGGGCCATTCTGCCAGTTGCAGTTGGGTGGTGAGCACGGGTGGGGAGGTGTGGGCTGGTGGGAATTGGGCTGGGGACAGGCAGGGGAGGGTGGCAGTGGGGAGTGGCCCTGGGCATCTCTGGCGGTGCAGCCTTTCTGTCCGATGTGCCAGTGGCTGCCACAAGGGCCGTGGGGTGCGTGGCGAGCCTGAGATGAACTTGCCCCCGTGGGTGTGGCTGTCACAGGTGGATGAAGAAGCCCTGATGCAGCTGTCGGTACCTGTGGAGCTGGCCCAGAAGGTGCTGCAGGTCCTGGAGAAGCGGTGCCAGGGCAGCTCTCTGCGTGACCTGCGTGGCTCCCGTGTCTATGCCAGACACTTCCTCGGGAGACGGGCAGAGCAGGATGGTGGAGGGAGCACCGCAGCGTCCTCAGAGGGTGACAGCAGCACCGGCCCTGAAGGCACAATGGCCAAGGCAGTGGAGGGAGACCTTTCTGCAGCCCCAGGGTCACCCCAAGGCTGCAGTGAAGTGTCAGTGAAGTCGGACTCCCAGCTGTTCAGCGAGCTCTTGGAGAGGGAAGGGCTGTTCTTGCCAGAGGTGACGGAGGAGCAGAGCCAAGGTAATGTTCTGCTGCACGCTGGGGCGCAGGTGCAGTGCTGGCAGCAGCACTGCTGCCTCCACAGGGGAAGGCTCTGGGCAGGGCTGCCTGAAGTGGGGGTGCCTGTGGGTGCTGGGTGTGTGGGCGTGTGGCGCCCTGGGAGCTGCTGGAGGTGTCACCTCCAGGCTGTCCTGACGCCTCCGTCCCTCCGGCCAGCGTTGGGCGGCTCCAAGGGGCTGAGTGAGAGCGACTCGCTGGCCAAGGTTGCGGCTGTGGTGGAGGTGATCCAGAGCAGCAGCTCAGCGGTGGGGCTGCGCTTAGCTGGGCTCAAGCACATCCTGAAGATGCTGCAGGAGGAGCCCAAGTCGGAGCAGCAAGTCGGCACAGCCCAGGGCAGGCTGGGCACCGGGAGAGCTGGGTGAGTGCTGGGGTGCTGCACACTCCTCCTGCTGCCTGGAGAGGGCCCTTTGGGCAGGGTGGGGGACCGTGCTGAGCTGGAAGAGCGGGAGTGTGAAGGGTGGTATGTGCAAGAGGAAAGGTGGATTTTGTGTCCCTTTGTCCCAGGCAGGCGCATTGGCAGGGCTGTCCCAGCTGCAGCGTGGGCAGGAAGGAGGTGGCTGGCAGGGCCCAAGGGGGCTCTGCCTGAGGTGTCCTGTGACACGCAGGGAGAAGCTGGTGCAGGTGTCAGTGGAGCTGCTGAGCACGGAGGTGGCAGAGAAGGCGCTGGTGGCGGTGACGCTGCAGCTGCTGGCCGTGCTGCTGGCCCGGTACGAGTGGCGCGTGCCCTTTGCCACGGAGGGCGGCGTGCGGGCCGTGCTGGCCTGCATGCAGCAGCACGGCTGCTCCGCCCTGGTGCAGCAGGCCGGGCTGGCGGTGAGTGCCAGGGGATGTGGGGGTGGGCAGGGGTGCGCGGGCTGCCCCGGGCGTGGTGGAGGGGCCGCTCCCTGTGCGCCGCTCTCGTCCTCACAGGCCCTGAAGGTGCTGGTGGGAGCTGCGGACGCTGAGCCGGGAGGTGCCGGTGGGAAGTGCTTGCCCTGGAACCACGGCGACGCACAGATGATGCGGGAGATCTTTGCCAGCATCGGCTCTGCCTCCAGCAAGGGCTCTGCCGGCCTGCTGAGCAGCATCCCTGCTGCCCTGAGCACCATGCAGAGGGTCCCAGGGTAGGGGCAGAGTGTGGGGAGCGGCTGAGGTTGGGGGGAAGGATGGGCAGGGTGGGCAGGTGGCTTGTGGGTGCAGGGGAGGCTCTGTGCCTGGGGTGGAGAGTGGCATGGCTATGTTCCCACAGGGGCTCCTCAGGGGTGCAGAACGGCCTGCTGGTGGTGAACATGCTGATGGATGGGCACCGGGGCCTGGCGGAGCAGCTGGCGAGCTGCGATCTCCTGGCAGTGCTGCAGAGCTGCTGGAGGGCCGGGCAGAGCAGCGGCTGCCCCCAGGCAGTGCTGGCCCTCAGCGCCATCAATCGCCTGGCGGAGCACGGGCTGCCCCTGGGCCCGGAGGCAGCAGGTACTGTGCTGCCCACCCTGCCCGTGCCACGGCCCCGTGGGTGCCATGGGCAGGGCTGCCTGGCCCGGCAGGGCAGAGCACCCTGAGGGGCTGCTGCCGCTGGAGTGAGTGCCTGGGCTGGGCTCACATGTCCTTGTCATGGCAGGCAGAGAGGTCCTGTTGGACCCAAAGGGCGTGCAGATGCTGCTGGGTGGCCTGGACGATGGCGGCTTGTCCAAGGAGGTGGTGGTGGCCCTGGAGCGGCAGCTGTGCAGTGAAGGCCCTGTTCCCTCTGGCCACGTGGCCCAGCTGCTGCAGGACCACAGCTGCTTCAGGCTGTTGCTGCGCAGCTTGGAGCTGCTGGGGACAGAGAAAGCTGTGAGCCTGAGCATCCTCAGGTGGGTGCAGGGCAACTGGGGGGAGCATGGGACCCCCTGAGCAGGTGTGTGAGTGCTGGTGGTCATGCTGTTTGTGGGATCTGGTGGGGGTATTCTTCACTGGGGGCAGGCTCACCCCAGCCTGTAGGCAGGTGCTGATTGGTGTGTTCTGGGGCACAGGGCCACATGGAGCCAGAGCAGCTGTGCCTGGGTGCTGGTGGGGACATACGGGGCAGCAGAGGACATGCCTGGGTGCTGGTGGTGTGTGCAAGGTGCCAGGGAGCCTTGGTTCCCAGTCCTGGAGAGGTGCCTTCCAGGCGGGGCAGGGAAGCAGGGCTGCCTGTAGCACTGCTGTCCCTGTGCCCCGGCCTGAGCCTGCCCCCTCCGTCACCCAGGATCCTGAACAAGTTCCTGGACAGTTATGAGGAGGATGTGCTGCCCTGGCATGAGTGTGTGGAGCCCTGTGTGTCCTTCCTGATCACCCACAGCAGCAGCTGGGAGGTGAGGGGGCCCCGGGACTCCCAGCAGGCAGGGTGGCTGTGCTGGCTGTGCCTCAGGCAAGCAGGGCCCCGCGGGTGGCAGCCTGGCCTTGTGTCCGAGGTGCTGGGAGAGGTGGGGAGCGGCTGTCCTGGCCATGTGCGTGACCTGGTGGCCCTGTGCCCAGTCTGGCTGTGCCTGGCCAGGCTCTGGTGGGGCTGGGATGAGGGGAATGGAGCTGCAGCTCTGGCTGCTGGGGGGCCCTGGGGAGTTGCCAGCAGTGCCCCACGTCTGCTCATGGCTGCATCTCAGTAGGTGCTGCAGGAGGTCGTGGGCTTCCTGCACCGCCTGGGCAGTGCCAGCAAGGACTGTGTGGTGGTGATGTGCCACGTGGGCACCCACGAGGCTCTGTGCAAAGCCCTGGAAAAGCACAGCACAGTCCTGGCGCTGGCGCCGGCCCTGCTCAACCTGCTGACGGAGTGTGAGAAGTACGCCGGCCTCTACAAGAAGCTGATGAGCAGCATCTTGGCTGGCTGCATCCAGGTGGGCCTGGGGAGGCACAGCTGCCTAAGGATTTGGGTCTGGGGGCATCAGGCTGTGCCTGCTGCTGAGGGACGGCCTTGTGCTCTCTGGCTGGCACAGCCCTACAGGGGCTGAGGGGAGCAGGACCTGGGTCCCCTGGTAAGAGTCTTGCCCCATCCCACAGCTGGTCCTGGGACAGATTGAGGAGCACCGCCGGAGCCAGCAGCCCATCAGCATCCCCTTCTTTGATGTCTTCCTGCACAACCTATGCCAAGGTGAGAGGAGGCAGGGGGAGTTGAGCCCGGGCTTGGTGGCTGGAAGCTCCTTGTGCTCTGCCCACAGGCTCCAGCATGGAGGTGAAGGAGGACAAGTGCTGGGAGAAGGTGCAGGTCTCTTCCAACTCGCACCAGGCCAGCAAGCTCATGGACAGGAACCCCAGGACCTACTGGGAGTCGAACGGCAGCACCGGCTCCCACTTCATCACTGTGCACATGCAGTGTGGAGTGGTGATCAGGTGGGGCTGGGCCGGCAGGGCTGTGTGTGGAGAAGAGGGCTTTGGGGATCTGTGCCAGCCCTGCCAGTGTCCCCATCCTGGGGGCAGCGGGACTGACGGGCAGGGCGTGGTGCTGTCAGGGTTAGGGCAGGGAGGCGGGGATGGCCGGGCAGCCTCGTGTTTGCTGTGCTGCAGGGAGCTGAGCATGCTGGTGGCCAGCGAGGACTCCAGCTATATGCCATCGAGGGTCGTGGTGTTGGGTGGGGACAGCCCTGCCACCATCAGGACAGAGCTCAATGCGGTGAGTCCCCGTGGGAGTGGCGGGCTGGTCCTTGCCGTGCCCCGGGGAGGTGTGGCTGTGGTGTGAGGCCCTGGGAGGTGCCCTCGGGGAGGTGGGAATGGCAGGAGCTGCACTGTGGGAGCCTTCTTGGGCTGCCTGTCACGCTGAGGGCTCATGCCTCCCTGCAGGTGACCATCCTGCCCTCGGACAGCAGAGTGATCCTGCTGGAGAACATGACCCGCTTCTGGCCCATCATCCAGATCCGCGTGAAGCGGTGCCAGCAGGTAGGGGAGCTGGGCCTGGGGCTGGGAGCGGGCAGTGTGGGGCGCTGGGGCTGTGCCCCAGGAACTGAGGGTCCCGCTGTCCTGCAGGGTGGCATCGACACACGCGTGCGTGGCATCGAGGTGCTGGGTCCCAAGCCCACCTTCTGGCCCATCTTCAGGGAGCAGCTGTGCCGGCGGACGTTCCTCTCCTGCACTGCTCGGGCTCATGCCTGGAGCCAGGAGATCTGCCGAGACCGGGGACGGCTGCTGCAGCTCTTTGGCAGGTGAGTCGTGTCCTGGCTGTGCCATCGCATCCCTGGTGTCCCAGGGGGACATGGCTGGCAGCCTGTAGGGAACTGCGGGGCTGGGAAAGGAGCAGCTGGCTGTGCCACCTGGATGGGAGGGGCCCTTGCTCCTTCCTGGCCACCAGAGATCCTTCCTGGCCAGAGCCACCTTGGGGTCATCTGGGTTTAAGCTGGGCTACCCCCCTAGAGCAGGATGCCGGTCCCCCCAGGGCTGGCACGTCCTGACAGAGGTTGGCCAGGCACAGCAGGATCTCGTGGCCACAGGCACTGCACAGCCCCCATTTGGCAGGAGGGGCGAAGGCCCCAAGGGCCATTGGGGGCAGGCCCCGAGACAGCAAGGGGCTCTCCCTGGCTGCTGGGGGCTAGTGGGGCCAGCGAGCCATCGTGCCTTGGCAAAGGGCAGAGCAGGGAGCCACCACTGTATTCTGCTTTCCCATGGGAGTTCTCCAGCCCTTGGCACCGTGTGCTGCCCGGTGTCTGTTGCAGACTGAACCGGGCGCTGCGGCACGAGCAGGGCTTTGCCAACCGCTTCCTTCCCGACAACGAGGCAGCCCGGGCACTGGGCAGGACGTTCTGGGAGGCCCTGGTGAACCCCTTGGTGCAGAGCATCACCAGCCCAGGTACCCTGCGCTCTCCGGGACCCACCTGTGCCGTGCCCCAGGCAGAGGCACCTGGCTCTGAGTCTGGTTGGCCTCGCAGACCCTGATGGTGTCAGTCCCCTGGGCTGGCTGCTGACTGAGTACCTGGAGAGCGTGGAGCTGCCCCGCTGTGCCACAGGACACAGGGCTGCCTTTGCTTCCTGCGTGCGGCGCCTGACCCAGCTCCTGGTGCACGTGGACCCCGGTGGCCCCGAGCCAGAGGAGGCCAGAGCAGCTGGTGAGCCAGGGGCTGCTCCAGAGTGCCAGGCTGTGGCCCTGGGGCTCCTCTGGGGAGCATCCTATGGCACAGAGGCTCCTGAGCCAGGTCATGCTCAGGTCATGCTCATGCTTGTGGTCATGCCCCAGCAGGGCCGTGCCTCAGCCCTGCTGTGGCAGGTCAGTGTGTGGGGCCTGCTCATGGAGCTACACTGAGCCTGAGGTTGACCCTTGGCAGGTGGGAAGGAAAGGAAGAACAAGGAGGTGCCAGCCAGGACTGCAAAGGCTGTGGTGGAGAAGTCGAGAGGCCTGTGGGGAATTTCGCAGTGCTGGCGCGGTGTGGTGCAGCAGCAGGTAGAGCTTGGAGGGCTGACTGGGAGGGGTGTGGGACCTTCCCTGGGTGGTTGGAGCAGGGAGCGGGGTCTGGCAGTGCCCTGGGAGCATGGGGAGGGCAGAGGGCTGTACCTGGCCTCCACAGAGCCTGGAGCGATGTGGGGACAGCCCTGCTGTGCTTGTCACGCTGGCTCGAGTGCCAGCCAGGCCAGGAGACAGGTCTGGTGCCAGGCTGTTACTTCCTGCTGGGCTGCTGCTGCGTGTCCACAGTGCCCGCACAGCCCCTGGGCAGCCCTCAGAGCTGCGCTCCCACCTCGGCAGCCCTGCAGCGGCAGCAGGGCCCCGAGTCCCGGGGAGCCAGGCAGTTGGTGTCGCAGGGCAGGGCTGGGGATGTTCCAGGGGCACGTCCCGCTGCGGGCTCAGCCCTCGCGCTGCTCCCGCAGGTGCAGCGGTTCCTGGAGGCGGCGGGGCAGGCGCCGGACCTTGCGGAGCGCTACTGCCGGCTGTACCGGCGCCTGCGCGGGGCCACGGAGGAGCTCTTTGGGCAGCAGGCCGCCTTTGTGCTGGCCCTGGGCCAGGGCTTTGCCGGGGCTTTGCTGCAGCTCTCCTTCCTGACTGCGCTGCACGTGAGTCGAGGGAGCACGGCCCCGGTGCTGTGGTCCCGGGCAAGGGCTGGGGAGCTGCCCTGGCCCACGGCACTGGGGCAAGCTCTGGGTGGGTGGTGTCCTGTTCCCTCTGAGCCACAGAGCTCTGCCCCGGCACCCCGGATGGTGCCCAGCTCAGGTGCGTGGTGCTCATCCCAGGGTGGGCCCAGCCCTGGCACACTCCAGCCTTGGGCTGGTGCCTGGGCACCCTCGGTCCCTGGGAGTGCCAGAGTTTCCCAGCTGCTCCCTGTAGGGACATTCCCCCATCCCGGCCCTGTGGGCACCTGGTGAGTCCTGTCTGTAGCCAGCCCTGTCCCTTGCAGGTGAGTGAGCAGTTTGCCCGCTACCTTGACGTGCAGATCCAGGAGCTCCGCAGGGCTGCGGGCAGCACGGGGCCTCTGGAGCGGCTGCAGCAGTTCTTGGAGCCCTTTGTCGTCTTCAGTGGCCTGGAGTTTGCCCACACCTTTGAACACTTCTACAGGTGAGGCTGCTGTGTCTCCAGAACCAGGGGCCTGCTGCAGCGTGGCCTGGTGTGCTGGGGGAGCTTGGCCTGCTGTGGCAGTGGTGCTCCCACTTTGCTTTTATGGGATCATGGAGTGCAGAGGGCCTGCGGGTGCTGCCAGTGTGTGGAATCACATTCCCTGCTGGGGACAGGGAGGGGCCACGCGCCATGGAATACGGTGGGCTCGGACCTGTGGCTGTCTCCTGGTGGGTGGCTGATGGCCACAGGGCTCGGGGCCAGCCCTGACTGAAGCTGGTGGCCGTGGCAGGCACTACCTGGGGGACCGGCTCCTGACACAAGGGCCGTCATGGCTGGAGGAAGGCATCGTGGAGCAGATCGGGCTGTGCTTCCCCAGCCGCTTTCCCCAAGATATGCTGAGCAACTTGGCCGAGTCGGAGGAGCTCCAGCGGCAGTTCCGCCTCTTCCAGCTGCAGGAGCAGGATAAGCGGCTGCTGGAGCTGGACACGGGCCTGGAGGAGGTGAGAGGGAAGGGGGCGTGGGGAGGCCGGAGGCCGCCGGCTTTCCTTGCGGGGATCCCGGAGCCTGACTTGAGCTGCCCTCGTGCCCCTGTGCCCAGGTGCTGGGAACAGCCACAGTGCCAGACGTGCCAGAGGTGAAGGTGCTGGCCCTGTCCCCGCGCTGCTGGCCTGTTTCCCCGCTGTGTTACATGGATAACCCTGGGAGGTTTTTCCCAGCGGTGCTGAGCTCCCCACTGGATGAGTTTGCTGACTTCTGCCGGCAGAGTGAGTGCTGTGGCCGGGGGTGTGCCCAGACCCTCCAGGGCAGCTCAGCCACAAGTGGTGGTGGGCTGGGAGTGCCTGGCAGGGCTGGTCCCCGTCCCTGGCACTGACACTGTCCCTGGCAGGCCAGAGCCAGCTGGGCTGGGAGTGCACGAAGCCCCGTCGGCTGCAGTGGACGTGGCTGGGCCACGCCGAGCTGCAGTTTGGAGACTGCGTTCTGCACGTGTCCACGCTGCAGATGTACATCCTGCTGTGCTTCAACAGCGCCCAGGTAGGGGCTGGAGCCACGATGGGGCCAGGGAGGCAGGGGAGGCTGGAGCATGGCAGGGCTGTGTCCTCCCTTTCCTTCTGGTGGGGTCTCCAGCAGTGTTTGGGGCACAGGACCCCATTCTTAGGCAGGGCCCGTGGCCAGTGAGTCTTGGCCATTGCCCTCCCACCCTGTGCTGCAGGAGGTGGCTGTGGAGGCCCTGCTGCAGGCTACAGGGCTCCCTGCTGACCTGGTGCACCAAGCACTGACACCGCTGACCCACGGCCAGGGCATCCTGGTGGGGAGCTGCACGCCAGGGGGTGAGTGCGGGGCTGGGGCACCCAGGGGAGGGGCTGGCCTGAACCCCGAGGGGGTGCTGGGCTTAGGGGTACAGGAGCTTGTAGGGCTGGTGAAGGGGCTGGGTCCACGTGTTGGTGCTCAGGGCACGGGTTGTGTGTCAGGGTAGGGCCTGAGGCCAATGTAGGGCTGGGGGTGATGTGTGGGGTGTGGCTCGGGGCCATGGACAGGGCCTGGGTCAGTGTGGGTGGGTGGGTCTCAGGTCTGTGTATGGGCTTGGGCTGGGGCCAGGGGCCGTGTGCGTGGCTGTGGCTTGGAGCCACATGCTGGGGACAGGGCGGGGTGGCCAGCGGTGCAGGCAGCTGCAGCAGGCCCAGCTTGGGTCCCCCAGCCCCACGTGTGTCCTGGGGCTCCTTCAGGGCTCAGCTCGAGGTTTGGCTGAGCCGGGGTTGGGGGCTGGCTCCAGGTGCACTGCGGCTGAACCAGGCAGCCCTGGCCCAGAGCTCCGACCGCCAGCTGAGGCTGCTGCCCCAGCAGAGGTACCTGCGGACAGAGAGGGCCGAGGTGAGCGCCCTGGAAAGGAAGAGGAACGTCCTGTGCTGCCTCATCACCCGCATCCTCAAGGTGGAGAAGCAGCTGCACATCGACAACCTGGTGTTCAGGGTACGGGGGTGGTGTGGGCAGAGGGGGCACAGGGGCTGCATGGGGCTGCAGCCACTGCAGTGGGGCTCCCTTGCTGCCGTAGGTGATCGATGCCTGTCAGAAGGGCGAGCTGGGCCCCGGGGTGCAGTTCCTGAGCTTCTGCTGCCACAGTGTGGACGTGCTGTCCTGCATCCTGCACCTGCTGAACCAGGGCTATCTCCAGCGCCAGGAGGGGAGGCCTCATGTCTTGGAATACATCTCTGCTGAATCCACAACGCTCCCCACTTCTCAGGTCCAGCCACAGGTTGCCTTCCAGACTGTAGAGATTAAGACAGCAGCAAGTCTGGCCTCTGCCGTCTCTGAAAGGAGACAGACTTTTTCCACATTCAGGTAGATTGAGAACCTGGCTGGGAGAACTCAGGCTGAATCCAGTCTATCTCTTCCTAAACACATGTGAGTTTTATTTAAATAAATGAGCCAAACTCCACCCAGTCCCACTGTGTAGTCTGTTTGAGAGCTCAATTGGTCCATGGTTGGGAGTGTGGCCAGGCCACACCCATGTGCTCAAGCAGCCCTGACAGTTGTGCTTGCTGGAGTGGTGGTAGTAGCTGCACCCTGCCCAAATTTTTTCTCTCCCAGCTCTGCTGAGTCATGCCCTCAGACATGAGCGCACACGTACACACACATGCCCTGCCATAATGGTAACAGCGTTAATTTATTAAAATTAATCCTGAAAAGTAACCATACAATAAATTTAAAAAAAATAGAATCTTGTAAAAAAAAAAACTCAGGTGCCCTCATCCCACACCTCCAGCTGGCAGCACCATGGGGTAGGGCTGGTTGGGAAAGGATGGGGAGATGAAGAAGACAGTCTCAGCAGCAGGGCTGCAGGGGGACTGGAAAAGCTGCTGAGGCTGTGCTGCAGAGGGCAGGGCCAGCACAGCAGTGCAAGGCTGGCAGTGGGGCTGGCAAGGGTGGTACAGGGGTGGTGGGCCCTGCTCAGCACCTGCCCCTGCACAGAGCAGTCTGGCTGGCTGCAGCACTGGGGAACTTGCCTGGGTCCAGCCCAGCTGGGACCCTGGCTGGCTACAGGGCTGGCCTGGCAGGTGCATCTGTGGGGAGTGGGGCCCAGAGCCCATCCTGGGGCCCTGCTGGCTGGTGCCAACCCTTGTCCCAGGCTTGATGGGGGACACGGGAGGCAGATGGCATGGTGTCCTGGCTGGTGTTGGAGGGTGCACGGACCCGGTCTCAGTGGCCTCACCTTCATGGGTCTTGGCCCACAGGGTGCAGGTATAGTATCCCCCCCTACTGAGCAGGCAGGGACTGGTCTGCAGAAGATGGGGACAAGAGCATGTCCATCTCCCTGTCTCCTGCAACCCACTGCAGCTCCATTCCAGGGATGCCCCAATGTCTCACACACTCTTTGAGTAGCCGAAGATGCCCACAGGGAGGTACTTGACGTGTGTTGGCCACTGTGCTGCCAGCTGGAAAAACTTCACATCGTTCCACTCCACCCCATCTATGGAGACTGAGAGGAGAGGGTGTAGTGAGCCACAGTGCTATCACAGCCAGCCTGTGCTGCCTGGGCTGCCCCACTACAGCCTCAAGGGGCTGGTACCTGCCCTCACCTCGCAGCATGGTGTTCTGGTGCTTGGCTGTGCAGATGAGGCGTGTGATCCCTTCAATGACTTGGCTTTTGGGTTCCAAGTCTTTTTCTTTTGGTTTCTTGCTCAGGAACATCACTGGGGACCAAGGCCAGACAGGACCAATGTTAGGATGCCCCCACCTGGCCCTAAGTGGGAGCCCCTGCCCCAGTGCATTGACTGATCCCTGCTGGGCCACATCTCAGCCCTGCCCTCCTGCAGGCTCCCCCCACCCTTTCTGCAAAGCACTGTGGCCCCACAGACAGAGAGCACCCCAGAGTGGGCTTGGTTACCTTTCTTGTTTTTTTCCTTGGTGACCACAGTCATGGCCATAGTGCTGGGGGACACCAGTTCCCCTGTGCTGGGGATGCGGCTGACTTGGAGCGAGCGGAAGTTGCTCTTGAGTGTGTTCTTGATACCCGTCTCCCGCCTGTCACCCTCCTTCTTCCTGTCCAGCCCTTGTGTTGTCCAGTAGTCCACCTGCAGGCCCATCACCTCCACACCAGGGCTCGGAGACCTGGGTAACATGGACAGCACATGCAGCACACAGGTGCTGCCTCTGCTCCTCTCCCCTGACTGCCACAGGCTGAGGGGACCTTGTTTCCTTACCCAGCACCCGAGAGGCTGCTGCTGACAGATGGAGAGGGTGGTGGGGTGCTCACGGTCTCCTTGCCGTAGGGAACAGCTACACTGGAGGCTGGTGTTGAGCTCAGCAGGGAGGGGGTGCAAACTGTGGCATCATCCGAGTCCACTGGGAAGAAAAAGTGTGGGTTTGAAGGTTTGGGGGACACCAACAAGAGCCTCCCATCTGTGGAGAAGAGAGATGGGCATTCCCAGATACTCACCGGAGGCACTGAAAGACTGCTCTACCAGGCCCACCTTCACCACCTGCAAGGAGAAACCAGAGGATACCCAGCATCAGCAGGACTGTGCACTGCACCTCTCCCCTCAGCCCCTGCTGGCCCCTCAACTCACTCACCCCCACAAAGGGGACAAACTTCTGGCAGGAGTCCTCATCAGGGCTGCAGAAGGAAGAGAGTCTGGTCAGGGTCTGGGTGTGCTGAGCACCAATTGCTGTGTGACTACTAACCTTGTGCCCAGGCAGCCCTGAACTCACAGAGGTCAATGTTGGCTCACATCCACTAGGACCATCTCCTCTGCCCTCCCTCCCATGAGACCCCCTGTCCCAACATGGCAGCACAGGGCACACTACACAAGGAGGCAAGGAGTTGTCCCCTCCAGTGCTGGGAAAGGGCTTGCATGCGGGAGGGCAGCCTGCCCCTTTGGGGGGTCATGGCTCCTCTGCACAGCAAGAGGGATGGACGCACATGGGGAAAGGCAGGGAGGGGCCAGGCAGCGGCACAGCAAGCACAAGCCAATACCTGATATAAAAATCAAAATAGAGACTTCTCTTCCTTGGGTGCCAGAAACCAAGAGAAGGGAGAGGTGAGAGTGCAGCTGGAACACGAGCATCAACCCCCGGACAGCACAGTACCAGCTTGCAGCCCCACCCAGCCCATCCCAGCCCTCGCAGCTGGTCCCCACCACTGGGGCTATCACAGTCACAGCTACTGGAGGGGCCAAGGACACCAGGAGGTGGCAGGGAATGGTGCTGTGGACCGCTCACTGTGGGACCCCAGCTCCCCTCAAAACCATGCTGCTCGTCAGCGTAATGCAGGGCCTCACTCACTTGTCCCGTGTCCCTCATTCCTGTCCTGGGCACATCCCAGACTGGGGCTGCTTGAGGGAGGACAGGCACCCTGGGGCCCCACTCACCTCTTCTGCTTGTAGGTCAACATGGCCTCAGAGATGGGGAGCTGGTGAGAGAGGCTGGCTCCAGCAATGAACTGGGCAACACGGCCGGCTATGTCCACAGTGTCTATGGGCACAAAGAGCAATGAAGACCTCGATGGCAGCTGGGCTCCCCATCAGGGCACTGCTGATGCCAGCCTGCCCCACTCCTCACCTGCGGTGGGAGGCTCAGCCCTGCTGAACAGTTCCCGCCACGCTGTGTCCAGGAAGAGAGTGCTGTATTTGTTATCCACCGAGGCCAGGTACTTGGCCAGAGGGTGAGAACCTGCAGGAGAGAAGGGCAGTGTTGGGTTCAGCCAGGGGAGTCTGGGGAGGTGGGAGAGAACAGCCCTAGGGCTGGGCTCCTCATGGTTCTCACCCAGCGGCACAAGCAGGAAGCGAAGGTAGTTGAGCCAGTCGGGTGTCTTGCTGGCCAGTTGCTCCACAAAGAAACGGAGGACGACACTCAGGTAGCTCTGGTCTCCTGCCACCACCACCTTCACCGGGGGAGGCATTTGGGAGTTACAGTTACAGCTGCCAAAGGGAGAGGAAAAGGAGACCCTGAGGGACATGCAGTGGCTCAGCAGGTGGGCCAGGGGACATGATCTGCCAGGCCAGCTGACAAAAACCCACTGCTGAGAATATCCAGCTTGGTGTGCACTGCCAAAGGCAAAAGCAGTACTGGGACCCCCCCACTCTCCCCAGGATGTACACCTGTTTTTATAGTACCATCCACAACCCCAAAGGGTCCTAATGAGCCCTGGGGAGTCAGGGCCGTACCCAGCTCTTCTCTGAACCCATACAGTGCCACCAGGCTGATCCCAAGCTGTACTCACTATCGCTGGATGCGGGAGACAGTGGTGTTGAAGGCTGCCTGGATGTCTGCCACGGAGCAGGTGGATACAACCAACTGCTTGTGCGCCTGGAGCTGCTCGCTCACGTACTGCCAATGCAGAGAGCTCAGGTTAAGGCACCCTGGAACCATGGCTGTGCTGGCCAGCACCAGCCCATGCCTGCCCTGAGTCCCGTGCCCCTGGGTTACAGCTGGGACACCTGTCCCCACCCATGCCATGCAGGGAGGATGAAACCACCAGGTTTCAGTCTCCCTGCACAGTTACATCCTGAGCATCCCCACTCCTCCCAGCTCTGCTCTAGGGGCCAGCCAGCCCCCTGCTCTCACCTTTGAACACAGCAGTCACCACCCTTGCCACGGCAAGGGAAAAACTGTTCCAAGAACCAGGCTGTGCTCCTTGAAATAAGCAGTTTGGTCCAGGGACCCTCTGATTTACGTTCTGTCATCCCACAGCAGGATCCTACTCTAGGCTCCCTCTGCCTCTGGTCATACCCTCTTCTTGCTCTCTCCCACTATGGCACTCCAAAATCCTTCTGTCTCTTGATGTGTCTGCATGCAGTTCAACAGTGGCAAAATAGGCAGTCAAGATGGACAAGGGGGCTGGTTCTGCAACTGGGCACTGACCCTTTTTTCCCTATCCAGGACAAGTGGAACAAGCCAAAAATGCATGGTCTGAGTCAAGACTTCACTGCCTCTCAATAAGTGCTTTCTTCTGCCTCACAATTTTCCAGCACCCTTTCTGAATGCCAGATGTAGCTGCAGGATCCTGAAGGAGTCTCACAAGTGTTTTATCTAACTGCATGTTTGCACACATGTACATTTCCTTGCTCACCTTTGGTTTTAGAGCTCTAGGTATGGGGGAGGCAAGTGTTTGTCAGACACTGGGCCTGTCCTCACACGCCACCCTGCTCTGATGATGTAGTTAATGCTCCCTGGGAGTGGCAGGTGACACTCTTGCATCTCTCAGTGGGAAATACCTCTGCTGCTTCCCAGGACCTGGTGCCCACACAGGAGAGGTCTTTGCCATGGAATCCAACAAAGCTCTGACCCATAGGTTTCCTGGGAGCCAGAACCAAGCAGTGAAGGCGTAGGGCACAGTCTGCTAGCCAGTGTTTCTGGGACTGATCAGGCCATCATGTTTTGAGAATCCAGTGATGCTGTGTGATGGAGGGGAGACACCTGACTCGTGTATGTGACTCAGCATCCTGTAAATGCACTGTCTCCTTGAATGAAGTGCCACACTGGGGGAGAGGAGAGCACAGCTGATGCCAGTTTCCCTAGATGCCCTGCTATAACTGGGAGAATTCACCCTGCTTACAGCTGCCTACATGCATCCAGCTCTCATCACACCTACTCACCTGGCCCTGCCACTCAGCAACATTCACCAGCACGATGCTCTCAGGGAGCTGCTCGTCTGAGACCAGGATCTGGTTCAGCTGATCATAAACAGATTTTCGAGGCACCTGTGACAGCATCACCATAGAGGTTAACCCCAGTCATCCACCTTGGACACTGCCCACGGCTGAAGATCTGACAGAGCTTTTGAATGAGAAGCCTCCAAGTGGGCTCACCTGGGTGTTATGCCATGAGTCTGGGGAGCTCTCACTGTCCAGGCTGCTGGTACGGCCACCTTGTACCTTTGAGCTCTGCCGGTCCTTCACAGAGGTGCTGCGGGGACGCCACAACTGCTTGTTCTCTGCCTTGCTGTGAAGGAGAAGCAGGAGAGGCAAAACTGTTGAGGAAATCTCATCTCCACCAACCCCTACTCAGTTCAGGGAGCTAGTGTGAGCTCTATCAGCCCTGGGAAGGGGCACAGACCTGCCTTACCTGGGGGATACAGCACTGGGGATATCGGCTTTGGTCCCAGGGCCCAGCTGGGCCAGTCTGTCCATGCTGCCCTCCCTCATGGCAGCCTCTGTGGGGCCCAGCCAGGAACACGACTCCTCTGTCACCAGCTCCTGAGGGCCACACAGAGTCACTTCACACACACTGCTATCCTAGCTCCAACAGGGAGCAACCCTGAACCCATGGGTGCCCATCATCAAGAGACTCCAGGTGGCCCCTTCTGGAGAGGAAAGGCTGCAGGGTCTTGGGGGGCTGGGCTGCATTTCCTGCAGACCCTAACACTCCTTCAACTCCTGCTGCTCTCCAGCACAATCTGCTTGTCTTCCCAGCCCTGCTTGCAGCCTGGTGGGCACCCCTGGTACTCCAGAAAGCAAGCTGGGGTTTGAAAGAGCTCCACATCCCATAGCCTGGACTCACCACTGCAGGGACCTCTGTTCCTTGCTCTTCTTCTGGTTGCTGTGCTCCTGGCTTCCTCTTGTCTGCCTCGCCCTGGGGGACAGGGAGTGGGGTCAGAGCAGGATGGAGCACTCTGTGCAGGGCAGCTGCCAGTGACCCATGCCTGGCCTCACAGAACACAAGCTCCCACAGGGGAGTCGGGCATCTCTGGGACTGGCCCCAGAGGATGTCCCCCATCGCTACCTGTCTGCCTGTGCTGGGAAAAAGAGGAGGAAAGAAGGAAAGAGCAGCCCCAGGCAGGCGCTGCTAGGAGCTGTGGTCTCAGAGCACGGGCACTGTGGGGGTGCTGGGCTGCCTGGGGAGGGAAAGGGGCAAGAGGTGGTGGTGGAGGTGTAACTCACAGGGCTGCCCGACTCTTGATCCTGCCCTTTCTGGCTGTGCAAACTGCCGATCTCAGTCTGGGAACCAGAATGAGAGACTCCCTCAAAGAAACGCCTGCAGAGAAACAGACAGACGAACGGACGGACAGACAGACAGATGGGAGAGAAAAAGGCAGGAATAAGAGAGGAACAAAGTCACCATGATCCCAGCACACCCCCACCAGCCTGTCCCAAGCACAGAGCTCTGTGGAGAGGTCCTCAGTGGGACACAGGGCCAGACAGGCAAGTGTCTGGGTGATGCACAGCTGAGGAGCAGACCTGTCAGCGGTTCCCCCTGTGACCTCGGGGAGCTGGAGGTAGGGTCTCCTGGGGCTTTCTGCCTTAGGTGATCCCCTAGCCCTGCAGTGCAGGTGCAGAGCTGCCACTCTGCCCCATCTCACTGGTATACGGTCTCTGTCAACACCAGTTTCAACGTGCCACTAAACCTCTCTGCTTCCGCTGCATCAACATAGTTTCCACAGACTTCTGCTGCCTTCTCTTCTGCTTCCCCTTTTCCAGGGATTGCTCCTTGCCTCTGCCTGCTGCTGCTACACATTTCCAACTGCAGCATTCACCTTCCCTTTCTGCTTTCTCCTTAGAACCATACCTCAGGTAGCACAGTACTTAAACGTGCCAGGTTTTCGGTCTCTAAGCTGACGTTTTGGTAGAGTTGCATAGTGCAGCTCCAAGGTCCTGTTTTCAAGTCACCATAGTTCACACAGGAACTCTCTTGGGGAATCCAGGACAGTCTCTGCCACTACAGTGTGAGCTTCCACCTTTGATTACCCTTTTTCCACATATTATTTCTTTGCCAAGGACCCCTTTCACAGCCTGTGGGCTGCCCAAAGACCAGTCTTTAGGAAACAAGTGGAGTCTATCACTGGATCTCACTTGCCAGTTTTCCCAAGACCTTTACAGCAACCAGAATCCACCTGCAATCTGTGACTTGGCTGCAGGAGATCAGAGCTAGATTCCCTCTAAGCTTTGTGTATGCGGTTAGTAACTCCCAGGAAATGTTTCTCCTGATGTGCCCAGTGTGTAGATAGGGCCTATGCAGTTGCAGGTTTCCAGGGATGGCCACAGAGGCATAAGATATAGAGATGTTCTTCTGTTATCAGAAGAACTCTATCAGAATGTCTTTCCATTGTTTTCTACTTTTCTCATCAGAATTTACCTGCAGTTTCCTGCAGGATACCTCCTCTGAACATCCTGCCCGCTCCTTTTATTTCCTTTTAGCATGCTTCCTCATTTGTATACTGCACACTGTACTGCCAGGCACAACAGTGTTTGTCAGGTTTTACTGCTCCTGAAAGGACATTCCACCTCTGTAAATAAATGATGCTTCCCACACAGAGCAGCTCTTCAGCAGCAGCGTTTATGCACTGTTTGGGAAAAGTCATGGCTTGATTTTCCCCTCACTGGCTCTGTGACCAGTTGCTTCAGGTTTAGAGTCACAATAGTGCCCTGGTGGTACATTTTCTCCAGGCCACACTGGTATAAATTACATCTCCTTTTACCAACATCTTTCTTCTCTCTCTTCCCTTTCATTCTCAGGCATCCTGTACAGTCATTACTCTACACTTGCCTTTTGCCAGCCAGAAATTCAATCCATACAGACTACATTAGTAACTACAGAGTCACACTAGAAAAACATGTAGGTTTTCAAATAGATCACCCCTCAATCAGCATCTCTTCCATACTCCTCTATATTGTCCCAAGTAATCCCACCAGAATGTGACATACCCATCGTGCCACTAGCATCACAAAGAGGTATCTTCATTCCCTCCCTTTTCTTAGACACTGGATGTGTCTAGATTATATTATACTTCCTCTGGCTTTCAACACTTCATTTAAATCAGGCTGTCTCCTCCTTCCCCATGAAAGCTGTGTTTGTTTGTGCCCTATCTCACTTGCAATTCAGAAACTTTCATCCCTCAAGGACATCACATTAAGCACAGAGCTGCTCTGCAATTTCCTGTTCTGCAGTTTAAAGGCTCTCCTCCTACAGGCGTGACTGAGCCCACATCTCGGCACTCTGAGATTTAGGTGAAGTCCAGTCCTTCTGCACAGCCTCCTTCTGTTCTAAATCAATTTAGCCCCCCTTGTCCCATCCATTTTCCCAGTCACCTATGAAGATGTTTGTTCATTTACCTTTGACCTTCAATCAACAGGTCTGTCTTGAGGTCCTGCCTAACAGCCTCAGTTCCAGCTTCAGCTTTGCCCCAGTGCAGGAGCAAACTGATGCTGCATGGCCTCCCTGGCTGATCAAAAGGATCAGCTCTCAGCACCATTGGCCCAACCCAGGGCACCAGCCACTTCCTATCACTGAAGACTGCACATCATTAGTGCCCTTGCTTCACAGAGATGTTTACAGTGTCTAGCAGGACTGTCCATGACAAGAAATGCAAGTGAGGATCACCTCAAATTTACAGGCTAGGCTGTAATTTACCCCTTGAGAAGGCTACATAGCACTTGTGAACCATGAAGTCTACATGAAACACCTTGGCAGGCAGCTTCCACATCTCCTTAGGAAAAATACAGTTCCAGAATTTTGTGAAGTATTCCCTTGTGAATTCAAGGGATGCACATTCAGCATTGCCAGAAACTGAGGCACCAGAGACCAAATCAAGCCAGGGACACTTTCTGAACAGGATGAAGAACAGCTCAGAGCCCAATAGGCTGTCCTTCCAGGAATAGCACCAAACACTCCAGGAACACTGTAATGGTGGGCACCAGCACAAACTAGCACTCATTCTGGAATGCTGTTCCAGTGATCAGATGTTTGCAGGTCCGCATTTGCAAAACCAGGGTGGAGGTCTGTCTTTACATTTAAGTACTCTCAAGAGACTTTTCTTACAGTTTCATATAGTCTATATACATAAACCACTATCTGACCACAGAAAGACCTTCCTTTTCCTCCCACAGCACCTTTGTCTCCTTTGATGAGAGACCATGTGAAACTCCTTTTGGAGTCCAAGCAGATCACTTAAGCAGCTTGCCTATGTGCCTGCTGTCACCTTCACAATAACTTGTGCGTTTGTGAAAAACACTTCTATCATATTCCTGATTTTTCCCAAGTGGCCTATGGGTTCCAAAATCCAACAGATTTAATTTCAGTTTGCCTGTGGCAAACCATGCCTGCTACTCCTGCTAAGTACCTTCAGTGGGGATACCAACCAAATAATTTTTTTTTTTTTTTCCATTGCAGGGGGGTCAGCACTAGATGATCTTTCAGGTCCCTTCCAACCCAGGCTGTTCTATGATCCTATGATTCTATATATAAAACTATAGAAACAACAATGCCAAGTAAGCTTGGCTTGACTACAAGAAACCCAGTGCACTAGAACGCAGTCAAGTAGAAAGACAATAAAAGACAACTTTTCCACAAAAAGACAGCACAAAAGCACAAAAGCCACGAGCAGACAGGCCAGGTGAGCACAGATCATGTGGGAGCAAAGCCTGGTTTCCCTGCACGATCCACTGGAGACCTCTGTGCTAAGTCAGCAGTTCTTGGCAGAGGGAAGTCACCAGTGCCTGGGGAACGGGGTGAGGAACAGCGCTGCTGGGTTGCTAGTCACATCGCCACACAGGGTGGGAACACAGCATGCACATCTCACAAGGACTGGTCCAAGCAGTCACAAAGGGCTCAAAAGACAGGCATGCTTCAGTATGGAGCACCCAGATAATGCCAGGAGTGTTGGCAGAAAGACATGAGAGCTGGGAGCAGCCAGGGCTTAGATCAAATAGGGCTCTACCAGCAGATAAGTGTCAGATGCTAGGCTGGCAGAAAAATGAGATTAAATGTGAAGGAAGTCAGATTTATTGGGCAGTTTTAAGTGAGAAGCCAGTGGTGCCAATAGCAAATGGCAATGGGAGTGGAGACAAGGCAATGCCTGCATTAGCCCAAGCAACAGAAAGGTGTTGGAGAGCATTTCTCCAGGTCCCATAGGGTGTGCTGTTGGCCAGGGACTCCCTGCGACCCTTACCTCAGGGTGGGCTTGGGTGTGCTGTGTACACTCTCATTGTCCTCCATCTCTGGGCCACTGTCACTGTTGTTGCACTCTTCCAGGCTATCGTAGAGCAAGCCCAGATCTTCTTCCACCTCCCGGGTCTGGTCTACAGGGTCAGAGTCCAGGACCTGTGGGACCAAGACCAGAGAGAATGAAGAGACATGGAGTTCCCTGCATCCCACAACAGACATGTACAAGCTGCCCGTCAGTCACCATGGCACTGCTCCCACCTCAAGGAGGCAAATCCAGGCTGTGGAAGAATCAAATGACATTGTTATTGGGGCAAAGAAAGATGCCATGAACATGACATCCAAAGGAGTCTCAGACACCCATCACACTTACTGGCAGTTAGGACACCTGGGAGGACTTTCACTGGCTGTGCTACACACTTAGCCTGGGCTGTCAGCCAAGAGAAACCATCCACAGGCTGATGTTAGCCTGCAGTCAGTCTAACTGGACAGGATTGCCCCTGCAATGCAAGCTCCTGGTGCAGAGTCAGTCCGTGACAGCAGCCTTCTTCCCTGGGCACCTTCCCTTAACAGGAAGGTGCTTTTTGATTTGAGCACAAAGATCAGAACTGCTTTCTTGAGGCAGAAGGCTTTGGAAAAGCCATGTCCTAGTCTCTGCCACGTCTTACACCATCTTTGGCACGTGCCTGAGCTCATGAGCTTTGTGTTACCAGTGTGTGGGAATCTGCACTCTGACACCTACACATCTGCAGGAGACATCACCAGATGAGGCAGCTTTCTTGCTCCTTACCTCTTCTGTCACTCTGAACCTCCTCAGCAAAGCCACAAATTTCTGCTTGAAGTTTGGTTGCTAAAACAAAAGGAGGGAAGAAAAAAACATCAACAAAACTATCAAACCACATTCCAAGCTAACATACAACAGGCCATGGTTATTCCCTCTAACATGCTGTCCAGAGATCCAAGGTCAGCTATGATTGCTCTCTCTCTCTTTAAATTTGGCGAAGGACTTAGGCTACCTCTGTACTCCACAAGAAGCCATGGTCTGGGCATGAGGGAGGATGCAAGGACTCATACTTTCTCTGCTACAGGCTGGAACAGCACTTCATTTAAATCATGTTTCTCCCCAGACCCCCTGGTTGAACAATACTGCCTTCAAGCAAGAAAAGATGGGGAACAAACTCAGGAAGAAGGTGGCCAGGGATCCGCAGGGCTGAAGTCAATAGGGTTGAGAAGTTTGGAGAGCAAGGATCTGACAGAGCAGCTCCTCCTTCTGCAGACATACAGAGGAGCTGCTAATAGTTCAGCTTTCCTTGTGCCTACCTTCCCCTTCCTCAGGAAAGAGACCACATGACAGCAGCAAGTCAAAACTGTTGCATACCGATCACCACAAAGCCCAGCTGAACACAGCACAGACCATGACCTGGGATACAGCTCTGAGCAACAAGCTAGCTCATTAATGGCAAGAGTTTTGCTCCTTCTCAGAGCCAAGGGCTCTCTCCCCTGCTCTGCACCAGTGACAGCATCAACCCTTCCCAAGACCCCTCAATGCCTTCAGTGAGGGGAGAAAGTGAATCCCCTCCATCCCTTTAATCATGTTGTAAATGCGGATGTTACTCTGGTGATTGATGTGGTTCGGTTCATTTTCCTCCTGGCCTTCTTGGTTTTCCTCAAGTCATCCTCTTCATCAAACAGATCCTGCAGGCAAAAAGTCACAGTACATTAGAACAACTAAGTTCATGGAGCAGCACCTCCTCTAAAATTTTCCCACCTGACATTTGCCCTTCATTTTGAAAAGCTTTGATCCAATATGCTCCTAAAGTCTTGTCTTTTTCTGCTACCTCTCTCTATGGAGCTCCTTCTTTCTCCTTAGCACTGTTCCCCTTCAGACCTTCTTTCCCAGCACTTCTGTCTCCAGGCCCCTCCAGAGAAGAATGTATCAGCAAGATTAAGAGGAGAAACAGCCTCTTCAGGACCTGTGTGTTGTTCTCCTGCTCTCCCCTCTCCAGAGTTAGCTCAGAGAGCACAGAACATGAATCACAAAATACCCCATTTTTTCCACGGGCTAGCCTTAACAATATTCACAACTCCTAGGGACATGGGCCACTACTGTATTAACCCAGCATGATGGGACAGGTAATCTTGGAGGACCCTTGTGAGAGAAATGATAATGGTTAATGTCTTGAACAAATGGCCATTGCAAAAGCAGCAGGTATGCTTTGCTGAGGCCCAGCAAACCAAAGGGGAGGAGGAGGAGAATTTTTGGATGTGTGGTGGAGAAGCCTCTGATCTGCATAAGAACAGCCTAGGTACAAAGGGGTAAGCACCCATCACCAGAAACCAACCATGACAAATTTTAGCTTAGCAACAAACTAGGTTTTGAGCTAGATAAAGGAAGGCCACAAGAAGCAGATCCTGTTGGGTAGGATAATGTTTTTCATCAGACCAATATCCTCCATTACCTAGCTGGCTCAGGTGTAAAACTTCCTACCCCATCCGCTGCCCCCTTAGGCCTGAAGGTATTCATCGTTTCTGATGGAGTTTAACCGGCTCAAGTGCACTGAAGTGAGAGCTCTCACGTCTTATCAAAGACCACCCTCCCCACCCAAGCACCCCCAGACTCATTTCTGAGGCCTTTCGCTCTAGGACTGCACCTAATTCACAGTGTTGCATCAAATCTACAGTTACATTAGACAATGTAAAAGTCCCCACCAGCAGAAGTACCTGGGCATTCCCACCCAAACCTGAATGCATATTAACTATTGAACTCTCTGTTTCAGGCTTCCCCCATCAAGACTATGACCACTGCTTTAACCAAACCAAGCAATAATCAAATCTGAATCCACAGTTTTTCTCTCCACTATCTACTCTTACTGTTTCTTTACCTCTCTTTATTTCTTTTTCTGAATATATATTTTTTCTGAAGTTATATCTTTTTCTGAAGTTATATTTTCTGAAGTGGTATCTTTATACTTTGATACTGTATTACCATAGGTAATAATTACCGAAATGGAAACATACCTCCTTTCCATTGCAACCAAGTTGTTCTGAATAAATCTGCCATATATATATATATATATCTTATGTTTACAAGGGGATGAGAGGGCTCAGGGTGATCAAGAACCTCAATGCCTGACTTTTGCCTCAGAAACAGGGCCAGGACATAAGGCATCTTGCCAGGCCTCCCTTACCTGACCCTGCACAGCATCATCACTGGCTTCCTGCTCTGAGGAGAAGCTGTCATCCTCTTCTTCAGAGTAGTTATCAATGTCTGGGGAGCGATCTGAAAGCAGACAGTGCAAATGCCCCAGCTAAGCATGATGCCTGTCATGGCTGCAGTGAAAGGACTGGCATTGCTGGCAGTGCTGAGGGACACACTCTGTTACCCGTGCCCCAAACGTTTGCCTGCAGGTCTGAGCACCAAACACACCTGAAGCTTTGATTTTAGGACCTGAAGGGACATTCCCATCCTCATGGTCGATGGGCTGACTGGACAGAGAGTAGATGCTGATTTCAGCCACTCGAATGTTCACATCCTTCATGTTGCTGTGAAGGCCCAGGAGTTGCCCACCATCTGTCGGGTGCTGCATGACCTAGACACACAGACAGACAAGCTCGCTGATAGGGTGACACAATGGCAGCTGGCAGCCCACCCTCTCTATATTACAGCCAGCCAACAAGCCAGAACACTCACAGCAATGAGACCCTGCCCAGTTCCCTGGCCAGTGCTGGCACAGGAAGGCCATGTGGTACTCCCCTCTGTTCCCAGCACGCTGTACCTCAGCCATGTTGATGATTCCCACTGCCAGGGTCTTGTAACCCAGGATGGTGCGGTTCTTATATCTCTTCCTCCGCTGCAGCATGATCTGTAGCTTGTTGCCATCTCTCTTGAGGAAGTGTGGATACTGGGGAAGGGAAGCACACAGAATATGGCAGCATAAGGTAGACACACAGGTAGAAAACTCTTCTTCAATGCTGATGTACAGCAGGATCTGACCTGCTGAGCTTTGAAGTGCCCCTCAAAAGCCATCTCACCTATCCATCATCCCCCAAATCCCAATGCCCAGCAAAACAATCCCTGGAGCAATTGGCCAACCACAGCAGGCCCCTCCCCAGAGGCTGTGCCTTTCATACTTAGCCCTAAGGTTGTCTTTGTGGAAAAACGCCAGGTAAGGAAGCCCAGGGGACCAGGAAACACCAGGTACCTGCAGTGAGAAGGTCAGCTCCAGCTCGGTCTCCATCAGACCCCCAGGCGGGAGGATGTATTCATTTGACCTCAGGACTCGCTTTGAACCCTACAACAAGATTGACAGACACACACACTGAGAGCTTGACCACAGACTCCACTGCATCACACACACAAAGACAATGGTGTTCACAGTCCACAAGAAAATGAGAATCCTTCAACACTGTTCTGTTTCACCTTGCAGAGCCACCTTTCACATGCTTATGAACACTTTGCAAAAGCCTGCAGTATCCCCTGAGCTGCCAGAGGCACCTTCTCCCTTCTCCACCTGCCAGGGAGCACCTGCTCTTCACAAGCCTGCTCTGCTTAATCTGGCTCTCTGCACCTGGAGTGCCACTCCCATGCCATAGAGGGACACTCCTGGAGCCAGAGGGAGCCATGCAGGGCAAGGAAAGGATCCCAGCACACTGGCCAGGAAAGGGACAGGTCCTGGAGACATCTGTCTCCCAAGCAGACAGGCCCAGTGCAGATCCCTGTCTAAGCACAGCTGGCAGGCTGGCTCTACTGGGACCAAGTCAGGATATGCAGGAGAACAGGAGCCCCCCTGCTTGCTCAGCTTATGTCTCAGAAAACCCTATCCCAGTCTTTTCTTCAGGCAACAGTCTTTATCTCTCTACATATAGAAATGTTTTGTACCAGAAGGGTAGTAATGGAGGCACTCTAATCATGTTCCCACTCCAACTCTTTACCTCTGCCCTATCTCTACCATCTCTATGTCTTGGTTTCTGATAGAGACCCTGAATGACTTGGGGGCAGAAAAATGCTGTCTGCATGCACCAGGTCCTCTTGGCTGCAGGGTGGCACAACCCACAGATCCTCCCAAAAGCTGTCTGCAGTGCTGTTCCCAGACACTGTGCCAGGAGCAAGGCTTTCCTGCAAAAGGTCTTCCTAAAATGGAAGAGAGGAGGTGGAGCTCATCCCCTTCACCATCTGTGAGCCTTCCTGGCCAAGAACACACTGACCCTTCCTGAACTCTTCTCTGATAACAGATGACAGGCAGTTACAATGACAGTGACCATTTACTTTAGTACATTTGTCATTTGCTCTTTGTTGCAAAGAAATGATCCACCAAAGATTCATTCTTTCATCAAAACACAAGTAAAGTGCAATTACTCTTCCTGAAGATGCAGACATTTCTGGGGAAGGATTTACAGCAAAGAAAAGGTGAGGATATCCTGAGTGGTGTGTCCAGGAAGTGATGGTTTCATAAACATTGCTGTCCTGTGCCTTACTGTCATTTACCACTACGGAAGTTACATGCCCAGCCTCAATCCTAGGTAAATCCAAACTCTCAGTGCAATGCCAGTGCACATCCATGTGGAATTACAAGGACTGGAACAAAGGCTGCTTCATTATCACAGTGCAAGGACAAGGACATAGAAATACTGAAGATTGTCCATCCTTTGAGAAATTCAAACCTCAACTGGACATGGCACTGAACACCTGATGTAGCTCATCTGTTCTGTAACTTGAATAATGTCAGGCAAGACAAATTTCTCTGTAGAACAGTTGAGTATCCCTATGAATATATATATCCCTATGAATACCACAGAAAAACTTAATATCAGACTGTTACAGTGAAAATCATGGATGACAAAGAGTGTCAAGGAAGAGAAAAGCAATAGGGACAGGTAGTGATCACAGGTTTTTGCTTCCTAAGAACTGAAAACACAAAGGAGCTTTCACTACAATAGGCAGGTACATGATGCCCAGGTCTGGTTTGCAAGGGACAATCCCACATTTCAGTTGTAAATCTGTCATTATTGGTCTGGTTTATTAAAGGGTTGAGGCTAGAGCAGCATACCACATCTGGAAAATGAGAGAGAACTAATGTAAGTACCAGACTAGGCAGACAGCACAACACCAGAATTCAAGTTGAACATGAATTTTGGGAGAGAACAACTCATTAATATAATAAACAAATTTTGGGTTTAGCTAGGATTGCTCAGGCAAAGTGAAAAATACTACAAGTGGTTACAAAGAGATAAGGAACAAAGCATGAGTGAGGCATAAACAAAAATCTCTGCATAGTAAGAAAGACCAAAACAACCCAAGTTCCTTCAGGGAGCAGGGATGGGGCAGCAGGCAGGCCTGGCAGAGGCAAACAACCTTTTTACTCTGGCCTATTTCATAGCACACACTCTTGTTTGCTACATAGGGACTCTCAGTATCAACTCGCTACAGCAGTACCAAGGCTTGAACCGAGTCACCAGCTGTATCCTGCATGCAGATGCAGGAAGATCGGCATCCACAGCACCTGTAAGAGGAGCTGAAAGTTCTGGGAGTGCTGGGGTTTTTTTTCTTCTTTCTTTCTTTGACTGTTTACTTTATTCATGGTTCAAGATAGGGTCTTTGTGAACTACAGTCTCTCTGCTGAGAGGGAACACTGTTTCCCTTCATGCCACAACCAGTTGTGATACCAAGGCAGGTATCTGCAGCCTTATAGAGCTGAGCCAGCACCTCCAAATCTCTTAGTGCCACAGTAAACAACATGCAGAAGGAAATGCTCTATGATGGCTCCAGTCTGCTAAAACAAATAACAAGGGACAAAGGTTTAAAAACCACTCAAGTGAATGAGAGCAAATCCCCTTTTTCACAGTAGTTCAGGCTTTATCTCACTCAAATCCACAGAATATTATATATTCAAATCACCTCAGGGAAATGGCTAAGTTCTGTAGACATAGAAAGTTTTCCTTGACAGTGGTATTTTCAGATGAAGGAGCAGATAGCAGCACATGGCACCCTTCGAAGCTGTCTTTTAAGACCAAAAGAGCACTGTGAGAAAAACAACAGGAGTTCTGGACAGGTTCTTTTGGGTCATGCACAGTTTTGAAGAAGACTGTCTCCAGCACTGGAGCTGTTGCCTGCATGGCAGCCGCATTCAGGCAGGGTCAGAGTTTTATTTCCTTGCAATCTGCCTTTCAGAGCAGCAACTTCCTGATCCTAACAGAACTATTATTAAAATGAGAGAAATATAGCTCTCCTTTCCTCTAGTCCCCAGCTTCCCCCTTTGGGAATTTGCAGGTCCTTTATAAATTATGTGCATCAGCTCTTTCCATCCAAAAGATGGAATGCTCACTGGAAAGCCTTCAAACAGTTTCTTACTAGTGTGACTCATCTGTTACCTAGGAGAGGAGCAGGAGGAACAGATCCATCTGAGGCCACTCTGTAGGCACGCTGTGCTGAAGCTGCCTACAGCCTCCATCTGCCTTCCAGCAATCCCAAACCCTGCCAAGGCAGCTGGTCAGGCAGGTGGAAAGCAGCCTAGAGAGGCACACAAACGCAGCCCACTCCTACAGGGAATGCTGAGCCAGGGGGTAATGTGGGCAAAAGCATTCTCCTCGTTTTCTTCAGCTTTGCAGGAAGACTACACCAGCATGCAGCCACAGCTACGTGGCCATGCAGAGAGGAGGTGACCGTGTTTAAATTAAATCCCTGGATGCAGCCTCCATTCCCTAACAGGAAAAGAAGCCCTGCAGCAAGAAGGCCCTGTGGCTTCAAACTGCTGAGGCCTATTAATTTCTTTTGCCATCAAGGTGCAAGATTGGCCTGTGGCAGGGATGGGGGTGGTCTGCTTGAAAGAGCTGTGCAGTCTCTTCCATGGTCCCACATTTGCAGCGTGTGAGGGCTGTAGCTGAGGACACTCAGCACATGTCAGCCCCAGCATAACCGGGCTGCACAACAACCGAAGGTTCCCCAGTGCAGAGAAACACATTGAGCTTGGGCTGACCATGCAGAAGAAAAGTCAGGGACCACCCCAGCCCTCCCAATCACGCAGGACCCACAGCTCCCAGCTGACTGCCAGACCCATAGTCCTGTGCAGCTGCTGCCAGCTGTGGCCCAACCTGGATTGCTTTCACATTTCCAAGGGCCAGCCAGGCAGTTCTCTGCTGCTCAGGTTGGCTCCTTGCTAAAGCCTGCACCCAAGAGGCTTGGGTCTCAGGGATTTCAGCTCTCCAGAACGACATGTACACACAGTGATGGAAAGGCCAGCAAAGTGGGACACTGACCAATAGTGTGTGGACCACAGCCTCCTCCTACTGTCCTCACTCTCTCTCCCAGGTTTCATACATGTTGCTTTCAGCTTTTGTGTGAGGGAATCAGGTCTGCCATGAAGGCAAACTCCAGCTCCCAGGGCTCTACTAATACTGAAGCTTCCAGCATTAATCCAGGATTTAGATCCTAATGTGTGTGACACACAGAGCTCTGTGGGAGCACAAAGCCGCTGAGCTGACGACCCACGGTGCTTTCAACGGGATCAGCTGATTTCATGCCATCTGACAAGAACGAAGGAAGGACACCAGCACCCTAGCTAGGTCAGGGAAGCTGTGGCCAGGACAGCATGCTCAAGATGCATTTTGTTTCCATGTTGTCCTTTGGCAGGTGGAAAGGATGTGCTTGCAACCCCAGAAATGCATCTCTCCACCACAAGCAGCAGAGAGGGTGGAGGGATCACACATACTAGGATGGTGGCAAATTCCCGTCCCTGTGGTGACAAAAATCCTCTCCCCTCCCTTCTGCCTGGTTAGAGGTACCAGGCCTAGCAGGGATGCAGAGGGAAAGGGAAGGGATTTTAGAGATCAGACAAATATCAGCAGAACATTATGCACAGAGACGCTGATCCCTTGCACCCTTCACCCACCCCCCAGGGAGTGATCTGAATGGAAGGCACTGCTGGAAACCATCCAGCACTGCATCTCTTAAAGGGTAGGAAACAGTAGGATGACAAACTCCAAACAGCACTTTGAGAGGAACGCCTTGGCAGAAGCGGGCAGGGAGGCATGACAGATTCTGTCCCAGTGTCTAACCAAATTAATTCCCAATACAAGCCAGTACCAGGTATCTTGCTGCTGTCCCTGGGGTATCATTCCCACCTGCCTGAGAGCCAAAATCTCCCTGAGCATGCTGAGACAGAGGGGTTGGTTGGCACTAGGCAAGGGACATGCAGACCAGCACTTCACAGACGGCACAAGGATGGGCTTGGCTTGCTGCCATCAGGCAGCAGCAATGAGAGGAGCCTACCTGAATCTTCACAGCGATAAGTATAGAGCTCAGCTCTTTGTCCAGCTCTTTCAGCACCGTGAGTTTCTTCAGGCGCAGACTGCAGAGCCTGTAAGACAGAGAGAATGGGACACATTCAGGCACCACCATCCCTGGGGCCCTGCCACATGGTACCCAGTGCTCAGAAGGCAGCCTGGATGCTTGGCCCAGTCGCAGGCACAAGCTTGGCCTAGGAACGCTGGCATTCACACGCCACGGAGACAGCCCATCGGGGAAAAAAGGAAAGAAGGAAAATTAACAGAGCTAAAGCAGGCTTAAGGGATTAGCATGCAACAGGAAGTCCAACAGCAGGCCATGTGGTAAAGAGATCCCTTCCCAAGCAGGGCTGTTGCCAGCTCTGCTTAAATCTACCTTGGCCACAGCACTGTTTATTTATAAACCAAAGCACTTAAATCCACTCTTATCCTGGACTTAATTAAGGCAAATGTTCCCATGCAGACATCACAATTCAGCTCCTCTCTTGCACAGTACCACACAGAGCTGACTTGGGAAGCAACCCCACAAGGAGGCTTCATACAGCTTCAGCCACACTGACAAGCTCAAATCCTGGGGATTCAGCATGGTAAGTGGCACTTCCAGGAAAAAGTTAGGAGGGATTCTGATGCTAAGTGAGAAGAGCTACTTTGCTGCTCAAAGGAGCAGTCACAGTGCCAGTGAGACAGCTAACTACTCAAATCTCCTACCTAGGAACCTGCAGCAGGACTCCCATAGAGACTGCTTGCAAGGAACTCTGTGTCAGGGAGCAAAGCCAAACATGGCTTTACCAGCAGTAAGAGCACACTGATGTTTTGCAAGTTACCCTCCACAGCTGCGTTGCTGCAGACTCTGGTTCCCAGGACTTCTGTGGAAATCAGCATGCTGGACCTGAGAGTCAGGCCACCCTCCCAGGACTACAGATTTGGCTACTACCAAATACCTTTCTTGTCTGACACACGGTGCTCTCTGAAGGCTTGCTGGCCTTATTTATTCTTAAAGGGAAAAACCTGCTCTTGCTATGGTGACGTACAGCAGCAGTGTAGAACAATCCCCAAGACAGAATGACAGTAAAAAGGGAAGGACAGAGCCGAACTGCAGGACAGGTTTAGAGCTTAGCAAGCACTCACCTCCTATCATGTCCCTGTCCTCCCTTCTAGAATACTTTTAGCTTGTGCGGAAGGTTTCCTGGACTGTGACTGCAACCCTGCTGTTCTGCCCTTCGGAAGCTGGGTGTGTGAAGGAAGGGAAGCCCTGCACACTTGTTTGCCAGATGGCTGCCCCCAGAGCACAGACCCTGAGCTCTCGTACTTTGTGCACACCAGCAACAAGTGATCCCATCTCTGTCCACCCTTCCCCTCTGAGCCTCTGCTTGTAGGAAGGGAGAAACTTTATTACCTGAGGCAGGTTTCTTCCTCCCCAGAAATACTTAGGCATGGTTACAGGGTGAGCTGTGGAGAGCACAGCCAAAGACAAAGATGCACCTCTCAGGCAGGGACGGGGGGGACCGAGTTCTAACTAGAAAAAGGGGTAGAGCAACTCCATCAGATGTACTGAAGGAAAACTTGCAAAGAGGCTAAGCTTAGCTACCACCATTGACCAGTGCTAATTGTGACTGTCGCTAGACAAGCCATGGAGAGAAATGAGGCTTGAACATGTAAGACAAGTACAGCCCATCTACTCAAACTTTCCTTGCAGCACTAATTTAGTCACCTAGTTACCTGCATGGAAAAGTTATCTCTTAAAGACTAAACTTACATAAGGATATTCAGTCTTAATTGGAGGATGTGGAAAAGTTTTAATTCTCCCTAGCAGTTGTTCTCGCTGTAGAAGCACACTCCTTATCAAAAACTAATTAATTCATTAGCTCTTCATGCTGCTCTCTGAGGCAGTACCTGGTCTTTTTTCCAGGGGAAGAATGAATGCCTACTGTCAGCTCTGCCACCTGGGCAGCTCTTTGATCTCTAATATGGCACTCTTCTCTTTCTATCCCTCTCCAGCTTTCAAGATCTATTATATACAGTGAGAGACGCTGTAGTCTGCCCTATGTCCTTTCCATAGCACATGCCAGAAGGTGATTCCCTCCTTCCACCCTCTGCTATTCCTCCCTGCAGCACTCAAAGACATAAGGTACTCAAAGATATAGCTTGCACTTTGCAGCTCCAACCCTTCTCAAAACAGTGCTTTCTAAAATACCACAACCCTTCCCACAGGGATTAACATGCATGTTCTAGAGTCTGAATGTACTTGCAGCACAAGAGCACACAATTTTTAAGCAGCTTGGTTGTCCCTGATGATCCTCTTTTGATCTGTTACTTAACCAATCCCTGCATCACCCAGATTTACAACAGTGCTGAGTGATCAGTGCCAGTCCAGGGCAGGAGAGGGTCTCACACAAATCTCTGCAGATATTTACAGGACAGGATCGATCCACAGTGATCAGATGCTGCTCTGAACATTTCAGCCAAATCCCATGGCAACAACCCCATGGTTTTGTCCAGAACTGATCACAGCGTGATCCCTGAAAATCACTTTTTGGTAGATAAATTATAAATCTGGATTTACTTATTCCTGTAATTAAACAGAACAAGCAGCAACTGTGCTTGAGCTATGGAACTGCTGTAGAGACCTCCACTATACTGAGCTGGGTAAATATGTCTGTGTAACATTCTGATAGCAACAATGACTGACAGCAACAAGGAAAATGAACTCCAACAGGGCAGTCTGACAGCCTCCTGGAACAGTACTCCTACACCACTCTACTGGTCATTTACTGGGGAGAGGTACTCACTGTTCCCTGGTATTATCTTAAAAAATGCTGCCTTCTTTCCCTCACTACATGACAGATTTGGAGCTTTTGCTCTGAAGTTTGATTGAAACATTTATGCTTTCACCAAGCTGGCCTGTAGTTATCTTGAAAAAGAAAACTCTTACAACATGCATTTTGTGAAATTCACTGCCAGCAGCAAAGCACTGCCTCCAGCGGTTGTTTGCAAAAGCATCCAATCAAGAGGTCACAGAGAACACACAGCAGCTTATTTTTGTTAAGGAAGCTTTCCTCTCTGGCCATCCAGAACCACAGGTAACTGTACTAATTCTAACAAACTGAATATTTGTTCTCCAAGGGATAGATACTCTGCCGTGAAGAAGATCCTCTGCTGATGTGAAGAATCCCCATTCTTTTCATAACCTTCCTGCTGCCTGACACACCCCAAAAACATATTGGAATCCATAGAGATATTAATTCATTTCTCCTCTTCCCAGAAGATGTTCCAAGGTGACTAATCCTGCTCCCTGTGCGCTTATCCTTGCTAAGAGTTGTTCTGCTTCTACTGCTTTTACCTGGTTCACCAGTGTCCTTACAGATAGGAGGACAAAACATTTGCAAAAAGAACTAGATTTGGGTAATGTAAGAGAATGTTAGTTAAATCAGTCTGTGGTTTACTTGAAATGTGCATCATACAGGTGATATTCTCCATCGGAGAACCATAGTATTGTTAAGGTTGGAAAAGACCTCCAAGATCATCAAACCATTAACAAAGCACGACCATGTTCACCACCAACTTGTAAACCATGTACGTGAGTGCCTCATCTGCTTGTTTTCTGAATACTTCTAGGGGTGGTGCTTCCATCACTTGATTCCACCACTTCTCCACCCCTTCAGTGAAGAACTTTTTCCTAATATCCAACCTAAACCTACACTGGTGCAACATGAGGCTGTTTCCTCTTGTGCTGTCATTTGTTACCTGGGAAAACAGACCAACCCCTAACTCGGTACAACCTCCTTTCAGGGAGCTGTGTAGAGCTATAAGGTCACCTTGAGTCTCCTTTTCTCCACACCAAACAGCCCTGGGTCCCTCAAGCACTCCTCATAAACTTAATTCTCTAGACCCTTCACTAAGTCCAGACACACTCCAGCACCTCAGTGTCTTTTGTGTAGTGAGAGGCCCAAAACTGAACACAGTATTCAAAGTGGAGCTTCAAATCATCAGGCAGAGGTGTGAGACCTGCTGAATTCAAGGTGTCACATCCCTTTAAGATGATGTTATCTGCCATTAGGAGGGTCAGCTCATACCTATGTATGTACGTGACCCATTGTGGCAATGGAGCTTGGGTTGCATGCTATCTCTACAGTGTTTCCACTGCATGTGGAACATGGACTGTTATGGGATGTCCCAGGACAAAGAAGCAGCTTTCTCCAATATTGTTGCTGCTGCTGACAGTGATTTACTACAGGCTGGTCTTCCAAATGAAACTTAATCAAGTTGAGTGGAATAATGTATGACTGGTTTGTGGTGCAGTCACAATTTCTGCATTATCACTCCACTATCTTTACTTCATATACACACAGATTGGATATATAATGTGGGAGCCCGAGACAAGGAGCAGACACCATTTTATTGCTTTAAAAGCTTGTTCCCTCTCTGAGCCCCATGTGACAAGTTCTGTGTTTTCATTATTGGTTGTCTCTGTCAGAGGCTTAGTCAATTCCCCTAACCCAGGAAACCACAGCCAATGAAATCTCACTATTCTGAAAAATCCTCATATCTGCTTTCTTGAAAGCAGACATGGGAGCTTAATTATGGCCTCTATTCTTCCTGGGTCTATCCTTCCTCAAAATAAATCCTAAACATTTTAACTTTGATACAACTGAAGTCTGGCCAGAGCTGCACTGTGTCCCCATTTTTTTGCCAGAGCAATATAGAGATGTATAGGATCTATTTTATAAGCATTCTTATCACTATTTGTTATACCAAATCATGTACATATTATCCAAGAACCAATTCACTCAATATATTTATTGCAGTGCAGTAAAAGTGTCAAAATTCTCTATAGATTCAATGGACCTAATCCTCTACCTCCCAGAGACCACAGCAAGAGGACATTAAAGCATTTTCTTTCTACTTCTTTTTTTTTTTTCTTTTCAATAACAAAAGGTTGTTTTTTGCTTTCCTTTTCACTGAAGGAGCAATATAAAGCATTATGCAACAATTTCCTGCTTGGGCAGTACTCTTTGCATAACTTCCTCCTTGAAGAAAATGAAAGTGTTCACCAAGTTAAAAAAACTAATATTGTTTTCAAAAGCAAGAAGATTTTCTGCTGCTGACTGTGCCACTAAACTGGGTCACAGGTGGTGCCCTCCATGTATGAACAGAAGTAATAAAATCTTCTTAAGAGCAACTACAACAGTCCTCCTCATTCTGGAGGCAGTCTTCAAATATTATTTGTATGTTTACCATCCTCTTACATATAAATGTAAATGTATAAAAATATGCTTTTAGAATTTTTTTCAAAAACATATATAAGCATTATTATAAGCAAGTACTAATCCAAAGAAAATCTCATCCAAATAACAAAGCAGTGTTTCAGCTGATGTGCAACATCTGGAGAATCTGCTCTTGGTGTGGTAACCACTGCAGCTGGAACAAGCCAGGGGGAAATCCCAGTGTACATCCAGAGTCACTGCCCAACCACACTCCGTGCCCCAGCCTCAGAGCTAGTCCTTATTACCGAGTTAAGGGTCAAGCCCACAAAAAGCTCTTTTTCTGCTGATATCTGGGCTGTTCAGTGCTTGGCTTACCAATCACTCATGAGTGGCAGCTCATTCTCTGGACAAGACTGTTTCCCTGGACATTTGTACTGATTTCTCCAAGTGGCAGCAGTCTTGGGTTTTCCTGTAGTGTTCATGCCACATACAAATGTTAGAACATATCTACCTTTCCTAGCACTGCCCTCTGTGCATCCTTGTCAGCACTACCATCCTTACTAGATGCACAGATGAGTACTTAGCCTTTAATAGTGTCTGTTTAGCTGCTTTTCAATTTTTCCTGACTTTGACAGCTCAGGTTTCCCTTAAAGGTGGCATTAAACTCTGAGACTGGGCTTCTGGAAAGATGTAAGAATTTCTATGGCCTCAGAAGGCACGGGATGCTCCCGATGTTCCTGGTACCCCTGCCAAGAGCTGGAGTAGCACCTATTCCCAAAACATGTTCCCGCTAGAGGGCAGAAGGCAGACGGCCAGGACCACAAACCCGGGATACCGGGACGCTCTGCAGACTGGCCGGCCGCATGGAGCAGCTTGTAAAAGATCTGATCAGAGGGGTGTCCATCCACAGAGCTCACCTCGGATACTGGCCAAAGCAGGCGCCAAGGGAAGAGCACACAAACTGTGTGCCAGTGGTGAGACACCACCCAAAATGTGCCACAGCTTCCTGAAAGCAAGATCCTCCCCAAGCCCCAAGTGGTGTGTTTGCATGAGACACCACTGATGCACACAGGGGGAGGAGAGACCTACTCCACTTTCAGAAACCAAGTCCCTGCTGCCAGCAAACAGAGCAACGAACTGGGACAGCAGCAGATTCATCAGGCTCTGCAGATCAGGCATCAATCAGTACAGGTAGCTGCGCCAATCAGAGATGGACTGGGAGAAAAGCCAGCGCCAGCCTGCTCTGAGAGCTCCCCCAAGGGAGAGACAGACGGAGGACTCAGGGCTTGCCAGCACTCTTGCCACTCTGTCCTCTAGCCACTACAACTGCTGCAGCCCAGGATGGGCAAGTAAAGCAAGCTGCACCGAAGAAGTGTAACACAGTAGGATACAAAGGCCAAAAGAGATGGCAGCACCCTCCTGGAGTCACCAAGGAAAGAACTAGGGCAGAGCCACCAAATACCTGCTGTGTCTCAAGTCCCTCAGCCAAGCTACACAGGGTGGTGTGCAGCACAACAGCCCTGGTGCCAACCAGCATTCCTCTCCTTGCCATAAGGGACATTTTGGCTCGTCTGTGTCCTGGCTGACAACAGCTACCAGTAGCACATGTCTGCCCTGCTGCTGGATACAGAGCAGGGCTCTGTTACCGCAAATTGCAGTAGGTTTGATTTATCCCAATTCCCAAGTGACATTCACAAAGGAAATTCTAAAGCACGAAACACAGAAAACAAAACCTGCCCAGGTTATGTCCCTTTATTTCACAGCTTACAGCTCTGCCTGCCTCAAGAAATCCAACCTGTCTTCCCACATGACTATTCCTCCCCTCCATCAGCCCATCTCCTTCCATGTGCCCCCAGACAGACCAAACCCGAGGCCAATGCTCAGACATCCCAGAGGACCAGATGACACCCTCCTTCCTTTTGTCTTTGAGGATGCAGCAAAGGAAGGGGGGGTCTTGTCCTCACAGCAGCAACTTGGTTGAGCTACAAGGGAGGAAGACAGGCAAAGTCATGCTGGGGAGGGCAAAGAACACTATCAAGTAGGATATACATTACCAAGAGCACGGTATCATCAAGCAATTCATCCTGAGTAATGAGGCAAATAGGAAGAAAAGTGTCCTGCAAGCAGATACATCTACCTTTCCTTGTCTTCCTGGCTGGCTTCTTGCTACTGCCTAGAGTTTTCCTCACAGCCTTGTGTCCTGGTTAGCATTTCCCCCCTGGAATGGCCATTCAAGATAGACTGCAGACACTGAAAAGAGGCCAGTGCAGTGCATTAAATGGGACCTCAGCACCACTGTACTGAATTGGAGCATCTCATTTTTTTAATTTTCTTATCCCCATGGAAGGGAAAATCCACACCATCAGCCCCTGCTGTTCTCATCTGACCAGGCAAGCCATTCTTAACTGCATCAAACATCACCATGTATGCACGTTTATCGAGCATACCCTGCTCCAATCAGCCCTTAGAAGAGTGTCTAACTCTTCATTCTCTGGGCAGACGATCTCTGCTTTGGTCAGCACCCAGCTGCTGTTAAACACGCTGAAGCAGCTTTCCTACCTGCTGCAGAGACCACACACAGCTCTGCCCAGGGGCTCTGACTGCCACCCAGAGGCCTCCCAGGCATTTTCTCTTCCATCACAGGCTAATAACATTCCTCTGTGCTCTGAGATGTATTTCATAGTACTGCAGTACCACTGAGACAGCACACAGCTGCTCTCAACAGAGGCAAAGAACAGGGCAGGTCATACCCCAAAGAGACACAACGTCACAGGCATAGCAGGCATTCCAGGCTGGGTCAGGTGCACCAGTGAGATAAGGAGGTTCAGACAAAGGATAAGGACATCAACACTATGCATGACTCAGCCAGCAGCAGTAGCTACTACTGATCACCAGCAACAGCCATCAGAGCTGCTGCTACCAGTGTGAAAGCAGATAGGTGTAAGGGAGGAAAGTGCAGACAGGTACTGGATTCACTGGTTTTGTCTGGAAGATTCACTCAGGATTACAGAAGATTTGTTGGATTTATCTAAGACAATATAAAAATCTTTCTACATACCAAACAAGATGTACAAAATCTTCCTCAGGGTTTTCAAAACTGCTATCTGACACGTGTAGCCAAACTGCAACCAACACTATTGCTGGACCATCCACTGCTTCCTTCACAAGAAGGTTACAACGGGTTTTGCTTTAGAAACACACTTGCTAAAAAGGAGGTCAGCCAACATGCATCACTGAGTGTACACCAGCCCCACTCCCAGGGAGTCACACGAGGAGCGGCAGATGGACCACCAGCAGTGCTGTGCTCAGGGTGCAGAACACTTCTCTTTCCTAAAAGCTACTACAGGCTTTCAGCTGCTTTTGGGCTGCCAAAATGTTACCATGCTAGCAAGGCACACCAAAGAGTGTTACTACTCGTAACACTGCATTTCCAATTAAATAATGGCTACTCAGGAGAGGAACTAACATCGAGATCCCTCGGCTTGTTTGCTGCCCATAGCACAGTGAGGCTGTTCTAAGCAGGAGGGCAATGCAGAGGTCATGAGATCCCAAACCAGGACAGAGCAAGCCTGGCTGCAGTAGAAAAACTCACAAAATGATTGGCCAAGGCCCTACAGGAGTATTCCCTTTTCTCCAGTACCTCACAAAGCATGGACAGCAGTGACACTCTCAGACCAGCAAAGATCTCTGGGATTCCCTCTGGTTAGGCCTGCAGCCCACACTTCCAGAGTATATGTGCTCTCCTTCTCGAGCCTGCTGAACCATCCCCAGATGTTTGGACGTGTCTCCTCACAAGGACAAGTGTGTGTCAGCATCTCTGCAAGCAAATAGCTTCTAAACAAGACAAATGGTGCTTTCTCAATTCAAATTCAAACACCATAATGGAAGCCAGTCAAAGATAAGCCTATATTACAAAATGCTCCCTTCCAGTTCCCAGGCAGATTTCTTTAAGCACATCTATCCTTTACAGGCTCCATAGCTAAAGACAGCTCCAGAGTTTCAGACTCAGTAACACAGGCAGCCTCAAAAAGAAGTGGACCACTCTGGCCTACTACTAGTTCGTGTTGTGGATTTGTGTTGAGGAAAAGCATGGCACACTGTAGGAAGCAGACAGAGAGATGGCCAACATCAATATATAACCTACATGCCACCTCCTGACTTGAGGACTGCTTCCTCCTGGTCCTCCCTGCTGCGGACTGAGATCTCCCACAAGTTCTTCCAGGCTGGAGAGCAGATCACACACAGGATATACATCCTCCCTACCCTGATCTCAGGGACATTCCCAATAATGTGGTTAGTCCCACTGCAGGAGGAAAGAGCAGCTGCCACTGTGATGCCAAACCTACCCAGAATCTCAAACTCCCAAACAAGATGAGCAAGGCCTGTCAGTACTGGCAGGGTTATTTCAGCCTCCCCATCCTGGCAAGTCTCCTCTCTCCAGACATAATTCAATATAGAGCTCTGCCCAGTAGTTGTTTCCCAAGAGGTTTATAAACCTCTCTGTTGCATTGGTCTCTCAAGCCACTGATCTAGACCAGTGAGGCCACTATGCAGACCACACACAACAAGCCCTTGTCTGAAAAGTGGGAAAGCTATGAAAGGGCAGTTGTTAAAACCACGGAAGAGCAATCACTCTGTGCATTCAGTGACAAAAACAAGATCACAGGATGGAGTGGAAAACCTGAGATCTGCCTAGAAAGACACTTGGCTACTCCAACCTGTCACTAACACAGACATGCAAGAACTAGCCCAAACTCCACAGCAAGGAGCTGCAGCTTACCTAGTGTTACAGAGCAGCTTTCCTTTTAGAATAGAGGTACCTGCAAACACTCCAGTGTGCACTGCTTCGCCTCACCAGTCAGCTTCAAAAATAGCCCCTCCTGGAAGAGACATCCATCTTGAAACACCACTGCAATACAAAGCTTCTGGGCTGTTTCTACCCAGCAATGCTTGCTTTTCTGAGGCAGGGATGCCACACAATCCATGCAGCTGGAGTGGAAATGACAAGGCAGTACACATTGCTATGACTCACACTAAATCCCTAGCTCAGAAATATCATGGTATTTACCAAAAAATCCCAGCAAACGAATACTGCTTTTTGTCCAGATCCACTGACCCTGTAACATCAGGCTCTTTGGGAGCAGGCATCAAAGAGCATGAACCAGCTATGCTGCAAAAATAAATGTTTCCAGGGAACAGCTGGAGCACCAGTGGACCACAGCAGAGGCAATTTCCCCTCGGGGCCCTCTCCAGGCAAAGCATGCAGGCAGCTGCTGTCCAGTCATTCCTGCTCACTGGCACCACAAGATTTGCCAGCAGGCTGCCAGGCTGTCCAGCAGACTGTCCCTACTCTCCAAGGTGCTGCAGCTTGGGCTCAGCAGTGTCAGACAGTCACTGACAGGCTGACAGGGCTCTTGGGGACCTCAGCAAGCAGCACACACACTGAACAGATGACACTGCATGCACCTGCAATGGCTCACTTCCAGATGCTGTCCCAGTGGAACAGGACATTCTTTCCAAGGATCACTGTGCCTATTCACCTTCTCAGCCAGCTGCAAGCAGAGCCAGGAGTTATCACAGCACACATTTCACCCAGCAAAAGGATCCATAAATAACCTGGTGTGCCTCCTCACCACATCCTGTATTACAGCCATACAGGGCACAGGCAGCCATCCAAAGACACCATCACTAAGAAAATTTAAATTTGTTACATACTTCAGAATTTCAACACCCTACCAACCACTTTGTCTCTTTAAAGCACAGTTGAAGACTTAGTGCTCACTGAAGCACCAGAATGCCTATTGAAGAACTCAGGAAATGGAGGGACAGGTGATTTATCATGCAATCCTTCCCATCAGCCCACAGGAATGTGTAGCTATAGTGAAGGACAATAGGTGCACACAAAACCACTTGGTGCAACAGAGGCACTCCTTTATGTCCATTATCTGGGCATATGCTGTCCTGTATATGTTCAGATGCAGCATCCTTGTTTTCTCTCTAAGTACTCTGAATTTTATACAGGAGGTCATTAAGCATTTCTGAAAGGAGTTGTCCTCAGCTCTTGTACACAGGCTTCCAGAAAAGCATTTGCCAGTGCACATACGACCTTGAGACTGGCCCACAGGAAGCTCTGCATCAGCCAACTGAAGCAGAAGAGACAAAAACATGGGGTTTTTTGGTTCACTGATCAAACTGTAAAACAAGCCTATAAAAGAAATAAAAGCTAGTTCCAGTCCAGAATAATACTGAAAAGTTTTTAAAACAGCCATGAGGGGACACCTTTGAATCTGACTCTAACAGTGGTTAGTAAGGGCAAGTAATAAGACTGCAAGTGACTATGAAATTGTAGCCAGTTACACTTTTCAAGAGGACAAAAGTCAAGGGAAAGCAACATCAGAGAAAGAAACATAACTAAAGGCACAGGATCTGGACATATGAAAAGGGTACCACTCAAAGCAAAAACTTAGTTCAGGAAGATCTGACAGTTCCTTAATAGAAATGCTGCTTGCAGCTATGAACAAGCTGCCAGTTCAAAGGAGAGGTGAATGCACTCAGGATAATCACATATGGAGAAAAAGCAGAGGAAGCTGTTCCCCAGGGAAGGCAGATACCAAAGCACAGGGTCTTTTGTTAGCACAATTCCTTGGATGCGATCACCCTATTCCTCCCACACATGAAAGATCAGAGATTGTCAAGAGCATTCAAAAGAGCCTATTAAGCTTGCACTGGGTGCTCACAAAGAAGAGGTCTGTTCTTTCCCAAGCCAAAGGGAATCCCTTTACTGTGCTCACTGCAGCTCCCTATCATGTTCAGCTGGGAGAAAACAAGCAGGGAGAAGGAAAACTGCACAGAGCAGCAACGAATACTAGGCAAGTGCCTTGGTATCCCAAATTCATGGAGCTGGAAGCTTTCTAGAGGAGAGAACACAGCGCTGGTTTGTTACTGCAGAAAGGGGAGACGCAAGGCACAGACACAGCAAGCAGCTCCCTGGGAGCCTCCAAGAACATGTTTCAAAGGTGGGGTGGGAGATACAACTTCAATGTCCCAAGTCACGATTTGGGTTTAGCTGGTGGAATAGAAACAGCCTGCTCTCAAAGCAAAGCAAAATTTCATCAAAAGCTGATCTCCAACAGTGCAAACAAGTATCCTGAGGAATAAGAGACAGGATGACAATTACCATTTCCCAGACCCTCCTGAGTCCAACAGCGAGCAAACAAATCAAGATGTAAATAACTGTTCCAGGAGAGGACAGCATCTATGGAAGAAAGTGACTGCATGGAAGCCACCAGTTGGCCCCAGCACTGTAAGGCAGCCTCCCCATCCCAGCAGACACACTGGTCCCATACTTCCTTCTCAGAATCTGTCACCAAGCTAGTGAGCACACAAGTGTTGGCCCCGAGAGCTGGCCTTCAGTGCCCCTTGCACCCTGCTCCAGCACAGGCTGCCATGCTCAGGAAGGAGGTGGACAGCAATATTCACTTGGCCCCCTGACAGGCTTATTCCAACTGCAGGAGGGCACCACCACAGCTCGATTAGTGTCACCAGCAGGATTTCAGGATGTGTCAGGCAGAAAGCGAGAATAGACTGCTGACACAGGTCACCCACATGCAGGATATTTGTTCATACAAGCCAATTGCAGGAAGAGTTGAGAAAGTTATTACTATTATTTCTACATTTGCCTGCTTAATCTTGTTGTCCTAGTTACCAAAGCCCTGGTGACTAAGGCAACCAGTCTTGGCAAGTAAGACACAGAATGCAATGACATATGATACAAATATTTCAGATTACTCTCAAAGAGCAAAAGCAGAAACAAGTAAAAGCAATTCTGTGCCCCCAGCATCACCCCCAGTCTCCCTTCACATACTGTGTTTCTCATCACTTCCATGGGAGTTGGAGAATGCATACTCAGGTGTTTGCGGTGTACCCAGGAAATCCAAGGCAGGCTGCAAACCCGATTCTGATGTGCCAGAGTTCCCCTACACACTCCCTTCTTCACAGTGAGTTAACAGTACAGACACTAACATGTGCAGTCCTGTGCCCAGACTGAAAATCAGAACTTGTGTTACCATTCAATAAACAGCTCTTCTTTACCCATGTATGGTCTCTGCAGCACGCAGGCTGCAGGATCATAATGCCCTGGAGCATTTCACACAGGCATTTCAAGGCATCTCCATCTAAGAGCTGAGGAACATGACACTCCTGTGGTTTCTGAGATCACTAGCAGCTCTGCAACAATCCCAGTCCTGAGCACATATTTGCTTCTCTGTTATTTTTATCAGAGACACGCAATACCCAGAACACCTCAAGCTCAAGGCTGTGTAAAGTTAAGTAAAAAGTACTTTAAGTGAGACACATGACTTGGACAATATAAAGGCACTTCTGCTGTGCACAGGCCAGAACCTCCAACTCTAAACTCTAATGATCCTGATGCAAGTGCATATCAAGCCCAAAATATAAGCAGCTCTTGCTGTCATAGAACTCCAAGTAGCATTTCACTAAGCTTAGCTTTTTCTCCCCACTTGCTACTAAACGTCACATAAATGGAACAAAACTACATGCTTTATATTTTAATCAAGATATCAGTTATGCAGAACCTGTTAGAGTGAAAATAAAAACTGGAACAGCTTTTTATAGACACTTCATGTTTAGCTTGCTATGAACACTAGGTACGCAGCAGTGCTGGGCACCTCACAAGAAACAGGAAAACAAGACTATTATGCTGGGATGGGTGATCAGATCCTGAGAAGAAAAATGAGAAAATTTCAATCAAATGCATATAATAACCCATGATTCATCATAATAAAAAGATGTGTTTAAAATATTATTTAAAAGGAAAAAAAATATCCCTCTCCAACCTTTAATTATCCTATATTAGAGCTGTGCATGGCATTTAATTAATTAGGGTGCTTACCTGTTAAAAGCTAGCCACATAAAATAGGAAGTTTCATTTTCTCCCTTTCACGTTTTAACACCAGAAGAGACAATCACTCAGGACCTTGTAGGCATCCTCATGAGAAGGCATGGAGCTTCAAGAAGAAAATTTGCAAGTATGTAGAGCCAACAGTGCTGCACACTGAGCTCCAAGGAGTGAAAGGGACAGGAGTGAAAGGCTGCATGTTTCAGGGTGTGGGATGGACTTCCAGCTAGGAAGCATCAGGCCCTAAGTTACCTCAGAAAATTCTGCCTTTCAAGGCGTTGTTTGAACTACGTTCCACTCAGATGAACTGCAGAGGAATGGAAGCAAGCACTGGAAGCAAGCACTGTTTTAAAGCCATGTGTCTGCTTAAGTTATCAGTATTTTTTCACTTAAAATGAAAATAGCATAGGGTTTTAAAATCAGTCTGACCTAATGCAATGGGGTCAGGACACAACAACTTTTAACTACTTTTGAACTACAGCTACAGCAGGAATAAGCAGGCAAAGGCAATAGGGAGGCTGCAGAGAGACAGAGGTTCATGTGCCCAGCTGGAGGGAAGGCAGGCAGGCACCACGCTGCAGCCATCAGCTCTCTGCTCCCACCTCTACAGATGGTTGCTTTGCTTGTCCAGCAGGAAAACTGCCCCAAGGCCCAGCCCTCAGTCTCCCTTCTCCAGAGTGGGATGAATAACAAAGCTAATTTGGAAACCAGAAACCAGGCAGTGGCTTGAGGAAACCTATGCAGGTTGCCACAGCAACTCCACATATCCATGTCACCAGAGACCACCATACTCAGAAAACTCTGACAGCAAAGCCCTTTTAGCACTTGGATGACAGCCAGCTATCCAGTTTTCTGGCAACAGGACTGCAAGCCTAAGTAAGATCAGCCCAGCTCAATCTTATGAATGGAAGATCTCCAAGGAATACCAGAACAGCTGGCACATCCGGTGCAGGCTCAGCATCCCACAAAGCCAAGCTGTGAAGGTACTGTTAGGCCGATCATTGAACTGCCATTGTGATTGATTCTCCAAGTTTTTCCATTTGAGGGAATGATACATTGGAGATCTGCACTTGTGACCAGCAGAGCAGCACACATGGAGTGTGCAGCACAGATTGTTCTCTGTTAAAAAGTTGCCTGAGCTGCTTCAGCATAACAGGCAACAAAACATACAACTAGACCTACCTGAGTGATTAATCCTCAGAACTACTTTATAAAGGCTGACAATAATTTGGAGCACCTTCCAGCATTTTCCAAAAGCAAAGAAATAAAACTGTGTGTTTTCCCTTTCTTCTTGTTTATACCCTTTCTCAAAATCTGAACTCAAGTACCTGATATTAAACAACTGGCTAAAAGCCTCAGTCAGACAATACTGCATTTTCTCTGGCTCATGGCATTATCAAGGGTTAAGAAGGCTTAATGCAATTGCTCTTGTCAGCCCCTCTGACTGCTTGTAACCACCACAGAGAAAGATCAAATTATTCCAACAGTTGTAGAGATAACCTGAAACAAGAGATTAATCTACCACTCACATTTCACTGGGGCTTTTGTCTCCCTCTGGAATATGCTGATTTAACACCAAGTCCAGCCTCACTTTTGGTGATGCCAAAACCCTGCAACTGAATACAGGTGAAACATAATAAACTCCCAATGTGCAGAAGTATCATTGACAGACAAAACCTAAGGTCTATGGCTTAACACTTCCTGCAAGAAAAGAGATCTAACCCAGCAATGTGAACAGCTATGAAATATGAAGGAAAAATCCAGAAGATACAGGTGACAACCAAACTCTGAGGACAGAGATCGGGCACACAACTATGAAAAGCTCCTGCATCAGCAACAGCCACCTCTGCTTCCAGGTTTGGTGGCTACATAAAGCACAGGGTACTCATTCCTGGGTCTCCATGAACAGGCTCTGTGTGAACACCTGTGTATGAACCAGCCCTCCACCTCCCCAGTGTAATGCTGCTTACTCCTCAGAAGGCAAGCTGAGCCAGTCTCCCACACACTTATATTATCTGCTCAAAGAACAGCTGCTCACAGACACTGAAGCACTGGTTTCAGACTCAAGGTCAGTTACCACCCCCCCTCACCCCCCAAAAAAATAAGGCTTAAAGGGAAGACTTCAATCATAGAACAAAGACTCTGGAGGTATTTGTTAGCTGTTTCTTGCATTTGTTTCTTCAGTTTGCATTGTTTTTGATAAAGTTGGTATCTGAGCACTACTGGTAATTTATCCAGCACACACCCCTGACTGAGAGCTGCACTCCTGATGAAACTGTCTCTAGCAAAAAATTGCAAAGCCCTGTGAATATCCCTGCCACTCACCTGATGAATGATATTTACTTGGAGCCCCAGATACACCATGGCAATTTGGGTTTAAAATACCTCTGTGCACAAGAAATTCTGTAACAGCTTCATACACAATGAGAAAGGATGAATTCTTACATATGCACACACTGTAGAAATGTCCATGGGAATTCCTATACTTCAGTACAACTTCACTGTGCTTTGCTGCTTTTGGAAGATCCTCTTTTTTTTTTTTTTTTTTTTTTTTTTTTTTTTTTTTTTCAGTTAGAGACATATTTCCATCTCTGCAGAGAATTTTCTTCAAGGAATCACCTGGAAAATGTGCCAGGGAAGAGAACACCTGATAATATCCTCATTAGAACTGGCACTCAGTGAGAAATACCTTATTCTACTCAGTTATCCATGTACATCACTGTTAATTGAAACAAGCACAAAACAAAAGGTAAAGAGTGCTACCTAGCCACATTAATTACAGGAAAAAAAAAATGTGAATAAGCAAAGAGGAGGTTTTAATCTGTTTACACTAGAACTAAGTCAGACTGACCTTTTCCTTATACCACTGCCTTTCTCTCAGAGACAAAACAGCATGGCTCCATTTCATGGACCTTTATGGGCACTGACCTACAGGCTGTGCCCATCAGAGAGCACATAAAGGGCAGAATGGACAGACAGATATCTAGGGTGAGGGATAGTTCCTGCCCATAACCAGGTTCCCCCAGGAGTCCCATAGGAGCTTGGACAATTCCCCACCAGGCTCATTTTCAGGCCCTTGTCAGAGATGCTCACAGAAATCAAGCAACATCCCACTTCTTTGGAAACACTGACAATCCCTCTCAGAGGGTGCAGGCAGAGAAGCTGGAGAACCAACCCCCCTGCCAGAACCTAATGCTGTATCCTTCACTCCCTTCGATTCCCAAGCACCACTGTGTGTTTGAGCATATGACACATTGACTCAGCCTGTTCATCCAGCAAAGAATGAGCCTAAAAAACAATGAGTTGTTTCCTTCCAGGGCAGCACTGAGCTAGCTTGTCACATAATCAGGCATGAGCTGGAATTAGTGTCAGTCCAGAGCTGTGAGGCTGAACTGCCAATTTGCGCCATTCCAGGTGTCCCTGCTGAGTGTAAGTAGAGAGGATCTGGAACTGGGCCTGAGAAAGGAATAAAGCTCTCCCACCTTCTTTCGACACAACCCAATCAATGCATGAATCACCCACAGGAAGCACTTGTAATGCCTACCATACATATCACCCAGCACCCCAGCAGAAAGGCATGCAAGGCTTCCAGTTAAGATAAGAAAAAAGCACTTAGCCACTTTGGGGTGCCTGTCACCTCTCTCTCCCTCAGCACACCACAGCTCCTGAAGCAGCTTCCAGAAGGCAGTATTGTTGACTTATTGGCGTACTTTTATTTCACCTATTATGTCCTGTGTTGAGTCCTGCACCCTGCTGCACAGATTTCTGCTGACAACACTGGCTGTGCTGTGTTGAGAGCTCACACAACAGCTTTGGGTCATGAATCCCAGCTACCTGCACTAAAGCCCATGAAAGGTGCCATTCAAATCATGCTCTTTGGGGAGGGAAAAAAAAAAAAAAAAAAACAACAAAACAAAACAAAACACCCCACCAAGTTATTTGAAAAGATACTTATGAGAAAACCATTCAGTGTCAGCATCTAATATGTAATCCTCTAAACCTCAGCATATAAGACTTCCCATTGGGTTTTTTTCCATTCTTTTTTAAGATTAGGAGGGCCCATAAGTCTTTTAGGTCTGTCTGGCATGACCTCCTGTAGAGCACAGACAAACAACATATTTCCTCAGGCAAGAAAGAAATGGCAACATACCAAACACCCACTGAGAAATGGTCCATCTTTTATCAGAAAGCAACAAAACCTGGGCTGGTGTCAAGCCATCTCTGAAATTTACCCCCTGTTTTGTATGTCCACAGAATAAAAAAGGAAACACAGCTGACAAAGCACCTCAGATATTAGATGCAACTCCTTATAACAGACAAAGCAGCAGCCTCATGTCCAGTATGCATCCATGGAAGCAGAATTCAACACTGAAGTGCATTCAAAGTCATTGTTGCATTAATCAGCACCAAAATCTTTACACTTAGAAACAGTTGTAACTTTCTGAAGAGCTCCGATTCCCATCCTGAACTGACAGCCAGGGAGTGACAAGATGTTCAGCAGAAATGGGGACAATTATCACAGAATCATAGACTGCTTTAGGTTGGAAGAGACCCATCTTGCTCCAACTCCCCTGCCATGAGCAGGCATACTCAACCTGCAGTAGAGCAGGTTACTCAAAGCCCCAACCAGCCTGGCCTTGAACCCTTCCAGGGACAGGGCATCCAAAACTTCTCTGGGCAACCTGTGCCAGGGCCTGTTCACCCTCATAGTGAAAAATTTTGAGTTTTTACAAGTTTGAGAATTTTAGGTTGTCCTGTATGCAGTCGGTTGTTAGACTTGATGATCTTCATGGATCCCTTCCAGCTCAGGAGATTCTGCGATATTTGAGCTCTAAATATCTTAATACACTCCCCTAACACCTGAAGCACGTGAACCAGCAATCTTACAAAGGGACGTCAGAACATCTGCAGGATTTGCTCTGTACCAGAGTCAACCAAACATCCAGGCAACTTCCAGAAGGGGTGCAGACAGCTTTTCTTTTTTCATATTCCCAGGGAAGAAGCAATGAGAGGAAGTGGCTTGAGAAAACTTATTTTTTCTTTTCTAAGAAATAACATTTATAATTACCTAGCCCTCCAGAAGCCTCTCCAGTCAGAGACAGTTACTTTGGTAGATACTTCAGAGATAATCTACATGTTCCTGCCCATCTCTTCTGGAAAAAAAGTAGGGAGGACAGAGCACTGGAAGACACCTCCTGACAGGAAGGAGTAAAGATGAGGGGTGTTCATCCCCAGCACCACTGCCTGGAAAGTTGGCATTTCTGCCCACCTACCAACTGACTGACAACTGCCTCAGAAAATATTGGAAAATGGGCAGATTGTCTCCATAAAAGAAAAGATGGAAGTCAGCTACCACGGCTGAAGAAATGAAAAGCATAGCATCCTTCCAGTATCCACGTTTGGATTTTCATCACACCCTCTTTTTGCACTCTGGCAACTGCTACCTCTAAAGAGTCCCAAACAGGCAATGCACTTCCACAAAGGGGCAGCTTCTCAGCATTCATGCCACATTACTCCATTCCCCTTTGGATTGGTGAGAAAACTAACTCAAAAGATAGAAAACAACTACTACAATCTTATCCCCTGCTAGGGATGTCAGCTGCTGGGAGCTAGTGGTGGATTTGCACCCAAATTCATACCAACCAGTAACCCCAAATGCCATTTCCAGGCAGACTTTCCATCAGAACTCCCAGGGCACACCACCTCACGCTTGCTGTAATTCTTGTGTGTTACTAAACTACTCACACTGTAGATGATTGAGCAAGGCAGCAAGAGGCTGGAAGTCTGCCAACAGCCATTGAGAAACAGCTTGAAATGCATCTGAAAGGACAGGGGGGGAAACTCGGCCACACACCTCACAGTTCAGTTCACTCAGTTCTGTTATGATATGGACCTGTGGCTTCTGGAATAGTCTGGAGTTAGGACCAGGATTTTACATGCAGTTTTATCACTGGAAGTAGCCCAGTAATTCATAGCATACAGAAAGATCTGATTCTAAGGTATATGCTTTAGGAGCATCTCATCCATTTCATTTAGTAGCTGCAGCCACAAAGAAATGCACAGCTTGTCCTAACAGAAAATTCCCTATTTTATTAGATATCTTCCTTCAGTGCAAAATCTGCATACATCTTCAAAATTAGAGCTTTATTCTTAAGGAGAAGAAAGCTGCTAGTCTTGCTATTCAGAGGATGACAATCCTCCAAAGCACAACCTCTGCAGGCAAAGTAAAAAGAAAATGAACCCTGCCTTTAATAATTACAAGCTTTACAAGAAACCTCCTACTATCACTGCAAGAGAAAGCACATGCCAAATTCTGCAAGGGCAGGGAAGACAGGCAGGCAAGGAAGAAATGCTGCTGTGGGTCCTAGTGAACTCTAAACACTTTTGTTCTCAGGGATAGCCACATGGAAGAGCAGGATTCTTCCTAGTTCCTAATATCTCAAGGTCTTACATTAAAGAAGGAAAAATAAATCATATTTAGAGCTTATTTATCGTATACCCACATACATACTGCAAGAGAGCTTATCAGGTTCACTTCCCAAGGCAAAGCTCATGTAAATCAGAGGAAAGGAAGCACTCAGCTTAGGTGAATTTGCTTTATCTTCTATTGGGGCAATTTAATGCCAGTGATTTTAAGTGAAGCAGTGACCAGGTAAAGATGGGATGCAAGACAGTACAAGACTGAAATGCTCCTTTGAATCAGTTGTACAAAACCTCATACAAATTCCCAAGCCCAAAAAATCTCTCTGCTATTTTGTTTCACTGGCCTGGTCATTTTACTACCAGGCAGTTGCCACCCCAAATCATTTGTCATTAGCAGACATAGTCCATGAGCAGTTTGTTCAGGAGCTGTTTCTCCTCCCAAACATTGCAGGCTGTGCATGCACAAAACCAATGTCACCAAGCATAGAATAGACTCCTTCCCTCAACACCCCTTTTATCTAATCCTAAACATTAAGATTTAGTCCTTACAAGTATTTGTTTCATAGCTGAAAAGTGGGAAATCTCAAAGTAATACAAAACCCAAAAATATGAAAGGAAGAAAATCGGCAAGTGTAAAACATGTCTGGCTTTTACTCAGCCTCTCCTTTATATAATCTAGATGCTGTAAGATGTAGCAAAAACTTAAGAACTGTGAGAACCAGGGAAATAATAAGCAAATGGCACAGGCTTGAGTTTCTACAGTGCTGACAGCTGTCACACAATTATACAATTAATGACGCAGTTGCAAAATGTCTTTCAGTTCAATAGGATAGGAGAAGAGTTCTCCTCCATTTTTGTCCCTTCTCCCTGGACCTGCACCAGAGACATGGACAACACAACCTGCAACTTGTTTACTTTATATGGATTTATTGCTTTTCTAAAAGATTGAGCACCTGTGTCCCAGGAGAAGGGGGGGATGCAAGACGCAGAGCCCAGGTACAATGCAGGTATAATCATCTCCAGGACAAGCATAATGGTGGAGACAGGTATTTTGTACAGACATGTACTTTTCAAACACTCTCAATCATCTCCCTTTCAACAGGTACCATTCAGAAGCAGCAACCATCCCTTGCAAATCCAAGAGCATCCTACAGGTTGCACACGGAGCTGACCCTCCAAAAAGAGTCCACAGGTACAGGGAGAAGGAGGAAGGACTAACAGTCACACCCCCACAGCTCAAATCCATAGGCCTTTTGCAGTGCATGCATTTCCAAAGTACCCTTGACAAGGGTGGTAACTTGCCACTGAGGTCCAGCTTTTGTCTTTCAGAGGGACAGTGGGGAGGGTGTGCACATGCCCATGTATTTCAGTTACATGCCCCAAAACTAATAGATGCTCTACAGAACATCTAACACGTACTTAGTGGGGATATTTCCTACTGCAAAATAAGAGAAGAAGTTGTTGAAAAGTCTTCTTTGAGGCAGCCTGAGATTATCTCTCTCAGCCCCAGAAAGGACCAAGTTATTTTCCCTTCAATGGCTTCATTTCCCACAGTCAACAAGAAAGAACCAAGACACTCAAAAAATACATCTAGAAATCTTCACACTGTCACCAATCAATCTTTTTTCTTTTTTATTCTCTTCTATTCTCTTTCATTCTTTTCCTTTCTTTCTAAGAGATTCTCTTTTCTAGCTTTTGTTGTTCTACCTGCTGCTTCAGAGAAAACCCCCCCCACCCCCCATGTTGCTGTCTGCTCTTAAACTGTATCATATATGAAGTCACCTGCACTGTCAACAACTCGGGGATCTTTCTAGAGAGCCATCAGCAACAAATGTTTATTCTGGATGACAGGAACTGAATTCTGAAACTTCATGTGTTTTATTTATACAATAAAATGAATAATTAGTGCTGGCAAAACACCATGTAACTCTACACTTCCTCTTCATAATCTTCTTTGGAGTGCTGTGATGTCACAAGGAAGATGTTCTGTAACCTGGATAGCTGAGGCTGTAACCACCCTGGGACAGATCTACATGAACACTGCTAACCTCAGTGGAAAGTTTGTCTGGCCTGAAAACACATCTAATCTAAAGGCGGAGACCATGGAGCTTCTGTCACACAAATTTTGCCTGAATTTTAAACCTTGATCTATTTAATTTTGCCTTCTTCCCAAAGAGAGTTCTAATATTGCACACATCTCACAGTCAGGTCTCCTTCAAAAGTCCATCTCTCTCATAGTATTAGAAAAAAATTAGGCTGTAATTAAGCAGAGTTATTAATCTTTGGTCACTTGGGACCTGAAACCTATTCATATTAATGTCAACATGAATGTTTGCTGCTACAGGACTGCACACAAGACAAGTCCCTCATCATTTCTCAGAAGAGAAAATAATCTTCTGGGGGCCAATACCTATTCTGCCTTCGTTCACAGCTGTGTTTAGCTGGGATGTTGACCACTTCTGCCAGTTTATCGCCAATCATTTTTCATTTTTTGCATCTCATCCAAAGAACACAATTTCCCTTGTCACAGGCATAAGCTGCCACAGTTCACAGCCTGGTTTCTTCCCTAATTTCACAGCTCTGCCAGCTATCCAGAGGAGAAATAACGATGGCTGCAATGGCAGAAGTGGTCTCTGGAAAATGCTTTTCAAGATTCCTCTTCTCAGGAGCGTACAACTATCAGGATCTGCTAAAAGCTTCAAACTTCCCCCCCAAAAGACACTTAGATCTACAAAGGTAGTCATTCCTTACATAGACAGACAGGATTCAAATTTTGGGGCCAACTGTTCTTATGCTCTTTCAACAAACTCCCGTGTGGAGCCTCATCACAGTTTCTTCAGGCAAGGGGAGGTTCGATGATTTTCTTTACAAACACCACATCCCTGCCTGCAAGGGTATGAAACCAAAATTTCTCTGTTCTAAGTGGGATCCAACAGTGTCAGGATTAAAGTATTGCTGTAACTGGATTGCTTCCTGTAGTCACAAACAATAATCAGGTTAAGAGATTTCCTTTCCCTCCTCTTGGCTAGGCTGTGAGTAGGCAGAAGTTACAAGGCAAGTGGGGGGCTGTTAAACTGTTCCTACTCAGTTGTTTGAGAGGGGTGTTCAGGGTTGTTAATTTTGCCTCCTACTCATTGATTTAAAGGCACATTTACCTATGCAGGGTGCAAGTGCACCTTGCTGCACAAACCATGAATGAAACAGACTCCTTGAAACTAATCTCTCAACTCTGCATCCTTTCACACCACAAACCCACACAGATGCATCGCTGAAGAGAACACAGCTGAAACAGCTTAGCCTGAAAATGCACTGTTCTCTCCCACCTCCTTTCCTGCACTCATATCAGCTCTTTCCAGGCTGCCTTCTCTCCTCCTTTCCCCCTCCTGATTCTCAATACCACCCCACTAGAAAAAGACAGCAAACCCTGAGGATGGTTGAGTTACCTCCACAGCATACCCAGACAGCAAATACGGGCTTGGAAGACAGCCAAGTTCTCCACCACCCGGGACCTAACAGGACCTCCTAGCTTCCTTTAACCACAGATTTCTATGAAATACGATTCT